>NC_069704.1:19403527-20028527 GCF_023699985.2 Odocoileus virginianus
GGTAACAGTGGAATTGCCCCATGAGTCTCCTCCATTGTGTTAAGAGTTACACTTCAGCAGTGAAAGTGAAAGTCGCTCAGTTGTGTCCGACCCTTCGTGACCTCATGAACTATACAGTCCATGGAATGCTCCAGGCCAGAATACTGGAGTGGGTAGCCTTTCCCTTCTCCAGGGAAGCCCCTTCAGCAGCTGAGATCTAATTATAGGGACATAAGCTCAAAAAAGTCTCCCTACTTTAAAGCCTCAGAAAGAGTGTTTCCATAGCATAGAAAACACGGAAATAAACAAACATTAGACTGAGTTAATAGCCACGGCCGAGTCAAATATAATAAAGAATGAAGGCCAATTTTGAGGAATTCACCAGACTTAATGCAGGAAGCATATTATTCCAAATAGATGGTCTCTATGAACTTGGTGTGCCCATGAAACAATATCCTTCTGTCACTATTCAGATTCGCTCTTTATAAGTCATACTTCTCAAAGAAAAAGGTAGTACATGATAACAGGTTGTTTGAGAGGGTATTGACAAAACAGTTGAATTACAAGATTGAACATGATTGAGGGAAAGAATAGTGTTACACTTAGACACTGGTGACAGGAGTGATTACCACCCCAACACCTGAAATTCAAGTGGAGAAAGTAGTTATTAAAACTCAGAAAAATAGCTGAACAGAGAGGGCAACCCAATAAGAACCATAGATTTTGGGAGAGGGGTACTGCCAACCAATACAGAACTGAACTGGGGGATAATGAGGGAGCCAAGAGGAAATGCTTCAGCTTTACTTTCCTTCTTCCCCCTGATTTTCTGTCAGTGTCTCTGCTTGCCTGCATCTAATTGAAAGCAATAAGTCAAGGAGAGTTGGTTAAAGTAATGCAAGGGTATTAGCTTCTCTAGGCACAGAGCAGAGTGAGGAAAGGTTGAGAGGGTAAAAAGTGATTCCTCTCACTTCAACAGAGAAGCTTGAGTTTAGGCTGCCAGACCCAGACTGCAGTCCAACATGTTAAGTCTAGGAATTAATCAGAGTAGTTTTGCAGAGAGTAGAATGAGGAGCTGTGAGTATCTAAAAGCACATACAGAGCAAAATCCAAAATAAAAAATTGGACAGACAGTGCAGTAAAAGTAATCCTCAGAAAGTGTTGACAGAAAGGTAGATTCCACAGAGACACTATAGGAAATTGGTGTCATCCCACAGAAGAGGGAGAGATCTGAGTGGGGCAGCCCCATGTAATCTCCTGGATAGTTCAGCACACACAACTATTTTCAAGTCATGAGTGAAACCCAGTTGGCATAAGAAAATGTTTAAAAATTAATTTACATTGTCTATCTGAGTGCAATAAAATGAATTCAATCATATAATGCTGGAATCAGTGAAAACTGTTAGTACCCACTGGGAAACAATACATAGCAAGAGCCCTAAAAATTTCCATACTCTTTGAATGAAAATACTAAGTTTTATTGGATATTTCTTCATATTTATTTTCAATAGAAAAGTATTGAGTAAGTAACACTGCTGAAAACATGGGCTTCCCTAGTTTCTCAGATGGTAAAGAATCTACTCGCAATTGGGGAGACTTGGGTTCAATCCCTGGGTTGGGAAGATCCTCTGGAGAAGGGAATGGCAACTCACTCCAGTATTGTTGCCTGGACAAGTCCATGAACAGAGGAGCCTTGCGGGCTACAGTTCATGGGATCGCAAAGAGTCAGACACGATTGAACAAATGAACACAAACACATACACACTGCTGAAAACACCTCACTGTGAATTTAGGGGGGAAGATGTGTAATATCTTCCCCTGCAGCTCTGTCAGACTGGGATTATACTGGCTGTGCTGGTCTAGCAGGACTGAAAGGTGAAGAGAGGTGTATACAGCACATATTCCAGATTGTGTCTATGAAAAAAAAGTTAATGTTATGGGTAAAGACTGAATGATACCATCCCTAAAATTTACCAAACAAAGGAGCCTCAAGAATTATGTGGGAAGTTGAGATATTCAGCCAAGGGCTTGGACTAGTTGGGAAAGACACAAATAAAGAGGACTGTATCTAATGGGGAAAGGGGTAGTGTAACTTTAAAAATAATGGAAGCAACAATTGTTCCCAATAGATAGGTGACAGGATGATGGGAGGGTGGGGAAAGATGTGAGAAAGAAACAGTCACTTAACTGAGAGGATCCAGGGACCTGGGAGAGAGACTGCTGAGTCTATCAAGTTCAGGAGGATTTGTAGCACTACATCAACTACATAAGAGATTTTAACAGTGAATATGGGCCTGCCTAGGGTCTGGCTGCTCTTGTGACAAGGAGTCAAGGTGGGATCTAATAGCTGAAGCCTTGGATAGCCAAAATTCACAGGTAGTAGAGCATAAGGTAAATAAGCTGGTTTAACTTAATTTTGTGATAACCCACTTTAGAGAACAGGAAGCACCTACACTAACACCTTGAGGGACAATGGTCAGGAGGAAATACCATAAGACAGAGGTGATTATTTTTACCCCCAAAAGGCAGTGGCAGATCAGGCCGGGAGCTACGCATTCTCTTAGTTTGACAGGCAACAGAGTATAGTAAGAAAGTACAAGGATTTTGGAAACAGAACAGATGTGATCTTAAATCTCAACTATATTATCTTGGATGAGTCTGTTAATTTTTTGAGCCTTTTCTTTGATAACAATAAAAAATTACTGTGAGTGTTGTGAGAAGCTCGTGAGTGAGTGAGTGAGTACACAATCACTCAGTCATATCTAACTATGCAACACCAAGAACTGTAGCCCACCAGTCTCCTTTGCCATGGGATTTCCAAGGCAAGAATACTGGAGTGAGCTGCCATTTCCTCCTCTAGGGGTCCTCCCAACCCAGGGTTTGAACTCACATCTCTATGTCTCCTGGATTGGCAGGCAGATTTTTAATCACTGAGTCAACTGGGAAGCTCAAGCTCATCGTGTTATGTATATCAATTTATAGACTTCTACATGTGTGCCAGCTAGCTAATTTAACTCTTCAAACTTTGATATGAGCACCAGCTCTGAGTCACTTAGGAGTTAGTCATTATCTATTCTACCTTGCCAAGAAATTAAAAGATGCTTACTCCTTGGAAGGAAAGTTATGACCAACCTATACAGCATATTAAAAAGCAGAGACATTACTTTATCAACAAAGGACCATCCAGTCAAGGTTATGGTTTTTTATGAGTACTAAGTCATGTATGGATGTAAGAGTTGGACTATAAAGAAAGCTGAGCGCAGAAGAATTGAAAGTTTGTTCAAGCACTTTTGAACTGTGGTGTTGGAGAAGACGCTTGAGAGACCCTTGGACTGCAAGGAGATCCAACCAGTCCATCCTAAAGGAGATCAGGCCTGGGTGTTTATTGGAAGGACTGATGCTGAAGCTGAAACTCCAATACTTTGGCCACCTGATGCAAAGAGATGACTCATTTGAAAAGAGCCTGATGCTGGGAAAGATTGAGGGCAGGAGAAGGGGACAACAGAGGATGAGATGGTTGGCTGGCATCATTGACTCAGTGGACATGGGTTTCGGTAAACTCCAGCAGTTGGTGATGGACAGGGAGGCCTGGCCATGCAAAGGTTCATGGGGTCACAAAGAGTTGGCACGACTGAGCAACTGAACTGAAAATGAACTGAACTGAACTGAATCTTACTATTATTTACAAAGTAAGTTTTCCTTCTATGAGAAAATCCATGCGTTGACTCAGAATTAGGAAAACTATACAAATTCTCTCTGTTTATACTTGTCTAGAAATAAGGACACACAATTTTATTAATCTTTTGACAACTATCAAACTCCAATCCGGAGGATGATGGACACAATGGAACCTCACCATAGTAATTAAGAGAGAAGAATAGAATTTAAATTTTGCTCAGAACTTTGTTGTAATGCATACATAAAGAAAGAAGGGTATAAATAGAATCCAAAATGTGCCAAAAAGAAGCCTGAGGCTCATTGTTAGATTGCAGGGATAAAACTTTCAAAACATTTCACATTGCCTCATAGAAGGTCATATTATAGATTTAACAGATACAATCTTTCATCTTTAAAGAATCATGATTATAAGAAAGACGGTTTTTTTCTTTACCACATTAGTGGTAAAACCTGTGAAATCCAGTAAAGTCTGAAATTATTTGACAGAAATGTACAAATGCTCGCTTCTTTGTTGTGATAAATACATCACGGTGGTGCAAGATACTAACATTAGAAGAAACCAGGTAAAGAGCATATTGTAACTCTCTGTACTATCTTTCCAAATTCTCTTTACACATAAAACTATTCTAAAATAAGCAATTTATTTTTAAAATGGTAGTTTTAACTTACCACTGAGCATATCTATGAAACTCAGAATCGAAGTTTTGTAACAGTGCTGAAAGCTTAGACTATCACCAATCTATTATTAGAACTTTAGACAAAAATCTTCTATTTATAAATTTTAAGTCAAAAATATATTAGGAAGCAAGGTATGAATTTTGTCACAAGATAAAGAGGGATTGTGACCTAAGGTCTGTATTCTGAACAAACCAGAAATCTGAGTAGTCACTTTTCAAATTTCCAGAAAATTTCTCATGTGACAAAATAGTATTTCACAATCCTTTCCCTGGTGCCTCAGATGGTAAAGGATCTGCTTGCAATGCAGGAGACCCAGGTTAGATCCCTGGGTTGGGATGATCCCCTGGAGAAGGGAATGGCAACTCACTTTATTTTTTTTTTTAATTAATTTTTATTAGTTGGAGGCTAATTACTTTACAATATTGTAGTGGTTTTTGTCATACATTGACATGAATCAGCCATGGATTTACATGTGCTCCCCATCCCGCTCCCCCCTCCCACCTCCCTCTCCATCCCATCCCTCTGGGTCTTCCCAGTGCACCAGCCCTGAGTACCCGTCTCATGCATCCAACCTGGGCTGGTGATCTGTTTCACCCTTGATAGTATACTTGTTTCAATACTATACTCTCAGAACATCCCACCCTTGCCTTCTCCCATAGAGTCTAAAAGTCTGTTCTGTACATATGTGTCTCTTTTTCTGTTTTGCATATAGGGTTATCATTTCCATCTTTCTAAATTCCATATATATGCATTAGTATACTGTATTGGTCTTTATTTTTCTAGCTTACTTCACTCTGTATAATGGGCTACAGTTTCATCCATCTCATTAGAACTGATTCAAATGAATTCTTTTTAATGGCTGAGTAATATTCCATAGTGTATATGTACCACAGCTTCCTTATCCATTCGTCTGCTGATGGGCATCTAGGTTGCTTCCATGTCCTGGCTATTATAAACAGTGCTGCGATGAACATTGGGGTGCATGTGTCTCTTTCAGATCTGGTTTCCTTGGTGTGTATGCCCAGAAGTGGGATTGCTGTGTCATATGGCAGTTCTATCTCCAGTTTTTTACGGAATCCCACACTGTTCTCCATAGTGGCTCTACTAGTTTGCATTCCCACCAACAGTGTAAGAGGGTTCCCTTTTCTCCACACCCTCTCCAGCATTTATTGCTTGTAGACTTTTGGATAGCAGCCATTCTGACTGGCGTGTAATGGTACCTCATTGAGGTTTTAATTTGCATTTCTCTGATAATGAGTGATGTTGAGCACCTTTTCATTGTGTTGGCAACTCACTTTAGTATTGTTGCCTGGAGAACTCCATGAACAGAGGAACCTGGAGGGCTACAGTCCATGTAGTTGTGAAGAGTCAGACACAACTGAGTAACTAACACTTTTACTTTCCTCCATTAATGTGTTTCTTCTTGTATCTGTTCTGGTTCTACAATTCACAATCATATAGCAGAATCAAATTTAAAATTTGTATCAAGAAAAATAAGGGAGAATACAAACAAACATTACATTAATAATATTATGGGAGAGTATTATACTCAATCCTCTTCTGGATTTGAGAACTCACAAAAGAAAATTTTAAAGGAAAAGATATTCTTCCAAAATCATGTACCAGAAGAAGTGAGTGGAAAAAAACACTGTTGAAAAAGCTATCCAAGATAAAGGCAGTATTCTCAGAGTGCTTACGCATTAAGACATAAACTTTCTAGGAAAAGTCACTAAATAAACTGTTTTATTTTTTAGTCCTGAGCAGATAAAACATTCCACAATTTTATCCAATTTGTAAAAGTTGTCTGCATTTCAACTGTTGAAGAATAAAGTGATCCTCTAAGTTAGGATCTCCACAACATAATTCCTCACAAATTCCTCACTTATTTTAATGAAACATGGTTCTTACTCTCTAGTAATTTTCACTTTTCACCCAATTTTTAAAGGTGAATATTTAAATGGCTGAGCCAATAATTTGCTGTCTTTCACATATAACATTTTAAAATCCTTAGGTAAAGGATTATGCATTTTATCCTTTTTCTAATAACATCTAGATTTTTAAAAAGAGAAGGATCATCAGTGGTCCTGTATTGATAGCAGGCAAGTTTTAGAAAAGGGCAAAGAGTTGACAATTATTAAGTATATACTGCATGCATTTCATTTTATCAAATTTCTCATTTAATTCTTTTAGTGAACCATGAAATTGATGACAAGATAAAGTATCTGAGAGGCTAAGTAACCGGCAGGATGCAAAATTACTAATTGATTGATATGGAATTCAAGCAAGCTGCTCGGACCCCAAAGACAGTCCTCATAAGCATCACAATACTCATTGTCTCAGATATTACTAGTTGTATATATTCAATTATATAGCAACATTTTCTATTCTCTCCCATGGCAACATTTACTAGAAATGTGTAAACACAGTGGAAGTTATTCCAAGATGAGCAATGTAAATGTTGAAGGCAGACTGAAAAGCAGTCAATGAGAGAAATGAGTCTGTACTTGCAGTCATCTGACATTAAGGGAGGGACTGGAAATCTATGAAAAAAAATCTTTGCAATGGCAAGCAGCATGATAAATGAATTGCTTAGCAGAGTATATTAATATTATAATGGGAAAAGTTTCATGACTAACTTTTGGAGAAAACAACTCACGTATGGGTGCCTTTTAAATTGCTTATTTTGAAATTTTATTTTTTATTGTATCTTCATTATCAAAGTAGTGAATTTATCCATAACAGAATATTCAAAAGACATTTTAATACCATCAAATACAAAGTAAAATATATTGCTATTTCAACCATTCAAGAACAATCACCACTAGTGTTGTGATATATATCCTTCAACTTTGTTATACACACATGCTTCCATGCTAAGTTGCTTCAGTCGTTTCTGACTCTTTACAACCCTATGGACATGCCCAGGCTCCTCTGTCCATGGGATTCTCCGAGCAAGAATACTGGAGTGAGTTGCCATGTCCTCGTCCAGGGCATCTCTGCGACCCAGGGATTGAGCAGGTGGATTCTTTATCATTACTGCCACCTGGGAAGCCCATACATGTGTGTATATATATATATATATATATGTGTGTGTGTGTGTATATTTGTGTGTGTGTGTGTGTGTGTATACACACATCCATATTTGTGTTATATGATATGCATATAGTTTTTTCAAGATTTTAGACTTCCTTTCTTCAAAAATAATTGAGAGTATCTTTGTGACTTCAATATATAATGTGATTCTTTTAAATATTTGAGATTAGATGAATTCTTTCCCAGTGTTTCATTTTAAGAATTTTAAAGCTACAGAAAAATTCCTAGAGGACAAGGAATATCTATATATTCTCAGGTGCACCAGTTTTTATCATCTTACCATGTCAGCTTCATCTCTCATCTCCCTCACATCTCTCTTTCTCTCCCTCTCTTTCTGTCTCTAAATATATATATGTAGACACCTACATTTACATGTGCATATGAGAGTCAGTTTGTAGACAGTGTGACACTTTATCTCTAAATACTTCAGAATAAGGATATTCTTTCCTTTACATAATCACACAAATATACACACTGAGGCAATTCAACATCAATATAATATAATATAAAGAGCTAAATTACAGCCCACATTAAAATTATTCTGCTTGTTCCAATAATATCCTTTAT
Source organism: Odocoileus virginianus (assembly GCF_023699985.2). NCBI lineage: Eukaryota > Metazoa > Chordata > Mammalia > Artiodactyla > Cervidae > Odocoileus > Odocoileus virginianus. The sequence continues at coordinate 19,411,520 of NC_069704.1, forward strand.
TGCATTTGGTTTGTTTGTCTTGATCCAGGATCCAATAGGATTATGCATTGCATTTAGTTGTCACGGCTCTTTCATCTTCTTTAATAAATCAATGGAAGAAAGAAAAGTTCCCAACCCTCTGTCTTTTGTACTGCTGAAATAATTTATTCACACAGGCAAGTTGTCTAGTGGAATTTCTGTTAATTTGGGTTTGATTGTTTCCTCATGATTAGATTGATTGAACTTTTTTTTCTCCTTTAGAATACAATATAGTGATGTCTTTCCCTTTTCTATGTAACATATCAGAGAATATAGGAAGTGAAACTCACAGGTCAGACTCCCTTTCACTACTGTTAAGGAGGGATCACTTTGTGAGAGTGATGTCCACCAGATTTCACCATGGGAAAGGAATCACTTTTTCATTGTGATTAGCAACCATTCTTTGAGATGATTCTGTCAGACTATATGAATAGCTTACTTTTTATCTTTCTCACAATGGTTTTATCATCCACTGATAATTCTTGTCTGACTCATATATTACAGTCATTTTATAATTTTTATTGGATCTTCTCAGGTAGCACTAGTGGTAAAGACCCCACCTGCCTATGCAGGAGACAAAAGTGACAGGGGTTCTATCCCTGGGCCAGGAAGATCCCCTGGAGGAGGAAATGGCAACCCACCCCAGTATTCTTGCCTGGAGAACCCCATGGACAGAGGAGCCTGGCAAGCTATGGTCCATAGGGTTGCAAAGCATTGGACACAACTGAGAGGACTTCACTCACTCACACACACACACACACACACACACACACACACACACACACTTTACCTTTCTCATAATGGTTTTATCAGTTCAGTTCAGACTCAAGTACTTTGGTCATATATAATTTTGATTTTTTAAAATTAGTATACCTCTTTCAGGATTGATTTGTCATTTCTGTGCAAAGAGATTTAACACACTTGCATTTCATTGTTCTGTATTCCTTTGGTCAATGTATTATAATCCAGTTCTGAAAGCAATTATTTTTATTTTCAAAATTGCCCAAATTTGGCAGAGAACTCTCCAAGCTGTTCTAAGTCCTTTTGACATGTTCCATCAGTTTTTAGTTTTTGCTGTTGTATGGTTGATTTGATCTGGTCGGGAGGTGCCTCATAACTTCCTTTATTTCTGGTACAAACAAATATTCCAGGCAACCTTTATTTTACCTGAATCTATTTTTTATCATTTTCCCAAAGACCCCTGATTACTTTGATCTAATCAGTTCAGTGCAATTGCTCAGTCTGTGTCCAACTCTTTGCAACCTCATGGACTGCAGCACACCAGGCTTCCTGGTCCATCACCAACTCCTAGAGCTTGCTCAAACTCATGTCCATTGAGTTGGTGATGCCATCAAACCACCTCATCTTCAGTCATCCCCTTCTCCTCCAGCCTTCAGTCTTTCCCAGCATCAGATTCTTTTCTAATGAGTCAGCTCTTCACACCAGATGACTGAAATATTAAAGCTTCATTATCATTCCTTCAAATGAATATTCAGGACTGATTTCCTTTAGGATTGACTGGTTTGATCTCCCTGCAGTCCAAGAGACTCTCAAGTGTCTTCTGCAACACCACAGTTCAAAAGCTTCAATTCTTCGGTGCTCAGCTTTCTTTATGGTCCAGCTCTCATATCCACACATGACTACTGGAAAAACCATAACTTTGACCAGATGGACATTCGTCAGCAAAGTAATGTCTCTTCTTTTTGATACGCTGTCTAGGTTGGTCATAGATTTTCTACCAAGGAGCAGTGTCTTTTAATTTCATGGCTACAGTCACCATCTGCAGTGATTTTGGAGCCCCAAAAAATAGTCTGTCACTGTTTCCATTGTTTCTCCATCTATTTGCCATGAAGTGATGGGACTGGATGCCATAATCTTAACTTTTTTAATGTTGAGTTTTAAGCCAGCTTTTCACTCTCCTCTTTCACTTTCTTCAAGAGGCTCTTTGCTTTCTGCCATAAGAATGATGTCATCTGCATATCTGAGGTTATTGATATTTTTCCTGGAAATCTTGATTCCAGCTTGTGCTCCATCCAGTCTGGCATTTTGCATGATGTACTCCACATATAAGTTAAATAAGCAGGGTGATAATATACAGCCTTGACATACTCCTTTCCCAATTTTCAACAAGTCCATTGTTATTACATGTACAGTTCTAACTACTGTTTTGATCTAATTGAAAGTATTATTCAGAAATTAAGATTTGATGTTAGGTATGCTGCTTGTTAGTTGAGTGCTACTTCCTCTACACTTCTGCTGCTGTGTCAGTAGACAGTAGCTTGAGTTCATACTGATTCCTCTAATTTCAGTCAGGCAGCATAGACTTATTCCTATCATTTTTACATTTTTGAGTGGATTCACTCTTCTCCCACAATAAGAAGGTTTGTTTCTAACAACATCAATATAGTCACTCATTTGCTTTTTCTCTGTGTATAGAGAGAGGTGAGATGAAATATATCATAAAAATGCAAATGTAGTAGAGGTAGATTATATATATATATAATAAAATACATATATACACTATATGTATATATATAAAGGGTTATCATTTTATATATCATTTTACATATGTATATATATATATATATATCAATTACTATAAAAATACCACTATCAACAAAATTATCTCCTAAGTATTAAGACATATTAGCATTTTTTAACCTTATGGTTAATTGTGTTAAAGCAGATTAACATGACTTCCTAGGTGGCACTAGTGGTAAAGAACCTGCCAGCCAATTCAGGAGATGCTACTGATTACAATTTTGATTTCTGTGCTTGTGATGGGTCTGTTAAGATTTTCTATTTCTTCCTGGTTCAGTTTTGGAAAGTTGTACTTTTCTAAGAATTTGTCCATTTCTTCCAAGTTGTCCATTTTATTGGCATATTGCTGCTGATAGTAGTCTCTTATATTCCTTTGTATTTCTGTGTTGTCTGTTGTGATTTCTCCATTTTCATTTCTAATTTTGTTGATTGGATTCTTCTCCCTTTTTTTCTTGGTGAGTCTGGCTAATGATTTGTCAATTTTATTTATCTTCTCAAAGAACCAGCTTTTAGCTTTGTTGATTTTAACAAAGGTGACTTTGTTTCTTTTGCATTTATTTCTGCCCTAATTTTTATGATTTCTTTCCTTCTACTAACCCTGGGGTGCTTCATTTCTTCTTTTTCTAGTTGCTTTAGGTGTAAAGTTAGGTTATTTATTTGATTTCTCTCCTGTTTCTTGAGGTGGGCTTGTATTGCTATGAACCTTCCCCTTAGCACTGCTTTTACTGAATCCTAGAGGTTTGGGGTTGTTGTGTTTTCATTTTCATTCATTTTTATGCATAGTTTGATTTCTTTTTTTATTTCTTCTGTGATTTGTTGGTTTTTCAGAAGTGTGTTGTTCAGCCTCCATAGTTTGTATTTTTAATAGTTTTTTCCCTGTAGTTGACATCTAATCTTACCACATTGTGATCAGAAAAGATGCTTGAGATGATTTCAATTTTTTTGAATTTACCAAGGCTAGATTTATGGCCCAGGATGTGATCTATCCTGGAGAAGGTTCCACGTAACTTGAGAAGAAGGTGAAATTCATTGTTTTAGAGTGAAATGTCCTACAGATACCAACTAGGTCTAACTGGTCCATTGTATCATTTAAAGTTTGTGTTTCCTTACTAATTTTCTGTTTGGTTGATCTATCCATAGGTGTGAGTGGGATATTAAAGTCTCCCATTATATTGTATTACTGTTAATTTCCCCTTTCATACTTGTTAGCATTTGCCTTACATATTTCAGTACTCATAAGTTGGGTGCATACATATTTAGAATTTTTATATCTTCTTCTTGGATTGATCCATTAATCTTTATGTAGTGTTCTTCTTTGTCTCTTTCCACAGCCTTTATTTCAAAGTCATTATATCTGATTTGAGTATTGCTACTCCTGCTTTCTTTTGGTCTCCATTTGTGTAAAGTATCTTTTTCCAGACCTTCACTTTCAGTCTGTATGTGTCCCTAGGTTTGAGGTGAGTCTCTTGTAGACAGCATATAAAGGGTTCTTGTTTTTGTATCCATTCAGCTAGACCTTGTCTTTTGGTTGTAGCATTCAACCCATTTGCATTAAAGGTAATTATTGGTAAGTATGATCCCGTTTCCATTTACTTTGTAGTTTTGGGTTTGAGTTTATAAACCTTTTCTGTGTTTCCTGTCTAGAGAAGATCCTTTAGCGTTTGTTGAAGAGCTGGTTTGGTGGTGCTGAATCCTCTGAGCTTTTGCTTGTCTGTAAAGCTTTTGATTTCTCTTTCATATTTGATTTGATTTCATTTTTTGATTCATTTGATTTGACTTGACTCATATTTGAATTGAGATCCTTGCTGGGTACAGTAATCTGTAGGTTTTTCTCTTTCATCACTTTAAGTATGTCCTGCCATTCCCTTCTGGCTTGAAGAGTTTCTATTGAAAGATCAGCTGTTATCCATATGGGGATCCCCTTGTGAGTTATATGTTGTTTTTCCCTTGCTGCTTTTAATATTTTTTCTTTGTGTTTGATCTTCGCTAATTTGATTAATATGTGTCTTGGGGGTCTTTTGCCTTAGGTTTACCCTATTTGGGGCTCTCTGGGTTTATTGGACTTGGGTGGCTATTTCCTTTCCCATTTTAGTGAAGTTTTCAACTATTATCTCCTCAAGTATTTTCTCATGCCCTTTCTTTTTGTCTTCTTCTGGGACTCCTATGATTTGAATGTTGGTGCATTTAACATTGTCCCAGAGGTCTCTAAGGTTGTCCTCATTTCTTTTCATTCTTTTTTTTTCTTTTTTCCTCTCTGCTTCATTTATTTCTGCCATTCTATCTTCCACCTCACTTATCCTATCTTCTGCCTCCATTATTCTACTGTTGGTTCCCTCCAGAGTGCTTTTGATCTCAGTTATTGCATTATTCATTATTCACTGCCTTTTTTTTAAATTTCTTCTAGGTCCTTGTTAAATATTTCTTGCATCTTCTCAAATCCTTGACTCCAGACTATTTATCCGTAACTCCATTTTGTTTTCAAGATTTTGGATCATTTTTACTATCATTATGCTGAATTCTTTTTCAGGTAGACTCCCTATATCCTCCTCTTTGGTTTGGTTTGGTGGGCATTTATCATGTTCCTTTATCTGCTTAATGTTTCTCTGCCTTTTCATCTTATTCAGGTTGCTGTGCTTGGGGTGGCTTTTCTGTATGCTGGAAGTTTGTGGTTCCTCTTTATTGTAAAGGTTCCTCCCTGTGGGTGGGGTTGGACCAGTGGCTTGTCAAGGTTTCCTGGTTAGCAAAGCTTGCGTTGTTGTTTTGCTGGGAGGAACTCGATTTCTTCTCTCCTAAGCAATGCAGCCCGTGCCTCCCTGTTCAGCCCCCACTTGCTGGTGCTGGACGCGAGCATCTGGGCTACTTCTCCACCGGGAGTTGCAGTTAGGTGCGTGATCCGTGGGTTTTATTTATTTATTTATTCCTCCCGGTTATGTTGCCCTCTGAGATTCCAAAACTCCCCACAGACCCACCAGTGAGAGGGTTTCTTGGTGTTTGGAAACTTCTCCTCTTTTTTTTTTTTTGAAACTTCTCCTCTTTTACGACTCCCTTCCTGGGATGTGTCTCCATTCCTAACTCCTTTGTCTCTCTATCTTTCATATTTGTCCTACCTCTTTTCAAAGACAATGGGTTGCCTTTCTGGGTGTCTGGTGTCCTCTACCAGCGTTTAGAAGCCGTTTTGTGGGATTTGCTCAGCATTCAAAGGATCTTTCAATGAATTTGTGGGGGAGAAAGTGGTCTCCCCGTCCTATTCCTCCGCCATCTTAGGGCCGCCCCCCTAATTTCAATTATGTAAAACTAAGGATTTTTTTAAAAAAATGATTTAATGTGTCCTGCCTAGAATTTTTCCTATTTTTGTAAAATCTACTCCTGATACATCTTCTGATATATTTTGTCTCATCTTTCTATTTAGACTCACTATTTTTTTCAGGTGAAACACTTAGTGATGACATGTATTTGGATTTTGTGGTTTAGCATAATCTGATAACTTGCATCTTTTAATAGGTGAATGTAACCCAAATCAATTCATTCATAAAATATATATATATGTATATATATACACACACACACACACACACACACACACACACACACTTATTTCTATCCCAAAAAGGTAGTGGCAGATCTAGTTCTATTTTTATAACAGCATCTGCACTTATTACTTCAATATATCATGATTTTAAGTGCTTGGTCCCAAATATTTGCACCATAAATTTTTTTTTCTGGGGGTTTGATTTTTCCATTTCTCTTATAAATATGTATCATCAATTCTTTTTATTTTGTTTTCATTCACTGTCATATAGCATAGGCATTTATGTTTGGTTTAAAGTCTGTCTTTTGTACAGTTTTTCCCAAAATGCTGCAATAGGTCTTCATGATCTTTCTGAGTTTGCTATTGCAGAGAAAATGCAGAAATTAGCACAACTTTGTTTCTTGGTTAAAAGACTACTTTATTAAATTTACTTGTTTTTCTACTTAAAGTTTGGGGAAAAATTTTTTTACAGTTTTTGAAACAGAGAAAGCAAAGCTAGGGTATATCTAGTCACAAATCTCTTTATTCTTTTTACAAATGTCATGATCTTTCTCTTCTTCTCTAGTACAGATAATTGTTCTATTTAGATTTACATTTTATTTTCACTGTAGTTTTCTGATAATGCTTATCAGATCATATATTGAATTTCTATTCTCTATTAATCCTTCTTTATACTAATAGTTTATGTTTTATATTTTTTCTTCTGCATTTTAGAAGTGCTTATTTTTCACCAATTTTGCTCTAAAAAGTTTGAATACATTTGCATATTGCACCTGATTACTTATAAAGTTGATTTTAATTATGTTATTTTGCTTTTTGGGACTTCTGACTTCAACTAATCAATTTCTCTTTTTATTAAATATACTATAGTATTTTAATTTCCTATATTCATGTATTATGATTCTTCTGTCTGAAAATAGCTTGTCTTTGCAGGGTAATGAAAATTCCAAATAATTTATCTTTCTGTAGAAATATCCCATCCAAGAGTATGGGGTTTCTTTGTTCCCACTGCTTGTCCTTCACATTCCCCATGTTGTTGTGTTGTTTCATAAATCCTTGAGTGGAGCAAAGTCTATATGAAATTGCTCTCTTCTGTAAAGTATCTGTGTTCTCCGAGGGTCTAATCTCTTTGTTCTGAGCAATTACACAATTCTGTTATAATATACACAGATATAGGGTAGGTTGAGATGCTTGTGTGAATAGTCCTGTTCCAAATTTCTAATAGACACTTCTAAACTGTGATTATTCATTCTCCTTTCTATTTTTAACATGTTCTGAGAAGAGTACTTTAAAAACTATTCTACCTATTTGTTCTTAGCTGATTCCTTGTTTTATTTTTATCCCTGCATATAGTAAATTATTCAGATTATGCCTTTCAAAACACACAAAAATGCTGATAGCCCATGATCCTCATTTTATGTCCTTTGGTCATTAAATTTATTGCAAAATGTTAGCATTTAAATTATTGTAAGATGTTAGAATTTGATCTTTTAGTGATTTGGCAGACAACGATGGATGTTTCTCTTTTTTTGGTTCATGTTTTCCAATGTCTTGAAAAACAATTTAGCTGTTAATTGGGAAAGACTTGTTTGAAATTGGCTATACAGTTCCATTTCCATTCAGGAGTACAGAGATCCATTTTAAGTTTGCCTTTGAAATATGGCATGAAAGACTTGTGTGCCAAGTCACAGAGTTAAGTGTCCATGGAAAGGTCAGCTCAGTCATCCCTCAGCCTGAGCTATTCCAAGTGCCGTTAAAATAGATTTTTCTCATTCAGAGAATCAGACTCTGTTCTTACCCTTAAAAATAATTATTTCCAAGATCTTACAACTGTTATAGGAGAGGCTGTCTCTCTGATTTATAATCTAATTAGAGCCCTTTTACTCTTGTGTCTAGGAAGAAGAAATCTGCTCCTCATCTATTTTTAAGGACCATTTCGTATACTCAAGCCTCTTAGTAAACCCAAAAATCATCTGTTCTTCCTCTAGGTTGAAGGAGCACAGTTGCATTTGCTTTATCTCATAGGGGCCATTGCCCAAACTTTTCATCAAATCTGATTGTTTTCATCTGAAATAACTCTATTTCATACTTCACTGCAATGACCCAAATGATGTCCAGAATGTTTTTAATACAGTTAGAACTCTATGTGTATTCCTAACAGAAGTCCCTCTAGTCTCTTCTTATCACTATTGTTTCTTGCACAAGGGATGAATCAAATAGCTAGGATGATTATGATTTCTCAAAAACAGATAGCTGTATATTGCTGTAGACTGAATATGTTGTGTTTTCATTTCTTGAACATAAATTTAGGATTGCTAACTTGTTGTCAACAACACTTATTTAAAATTAACAAGGAAATAATATTTGAGGTTTGCATCACTCACACCAATTAAAATATATTAAACATAAAATTGCTTGGTATATTTTAAATTCAAAACAAATAATAGTTTTTTAAAAATGTTTTATATTGTGACATACTGGGGAGATCAATGTACTTATAAGCCATTAGAATCTGAATCATTTAGATTATTTCAATTCCATGTTTTAACTTGCTATTTTGAACCATTTTGAGATTTTGTTCAGCTCTGTAATTGACATACAAAATTGTAAAGTATTTAAAGTGTACATTGTGATGATTTGATATACATTGTAAGAAGATTTTTCCCATCTAGTTAATTAACAAATCTATCAATCCACATATTTGTTTTTTATGTGTGTATGAGAACAGTTGTTTTCTACCCTCTTAGCAAATTTCAATTATATAATAGTATTATCAGTTATAGTCACTGTCTATAGACTATATCTCCAAACTTTATTCATTATATAGCTGAAAAATTGTACCCTTTTACCAATCTCTTCCTATTTTGCACACCCTACCCAAATTACTGGCAACCACTTTTCTACTCTCTTTCTATGAGTTTGACTTTTTAGATTCCACATATAAGTGATACCATGCAGTGCTAGCCTTTGTCTGACTTATTTCACTTAGCATAATGCCCTCAAGGCTCATTCATATTGTCACAAATGGCAGGATTTCCTTTTTTCTGTTGTGTGAATAATATTCCATTTTATGTATATACCGTGTTTTCTTTATTAATTTGTGTGTGAATGAACATTTGGGTTTTTTTCACCATTTCACTATTGTGAATATTGCTGCAATGAGCAGATATTGGTTTACTATCTTGTTTTATTCCCTTTGGATATATACCCAGAAGTGGAATTGCTAGATGGTATGGCAGTTCTATTTTAAATTTTCTGAGGAAGTTCCTTACTTCCTGGTGGCTCAGATGGTAAAGACTCTGCCTGCAATGCAGGAGACCTGGGTTTGATCCCTGGGTTGGCAAGATGCCCTGGAGAAGGGAATGGCAACCCATCCAGTGTTCTTGCCTGGAGAATCCCATGGACAGAGGAGCCTGGCTGGCAAGCCAAAGTCCATAGTGTCGCAGAGTCAGGCATGACTGAGCGACTCACACTTTCACTTTCATAATTCCACAGGGGCTGCACCAAGTTACATTCCCACCAGCTTTTCACAATGATTTCCTTTTGTCCACATCTTTTCTGTTATTTGGTAACAGCCACTCTAACAGGTATGAGGTGATATCTCATTGTGGTTTTGATTTTAATTTCCCTGATGAATAGTGATGTTATATACCTTTTTATATACCCTCTCTACTAAATGCTTTGTTTCACTTATCCCCATTTATAGGTGAAAATTCTGAGGCCTTCAGGAGGTGAAATAACCTACTGCAGGTCACAAACAATATAAATCAGCTAAAATTTGAACTAACTCAATCTGGCCTCAGAATATTCACTTTTAGCAACCACCTTCTACCAAAATTTTATTCAAATGATAATTTTGCCTCATGATATTGTAGGATATTAAGCTTTGAGTTAAGGCAAACTATCTCCAGTATGACACATACATTTAAGAGTCAACTACCTTTACATACTGTTCTTGCAAGAATTAGTATTTTTAAATTTTTCTTTTAATATTGACATTCTCAATATTATTTATGGATCCAATTTTATAAAACTGCAGGTTGTTGGGCAAACTCATCAAAACAATATTTAGTGACTGGAAAATAATGAAATTTTTCAGTACCATTGATAATTGTTATAGATTATTATTTTTTATTTTGTATGGCAAGCACCAAACACTGAAAGTTGGATGGCAACCACATTTGTTACCCAAATATTGCAATTGTAACAACAAAGAGTAAATAGGGGAAACTGTAAGTGAAGAGATTTTATTGATGCTAAATTGACTTCTAGATGAAAAGGGAGCTATTTTGAGGGTCAACTTTTTTAATACCAGATAATTTAGCTTAAATTAGACCAAATATAAGGCAATAAAATGTACCAAATTAATCAAATTCAAGGTCATGAATCTTTTATATGAAACTATTTTTCAGCTAAAGTTGAAACTTTATAGCAATATTTCTTTGCCATTCTTAATACTAATAGATTCTTTATTTCTCACAAATACTGTGAAGTCATTTCTTCAAAATCTGATTTTTTTATTTGCTTTATTGAAGAACTCTAAAAATGGATGGTTAAACTTTTCATTGATTCTGTATGATTTTCAGATTTGTACATTATAAATTTCATGGGCAATAAACACATGTAACTGCAATACACTATAAGTGTAACCATTTACTCCCTATCAATATTCACTTTAGTCTTGTTAGATTAACTTAACTTTGTTTACCAGATTAATTTTTTTAATAATAGTTATAAAGTGTATTCAGATATTAGGTCTGTTGCTGGTTTCTTTTCTTGTGATACTGCTCTGAAAATGAAATGATACTTTCCTAGGAATGAGAAGTATGTTTCCTTTTATTCCAAGGTGATTTGGAAGATAAAAATACAGATAATATTATTACTTACAATGATTTATGAGCACTTTTTATAGACACTACTATGTAGAAATAGTCCTCCTTTCCTTCCCATAAAGCAAGTCTATTTGTTTTTGTTTTCAATCTAACAAAAGAAATTACCATAATTTCAAAAAGAAAGCTATAGAGGTCTTTCTTTTAGTCCATTTAGTCATCTGTATATTGAAGTTCTGGGCTAAATGAAATTCTGAAAACTCTGAGCTTTATGCTAAAATTGGTTTGAGACTAGTATGCTATAGACAGTATATAAGAGGACTCATTGTCACTTCCCATGAGTAGATTTATTCAGAAATTCTTAACTTACCACGTTGGTTTCTGGCATAACATGAAATGTCAACATGTTTCAACATAACAACAGGACCTACCTACCTATGTTTTCCTCCACCGATATTACCCAATAATTTTCCTTCCGTTCACAACCTGTTTCCTCTCTAAATATGTAGATTTCTGCCCTCTCTCATCAAATAGTTTGCTCTACTCCATTATAACTTCCCTTTACATTTATATAAGTAAATATAGTCCAGTAAGGACACCTTGTTGAAGAAAAAGTTTCTGGGTAGGAGTAAGTGCTTTAGATTATTGATTATTATGCTATGCTACTTTAATCTCTGTCCAGCTGTGATAAATGATCAATTTGGCTCATGTATACATGTTTATTTTCTATGACATAGTCTACTACCCTTTTAAATACAGCATAAAGGTATCATACTCACATATAAGAGCAGAACAAGAAGCCAGTAAATTCCTCTTTTTCTTTAAGCTGGTTTAAATTTGCTTTTTGTCATTACAATAGAAAAAAGTCATGAAAAAATATGTCATCTATGCAGTCAACAGACCTTAAGTTGTCAAAAAATAATAAGGAACACCAAGAAGTGAAGATTTATTCAATTTCAAGTTTGAGGATAAATTATAAATAGCAAAGCTCCTGGACAAATTATTGTCTGTTGTATCTTTTTAAGTCACCACTGATTTGTCCACTGACACAGAGGCTTTAGGGAACTTGGTAGAAATGTCAGGATATTAGTATATCTGCTGTTTGTTGCCTTCTTTAGTAATAGCATACTAGAGAAAGCTAGACTTTTATTTGAAGTATGCATGTAAAATATGAGAAAAAAATATACTTTTGTTAAGAAATACTGTCAACTTAGAATCAGCAATCCAAATGTTTGAGAATCAGATAGTTATGTATTTCATGCACTTTTAAAACTCTCCAAATTGATTGTCCTTTAATATCCATCCTCAAGTTATCATTGGAAGATGAAAGGACAGGTAACTGTAGACAGCAATGGGAATAAAGTATTAGGACCCAGCTAAAGCCAGAGAACAGAGTAAACCCAGATGCCCTAGGCTCTGTCTCAATGCTGTTCTTCATGTACTTACAAAGGTAATAGTTCTATATCTGTAATGTAGTATAGGGTTATAATAATATTAGCTGGGTCTCATGACTATAGATTATCATTTCTGAGGTAAATACTAGATAGAAGTGGTTTAACGGAGGGCTGAGGGATAAAGAGAACTGTCAGAAATACAGCTGAAGCAGAAAAATTTAAGGTAAGGTCTAGATTCAGAGACCATAACTAAGCTACCTCATTAAATGTATTTACTAGGTGTTAGATTCAAGATAATTCATATTTTCCCATATCCATGTTTTAAGAACTATTTCCAGAAAAATTCCAAGTGAAAACCTGGGTCAGTGGGGAAGAAAAAGAAAGGAAAACATTGATACAATGTCCAAGTTCTTGCAACCATGTCAGATTAAAATGTAGTAGGCTAAAGCAGCACATTCCCCCAAAAGAGAGTCTTCTCTGTGGCCAATGAAGATGAAGGATAAAGGGCATAATAACTAAAGACAGAACTTGAGTTAGGCAAAGATGTTAACTGGACACTTGCATGTTGGCTGAACTAGACTTAACCTAAGGAAATGTTTATCACCCAGAGATCCTGTGCTCAAAACCAGATACAGGGATCAAGCTCTGTCCTTTTAAAGAAGGGGTAAATCTTAGCTGTCTGGAAAACATATACCATTAGGGAAAATAATATTTAAATAGTATGCATAGAAGAAAAACCTAATTCTAGGCAATTGTCTGTTATTCATTCTTCTTAAATTACCTCACAACACTTATTCCTTCTTCTGGTTAAATAACATGTTTCTTTTTATCAAGGATTTTTTCCATTTCCATCTAATGAGATTGTCAGTCACACAAACTCAATTCTCCACTACAAAGGTAGGCTGATAAGGGGTTGATATGATGAAATCAGGATCAGTTAAAAATCTGAGATGCACCAAGCATCATGTGACTTCTTAAAGCTAAGGACCATCTTTACTACCATATGGGGAGAGGAAGAGCTCTGATTACAGCTATGAATCACATCCAGTTTTGTTTTGTTTTGTTTTTTTCCTGAGCACCATTTCAGGAAATGGTGGAGACATAGTAGATGCATATGTCTCCAAGTGTTGTTTGGAAAATCACTCTTCTTCATTCACAGTCACATAATTTGGGTGGGATTAACTCCAAATCCAACTCCAAAGTTTAGTCACTCAGTCGTGTCTGACTCTGTGACCCCATGGACTGTAGCCCACCAGGTTCCTCCATCCATGGGATTTTCCAGGCAAGAATACTGGAGTGGGTTGCTATTTCCTTCTCCAGAGGGTCTTCCCGACCCAGGGATCAAACCCAGGTCTCCCACATTGTAGGCAGGCGCTGTATCATCTGAGCCAAAAGTTACCCTAATTAACTTAATTCAGTCAGTATAGCCCATCCCTTGGCCCCAAGTATTGGTTTAGAAACTGACAACTAATCCTGTCAATGCTAAATCCTTTCAGGAAGAAACAGTACTCTCACAGACTATCTCGCTCTCTCTTCAAGCCTACATTGCATTCCATTGTATGCATACAATACTTTTATATATACGTATATATTCCAATCTTACTGAAATTTAATTGACATACAGCACTGTAGTGGAAGCTGCATGGCGCTAGAGTGGCGGCTGTGCGATGCTGGAGCAGTGACTGTGCAGCACTAGAGAGACTTTGAGGAGATACCCCATGTTAAAGGGCAAAGGAGAAGCTCCAGCAAGACAGTAAGGAGGTGCAAAATCACATGAAATCAAACCTCATACCACCAGAGATGCTCAGAGAGCTCAAACAAATCTTGTGCACACCAAGACCCAGAGATCCCACCGAGACTGAGACAGAACTATGTTTGAGTGTCTCCTGCAGAGGTAAGTGAGCAGTAGACTGCTGCAGGGGCAGGGGCCTGGGTATGGCATAAGTCCTCTTGGAGGAGGTCGCTATTAACCGCACCATACAGCCACCAGGACTTACACAGGACTGGGGAAACAGACTCGTGGAGGGCACAAACAGAACCTTGTGCAGAGTGGAACCCAGCAGAAAGGAGCAGCGACCCCACAAAAGATTGACCCAGACTTGCCCGTGAGTGTTCAGGAGTCTCCGGCAGAGGCATGGGTAGAGGTGGCCTGCTGGGGTTTGGGGGCACTGAGTACAGCAATGCATGCATGGAACCTTTTGAAGGAGGTTGCTATTATCATCATTACCTCCACAATAGTTTGGCCTCAGGTCAAATAACAGGAAGGGAACACAGCCCCGCCCAACAACAGAAAATTGGATAATAGATTGAGAACTGCCCCACCCATCAGAAAAGAGCCAGTTTCCCCCTCAGTCAGTCTCTCTCATCAGGAAGCTTCCATAAGCCTCTTATCCTTATCCATCAGGGGGCAGACAATGAAAACCACAATCACAGAAAACTAACCAATCTTATCACATGGACCACAGACTTCTATAACTCAATGAAACTATGAGCCATGCTGTGTAGGACCACCCAGACGGACCAGTCATTATGGAGAGCTTTGACAAAATGTTGTCCACTGGAGAAGGCAATGGCAAACAACTTCAGTATTCTTGCCTTGAGAACCTCATGAACAGTATGAAAAGGCAAAAAGATAGGACACTGAATGATGAACTCCACAGGACAGTAGGTGTCCAATATGCTACTGGAGATCAGTGGAGAAATAACTCAAGAAAGAATGAAGAGACGGAACCAAAGCAAAAACAGCAAACAGTTGTGGAAGTGACTGGTGATGGAAGTAATATCTGATGCTATAAACAGCAATATTGTATAGGAACCTGGAATGTTAGGTCCATGAATCAAGGCAAATTGGAAGTGGTCAAACAGCATATGGCAAGAGTGAACATCAACATTTTAGGAATCAGCAAACCAAATGGACTGGAATGGGTGAATTTAACTCAGATGACCATTGCATCTACTACTGTGGGCAAGAAGCCCTTAGAAGGAATGGAGTAGCCACCACAGTCAACAAAAGAGTACGGAATGCAGTACTTGGATGCGATCTCAAAAATGACAGAATCTTCTCTGTTCATTTCCAAGGTAAACCACTCAGTATCACAGTAATCTAAGTCTATGCCCTGACCAGTAATGCTGAAGAAACTGAAGTTGAACAGTTCTATGAAGACATACAAGACCTTCTAGAACTAACAACTGAAAAGATGTCCTTTTCATTGTAGGAGACTGAAATGCAAAAGTAGGAAGTCAAGAAATACCTGGGGTAACAGGCAAATTTGACCTTGGAGTACAGAATGACAGGATAAAGGCTAATAGAATTTTCCAAGAGAAAGCACTGATCATAGGCAATACCCTCTTCTGACAACACAAGAGAAGACTCTACACATGGAAATCACTGGATGGTCAATACCAAAAGGAGATGGAGTATATTCTTTGCATCCATAGATGGAGAAGCTCTATATAGTCAGCAAAAACAATACCAGGAGCTGATTGTGGCTCAGATCATGAACTCTTTACTGCCAAATTCAGACTTAAATTGAAGAAAGTAGGGAAAACCACTCTACCATTCAGATATGACCTAAATCAAATCCCTTACAATTATACAGTGGAAGTAACAAATAGATTTAAGGGATTAGATCTGACAGAGTGCCTAAAGAACTATGGATGGAGGTTCATGACATTGTACAGGAGGCAATGTTCAAGACCATCCACAAGAAAAAGAAATGCAAAATGGCAAAATGGTTGTCTGAGGAGGCCTTACAAACAGCTGTGAAAAGAAGAGAAGCAAAAGACAAAGGAGAAAAGGAAATGTATACTCATTTGAATGAGAGCTCCAAATAGCAAGGAGAGATAAGAAAGCCTTCCTCAGTGATCAATGCAAAGAAACAAAGGAACAAATTAGAATGGGAAAGACGAGATCTCTTCAAGAAAATTACAGTTACCAGGGGAACATTTCAGGCAAAGATGGGCACAATAAAGACAGAAATTATATGGACCTAAGAGATGCTGAAGATATTAAGAGGTGGTGGCAAGAATACACAGAACTATACAAAAAAGATCTTTATGACCCAGATAACCAAGATGGTGTGATCACTCACCTAGAGCCAGACATCCTGGAATGCAAAGTCAAGAGGGTCTTAGGAGAAATCACTTTGAACTAGGCCAGTGGAGGTGATGGAATTCCAATTGAGCAATTTCAAATCCAAAAAGATGATGCTGTGAAAGTGCTGCACTCAATATGCCAGCAAATATGGAAAAGTCAGTAGTGGCTACAGTACTAGGAAAGGTCACTTTTCATTCCAATCCCAATGAAAGGCAATGCCAAAGAATGCTCAAACTGCCACACAGTTGCACTAATTTCACACGCTAGCAAAGTAATATTCAAAATTCTCCAAGCCAGGCTTCAACAGTATGTGAACCATGAACTTCCAGATGTTCAAGATGGATTTAGAAAAGGCAGAGGAACCAGACAGCAAATTGCCAATGTCTGTTGGATCATCAGAAAAGCAAGAGAGTTCCAGAAAACCATTTACTCCTGCTTTATTGATTCTGGCAAAGCCTTTGACTCTGTGGATCACCACATACTGTGGAAAATTCTTAAAGTGATGAGAATACCAGAGACCTCCTGAGAAATCTGTATGCAGGTCAAGAAGTAACAGTTAAAATTGTATGGAACAACAGATTTGTTCCAAACTGGGAAACAGGTATGTCAAAGCTGCATATTGTTACCCTGCTTATTTAACTTATATGCAGAGTACATCATGCGAATTGCCTAGATGAATGAAGCATAAGCTGGAATCAAGACTGCTGGGAGAAATATCGATAATCTCGGATACACAGATGACACCACCCTTATGGCAGAAAGTGAAGAGGATCTAAAGAGCCTCTTGATTAAAGTCAAAGAGGAGAGTGAAAAACTTGGCTTAAAACTCAACATTCACTAAAACAAGGATCATGGCATCTGTTCCCATCACCTCACGGCAGATAGATGGGGAAACAATAGAAACAGTGACAGACTTTATTATATGGAGCTCCAAAATCACTGAAGATGGTGACTGCAGCCATGAAATTAAAAGGCACTTGCTCCTTGGAAGGAAAGCTTTGAGCAACCTAGATAGCATATTAAAAAGCAGAGACATTACTTTGCTGATAAACGTCCGTCTAGTCAAAGCTGTGGTTTTTCTGGTAGTCATGTATGGATTGAGATTTTGATTATAAAGAAAGCTGAGTGCCAAAGAATTGATGCTTTTGAACTGTGGTGTTGGAGAAGACTCTTGAGAATCCATTGGAAAGCAAGGAGATCCAACCAGTCTATCCTAAAGGAAATTGGTCCTGAATATTCATTGGAAGGACTGATCGGAAGCTGAAACTCCAGTACATTGGTCAGGTGATACAAGAACCGACTCATTTGAAAAGACCCTAATGCTTGGAAAGATTGAAGGTGGAGGAGAAGGAGATGACAGAGGATGAGATGGTTGGATGGCATCACTGACTCCATGGACATGAGTTTGAGTAAGTTCCCGGAGTTGGGGAGGCCTGGCGTGCTGCAGTCCATGGGGTTGCATCACAGTGACCTCAATGAAGGATTGGAAAGTAGAGAATCACTGAATTGAATTAAACTAAAATAGAACAGGAGTGATGAGCTATCTTTCTTCTGTTTATCCTGCTAGTCAAAGGAAGAACACTGAAGGGAGGCGCTTAACCATTAACTGCTAAGTCACTTCAGTCGTGTCTGACTCTGTGCGACCCCGTAGACGGCAGCGCACCAGGCTTCCCCGTCCCTGGGATTCTCTAGGCAAGAACACTGGAATGGGTTTCCATTTCCTTCTCCAATGCATGAAAGTGAAAAGTGAAAGTGAAGTAGCTCAGTCGTGTCTGACTCTTCATGACCCCATGGACTGCAGCCTACTAGGCTCCTCCATCCATGGGATTTTCCAGGCAAGAGTACTGGAGTGGGGTGCCATTGCCTTCCCCGTAACCATTAAAAAGACAGATAATTTTCTTCCTCCCCTTAGCTTTTAGAGATTTCACTTCCCATTGTTTCAGGCAACCTGCTTATCCTGCTATGCTTATAACTGTTGGTATAGCTTTTTTTCAAGGTAATTGCTTACGGTTTACTGCCTGTGATAAACAGATGTCTTTTACAATGTCACTTCTAGAAAACTGAGATTTTATTCTGAAAGTTTTCTATAAATTAATTCTGCTAAATTTATGGAGATTAAAACATATCTTTGATTTCTCCTCAAATTAAATATCCCCATATGGCAGGGAAATGATTCACAAAATTCATGACTTGCAATAATGATGTGATAGATACTCCTGTGGATAACAACTACAGAAATGTATGATAAAACTAAAAAGATCAAACATTACCATTATTTGTAACTTAATATTTGTCCTTTGGGAAACCATCATCTGCTTTGGAAAAAGAATAGGCAGCTCCAGGGACCATCTGTTCACTTTCCAACTTTACTATGTTAATTTGCTGACATATAAAAACTCTGGGGGAAAAGTCACAATTTTGGATTTATTCACTAGGAAAAAAAAAAAAACAGTTTCTTTTTCATGAGCTGTATCTATCCTTTTGGTAAAATTATTTTCTTTTACCTTTCAGCATCCTCATGCCTTTATGCCCTTGGTGTTATTTTAATCATTTTCTTGCGATAATTCTAAAATGACTTATCCTATTGCTCTGTCCTTATTCCTTAGTGAAAAACAAACCCTTGGGCCAGTTCAAGTATTTCTCTTTGTCATTACATAATGCATACTGAACCATATTCAGTTAATAATGAGTAAAAACTCATACCAATGCAAAATTTGATACTATTGTAAATTCTGCAAGCTCACCA
This sequence comes from Odocoileus virginianus, assembly GCF_023699985.2. Classification (NCBI taxonomy): domain Eukaryota; kingdom Metazoa; phylum Chordata; class Mammalia; order Artiodactyla; family Cervidae; genus Odocoileus; species Odocoileus virginianus. The sequence goes on from NC_069704.1 coordinate 19,430,673, forward strand.
TGCCCTAATGACCATCCTGCATTTTTTTGCTCAGTTACTCCTTTCTAGTTATCTACATGTCTTATTAATATCTACATGTCTTATTAATATATGAAGATATATCTATCCCTAAACTGTATTCTTTTCCTCAGGATCAGCAGAAAATTATGTCTCTTCCAATTTCATTCAGAAAATAGAAATATCTGAAGGGCACTTTACTTTCTTCATGGGAAACAAAGACAACATCCATTCTCCTTTTTCTCAAATAATAATGGACCAGGTATCCATGTTTTATACAGTAATAATCCTTGTAGATGTGCTTATGATCCCAAGACTTTCTACCCCCTAGATAGTTTGTTCTTTTTAAAATTTCCCTTAATTTCTGTATATTTTCTTGCTCCTGACCAATATTCAATAATTGGTCTGTTTTTCAATAATTTTCCTTTTAATGTTTGAATATACTTACTTCTTATTTAATTTAAAAACAAACTCACTTCACTTGATTTTAGATTTATTTCCAAATGCCTTCTTATCACTAACATCATCTCTATAGCCATTAAACAATCATTGCTTGCTATACTCACTTCATATCCCATTCAACCTTAAACTGACTTTGGTTTCTAATAGTGCACTGGGAATGTTCTCACTGAACTCCAACAACTTCCATATTGTCTGATTCAATAGCTATTTTAATACATATTATGATGATTGTGATGTTTTAGTATATGCGTTATCTGAAATTTCAACTTCTTCAGAGTTACTGGTTGGGGCATAGGCTTGGATTACTGTGATATTGAATGGTTTGCCTTGGAAACAAACAGAGATCATTCTGTCATTTTTGAGATTGCATCCAAGTACTGAATTTTGGACTCTTTTGTTGACCATGATGGCTACTGCATTTCTTCCAAGGGATTCTTGCCCACAAAAGTAGATACAATGGTCATCTGAGTTAAACTTACCCATTCCAGTCCATCTTAGTTTGCTGATTCCTAGAAAGTCAACGTTCACTCTTGCTGTCTCCTGTCTGACCACTTCCAATTTGCCTTGATTCATGGACCTAACATTCCAGGTTCCTATGCAATATTGCTCGTTTCAACATCGGACCTTGCCTCTATCACCAGTCATATCCACAACTGGGTATTCTTTTGCTTTGGCTCCATCCATTCTTTCTAGAGTTATTTCTCCACTGATCTCCAGTAGCATATTGGGCACCTAACAACCTGGGAAATTCATCTTTCAGTGTCCTATCTTTTTGCCTTTTCATACTGTTCATGGGGTTCTCAAGGCAAGAATACTGAAGTGCTTTGCCATTCCCTTCTCCAGTGAACTACATTCTGTCAGATCTCTCCACCATGACCCATCCATCTTGGGTGGCCCCAAATGGACCTACAAGACCTTTTAGAACTAACACCCAAAAAAGATGTCCTCTTCATTATAGGGGACTGGAATGCAAAAGTAGGAAGTCAGGAAACACCTAAAGTAACAGGCAAATTTGGCCTTGGAGTACAGAATGAAGCAGGGCAAAGGCTAATAGAGCTCTGCCAAGAGAATGCACTGGTCTTAGCAAACACCCTCTTCCAACAACACAAGAGAAGACTCTACACATGGACATCACCAGATGGTCAACACAGAAATCAAATTGATTATATTCTTTGCAGTCAAAGATGGAGAAGCTCTATATAGTCAGCAAAAACAATACCGGGAGGTGACTATGGCTCAGATCAGGAACTCCTTATTGCCAAATTCAGATTTAAATTGAAGAAAGCAGGGAAAACCACTAGACCATTCAGGTATGACCTCAATCAAACCCCTTATGATTATACAGTGGAAGTGAGAAATAGATTTAAGGGACTAGATCTGATAGACAGAGTGCCTGATGAACTATGGATGGAGGTTTGTGACATTGTACAGGAGACAGGGATTAAGACCATCCCCATGGAAAAGAAATGCAAAAAAGTAAAATGGCTGTCTGAGGAGACCTTACAAATAGCTGTGAAAAGATGAGAAGTGAAAAGCAAAGGAGAAAAGGAAAGATATTCCCATCTGAATGCAGAGTTCCAAGGAATACCTAGGAGAGATAAAAAAAAAAATCCTTATTCAGTGATCAGTGCAAAGAAAGAGAGGAAAACAATAGAATGGGAAACACTAGAGATCTCTTCAAGAAAATTAGAGATACCAAGGGAACATTTCATGCAAAGATGGGATCGATAAAGGACAGAAATGGTATGGACCTAACAGAGCAGAAGATATTAAGAAGAGGTGGCAAGAATACACAGAACTATATGAAGAATATCTTAATGACCCAGATAACGATGAAGGTGTGATCACTCACCTAGAGCCAGCCATCCTAGAGTGCAAAACAAGTGGGTCTTAGGAAGCATCTCTATGAACACAGCTAGTGGAGGTGATGGAATTCCAGTTGAGCTATTTTAAATCCTGAAAAATGATGCTGTGAAAGTACTGCAATCAATATGCCAGAAAATTTGGAAAACTCAGCAGTGGCCACAGACTGGAAAAGGCTAGTTTTCATTCCAATCCCAAAGAAGGGCAATGCCAAAGAATTCTTGAACTACTGCACAATTGCCCTCATCTCACAAGCTAGTAAAGTAATGCTCAAAATTCTCCAAGCCAGGCTTCAGCAATACATGAACCGTGAACTTCAAGATGTTCAAGCTGGTTTGAGAAAAGGCAGAGGAACCAGAGATCAAATTGCCAACATCAGCTGGATCATAAAAAGCAAGAGAGAACCAGAGAAACATCTCTTTCTGCTTTATTGACTATTTCAAACCCTTTGACTGTGTGGATCACAATAAACTGTGGGAAATTCTTAAAGAGATGGAAATACCAGACCATCTAACCTGTCTCTCGAGAAACCTGTATGCAGGTCAGGAAGCAACAGTTAGAACTGGACATGGAACAACAGACTGGTTCAAATTAGGAAAAGGGGTACATCAAGACTGTATATTGTCACCCTGCTTATTTAACTTATATGCAGAGGACATTATGAGAAATGCTGGGCTGGAAGAAACACAAGCTGGAATCAAGATTGCTGGGAGAAATATCAATAACCTCAGATATGCAGATGACACTACCCTTATGGCAGAAAGTGAAGAGGAACTAAAAAGACTCTTGATGAAAGTGAACAAGGAGAGTGAAAAAGTTGGCTTAAAGCTCAACATTCAGAAAACTAAGATCATGGCATCTGGTCCCATCACTTCATGGCAAATAGATGGGGAAACAAAGGAAACAGGGTCAGACTTTATTTTGGGGGGCTCCAAAATCACTCTGATGGTGATTGCAGCCATGAAATTAAAAGATGCTTACTCCTTGGAAGGAAAGTTATGACCAACCTAGATAGCATACTTAAAAGCAGAGACATTACTTTGCCAACAAAGTCCATCTAGTCAAGGCTGTGGTTTTTCCAGTAGTCATGCATGGATGTGAGAGTTGGGCTATAAAGAAAGCTGAGTGCCGAAGAATTGATGCTTTTGAACTGTGGTGTTGGAGAAGACTGTTGAGAGTCCCTTGGACTGCAAGAAGATCCAACCAGTCCATCCTAAAAGAGATAAGTCCTGGGTGTTCATTGGAAGGACTGGTGTTGAAGCTGAAACTCCAATACTTTGGCCACCTGATGCGAAGAGGTGACTCATTTGAAAATACCGATGCTGGGAAAGATTGAGGGCAGGAGGAGAAGGGGATGACAGTGGATGAGACGGTTGGATGGCATCACCAACTCAATGAACATGGATTTGGGTGGACTCTGGGAGTTGGTGATGGACAGGGAGGCCTGGCATGCTGTGGTTCTTGGGGTTGCAAAGAGTTGAACACCACTGAGTGACTGAACTGAACTGACATGAATGTTAAAAGACTCTGTATTCCTTCATAATACATTTTTAGAAGTATAATTTACCTACAATTAAATGCAGAGCTTTATTGGCTTTGAAAAATTAACACATCCATGTAAGTAACACCAGTTAAGATACAGGATATTTCTCTCACCTCAGAAAGCTTGCCCCATTAAAACCAATCACACTGTAGCAGGGGTAGTCATTGTTCTGATTTTTATCCCTACAGAGTATTTTTGCCTGATCTTTAACTTTTAAAAAATGATATCATATGTCATGCATGAGTTTTGTATCTAATTTCATTTTCACTTATTTTTTTTTTTTAGTTTCATCCATGTTATTGTGGTATCAGTACATTGCTTCTACTTATTCCATTACTTCATTTATGAGCATTTTCAGCATTATTACTAGCTTTTGGTTATAGCACATAAAGCCACTATGAACATGATGGTAGTAATTTTTTTGTGAAAATATCTTTTCTCTTGAATAAATACCTAAGAGTAAATGGTGTGTCATACCCAATGTATAAATAAATTATAGATATACATACACACAGATATATAATTTGCTATAAATTTTTCCAAAGAGTTTGTCATTTCATGATTTATGAAAGCTCCAAGTGCTTAAATCCCCACCAATATTTGATATTATGAATTTTCAAATTTTAGTCATTGTAGTAGATGCAAAATGATTTCCTTTTCTAATTTTTACTTATAGTTCCTTGATGATTAGTGCCATTAGTACCTTTTTATTATAAATACTAAAATTTTAATCTTATTTTGTTAATTCTTTTCAAGTATTTTATACATATTTTTGGATTAGTTGTTTTCTTAATATCAACTTAATTTGTTGAATTTTCCTCTATCTACTCTCACATGCATTAAATACACATATTTTTTTTCCTGGATAGAAGTCTTTCCTGGGTTATATTCATCATAAATTTTTCTTTTAGTTTTATACATTGCATTTAAACATTTTTAAGAACATCTACAGAATAAAATACTTCAAATTTTTATGAAATAAAATTTAATAATTTAATTTTTTATGATTAATTCTTCAATATTTAGTCCAAGAAATATTTTCCTATTTCCAAACCATGAAGATATTATTTTTATTTTCTTATGGAAGATTTAGCCTTGACATTTAGGTTCATACTCCTACTCAAAATAATCTCTGTGCCTGGTATGAGAGGAGGTTGGAGTTTAATTTTCTATTTGAAATAGTTACACCAACTTGATTGGTTTAAAATATTTTTCTATTTTCATTGAACTGTGCTGGTGTTTTGAACAAAATACATTGGTCATATAGGCAAGAGCATATCTGGATTTTTTACAGTGTCCCATGATCCTTTTCTTTATGCTGTGCTGACATCACACTCTTAGTAACCTTACGGTAAACTTATAGTAAGTCTTGAAATCATGTAGTTTTAAACTCTTCCAACATTGTTCCTGTTTTTCAGCTATTTCAGATCCTTTAGGTTTCTACATAAATTTTAGATTCTCCTCATCAATTTTATTAAATATATTCATATGTATTTTATATGTCTGCTAATATAAATTATATTTTAAATTAATGTACTTTATTTTTACTAGTTTATGCAAAACAGAAAAAGAGACACAGATGTGCAGAACAGACTTTTGGACTCTGTGGGAGAAGGCGAGGGTGGGATGTTTCGAGAGAACAGCATGTACATTATCTATAGTGAAACAGATCACCAGCCCAGGTGGGATGCATGAGAAAAGTGCTCGGGCCTGGTTCACTGGGAAGACCCAGAGGAATCGGGTGGAGAGGGAGGTGGGAGAGCGGATCGGGATGGGGAATACGTGTAACTCCATGGCTGATTCATGTCAATGTATGACAAAACCCACTGCAATGTTGTGAAGTAATTAGCCTCCAACTAATAAAAATAAATGAAAAAAAAAAAAGTAAAGGCAAAAAAAAATTAATGTACTTGATTTTTAGATCAGTTTTAGCTTTTACAGAAAAAAATTGAATAGAAATTTTAAAAACCTGTTAGAACAGACAAATAGATTCAGTAAATTTGCAGGACACAAAACCAACATTCAGAAATTAGATGCATTTCTATATACCAACAATGAAATATCTGAAATAAGCAATTAAGAAAATGATTCAATTTATAATAGCATCAAAAAGAATTTTTTAAAAATCTGAGAAATAAATTTAACCAAGGAAACTAAAGAGCTATATACTGAAAACTATTGACTTTGATGAAAGATACTGAAGAAGATACAAATAAATGGAAAGATATCCTATGTTCATGGGCCAGAAAAAATAATGTTGTTAAAATATCCACTCTTTCCAAAGCTGTATCTATATACAACCTATATCAAGATTCTAATGGCACATTTTTGCGCTTTTTTTTTAACAGAAATTAAAAAAAGCCCTAAAATTCTTATTAAACCAAAAAAGACCCTGAATAACCAAAGCAATCTTCAGAAAGTACAAAGCTGGAAGCATCAAACATCTTCATTTATAACTCTACTACAAAACCATAGTAACAAAAAGCATTAAGAATAGATACATAAAGCAGTGGAACAGAACTGAGAGCCTAGAAGCAAGCCCTATCATCCATGGTCAGTTAATGCTTGACAAGGGAGCCAAGATTACTCAAAGTGAGGAAGGGTTGTCTCTTCAATAAGTGTTGGGAAAACTGATTAATCACATGCCAAAAAAATAAAAAAGAAGAAAGAAAATTGGATCCCTATCTTCCACCACACAAAAAATTAACTCACAATGAATTAAAAACTTACCTTAAGGCCTGAAACCATAAAACTTCTAAAAGAAAACAGAGAATAAGATCCTTGACCTTGGTCTTTGGCAGTAATTCTTTTGACTATGACACCAAAAGCACAAGCAGGAAAAGCAAAAATTAAATGTGACTAAATCAAACTAAAAAACCTCTTCACAGCAAAAGAAATAAGCTACAAGATGAAAAAGCAACCTATGAAATGGTAGAAAGTATTTGCAAAACATAAACTTGATAAAGGTTAATTCAAAAGGAACTTATACAACTTAGTAACTGATAAGCTGTTTTATGTTTTAATCATGAAAAGTATTGCAGTTTGTGAAATGATTTTTCTGCATCTATTGAGATGATCTGGTAATTTTCTACTGTGTTGAGTTACTGTGGTTGATCGCAATGGTGAGTTATATGCTATTGTGCTGCTTAATTTCAAAATATGTAGAATTTTCCCTTGATTTTTACTGTTTTCAAATTCCACTGTAGTGAGAGAAAGTACTCTGTATGTTTTAATGCTTTTAAATTTATTTAAGTTTGTTTCATGATCAAGCATATGGTCTATCTTGGTGAACATGTCATATTCCCTTTAAAAATGTGTATTGAGCTGATATTGGTGTAGAGTTCTGCAAACACAAATAAAGTCTAATTGATTCTGTTTTTCCATTGTTCTATCTTTTTGATGGTGTTTTGTCTATGTTTGTGCTGATTCCTGATACTTATGTGGTGAAGTTTCAGCTATACATTGTCATATAATATCTTCAAGCCAGTACTTTTTGCATTACTCAATTTAATTAGGTGCACATATTTGAAATAGTCTCTCCTTGCCATGGAAGTACTCCTTTTTTGATGTCTTCTTCATCTGATATTAATATAACTATTCTCAGTTCAGCTCATTTGCTCAGTCATGTCCAACTCATTGTGACCCCATGGACTGCAGCACACCAGGCTTCCCTCTCCATCACCAACTCCTGTAGCTTACTCAATCTCATGTACATCGAGTTGGTGATATCCTTCAACCATCTCATCCTCTGTCATCCCCTTCTCCTCCCACCTTCAATCTTTCCCAGCATCAGGGTCTTTTCTAATCAGTCAGTTCTATGCATCCCGAGGCCAAAATGTTGGAGTTTCAGCTTCAACATCAGTCCTTCCAATAAATATTTAGGACTGATTTCCTTTATGATTCACTGTTTTGATCTTGCAGTCCAAGAGACTCCCAAGAGCTTTCTCCAACACCAGTTCAAAAGCATCAATTCTTCATCGCTCAGCTTTCTTTATAGTCCAGCTCTCATATTCATACTTGACTACTGGAAAAATCAAAGCTTTGACTAAATGGATCTTTGTTGGCAAAGTAATGTCTCTGCTTTTCAATATGCTGTCTAGGTTGGTCATAAGTTTTCTTCCAAGGAGCAATCTTTTAATTTCATGGCAGCAGTCACCATCTGTAATGATTTTGGAGTCCAAGAAAATAAAGTCTGTCGCTGTTTCCATTGTTTCCCCATCTATTTGCTATCAAGTGATAGGACCAGATGCCATGATCTTAGTTTTCTGAATGCTGAGTTTTAAGCCAACTTTTTCACTCTCCTCTTTCAGTTTCATCAAGAGGCTCTTTAGTTCTTTGCTTCCTGCCACAAGGGTGCTGTTATCTTTATATCTGAGGCTATTTATATTTCTCCCGACATCTTGATTCCAGCTTGTGCTTCATCCAAACCAGCATTTCCCATGATAAACTCTGCATATAACTTAAATAAACAGGGTGACAATATTCAACCTTGATGTGCTCCCTTCCTGATGTGGGACCAGCTTGTTGTTCCATGTCCAGTTCTAACTGTTACTTCTTGACCTGCATACAGATTTCTCAGGAGGCAGGTCAGGCAGTATGGTATTCCCATCTCTTTTAGAATTTTCCGCAATGTGTTGTGATTCACACAGTCAAAGTTGAGTTCAGTTCAGTCACTCAGTCATGTTCAACTCTTTGTGACCCCATGAATCACAGCACGCCAGGCCTCCCTGTGTCCATCACCAACTCCTGGAGTTCACCCAAACTCATGTCCATTGAGTTGATGATGTGGCTTAAGCATAGTCAATAAATCAGAAGTAGATGGTTTTCTGGAACTCTGTTTTTTTGATGATTCAACGGATGTTGGCAATTTGATCTCTGGTTCCTCTACCTTTTCTAAATCTGGCTTGAACATCTGGAATTTCACAGTTCATGTACTGCTGAAGCCTGGCTTGGAGAATTTTGAGCATTACTTTACTAGCATATGAAATGAATGCAAATGGCAACCCACGCCAGTATTCTTGCCTGGAAAATCCCATGGATGGAGGAGCCTAGTGGGCTACAGTCCATGTGGTCACTACGAGTCGGACACGACTGAGAGACTCCTCTCTCTCTCTTATTGAACATATAACTATTCTACTTCTATACATTTGAAGTTTGCATGAATTTGCATAATTAAAGTGCATCCCTAATAGGCACCATATATTTGGTCTTTGATTGTTAATGTAGCCTGATAAGATCTTTTCAATCTCCTTACATTTAATAAAGTTGGCTATATGATAGGACTTAAATATCTCTCGGTTTTTTTTTCTCCTTGTTTATTTATTTATTTATTTATTTTGCCGTTTGTCTCTATTTCTCATTTCCTACTTCTTTTGGATGAACTCAGTATTCACTAGCATTACATGTTATCTTCTGTATTGGTGTTTTTAGCTATAACTGTCTTATCTTTTCAGTAGTTGCTCAAAGGATTATAATACTTAATCACAGTTTATCTTGACAACATTACAATGCCTCATGTATAATGTAAGAATTTTATAGTCATATACTTCCATTTGCCATCTTTACAGGACTTTTTAAAAGAATTTCAGAGGGAAAAAGTAACCTTTTATATTTACTCACATTTTCAGTGTTCTTCATTCTTTCCTATAAATTCAGATTTCCATCTGACATGATTTCATTACAGATGTTTCATCCATGTCTTATCAAGTGTATCTGCTGGAGACAAAAACACAAAAGTGCATTTCTTTCAGCATTATTTTAAGAGGACTTTTATTTTGTTGGATATAGAATTCTAGATTTGCAGTTTGATTTTTTTCCCCCTTTAGTCCTGATTGTTTTTGTTTAGTCACTAACTTGTGTCTGACTCCTTTGTGATCCCATGGACTGTAGCCTACCAGGCTCCTCTGATCATGGGATTTCCTAAGCAAGAATACTGATGTGGGTTGCCAGCTCCTTCTCCATAGGATCTTCCCAAGCCAGGGATTTAACCCATGTATCTTGCATTGGCAGGCGAGTTCTTTGCCACTGAGCCACCTGGGAAGCCCTGATTCTTATTCCTAAACTGTGACACTGATGGCCTTTCAAATAGATAAAATCCAATATTTCTACCTTGTTTCAATAACTTGGTGAGGATCTGGATTTCAAACTCTTCCTCCTAGTACCTAGGTACTAGTCTTTGCTCAGTTCATAACTGTGCCAGATGCGTCTAAGTTTTCTAAAGGCCAATTTGTACTCGACTGGGTCTCATCTCTTTTTGTTCCCTCATTTCTAGGATAACCCTCTTAAATTAAAGTTGCTCTGAAAGCCCCAGATTTTGATCTATGAGTCCTAATCCCAAAAAGTTTCACACTCAACCAGTGCAATATCTTTGCGATGTCCCAAGGATATAAACGAAATCAAGGAAAAGAACTAAAGGAAATAGAATAATGTTTTATCAAATAGTGAATACCAATAAAAATGGAGATTATCTTCACCTCACACCTGCTAGAATGGCTATTATCAAAAAGACAAGAAATAATAAGTGCTGGTGAGGATGTGGAGAAAAAGGCATGCTTGTGCACTGTTGTGGGAATGTAAATTGGTTCAGTCAGTCTGGAAAACAGTATAGAGATTCCTCAAAAAATTAAAAATGGAACTACCATATGATCCATCATTTCCATCCCTAGGTATTTATCCAACAGAACAAAAATACCAATTAGAAAAGATACATGCCTCACTATATTCAGTGCAGCATTATTAACAATAAGCAGGATATGGAAGTAACTTAAGTATCCATCAATATATGAATAAAGAAGGTTGGCACACACATACACACACACACAAGCTATGTAATTGTTCTCAGTCATAAAAAGATTAAATACTGTCATTTGCTATAACATGGATGGACCCATAGAGTATTATGCTAAGAGAAATAAGTCACACAAAGACTGTATAATTTCACTTATATGTGGAATATAAAAAACAAAAAACAAAACAGTTGAAAAAACAGCAAAGCAGAAACAGAGCTATATATACAGAGAAGAAACAGGTGGTTTCCAGAAGGAAGGGGTTTGAGGGAAGAAATAGGTGAGGGAGATTAAGAAGCACAAACTTCCAGCTGCAAAATAAATGAGTCATGGGTATGAAAAGCACCATGTGGGGAATATAGTCAATGACTAACAATATCTTTGAGACATTTTGTAACTAGACTTAATTTAGCGATCATTTTGAAGCACAAAGAAATATCGAATCACTATGCAATGAACAAATATAACGTGGTATGTCAATTACACATACAAAAAAAAAAAACCAGGAAAACAGAGAAAAAGATCAGATGTGTGGTTACCAGAGACAGGGGATGGCTGGGGAAGAAATTGGGTGAAGGCAGTAAAAAGCTACACTCATCCAGTTATAAACTAAATAAGTGTTCAGAATGTAATGTACAACACAACAAATATAATTAACACTGTTGTGTGTTAACAACACACATTGCTAAGAGAACAAATCCTACGATTTCTCATCAAGGGAAATTAAATATTTTTTATATTTCTTTAGTATATTTATGAGATGATGGATGTTCACAAAACATTATGATAATATTTGTATGATGTATGTAAGTCAAATCATTATGCTGTACACCTTAAACTTATATATTCAGTTCAGTTTCACTTCAGTCACTCAGTCGTGTCCGACTCTTTGTGACCCCATGGACTGCAGCACGCCAATTTCCCTGGCCATCAGAAACTCTCAGAGCCTACTCAAACTCATGACCACTGAGTCGGTGATGTCATCCAACAATCTCATCCTCTGCCGTCGCCTTCTACTCCACTGTCAATATTTCCGAGCATTAAAGTCTTTTCTAGTCAGTCAGTTCTTCAAATCAGTGGCGAAGTATTGGAGTTTCAGCTGCAGCATCAGTCCTTCCAATGAATATTCAGGACTGATTTCCTTTAGGATGGACTGGTTGGATCTCCTTGCAGTCCAAGAAACTCTCAAGAGTATTCTCCAATACCACAGTTCAAAAGCATCGATTTTTCAGCACTCAGCTTTCTTTATAGTCCGACTCTCACATCCATACATGACTAATGGAAAAACCATAGCCTTGACTAGACAGACCTTTGTTGGCAAAGTAATGTCTCTGCTTTTTAATATGCTGTCTAGGTTGATCATAACATTTGTCCCAAGGAGTAAGTGTTTTCAATTTCATGGCTGCAGTCAAGATCTTCAGTGACTTTGGAGCCCCCCAAAATAAAATCTGACACTGTTTCCACAGTTCCCCCAAATATTTGCAACGAAGTGATGGGACCAGATGCCATGATCTTTGTTTTCCGAATGTTGAGCTTTAAGCAAACTTTTTCAATCTCCTCTTCCACGTTCATAAAGAGGCTCTTTAGTTCTTCTTCAATTTCTGCCATAAGGGTGGTGTCATCTGCATATCTGAGGTTATTGATATTTCTCCCAGCAATCTTGTTGCCAACCTGTGCTTCATCCAGCCCAGCATTTTTCATGATGTACCCTGAATATAAGTTAAATAAGCAGGGTGACAAAATACAGCATCAATGTACTGCTTTTCCTCTTTAGAACCAGTCTTTTGTTCTATGTCCAGTTCTAACTGTTACTTCCTGACCTGCATACAGATTTCTCAGGAGTCAGGTCAGGTAGTCTGGTATTCCCATCTCTTTCAGAATTTTCCACAGTTTATTGTGATCCACACAGTCAAAGGCTTTGGAATAGACAATAAAGCAGAAATATATGTTTTTCTGTAATTCTCTTGCTTTTTCAATGGTCCAGTGGATGCTGGCAATTTGATCTCTGGTTCTTCTGCCTTTTCTAAATCCAACTTGAATATCTGGAAATTCACAGTTCATGTATTGTTGAAGCCTGGCTTGGAGAATTTTGAGCATTATTTTACTAGCATGTGAGATGAGTGCAATTGTGTGGTAGTTTGAGCAATCTTTGGCACTGCCTTTCTTAGGAATTGGTATGAAAACTGACCTTTTCCAGTCCTGTGGCCACTGCTCAGTTTTACAAATTTGCTGGCATATTGAGCGCAGCACTTTCACAGCATCATCTTTTAGGGTTTGAAACAGTGCAACTACAATTCCATCACCTCCACTAGCTTTGTTCATAGTGATATTTCCTAAGGCCCACTTGATGTCACATTCCAGGATGTCAGGCTCTAGGTGAGTGATCACAGCATCATGATTATCTGGGTCGTGAAGATCTTTTTTGCACAGTTATTTTGTGTATTCTTGCCACCTCTTCTTAATATCTTCTGCTTCTGTTAGGTCCATACCATTTCTGTCCACATTGAGCCCATCTTTTCATGAAATGTTCCCTTGGTACCTCTAATTTTCTTGAAGAGATCTCTAGTCTTTCCCATTCTATCATTTTCCTCTGTTTCTTTGCATTGATTGCTGAGGAAGGCTTTCTTATCTCTCCTTGCTATTCTTTGGAAGTCTGCATTCAAATGGGTATATCTTTCCTTTTCTCCTTTGCTTTTTGCTTCTCTTCTTTTCACAGCTATTTGTAAGGCCTCCTTAGACAGCCATTTTGCTTTTTTACATTTCTTTTTCTTGGGGATGGTCTAGCTCCCTGTCTCCTGTACAATCTCATGAACCTGAGTCCATAGTTCATCAGGCTCTCTGTCTATCAGATCTAGTCCCTTAAATCTATTTCTCACTTCCACTGTATAATCGTTAGGGATTTGATTTAGGTCATGCCTAGTCTTTCCTATTCTCTTTGCATTGTTCACTTAAGAAGGCCTTCTTAATCTTTCCTTGCTATTTTCTGGAACTCTGTATTCAGATGGGTATCTTTCCCTTCTACCCTTGTCTTATGCCTCTCTTCTTTTCTCAGCTATTTGTAAGGGCCCCTCAGACTACTTTGCTTTTGGTCACTGCCTCCTGTACAATGTTAGAAACTTCTGTCCATAGATTTTCCACCACTCTGTCTACCAGATCTAATTCCTTGAATCTATTCATCACCTCCACTGTATAATCATTAGAGGTTTGATTTAGGTCATAGCTGAATGGTCTAGTGGTTTTCCCTACTTTCTTCAATTTAAGCCTGAATTTTGCCATAAGGAGCTCATGATCTGAGCCACTGTCAGTTCAGCTCCAAATCTTGTTATTGCTGACTGCACAGAGCTTCTCCATCTTTGTTTGTGTAAAACATTGTAAGATTTTGATAATGACAGTCTGGTGATATCCACTTGTAAAGTTGTCTCTTGTGTTGTTGGGAGAGGGTGTTTGCTATGATCAATGTATTCTCTTGATAAAACCCTGTTAGCCTTTGCCCTGCTTCATTTTGTACTTTAAGGCCAAACTCGCCCATTATTCTGGGTATCTCCTGCCTTCCTACTTTCTATTTCCAATCCCTTATGATAAGCAAATCATTTTCTTTTTTTGGTGTTAGTTATAGAGTGTGTTGTAGGTCTTCATAAAACCATTCAACTTCAGCTTATTCGGCAACAGTTGTTGAGGCACAGAGTTGGATTACTGTGATGCTGAAAGGTTTGCCTTGGAAACAAATCAAGATCATTCTGTGGTTTTTGAGGTTGTATACAAGTACTGTGTTTTGGACTTTTTGTTATCTATGAGGGACACTCCATTTCTTCTTAGGGATTCTTGCCCACAGTAGCAGATATAACTGTCATCTGAATTAATTCTTCCATTCCTGTTCATTTTAACTCACAGATTCCTAAGATGTTGGCAAGAATACACAGAAGAACAATCCAAAAAAAGATCTTCGTGACCCAGATAATCACGATGATGTGATCACTCACCTAGAGCCAGACATCCTGAAATGTGAAGTCAAGTGGACCTTAGGAAGCATCAGTATGAACAAAGCTAGTGGAGGTGATGGAATTCCACTTGAGATATTCCAAATCCTAAAAAATAATGCTGGAAAGGTGCTGAACTCAGTATGCCAGCAAATTTGGAAAACTTAGCAGTGGACACAGGACTGGAAAATGTCAGTTTTCCTTCTAATCCCAAAGAAAGGAAATGCCAAAGAATTCTCAAACTACTGCACAATTGCACTCATCTCACACACTAGTAAAGCAATGCTCAAAATTCTCCAAGCCAGACTTCAACAGTACATGAACTGTGAACTTCCAGATGTTCAAGCTGGAGTTAGAAAAGGCAGAAGAACCAGAGATCAAATTGTCAACATCCGTTGGATCATCAGAAAAGCAGAGAGTTCCAGAAAAGCATCTACTTCTGCTTTATTGTCTATGCCAAAGACTTTGACAGTGTGGACCACAACAAACTGTGAAAAATTCTGAAAGAAATGGGAATAGCAGACCACCTGACCTGCCTCCTTAGAAATCTGTACGCAGGTCAGGAGGCAACAGTTAGGACTGGACATGGAAGAACAGGCTGGTTCCAAATCAGGAAAGGAGTATGTCAAGGCTGTATATTGTCACCGTGCTTTTTTAACTTATATGCAGAGTCCATCATGTGAAATGCCGGGCTGGATGAAGAACAAGCTGGAATCAAGAGTGCCAGGAGAAATATTATTAACCTCAGATATGCAGATGATACCACTGTTATGGTAGAAAGTTAAGAGGACCTGGAGAGCCTCTTGATGAAATTGATAGAGGAGGGTGAAAAAAACTGGCTTAAAACTAATATTCAAAAAACTAAGATCATGGCAACCTGTTCCTTCACTTCATGGCAAATAAATGGGGAAACATTGGAAAAAGTGACAGACTTTATTTTCTTGGACTCCAAAATCATTGTAGATGGTGACTGCAGCCATGAAATTAAAAAAGGCTTGCTCCTTGGAAGAAAAGTTATGACCAACCTAGTTCAGTTCATTTCAGTCGCTCAGTCGTGTCTGACTCTTTGCGACCCCATGAATCACAGAACGCCAACCTAGGCAGCATATTAAAAAGCAGAGACATTACTTTGTCAACAAAGGTCCATCTAGTCAAGTCTATGGTTTTTCCAGTAGTCATGTATGAATGTGAGAGTCAGACTATAAAGAAAGCTGAGCACAGAAGAATTGATGCTTTTGAACTGTGGTGTTGTAGAAGACTCTTGAGAGTCCCTTGGGCTGCAAGGAGATCCAACCAGTCCATCCTAAATGAAATCAGCCCCGGGTGTTCATTGGAAGGACTGATGTTGAAGCTGAAACTCCAATACTTTGGCCACCTGATGCGAAGAACTGACTTGTATGAAAGACCCTGATGCTGGAGAAAATGGAAGGTGGGAGGAGATGGGGATGACAGAGGATGAGATGGCTGGATGGCATCACCGACTCAATGGACTTGAGTTTGAGTAAACTCCGGGAGTTGGTGATGGACAGGGAGGCCTGGCGTGCTGCAGCCCATGGGGTCGCAAAGAGTTAAGACATGACTGAGTGACTGAACTGAACTGAACTGACGTTGTTGGCATCAATCTTGCTATCTCCTGCTTGAACACATCCTATTTACCTCTACTCATGGACCTAACATTTCAAGTTCCTCTGCAGTATTGTTCTTTACAGTGTCAAAATTTACTTTCACAACCAGACACATCCACATCTGAGCATCATCTCCGTTTTGGCCCAACCACTTCATTCTTCCTGGAACTATTAGTAATTGCCCTCTGCTCTTCCTTGAAAGCATATTGGACACCTTCTAACCTGGGGCTTTATTTTCTGGTGTCATATCTTTTTGCCTTTTCATACTGTCCCTGGGATTCTCGATTCAATTATACTGGACTGTGTTGCCATTTCTTCTCCCAGTAGATCAAGTTTTGTCAGAACTCTTCACTATGACCTGTCCATCTTTGTTGGGCCTGCATGGCATGGCTCATAGCTTCATTGAGTCATGGAAGCCCCTCTGCCATAACGAGCCTGTGATCCATGAAAGAGATTTAGTATTTAAAACATCCAACTAAATTTTTGTTTTGCTGTTGTATATGATTTTTGTACTTTGTATAAAAAATTATTAGCAAAGAACATATGCCCTAAATATACTTCTTTCACGCATCCATAGTTTTGCTTATGCTATCAGTTTTAGCAATCTATTCCCTCCCTACAGTTGAAGCCTTTCTTTAGAAATTAGTTCACATGCCACTTCTTTGATCTTCCTAAGGAATCAGTCTCTGGTTTCTGTAGGTTCCAAAATAACATTTTTCTTCTTTTACATACATTTTTCACACTGTGTTGTAATTATTTCTATGTTGGTCCCTTATCAAAATATGATTTTTTGAGGTCATGCAATTTGACTTATGCATGGTTGTTCCTTCACTACTTAAGACTAAGATTCAATAAATATTTCCTGAGTGAATGAATTTTAGAAAAATAAGTAATTTTTTTAAGGTAAGGAAGTGTTAATTAGTCTGGGATGCAGTGTTTCAATGTGTCCTGATAACTCCTCAAACTATTTGATAATATTTTTGACTTTGTTCATTCATCTGAAAGGTAGGTCTATAGCTTTGATCAATCTTAAAGAGGTCCATGAGCCAGCCCACTATGGGATAGGAAATATTAGGGTAAAAAGACAAACATTCTGAGAATATTACATTTTTAGTTTTTTTATGAAAAGATTTTTATCAGATTTTATAGGTCTTCAAATGGAAAGAGTTTATCCTAGCTTTAATAAATATTAAATACATTTACCATCCATTTGCATTTATTTTTGAAAGTTAAATTGTTAGTCACTTAGTCGTGTACTATTGTTTGCAACCCTAAGAACCTGCCAGGCTCTTCTGAACATTAGATTCTCCAGGCGAATACTGAAGTGGTTTGCCATTCCCTTCTCCAGGGGATCTTCCCAACCCAGGAATCGAATCCAGGTCTCCTTCATAGGCAATTTCTTTACCATCTGCGAAATCAGGGAAGCCCATTTTGGAAGAAAGATAATTCTTTCTAGTGTTTTCTAGAGTCTTTTGACAATGTAGACAATGTAGGTCATCTGATAGTCAAAAATATTCCAGATTATTTCTGTTTATTGGTTTCAAAAAGAATGATTTGCAGCCTAAGCTAAGAGACTCGACTGACATCAGGTTTGGGACAGATACTAATTAATAGGAAATGAAGAAGATAACTGCTTCTAGAAATCACTGTAGTGTGCTTAAATGATTTAGTACTTAATGGAGAAAAAACTATGAAAATGAGATAATTTAAACAACCATATTAATTGAAACATATTTTTCTAGATTTCTAACTAGATAAAAAACTAACAAATCTTTCTAATGCCAGTCCTATTCCCATTTATAAAGCTATATATATTTTTTCTGAATTTAGAGCATGTAACACATGAATTTAGGTTAAAACTCACTAAGTGAATTTGAATCACATGATGTATTATGCTTGTCAAGTTGAGATAGCTTAAAACATTATCATTTTATTCTAGAAATATAACTAGGTTAAATTAATCATCATCAACTTAATCTTATAAACCATGTAACATGAAAGGTAAATAATTCACTATAGTTATACATATTAACTTCTGGGGAAAAAAGACATAGAATTAAAATTTTAAAAATTATTCAGATTAAGGGGGCTCTTGAGTGTTAGGTGAATGTTATTATTATTTTTTTTTTATCATTGCAACTCTATGAAAAGGTTTGAGCAAAGAATGGACACATTTTTCAAAATGGATATTGGGAAGATTTCTGTAACTGTCTTATCTTGAATTTACTTGAAAAGGAGTTGAGGTATCACAACACAAAGACCAGATTAGTAAAAAGTTATTACAACAACAAAAGAGAAGATTAGTCTTGATTTAGAGGTATATCAGTGGAAATGCAAAGAAGAGGACACACATGAAAGACACTGAGACAAGAATATTAGTTATTTTCATTAATATTTCCCTTTACTGCAGACTTTAATAATCAGCTAGAAGATACTTTCAATATGGCTTCTAAATGATCCCCATCCATTTAAGATTTTAATCAAGCAGTTACTGTCTGATAATAAAATGACATTTAATGTTATAATGATAAGCCTTTCAAAGAGCTCTCATCAGTGATTGAGTTGATGCTCAGTAATGAGTTGATCTGTATTTAATACACTGTGCTTAGTTTAATGAACTTTAATTTTTTTCCCTGGGCTGAGAGCCTTAAATCAAAGCCATGGCATTATGTCCTCACTAGAAAAGTTCTAAAAATTTCCATAAATGTACACGCCACTGGGCAATTATTCTTCAGTGGGCACTTGGAGATTATCTCTGACTTTTTAAACTTTATAGCTTCCTTGTTTAAGCACTATTTAAATTATCAGTTGTTCACCAAACACTTCAAAGACTTTACAATTAAAAGAGATAAAGCATATTGTCTCAAAATCTCTAGATTAATAAAGGATAAATTATGAAATGTAATGCTAAAAATGAGATTAAAATGTAATAGTATTTTTTCAGATAAAATTGAGTGCAAACTGAAATTATGTAACTCAAACAGTTAAGGGATGTTTGGGTTACACTCCTTCCCAGCTCTGCTTATCTAGACAGATAGACACACTCTGTTATCACTAGACAGATACTTATCTATACATTTGTTCACAAGTCAATGATTTCTACAAGATACTGATGTTTATCCGTTTAGTCATTTCTAAAAGAGGCAACTAATAACAAGTAGGAGAGAGAACTATTTAAAGATTCCTATTATTTGTATATATATTCTTTACATCATAGGACATAATGAAAACTATACTAACATTAGTGAAACTCTTCATAAGGAAAGGGAACAGTTACCTGTCATTCAATTTGCTTTCATTTGGCAATGTTCTCTATTGTCCAAGTGAATATGTAAGTTTTAGTTATAAAATTATTTTAAATATAATATTCTTTCTCTTAGTGTTTCTATTTTAATATTTTCTCTGTTGCAGTATTACCTCAGTATGTGTACATGTTATTAGCTGTGCAATATCCCATTTTAAGCATTTTCTTATTATACTTCATTGTACCCTCTTAGTATGAATAACAGTGAAAAATGGCCATTGGATATCCTGAAATAAGCATCTTTATGTATGGAGAATAATTTTTTCCTTTGGTATATTTTAAAAGACTCTCTTAGAATCCTTTTATCATAAATCAAGTAGCATGATATTTAACACACCTGTCTAATCTGTTTGGTAGCATAGGGAATTTGGGGCCAAATCTTTTCCACATCTAGACATAGATCAAGATATATATTTTGTAAACTATTTTCTGAGTAATTTCAGAAATACTAGCTTTTTCAAAGAAAAAAGTGTACATCCAGACTTTGTAACATTTTTTTTAAGAGAACTGCTCTATCATGATGTATGACTTCATATTAACCAATATTTTCGGTTAAATATTCTAGACCTACGGAGGCTGTTTCTACTGACCAAGGGCTTAAACATAATCTATTTGTCCAAGAAAATGAAGCTTCTAATAAGGAACCTAAAATAAAAATGTATTCTCATTTCTTTTGGCACTTGAGGGGAAACTATAGAACAGCCCAGAGATTTAACTATAAAAAATGGCTTCTTTGAAAAAACAGCCACTACCTTTCATGAAGATAATGTGACATTTTAAAAGCAGCCCAATATATAGGCTACAGAAGAAAGAGTCCCAATGGAAAAATTATGATTGTCTCATAAATTAAATATTTCCTAAATGTAATTCAGTTCTCTTCCTACTAATAAAAGTAGGAACTGCTTTAAAGCTTAAGTCTGGGTCATAAATTACAACAATATTAAAGATGGCCTTTGTGGTCCACTGAACCAAGGAATATTTAGGGTTAAGGAATTGTAACTTTGTCAACAGAATTTGCAGAGATGTGCAAGATACTGAAATATTTTGCTTTATTTGATTTGAGGCTTCTCATGTTCACTCATACCTCAAAAAAGATGTTAGGTTCCAATAAATGATTTTGTCTTTCTTTCACTGTAAATGTACTGAATAACTGTCAATGTTTTATTCATCTTGGGGGTAGAGAAATCCATCCATGTTCCAGGTATTGCATAGACTATTCAAACTAGATTCCTATTTTCAAAGCTATTAAACACGAGCTCTTAACAACCATTAAGACTCCAGTCGGTGTCACCTCCCACACTGCTGGCTAAGATTCCACAGCTCACATTAGCTTTGTTAGCTTGGCGTGAGTGTGAAGGCTATATTCTACTTAATTACAAAATGAAAAGTTTACTATAAAAACTCATGTAGGGTGGCTAATCAAGTTCTAATACAATATATAGTGAGCTTAAAATTTCCTAAAAAGGCAGGAGATTTACACTGGTACACAGTTTACATTATGTAGGACTTCTCTGACCTTAAAATGGGCAGTTCATCCATTCTCTCCACATTTCCCCGTCAGGATCCAGCCTCCTACTACAAACTGAATAGGCAGGCTATCATATAAGTAGACATTGTGATTTCCTTCTGAGAAAGTAACCCTGAACCATCCTGGGCTGGTTAGAAAGATGTTGACTATGCAAATCATGAATTTCTTCTTCCAGAATACACTTACCATCTAACTATATAACTGTAACTCATGGTGTGATGGGTAAGAATGAGGGAAAAGATGCTTCTAGGTTTGGATTTTTACTTTGAACCTTTAAGGAGTCCTTGAGATACACTGATATGTTCTTATTTCTGCATCTAGTCTACTGGCTCAGACTTTAAAATGATGGATTTTGTAGGTCAGCTCCTCATAAAGAAAGGGGAATGGCTTCAGGTGTAGTAGCAATGATAACAAAATACAATCATCATCCTATAGTTTGGAAACCAAACTCAGTTCTTAAACTGAATTGTTTTCTCATCTGTCTTTTTCTCCCTCTCTCCCTTTTAAAATTACTTATCGTAAAGCCTAAATGCCAAAGCCCTCTATTCTTACTACCTGGATACAAAGTCCAGCTTCATTGTTCTTTAGTAGTTTGACTTCAGTCCATTGCATAAACCCTTTATACCTCAGTTTACCTATCTTGACAATGGCCATAATAAGTATACTCATTCAAAGGACTACTGTGAGAATTAAATGTGTTGATACATAAATAACTTAAAACAATATATAGTGAAAGTGAAAGTTGCTCAGTCGTGTCCGACTCTTTGTGACCCCATGGACTAGACAATCCATAAAATTCTCCAGGCCAGAATATTGAAGTGGGTAGCCTTTCCCTTCTCCAGGAGATCTTCCCAACCCAGAGATAAAACCCAGGTCTCCTGCACTGCAGACAGTTTCTTTACCAGCTGAGCCACAAGGGAAGCCCAAGAATACTGGAGTGGGTAGCCTATCCGTTCTCCAGGGGATCTTCCTGACCCAGGAATCAAACTGGGGTCTCCTGCATTGCAAGCAGATTCTTTACCAACTGAGCTATCAGGGAAGCCCAAACAATATATATACTCGGGCATATAATAGTAGCATCTAATCTGCACAGGTAGTTTAGCAGTAAAGAACCACCTGCCAATGCAGGATATGCAAGAGACTTGGGTTTCATCCCTGGGTCAGGAAGACCCCCTGGAGTAGGAAATGGCAACCCACTCCAGTATTCTTGCCTGGAAAATGCCATGGAGAGGAGCCTGGCCTGGCCATGAGCTCAAGAATCAGACATGACTGAGCACATACACAAAACACATGATATAACCTGCCCAATAAATGTCGCAATCATTATGACTTAGCATTTTTCAGTGAAGTTCCACTTGTGACCTTTAAGACAGGAAAGCCTTTTAAAATTTAACACACAAGAAATTTCTAAAGTAGAAAAACTTATAGTCCTTGGAATTCTGGCTATGGGGGTATTTTGGAAGAAATATTATAAAGAAAGGGTCCTCCCTGTTAAAATACAAATCCATTGAAGGACTGAATTGGGAAAAAAAAAATAGAAATAACATTTATGCTGCTAAAGAAGTAAATAGTTAAATTACTAAATTTTTATAGGTATCACATTAAACCTACTATCAGAATTTATGTACTTCAGGAGGGTCATTAACTATGTTAATTCTCAGGTTTCTGTTTGACAGAACATTTTAATTGAACCATGCATAACATGCCACAGAAAATTGTAACTGGTGTTCCTGGTCCTCTGTTATACCACAGTCCTCTCAAAAGTAAACCAGCAAATTTTTCTCAGTGTGAGAAATATCAGAGAGGATAAGAGGATAACAAATTATGTGCATATGTGAATGCTTGTCTGTATGTGCGATAGAAATATCAGGCACTAAGCAGTATAATTTGCTGATAGTAAAAGGTGTGGGGTGCTAAAACAGTAAGCCTGTTGCAAAAAACCATGTATTTTTTTAGAGCAGGAAAGAACAATGTCTTTTGAATATATAAGGGCAATTAACAGTTCTACTCAAATACAATATGGTGCTAAAAGGCCACAGAATGAGTAGTAAGTAGATGCAGATGCTTTTAAAGACAGTGTGAAACACATTTTACTGTAGCTGTTATTGCCTGGCAATTATGCTGACTTTAGTGTTGCTTTCAGTCTTCTTTTTTTTAAATTCCTTAATGGAATGTGAATGTTCCAGTGTTCAAAAAGTGCTGCAAGACAAAAGGGTCAAAAATTCCCACTATAGCAGAGATACAACACACACACACACACACACACACACAAATTTCACTTTGAGTCAGAAGACTTGTCTTCCACCTGTAAGTAACCAGTTTTGGATTCCCCATCATGCAGTTTAGAATCTCGTTAAGCGGAAGCATGCCAAGCTGTGCCAAGTCACTTCAGTCATGTCCGACTCTTTGTGACCCCATGGAATTTAGCCCACCAGGTTCCTCTGTCCATGGGATTTTCCAGGCAAGAATTCTGGAGTGGGTTTCTGTGCCCTCCTCCAGGGGATTTTCCTGACCCAGGCATCACACCCTTGTCTCTTCTCTTGAATTGGCAGGTGGGTTCTTTACCACTAGCACCACCTGGGAAGCTGAGGCATGATGATCAGTAAAATTATGATAACAGCTCCTGTATAGCAAAATCTTTGTAAAATAAAATAAACAAGATGAAAAATGAAATAAATTTTTTCTAAATTTGTAAAGTAAAATTTACTGCCTGTAAAAGAGCTTTTGGGAAATAAAAAAAAAAAAAACAAGTACAGACATTTAAAAAGAAAAGATTCCCAGAGATCTGAAAGTGGAACTCTTTGGGTATGGGGAATACAACATAGCTGCAGAAGAATAAGAAGAGATGTATGGATTGTGGGGCTTGAATTGTAAAGGGCAGGTAGCAGGAGCCTACTCAGCTGGCATGTTAAAAGCTAACAAGGACCAGTCTTGGAAACCAAGTAGAAGGAGTTGTATGGGTCTCAGTTTTGTCAAAAGCCGACTGCCCCATCTCATGGGCTACTGCAGCTTCAGGGGAAATGTTCTGCTTGCTTAAAGTGCTATGGCTCCTTGTCTGCTGTGGAGAGACACAAGCAATAGTATCAAAAACCAGATGCTTGGCCAACCTCCTCTTACTAAAATTTCCTAAAACTGAACTAACTGGAATACATGACCAGAATAGGTAACAGATGGGTTATTCAATTGCACATTTGAAGAATTTATGATATAGAACAATACCAACTATTTTTCTATCAATGCATATTCTATTCCTAAGGGTATCCACAGAGTATATTCAAAGATCCTGAGGGGAAAATTTATGTTGTTTCATTTTAGATTCCATAAGGCAAACGGTAGCACTATTACAACCTTTCGAATACATGAGAATAGAAATCTGTTGTTCAGTCGTTAATTCGGGACCGACTCTTTGCAACACCCACGCACTGCAGCACACCACGCTGCTCTGTCCATCACTGTCTCCCCGAGTTTGCTCAAACTTATGTCCATTGAGTCAGTGATGCCACCAGCCCATCTCATCCTCTGTCACCACCTTTTCCTCCTGCCCTCAATCTTTTCCAGCATCAGGGTCTTTTCCAATGAGTCAGTTCTTTGCATCAGGTGGCTGAAGTATTGAAGCTTCAGCATCAATCCTTCCAGTGAATATTCAGGGTTGATTTCCTTTAGGATTGACTGGTTTTATCTCCTTGCTGTCCAAGGGACTCTCAAGAGTTTTCTCCAACACCACAGTCTGAAAGCATCAATTCTTCAGCGTTCAGGCTTCTTTATGGTCCAGATCTTACATCCATGCATGACTACTGGAAAAACCATAGCTTTGACTATATTGACCTTTGTCAGCAAAGTGATGTATCTGCTTTTTAAAACACTGTCTAGGACTGATCTATTCTTCCAAGGAGCAAGTGTCTTTTAATTTTGTGGCTACAGTCACCATCTGCATTGATTTTGGAGCCCAAGAAAATTAAATCTGACACTGTTTCTGTATTTTCCCCCAGACTAGATGCCATGATCTTAGTTTTTGAATGTTGAGATTTATGCCGCTTTTTCTCTCCTCCTTCACCCTCATTAAGAGGCTCTTCAGTTCCTCTTAACTTACACCAGTAGAGTGGTATTCTCTGCCTATCTGAGGTTGTTGATATTTCTTTCTCTCTCCTGATTCCAGCTT
Source organism: Odocoileus virginianus (assembly GCF_023699985.2). Taxonomy (NCBI): domain Eukaryota; kingdom Metazoa; phylum Chordata; class Mammalia; order Artiodactyla; family Cervidae; genus Odocoileus; species Odocoileus virginianus. Next base: position 19,455,916 of record NC_069704.1, read on the forward strand.
GGGGTTTATCCAGCCCAGCTTTTTACATGATGTACCCTGCATATAAATTAAATAAGCAGGGCGACAATATACAGCCTTGACGTACTCCTTTCCCAATTTTGAACCATTCTGTTGTTCCATGTCCAGTTCTAACTGTTGCTTCTTATCTACATACAGGTTTCTCAGGAGGCAGGTAAGATGACCTGATAATCCCATCTCCTTAAGAACATTGCACAGTTTGCTGTGATCTACACAGTCAAAAGCTTTAGCATAGCCAATGAAGCAAAAGTAGATTTTTTTTTTAATTCCCTTGCTTTTTCTGTGATGCAACAAATGTTATCAATCTGATCTCTGGTTCCTCTGAGAATCTTTTCTAAATTCAGCTTGAACATCTGGAAATTCTCAGTTCACGTGCTTCTGAAGCCTAGTTTGAAGGATTTTGAGCATTTTCTTGCTAGCATGTGAAATGGGTGCATTTGTGTGATAGTTTGAACATTCTTTGGCATTGCCCTTCTTTGAGATTGGAATGAAAACTAATCTTTTCCAGTCCTGTGGCGACTGCTGAGTTTTCCAAATTTGCTGGAATATTGAGTTCAGCACTTTAACAACATCTTCTTTTAGGATTTTAAATAGCTCAGTTGAAATTCCATCACCTCCACTAGTTTTGTTCATCATCATACTTCCTAAGGCCCATTTGACTTCACACTCCAGGATGTTTTGCTCCAGGTGAGTAATCACACCATCATGTTTATCTAGATCACTAAGAACTTTAGTTCTTCTGTGTAGTCATACCACCTCTTCTTAATCTCTTCTGCTTCTCTTAGGTGCTTACTGTTTCTGTCCTTTATTATGCCCATCTTTGCAGGAAATGGTCCCTCGGTATCTCTAATTTGCTTGAAGAAAGTCCTAGTCTTTCTCATTCTATTGTTTCCTACTATTTTTTTTTTTTTTTTTTGTATTGTTCACTTAAGAAGGCTTTCTTATCTTTCCTTGATATTCTTTGGAACTCTGCATTCAGTTGGTATATCATTTCCCTTCTTCTTTGCCTTTCACTTCCCTTCTTGTCTCAGCTATTTGGAAGGCCTCAGACAGCCATTTTGCCTTCTTGCATTTCTTTTTCTTAGGGATGGTTTTGGTCACTGCCTCTGGTACAATGTTATGAACCTCCATCCACAGTTCTTCAGGCACTCTGCTTGTCAGATCTAATCCCTGCAATCGATTTGTCTCTTCTGCTGTGTATTTTAAGATTTGATTTAAGTCATACCTGAATGGCCTTGTGATTTTCTCTTCTTTCTTCAATTTGAGTCTGAGCTTTGGAACAAGGAGCTCATGATCTGAGCCAAGGTCAGCTCCAAGTCTTGTTTTTGCTGACTATATTGAGCTTTTCCATCTTGGGCTGCAAAGAAATAATCAATCTTATTTGAATATTGACCATCTGGTGATGTCCAATTGTAGAGTCATTCTCGTATTGTTGGAAGAGGGTGTTTGCAATGACCAGTGTGCTCTCTTGGCAAAACTGTTAGCCTTTGTCCTGCTTCATTTTGTATTCCTAAGCCAAACTTGCCTGTTACTCTAGGTATCTCTTGACTTCATACTTTTGCATTCTAATCCCCTATGATGAAAAGGACATCTTCTGGGGTATTAGTTCTAGGTCTTCAAAGAACAATTCAACTTCAGCTTCTTCAGCATTAATGATCAGGGCATAGACTTGGATTACTGTGATGGTAAATGCTTTACCTTGGAAATTAATGGAGATCATTCTGTCATTTTTGAAATTGTACCCAAGTACTGTATTTCAGACTTTTTTGTTGACTATGAAGGCTACTCCATTTCTTCTAAGGGATTCTTGCCCACAGTAGTAGATAAAATGGTCCTCTGAATTAAATTCTCCCTTCCCGTCCATTTTAGTTTACTGATTCCAAAATTGTTGATGTTCACTCTTGCCATCTCCTGTTTGACTATATCCAATTTACCTTGATTCATGGACCTAACATTCCAGGTTCCTATACAATATTGTTCTTTACAATTTCAGACTTTACTTTCACCATCAGAGACATCCACAACTGGACATTGTTTCTACTTTGGCTCTGCCCCTTCATTGCTTCTGGAACTATTTCTCTGCTCTTCCCCATTAGCATATTTGACACTTACCAACTAGCTAGGCTCATCTTTCAGTTTCATATCTTTTAGCCTTTTCATATCATTCACGGGGTTCTCAAGTCAATAATACTGAAGTGGTTTGCCATTTCCTCCTCCAGTGGGCCACATATTTTCAGAACTCTCACAATGACCTGTCTGTCTTAGGTGACCCTACATGACATGGCTCATAGTTTCACTGAGTTACACAAGGCTGTGATCCATGTGATCATTTTGCTTAGTTTCCTATGGTTGTGGTTTTTGTTCTGGAGGCCATGAGATTTTAGTTCTTGCCTCTTCTGTCTGCCCTCTGATGGCTGGGGTTAAGAGGCTTATGCAAGCTTTCTGAAGGGAGGGACTGGCTGTGGAGAAAACTGGACCTTGCTCTGTTGGGCGGGGCCATATTCAGTAAGTCTTTAATCCAATGTTCTGCTGGGGCTGTGCTCCCTCCCTGTTTGGGAGGTGACCTGAGTTTGGCCTGAGGTGACCCAGTCCTGGAGGCCACAGTCTCTACGGTAGGGCTTCAGCCTCTGTGGTAGTGCTAATGGTGACCTCCTCCACGAGGATCTATGCCAACATGCCATGCCTCTCAGGCACTGCTGCGAGGGCCCCTGACCATGTGGCAGGCCACTGTTGACCCATGCCTCCGCAGAAGAGTCCCAAACACTCACAGGCAAATCTGGTCAATCTCTTGTGGAGTCACTGCTGTTTTATCCTAGTCCTTGTGCACACAAAGTTTTTCTGTGCCATCCAAGAAGCTCTGTCTCCCCATTCCTGCGGAAGTTCTATAACCAAATCCCACTGACCTTCAATATCAGATTCCCTGGGGATTCCCAGTTCCTTTGCTGATCCTCAAATTGGGAACTCTGATGTGGGGCCTGGAAACTTCACAAAAATCTAAGAACTCCCTTGGTATAATTGTCCTCCAGTTTGTGGCTCACCCATCTGGCTGCACTATTGTAGGGCTAATGGCGACCTCCTCCAAGGGGACTGATGCCACGTGCCATGCCTCCTTGGACTGTTGCTGCCACTGCCCCTGTCCCCATGGAAGGCTACTGCTGACCCACACCTTCACAGGAGGCCTCCAAACACTCACACGCAGGTCCGTCTCAGTCTCCTGTGGGGTCATTGCTTCTTTCCCTGGGTCCTGGTATGTGCAAGGTTTGGTCGTGCCTGCCAAGAGTCTCTGGCAGGTATGGGATTTGATTTTAACATGATTGCACCCCTCCTAGCCATCTTGTTGCCCCTTCTTTTCCTTGGAAGAGGCATATCTTTTTTTTGGTGGGTTCCAGCATCCTCCTGTCGATTGTTGTTCAGCAACTAGCTGCAATTTTGGTGTTCTCGCAGAAGATGAGCATATGTCCTTCTACTCTGTCATTTTAGATGACAATTATGGATCAGTAAGCAGATTAGACATTCAAAAATTCCAATAAAAGGCAGAGATTGACAGAATGAATATTCTTTCATAAAGTTACACCAACATGTTCTATATAGGAAGTATGTTTTAAATTCAGTGACAAAACAGGTTGAAAATAAAAGGATCTTGCAAACAGTGAACAAAGAGAGTGACTGTACTAATATGAGACCATGCTCTGCCACTTTGGGGCAACTAGCATTCTCTTTCTCAGCCATTGGCACTGTATTCTTCTTTTACTTCCTCCTCAGAGCCTAACGCTTAGGTATCCCACTGGCATAGGTTGCCCTCCTGGCTCCTCTATTGCCACTCAACACCTGGAAAGCTTCTGGGTCTCCAATGAGTCTTCTATGGGGACGAGACTTAGAGAACCAAGAAACCATTTGGAGGCCAGGTGCAATGCAGTGGAGGGGCCTGAGGCTGCAGCTGAACTGGAGCGTTGTGTCCAAATGAAGATTTATGTTATCGGGAAGCTGCTTTCTGAAGCATGGCTTTCCTGTATTTGGGCAATCAGCATGCTTAGGGCTGTGCAGCAATCCTTTCTGAAGCGCCTGGACCATATAAATGTCCATTTACCTCATTATAATTTCCCAACTTATTGCTTACTACCAAGTCTCTAAACTGCTGTTAAGGAAACCCAGGGTGTTTCCCCTCACCTCTTTCCAAGGATGCATTGACCATAGTAGGAACACCTAAGCTATCCCCCCCCAACTCCTTCCTGATGTTCAAACTCTGCTTGGAAGAGATGTCTGCCTTCTTTGATGAGGCTGAAATGAGCAAGCCTGAGTGGTCAATGTCTACTTGAGAGAGAAGAGACCAACTAGGAGGGATTTTGAAGTTTACTTCAGCAGGATTGAAATTGACTGTAGAGTGAAAGTGGATGCTGGTGGTGGTGTAGAGAGAGTGAGTGATGGAGAATGGGGTGAGACCTGAATGGTTTACTATTTATAGCCTCAGATAGGGGTAGTCAGGGAAAAAGATTAAGTCCAGAGGCATAGTAAGGTCTAGTAGGGTAAGAGTCTATGATTGCAGTGTGTTCTGATAGAAGAAAGAAAAACAAAAGTTGTAGAGGTGAAAGTCCATTGCAAATGCGAAGTTCATGGGCAAAAAGTACAGTGCTAAAAGAGAATACCCAGAGATAAGTGTAAGGGCAGAATAGCTGTGGTCAGTAAAACCACCAGACTGTTTTTTTTAAGATATTTTATTGATAGTTATGCTTTAAATTTCCATTATTTCTTCCCTTTAATATTCCTTATTGATATCATTCATTATTTCTCCCTAAAGTGATATTAACTCTCTAAAGCAAATATAAAAATTCAAAAAGAGTACAAAGGGCAAAATAGAAATAAGCCATCAAAACAACAGAAAACAGAAAGCAATGTTCCTTCTTACTACACAAGTGAGTGAGTGATGTCGCTCAGCCGTGTCCGACTCTTCGCAACCCCATGGACTGTAGGAGCCTACTACGCTCCTCCGTCCATGGGATTTTCCAGGCAAGAGTACTGGAGTGGGGTGCCATTTTCTTCTCCAGAGGATCTTCCCAACCCAGGGATCGAACCCGGGTCTCCCGCATTGTAGGCAGACGCTTTACTGTCTGAGCCACCAGAGAATGTCATATATGCGCACATACACATACATATGTATAATGTTCTGCAGAAATTTCAAAGAGTTTATCAACTGGCTTTTTTACATACTAGATTTAGAGTATTAATAAATATTCTTTTACAACCCAGATATTAATGGCTGTGTATGGTCCTATAGCAATACTTTTGCCAGAGGCATTTGGATTGCTTTTAATCTTTTAATACTGTAAATATTTGTGCTGAGTAAATCTTTGCACATTTATCCTTTTGCATGTCTTATTTTCTTAAGATACATTTAATAAGCAATTTCTTTATTAAAAAACATATTTTCATGGAATTTTATAAATATTTTCAAATAAACAACTTCAAATTATATAGTCATGGAAATAGTTTATTAGTTTCTAGAATTCTTGAAAACTCAGTTAATTATGTTTTTAAGATAAATATTACTATGTAAATTATAATATTTTACTTCATCATTAATTAAGTATAGATCTCATTTTGTATTTATGTAATAGCACTATGGAACAACTTATATATTATCATGCAACAGTTTCTCTTCTTGCTAATTTCCTGCTTATACATTTTGTTAAATTTTTATTAGTGTTTTTCTTATAAAATATATAAAATATAAAATATTATAACTAGGCTCATAGAAAGTTATTCCCTTTTAATTGTAAATAAGAACCATTGCTAAATAAAGATATATGTCAATAACCTTCAACTCACCACTTTGAGAGGCTATTGTGAGTCAGATCTGTGATTGCTTCTGAAGTTTCTTTGAATAATAAACATAGTCATAGTCCTCAAGGACAAAAGGGTAGAGAGAGGTATTGAAGCTAGTGCCCATGTCTACTATATAGAGAAGCATGTGATATGATAGGGAGGTTGGAAATGTAATAGAAACATGTACAATATAGCTTGGGGCAAGATGTGAGTGAGGACTCTACAGAAGATATACTACTTGACTTAGTTGTAAAGTATATATTTGGGTTTATAAAGAAAACAGTCAACAGAATACTTTCTTATTAATTAATATCAATACTTGGACACTCAAAATGTGCATCTTTCAAATGAAATTGTTTCTAAAATGGAATAAGAGTAGTCAGAACCAGCGTTGAGTGTGATGTGTTATGATCTGTTTCTCAGAGTATATGACTTCCTTCACATAACCAGGGGACAATAAGCCCTAATTAGGTTATTCTTAAACTTAACAGAACAAATCTTTCCTCCCTGCCCAGTTGCTCGTTGTGTATGACTTTTTGCAACCCCATGGACTGTAGCCCATCAGGTTCCTCTGTCCCTGGAATTTTTCAGGCAAGAATACTGGAGCAGTGTGCCATTTTCTACTCCAAGGGATCTTCTGAGTGCAGGGATCAAACTCTCATCTCTTGCATCTTCTGCATTGGCAGGGGCTTCCTTGGTGACGCAGATGGTAAAGAATCTGCCTGCAACGCGGGAGACCTGGGTTTGATCCCTGGGTCGGGAATATTACCTGGAGAAGGGAATGGCTACCACTCCAGTGTTCTTGCCTGGAGAATTCCATGGACAGAGGAGACTGGCAGACTATAATCCATGGGGTCACAAAGAGTCGGACAAGACTGAGCAACGTACACTTTCACTTTCCGACCATTAGTGCCACCTTGGAAGCCCGAATAAATCGTTACTCTTTATCAAAAAGTCGTGTTCCCTCCAAATCTACCAGCCTCTTGCAGTTGGATAGGGCCATATGATTATTTCTGGCCAATGTACTATGAAAAGAAGTGATGACTCCAGTTTAAAGCATGTAAGAGCCAGCGCACAATCTTCTAGTTTTATTTCCCTTGTTATGGGAAAAATGATAGTCTCTTGCTGATGAAAAAACAACTTGAGTTGCTGGATAATAACATGGAAAACTTGATTTAAAAGAGTTTCTCACTTCTTTTTGAACATTTATCCCAATACAAAGTAAATTTTGACAGTTTTATATTACTACTGTTTTGTGTTTGGTGGTTGCCATGGTGTAGTCTAACCTGACCTAATCTCTCTAAATTAAGTCTTTCATAAAGATTTTGGCTAGTAAGTCACAACAACTATACATACTATTTTAGCTTGAATAACGTGTCTATCTAGAGCAAATCAGTGTACCCTAGGCTATTTGGTATTGTGATGGGCCAGATACTGGATGTGTACGTTGTCTTGTAGAGGTGAAGTCATCATCTAATTGAGCCTCAAATGGTTCCTCTCAGGAGAGAATAGTCTTATTATTGGAAGGAAAATGGTCTTCTACTGATAATGAATAGGCAATAACAGCAAATGACAACTTTGTATCCTCTAAATATTTTTCCCCATTGTTTGGAGTTGAATTATGGCCCTCAAAATTTATACATTGTGGTCCTAATCCACAGCACCACAGAATGTGACTGTGTTTGAGGATCGGGCCTTTATAGAGATGACTAAGTTGAAATAAAGTCACGTTAGAATGGGCCCTAGTCCAAATTTATAGGTGTCCCTATGAAAAGAGGAAATTTGGACACACCAAGAGACAAGAATGTGCTCACAGAGAGGAAAGTCATGTGAGGGCACAGTGAGAAAAGTTATTTGCAAGCCAAAGAGAGAGGCCTCAGGAGAACTGAAATCTGCAGATATCTTGGCCTTGAACCTCTAGCCTCCAGTACTATGAAAAAATAAATTTTTGTTCTTCAGGTCACCCAAACAGTACCCAATTTTGCTATGCAGCTGAGCAGACTATTATACTTAAAAACAGCAAAACTTCCCTAAATTATCTAAAGCTACTATCAAAATACAACCCAGAACACACACTTTACTTTCTCCAGGAATTGATCACTCATGAAAACAGGGCTTGCCAGTCCTTCAGATAGGTTACAGATGGGTTCAAATATTGATTCCCTCAGCCTGCTGTGCAGGTTGGTGAATAGCCTCATCGCTGTTAATCTTTATGTGGCATACAATCATTGGAATTTACTATATATGCCACAACATGAAAATTATGGCAAAAGAATACATAGAAAATCTCAGTAAATTCCAAATGAGTAATTGTTCAGGTTGCATTATCTAACTGGGGCATAATAAAAATTGAAATGGCCATATTTTCTCAATCCTTAAGTCTATAAATTTTCATATTTTAAATTTTCTGAAATTACAGTCAGTTTTAAGAAGTTGCAGCTGCTGGGCAGAAGAGTAAGTTATAATATAGTGATCAGTTCTTGTGTATCTATGAATTAGTCATAGTTTGGAAATAAATTTAACATGGTTGTCTTTTTCAATTTAGGTATGTGTAATAGTAATTTAATTGGATATTAAAATATGACTTCATCTCAGTTTTACTTATGCCTCCAAGAAAGGATGCACCAACTTCTCTCAGAATTCCAAACTTAGGTACATGGTCAACAAATCAGGAATAATAATGAAGATTCTGAGAAACTAGTTTGGGAAGACTTAAGAAGTCACCATAAGCTACATAACTAACTTATGAAATACATAGAGAAGCTGAGAGGGGACTTTTTAAAGGACTGCCAGGGTACAAAAAATTCCTACAGACTAAGACAGGAAATGCTTCCTTCTTACCACAAAATCTGAGAAAAGGTGTTCAAAAAGATCACTTTAGGACAAATGTTTATGTTGAAACATGGAGTAGAGTTTGAGCAAGCTCCAGGAGATGGTGAAGGTCAGGGAAGCCTGGTGTGCTGCAGTCAATGGGGCCACAAAGAGTCAGACACGACTGAGCAACTGAACAACAACAAAGTTTTGAGGGTCTAAAAGAACTGACTTCTGATTTGAGTCTGAGAAATGACTGCATCTGGTTAGCCTACAGCAAGGGGATACTTAAATCTATATATGGACTTAAGTCTATAATGGGGAATGCTTGACAGTCAAGAGTTCACTGAGGCAAAGGAGATATGGGTGGCCCTTTCTTGTTGGCCAGATCTAAGCCATGTAAGGCAGAGAATTTCACTGAATGTCTTAGACAGTGTCAGTAGAATCCTCTAGAAGCATGAGGTTGCCTCTGAAGCAAGAATCTTGAGGTGAACTGCCAGGGACTAGAGGCAGAAAAAATAGCTCAGGCAATCAATTGGAGATGATCACACTTCATGGTGAGTGAAAGATGGAGAGGGTGCTAAAGAATCCATCACCCAACATAGATTATGTTGACTTTAAACCTCTGATAAGCTCAAAGAAGCTAATATTAGACCACCTCAATAGAAGTGGAAGAGTAAGACCTTTACCTACTCTTACCTCCTCCTGTTAGCACAAATCCAATCTTTCAAGAGTGAGAGAGGAAAGGACATGAAATAAAAGTCCACTATACCCCTTTTCAGGAGGAAGTGGCAGTCCAGTTCTTTCTGGGCTATACAGTAGGACACTTTTGCTTATCCATTCTATATATGACAGTTTGAATCTACTAAACCCATTTACTAATTCTCTTGCCTGGAGAATCCCATGGACAGAGGAGCCTGATAGGCTGCAGTCTATGGGGTCACAAAGAATCAGACATGACTGAGTGACTAAATGCCAACAATAAAAATGTTCACTTCCAAGAGTCTATTTTTGTTTTGTTTTTTAATATTCAAAACTATTTTGTGGGTTTACATATTATTAGTAGGAACAAGCCAGGATGTAAAGATTGGTAGGTCTTTTTTTTTTTTTTTTTTTTGTCATGCTGCACAGTGAACAGGATCTTAGTTGCCTGACCAGGAATCGTATCTGTGCCCCAGCATACAGTCTTAACCTCCAGACTGCCAAGGAACTGCCTCGGAGATTCTAAGTAAGTATGTCTCAGGAGGGGGCAAAAAAACAGGACACTGAAAGATGAACTCCCAAGGTCGGTAGCTGCCCAATATACTATTGGAGAAGTGTGGAGAAATAACTCAAGAAAGAACAAAGAGACAGAGTCAAAGCAAAAACAGCACCCAGTTGTGGATGTGACCGCTGGTGGAAATAAGTCCAATGCTTTAAAGAGCAATATTGCACAGGAATCTGGATTGTAAGGTCCATGAATCAAGGTAAATTGGAAGTGGTCAAACAGGAGATGGCAAGAGTAAACATAGACATTTTAGGAATCAGAAAACAAAAATAGACTGGAATGGGTGAATTTAAATCAGATGACCATTGCATTTACTACTGCAGGTCAAAAGCTAACAGAGTTTTGCCAAAAGAAGACACTGGTCATAGCCAACACCCTCTTCCAACAACACAAGAGAAGACTACACATGGGCATCACCAAATGATCAACACTGAAATCTAACCAATTATATTCTTTGCAGCCAAAGACAGAGAAGCTCTATACAGTCAGCAAAAACAAGACCAGGAGCTGACTGTGGCTCAGATCATGAAATCCTTATTGCCAAATTCAGACTTAAATTGAAGAAAATAGGTAAAATAACTAGACCATTCAAGTAAGACCTAAATCAAATCCCTTACGTTTATACAGTGGAAGTGACAAATAGATTCAAGAGATTAGATCTGACAGAGTGACTGAAGGACTGTGGACAGAAGTTTGTGACATTGTATAGGAGGCAGTGATCAAAACCATCCACAAGAAAAAGAAATGTAAAAAGGCAAAATGGTTGCCTGAGAAGCCTTACAAACAGCTATGAAAAGAAGAGAAGAGAAAGGCAAAGAAGAAAGGGAAACATATACACATTTGAATGTAGAGTTCCATAGAATAACAAGGAGAGATAAGAAAGGCTTCCTCACTGATCAGTGCAAAGAAATACAGGAATATAATAGAATGGGAAAGACTAGAGATCTCTTTAGGAAAATTAGAGATACCAAGGGAACATTTCATGCAAAGATGGGCACAATAAAGGACAGAAATGGTATGGATCTAACAGAAGCAAAATATATTAAGAATAGGTGGCAAGAATATACAGAAGAACTATACAAAAAGGATCTTTTATTAGTATATGTGCTGCCGAAGCAAGCACTACAAAAAGGATCTTCACAACCCAGATGATCAAGATAGTGTGATCTCTCACCTAGAGCCAGACATCCTGGAATGCAAAGTCAAATGGGTCTTGAGGTGATGGAATTCCAGTTGAGCTATTTCAAATCCTAAAAGATGATGCTGTGAAAGTGCTGCACTCAATTTGCTAGCAAATTTGGAAAACTCGGCAGTGGCCACAGGACTGGAAAAGGTCAGTTTTCATTCCAATCCCAAAGAAAGGCAATGCCAAAGAATGCTCAAACTACTGCACAATTGCACTCATCTCACACACTAGTAGAGTATGCTCAAAATTCTCCAATAAGTGAACCATGATCTTCCTGATGTTCAAGCTGGATTTAGAAAAGGCAGAGGAACCAGAGATCAAATTGCTAACATCCGCTGGATCATCAAAAAAAGCAAGAGAGTTCCAGAAAAACATCTACTTCTAATTTATTGACTATGCCAAAGCCTTTGACTGTTTGGATAACCACAACCTGTGAAAAATTCTTAAAAAGGTGGAAATACCAGGCTACCTGACCTGCTTCCTGAGACATCTTCATGCAGGTCAAGAAGTAACAGAACTGGACATGGAACAACAGACTGGTTCAAAACTGGGAAAGGAGTACATCAAGGCTGTATATTGTCACACTGCTTATTTATGCAGAGTACATCATGAGAAACCCTGGACTGGATGAAGCACAAGCTGGAATCAAGATTGCTGGGGGAAATATCAATAACCTCAGGTATGCAAAGGACAGCACCCTTATGGCAGAAAGTGAAAAAGAACTAAAGAGCCTCTTGATGAAAGTGAAAGAGAAGAGTGAAATGCTGGCTCAAAACTCAACATTCAAAAAAAAAAAAAGATCAAGGCATCTGCTCTTATCACTTCACAGTAAATGAGGAAGCAGTGGAAACAGTGACAGACTTTATTTTGGGGGGCTCCAAAATCACTGCAGATGGTGACTGCATCCATGAAATTAAAAGACACTTATTCCAACCAAGTTATGACCAACCTAGACAGCATATTAAAAAGCAGAGACATTACTTTGTCAACCAAGGCCCATCTATTCAAAGCTATTTTTTTTTCCAGTAGTCAAGTATGAATGTGATAGTTGGACTGTAAAGAAAGCTGAGCACCAAAGAATTGATGCTCTTGAACTGTGGTGTTGAAGAAGACTCTTAAGAGTCCCGTGGACAGCAAGGAGATCCAACCAGTCCATCCTAAAGGAAATCAGTCATAAATATTCCTGGAAGGACTAATGCTGAAGCTGAAACTCCATTACTTTGGCCACCTGATGTGAAGAACTGACACATTTAAAAAGACCCTGATGATGGGAAAGATTGAAGCCCAGGGCAGAAGGAAAGGACAGAGGATGAGATGGTTGGATGGTATCACTGATTCAATGGACATGAGTTTGAGTAAACTCTAGGAGTTGGTGATGCACAGGGAGGCCTGGCATGCTGTATTCCATGGGGTCACAAACAGCTGGACACTACTCAGCAACTGAACTAAACTGAACAGGAAGGGGATGGGAAAAACTTTAAGTTAACTTTAAATGTTAATTACATTGGAATGTGTATTTTTTTATTTTATTTTATTGAAGTATAGCTGATTTACGATGTTTTACAGCAAAGTGATCCAGTTATATATATATACATATATATATTGTTTTTCATGTTCTTTTTCTTTATGGTTTTTCACAAGATATTGAATATAGTTCCCTGTTCTATACAGTAGGACCTTTTTGTTCACCCATATATATAATAGTTAGTGTCTACTAATCCCAGACTCCCAATCCATTCTTCACTCACCCCTTTGGCAATCAAAAGTCTGTTTTCTGTGTCTGTGAGTCTGTTTCTCTTTTGCAGATAAAGTCTTTTTTATGGCTAGAAATACTGCATTTTATATGTGTACCACATATTCTTTATCCACTCATCTGACAATAGACATTCATTTTTTGTGTCTTGGCTATTGTGAATAGAGCTACTATGAATATGGAGATACCTTTATCTTTTTAAATTATATTTTTGTTCAGATATATGCCCAGGAGTGGGATTGCTGAATCATATGGTAATTATTTTTAGTAGTTTAAGGAACCTCTGTAATGTTTTTCATAGTGGCTACACTAGTTTATATTTCCACCAACAGTGTAGGAGGGTTCCTTTTTCTCCACACCCCACCCAGCATTTGTTATTTGTAGACTTTTTAATGATGACCATTCTGGCCCATGCAAGGTAGTACTTCATGGTAGTTTTGATTTGTATTTCTCTAATAATGAGAGATGTTGAGCACATTTTTTCATATGCCTTTTGGCCATCTGTATGCCTTCTTTAGAAAAATGTCTATTTAGGTCTTCTGCCCATTTTTTAATTGTGTTTTTTTCTTATAGTGTTGTATGAGCTATTTTTTAACTTAGAAATTAATCCCTTGTCAGTTCCATCATTTGCAAATAGTTTCTTCCAGTCTGTACACTGTCTCCTTTTTGTTTATGGCTGCCTTTGCTGCACAAAAGTTTATAAGTGTTGAGTAACTTCCATTTGTTTATTTTGGCTTTATTTTCTATTGCCTTGGGAGAATAACCTAAGAAAACTTTGGTATGATTTGTGTCAGAAAATGTTTTATGTTTTCTTCTAGAACTTCTATGATGTCCTGTATTATATTTAAGTCTTTAAGTCATTTTGAGTTTATTTTTGTTTATGTTGTGAGGGTATGTTCTACCTTCATCGATTTACATGCAGCTGTCCAGTTTTCTCAATACCACTTGCTAGAGAGGCTGTCTTTTCTCTATTGCATATTCTTGCCTCCTTTGTTGAAGATTAATTAACCATACATGTAGGAGTTTATTTCTAGACTATTTTGTTCCACTTACCTATATATATGTTTTGTGCCAGTACCATGTTGTTTTGATTACTGTAGCTATGTAGTATTGTCTGTAAGGTTTTTTTTTTTCATTTATTTTTATTAGTTGGAGGCTAATTACTTTACAGTATTGTAGCGTTTTTTGTCATACATTGTCTGTAGGTTTTAATACCTCCTGCTTTTTCATTTTTCCTTAGCATTGCTTTGTCAATTATGGGTCTTTTGTGGTTCCATCTCAATTTTAGATTTAATTATTTGTCCTAATTCTTGATAATCTGATAGGATCACATTAAATTTGTAGATTGCTTTGGGTACTATGACCATTTTAACAATATTATTTCTTCTAATCCAAGAGTATAGGGTATCTTTCCATTGCCTTGAATCATCTTGTTTCCTTTATTAATATTTGATAGTTCTCAGCATGTAAGTCTTTCACATCCTCAGTCAGTTCAGTTCAGTCACTCAGTCGTGTTTTGTGACCCCATGAATCGCAGCACGCCAGGCCGCCCTGTCCATCACCAACTCCCGGAGTTTACTCAAACTCAACGTCCTAGGTTAGGTTTATTCCTAACTATTTCATTTTTGATATAATTTTAAAAGGGGTTGTTTTCTTTACATTCCCTTTCTGCTATTTCCTTGTTAGTATAAAGAAACGCAACTGATTTCAGTATGTTAATCTCATATCCTGTTAATTGCTGGCTTTTTTTTATCAGTTCTAGTAGTTTTTCTGTGGAGTTTTTAGGGTTTTCTAAATAGAATATCATGTCATCTGCATATAGTGATAATTTACCTCTTCAGAGTGGGTGCTTTTTTGAACTAAAGGTTTTGTCAGTAGAGGTATTTTTAATTGCCTAAAAGTAGATTTAAAAGGCATGGGGCTTGCCTTAGATTTTATTGAAGAGGTAGGGCATAATACCTGCTAGAGAATAATTTGAGTAAGTAAAAGGAATGCATAAAATAAAATTATCTTGATTGCAACCTTTAGTATATTGACTCTTCCAATGAAGGAGTTACATTTCTGATGTTACATTAGCAATACATGCATGTGGATTTAAAATCACTTTAATTTGAATTAAGTTTCACTTTAAAATGTCTTTGAAATATTATCCTAGTATAGCATTGAAATGAAGAAAATATTGTGTATAAAGAAGATTGCCTGTTCATTGTCATGGTTTCAGTTCAGTTCAGTTGCTCAGTCATGTCCAACTCTTTGCAACCCAATGGACTGCAGCATGCCAGGCTTCCCTGTCCATCAACAACTCCCAGAGCTTGCTCAAATTTATGGTTTAGGGAAATCTTACCCTGATGTAATAACATGCATCACCCTAATAAAAATCTCATAGGGGAACCAAAAGATTCTTCAGTCAGGGAATGTAAGAAGAATTAGATTCAAAGCCTGATTATGAATCACATTTTTTATCAATATTTTCCTATAAAATATCCATAATTAAATTGATAGTGTGTGCTTTCCTGGTGGCTCAGTTAGTAAAGAATCTGCCTGTAATGCAGGAGACTCAGGTTCAGTCCCTGGGTGGTGGAAGATATCTTGGATAAGGAAATGGCAACTCCCTCCTCCAATATTCTTGCCTGGAAAATCCCATGGACAGAGGAGTCTGGTGGGCTACAGGTCATGGGGTTGCAAGGAGTCAGACACAACTTAGTGAGTAAACCACCAAATTTATAGTACATCTTAAAATTATTGACATTTGAGAATTGATGAAATATATTAGTGAAAACTTATAAAGAACAAAAGTGTACCTCTTTTAAGTAACTTCCTTTAAACAGTAAATCAAATGAACATAGATTATTAGAAATTAGTAACAATAACAACAATAAATACCACAACAGGAAGGTTGTAACTGTAGAGGATGCTTTTATTATTAACAAAAAAGAAATACTTTGAACTGTATGCTGAAATTCAAGTTATCAAGAAGAGGCAAATAAAACAAGCAATATAAGTTGAAGATAAAAGAAGTGAAAGAATAAAAAGAACCTTAATGGATACAATTACCTAAGAGTTCTACTTTTGAGAAAACCAATAGCACAGGCTACCTAACCTCTCAACTGTTTAATCGCTCAACGATGATAAGGAGAAAAACACAGAAATTAAAAATTAGAAATGACAATAGCAGTTTAGCAATTTGGTAGCTTTTTAAAAGTAAGAGAATAGAATTGCTTTACAGAATTTTGCTGTTTTCTGTCAAACCTCAACATGAATCAGCTTTTCAATAAAAAATAATTAATTTAAAAAAATCTAGCATAAAGAGAAAAAAAAAGTAAGAGAATATAAACAACTCCATGCTAATAAATATGAACATATTCAAATACTTTCTTTAGATAAGGAAGTTGGTTACCAAATTAGGCTCATAACAAAAAAACAAAACTGGCTAGTAATCAATGGAAGAATTTTAAAGTGTTTCAAATTATTATCTTCAAATTAGGGATAAAGCCTATTTGATTATAAATGTGGTTCTTTAGGTTACTGCTGTTTCCAGCCATGATAGACTGAAAACAGAACTGATCCTTTTATATATCTCTATCTATCTATATAACACTAAGCAAAACATAAAGAACCATAATGTGCAGACAACTGCACAATGCAGTGCAGAGAAAGACACAAATTGAGTGAGCCCCATCACTGCCTCAGTTTACTTCCTGGAGCGCTTCTGGGCAGAGTAGCAGGTAGGACAGAACAACTTGGAGAAAAGAGAACTGAACAGAGAATCAGCTCAGGAGAGTTTCCATGCATCTTCAGCTGTATGAATACATCACTGTGAGGAAACTAACCAAAAGTCAGGAGAAAAGAGACACTGGAATGGTAATTTAAGTGGGAATAAAAAAATGGCTTTGAAACAATTCAATAGCAATATATGTGTGGGCGGGGAAGGAGACCCCTTAATCCATTCCATATCACACACAAAAATTAATCTTTAAATGAATCAAATCAACAGCTAAAATGATAAAACATCTAGAAGAAAACAAGACAAATGTTATGGACCACAGTTTTGGCAGAGTATTTATGATGCAAGGCACAAACTATAAAATAAAAATTTAAATAAATTGGGCTTAATATAAAAAATAAAGTTTCACTCTTCAAAAAACATTGTTAAAAAGATTATGGCAAACCAAAGACTATGAGAAAATACTTGTGAAACATATCAAACAAAGCACTTATGTTTAAAATCTATATTCAACTCAACTGTTTTTTTTAATGGACACAAAATGTTGAACAGATACTTTCCTATGAAAGATATAGGGATGGCCTATAAGTCTATGAAAAATGCCCATTTCCCAAATGCAAGTGAGATGCCACTACTCATATACTATATACATCTTACAAGTGTTAGCAAGGACCTGACACAACTGGAATGCTTACATACTGCTGCTGGGAATCTAAAAGAGTGTAACCACTTTGGAAAAGAGTTTGGCAGTTTATTTAGAAGCTATTATTTACAAGCTTCAGTAGTACAAACAAATCATGATATTCACGTTATTGAATACTGTTTTTCAGCAGTAGAAAACAATAAAATATAAACAACATGAATGAATCTCAAAATAAACATGCTGTTAGAGGAACTAGACAGAAAATAAATAATTCATAATTTCATTTATATAATGAATGAAATGCTTTGCATTCTAGAAAATGCAAAGCAATCTCTAATAACAGAAAGCAAAGTATTGGTTACCTGGAAGAGAGGGAAAGAAGAATTGCAAATGAACAGGGTGAGGCTATTAGAGATAGTTTATGATTATTATCTTAATTGTGATTATTTCACACATGTACACATAGGTCAAACCCTTACACTGTGACAATCTGGAGGGACTGGGAGGGTATCATGCCAAGTGAAATAAGTGATCTAGAGGATATTATACTAAGTGCATGCATTTATTTTTATTGGAGTATAATTGACTTATAATACTATATTAAATTCAAGTGTACCACATAGTAATTCAATATTTTTATATATTATAGAATGGTCACCACTGTAATTTCTAGTAACCATCTGCCACCATACAAATAATTATAACATTTACTATATTCCTTGGTTGTTGTTCAGTCGATCAGTAATGACCAACTCTTTGCGACCCCATGGACTGCAGCATGCCAGACTTCCCTGTCCTTCACCATCTCCCAGAGTTTGTTCAAACTCATGTCCATTGAGTTGGTGATGCCATCCAACTATCTCATCCTCTTGTCATCCCCTTCTCCTGCCTTCAATCATTCCCAGCGTTAGGGTACTTTTCAGTGAGTCGGCTCTTCACATTAGGCGGCCAAAGTATTGGAGCTTCAGCTTCAATTTTCCAATGAATATTCAGGGTCTGTTTTCCTTTAGGATTGACTGGTTTGATCTCCTTGCAGTCCAAGGGACTCTCAAGTCTTCTCCAGCACCACAGTTCAAAACCATAGCTTTTACAGACCTTTTGTTGGCAAAGTAATGTCTCTGCTTTTTAACATGCTGTCTAGGTTCGTCATGGCTTTTCTTCCAAATAGCAAGGGTCTTTTAATTTCACAGCTGCAACCACCATCCACAGTGATTTTGGAGCCCAAGAAAATAAAGTCTGTCACTGTTTCCATTGCTTCCCCGTCTATTTTGCCATTAAGTGATGGGACCAGACGCCATGATCTTCATTTTTGAATGTTGAGTTTTAAGCCAGCTCTTTCAGTCCTATATGTCCATTACTTATTTTATAACTGGAAATTTGTACCTGTTAATCCACTTCCCCTATTTCACCCATCCAGCCCTTTTCTGCTGGCAACCACCAGAAGGTTCTCTGCATCTACAAGTCTGTTTCTGTTCTGTTCTGATTATTTTTCTTTGTTTTCACATGCAAGCGAAATCATCCAGTATTTGCTTTTCTCTGACTGAGTTATTTAACTTTGGATAGTACCCTCTAGATCCCTCCATGATGTCACAAATGACAAGATATTTTTTATGACTAATATTCCATTGGATATATTTATACCACATCTCCTTTATCCATTCACTATCAATGGAAAGTTATGTTGCTCCCATGTCTTTGTTGTTATTCAGTCACTGAGTCCTGTCTACTCTTTGTGACCCCTTGGACTGCAGCACACCAGGATTCCCTGTCCTTCACTATCTCCTGGAGTTCACTCAAACTCATGTCCATTGAGTCAATGATGACATCCAACCATCTCATCCTCTGTTGCCCTCTTCTGCTCTTACCATCAATGTTTCCCAGCATCAAGATTTTTTCCAAAGAGTCAGCTCTTCACATTAGGTGGACAAAGAACTGGGGCTTCAGCATCAGTCCTTCAAATGAATATTCAGAGTTGATTTCTTTTAGAATTCACTGGTTTCATAGTCCAAGGAACTCTCAAGAGTCTTCTTCAGCACCACAGTTCAAAAGTATCTCTTCAGCACTCAGCCTTCTTTATGGTCCAGCTATCACATCTGTACATGACTACTGGAAAAACCATAGCTTTGACAGTATGAACTTTTGTTGGCAAAGTGATGTCTCTGCTTTTTAAAATGTTGTCTAGGTTTGTCATCACTTTTCTTCCAAGGACCAAGAGTATTTTAATTTCATAGCTGCAGTCACCATCTGAAGTGAGCCCAAGAAAATAAAATCTGCCACTGTTTCCAATTCTTTCCCATCTGTTTGTCATGAAGTGATGGAACCAGGCGCTGGAGTGGCTGTGACGAGATACCCCATGCCTAAGGGCAAAGGAGAAGTCCCAGCAAGATGGTAGGAGGGGCAAATTCACGTTTAGAATCAAACCCCATTCCCTCCAGAGATGCTCAGAAGGCTCAAACAAACCTTGTGTGCACCAGGACCCAGGGACCCCACAGAGACTGAGACAGAACTGTGTCTGAGCATCTCCTGTGGCGGTCAGCAGTGGACTGCCGCAGGGACAGGGCTCTGGGTGCAGCAGACCTGGGTATGGCATAAGCCTTCTTGGAGGAGGTCGCCATTAACCCCACCATAGAGCTGCCCGAACTTACACAGGACAGGGAAATAGACTCTTGGAGGGCACAAACAGAACCTTGTGTGCACCAGGACCCAGGAGAAAGGAGCAGTGACCCCCATAAGAGACTGACCCAGGCTTACCCAGAAGTGTCCAGGAGTCTCCAGTGAAGGCATGGGTCGGTGGTGACTTGCTGCAGGGTTGGGGGCAGTGAGCGTAGCAGTACGTGCATGGGACCTTTTGAAGGAGGTTTATCCTCATTATCTTCACTACCTCCACCATAGTTTGGACCCAGGTAAGTAGAAGGGAGGGAAGACAGTTCCACCCATCAACAGAAAATTGGGTTATAGATTTACTGAGTGTGGTCCCACCCATCAGAACAAGACTCAGTTTCCCTCGCAGTCAGTTTCTCCCATCAGAAAGCTTCCATAAGCCTCTTATCCTTCTCCATCAGAGGGCAGACAGACCAAAAACCACAATCACTGAAAACTAACCAAACTGATCACATGGACCACAGCCTTTTCTAGCTCAATGAAACTGAGCCATGCTGTGTAAGACCACCCAAGAAGGACGGGTCATGGTGGAGAGTTCTGACCGAATGCAGTCCACTGGAGAAAGGAATGGCAAACCATTTCAGTATTCTTGCCTTGAGAACCCCATGAACAGTATGAAAAGGAAAAAGATGGGACACTGAAAGATGAACTCCCAAGGTCGGTAGGTGCCCAATATGCTACTAGAGATCTGTGGAGAAATAACTCCAGAAAGAATGAAGAGATGGAGCCAAAGCAAAAACAACAGCCAGTTGTGTACATGACTGTTGATGAAAATAAAGTTCAATGCTGTAAAGAGCAATACTGCATAGGAACCTGGAATGCTGGGCCCATGAATCAAGGCAAATTGGAAATGGTCAAACAGGAGATGGCAAGAGTGAATATCGACATTTTATGAATCAGTGAACTAAAATGGACTGGAATGGGTGAATTTAACTCAGATGACCATTATATCTACTACTGTGGGCAAAAATCCCTTAGAAGAAATGGAGTAGCCATCATAGTCAACAAGAGTCTGAAATGCAGTACTTGGATGCAATCTCAAAAATGACATAATGATCTCTGTTTGTTTCCATGCAAACTCTTCAGTATCACAGTAATCCAAATCTATGCCCTGACCAGTAATGCCTAAGAAGCTGAACGGTTCTATGAAGAGCTACAAGACCTTCTAGAAGTAACACCCAAAAAGATGTCCTATTCATTATAGGGGACTAGAATGCAACAGTAGGAATTCAAGAAACACCTGGAGTAACAGGAAAATTTGGCCTTGGAGTACAGAATGAAGCAGAGCAAAGACTAATAGAGTTTTTCCCAGAGAAGGCACTGGTCATAGCAAACACCCTCTTCCAACAACACAAGAGAAGATTCTACACATGGACATCCAAATGGTCAATATGAAAATCAGATTGATTACATTCTGCTATATGGTTAAATAATATTCCATTATGTAAATATGCCACATCTTCCTTACCCATTCATCTGTCTATGAATATATAGATTGTTTTCATGTCTTGGCTACTGTAAACAGTGCTGCAATGAACACTGGGGTGAATGTAACTTTTCAAATTATATTTGAATATAAGATATATTCAAAACATATATCCTATGTATATATATCCAGGAGTGGGATTGCAGGATCATATGAGAGCTCCATTTTTAGTTTTTTAAGGAATTTCCATAATGTTCTCTATAGTGACTGCACCAATTTACATTCCCATCAACAGTGTAGGAGGGTTCCCTTTTCTCCACACTTTTTCAAAATTTGTTATTTGATGGCCATTCTGACCAGTTTTTAGGGGATTCGTTGTTATTTTTTTTGCTTAATCACTAAGTCGTGTCTGATTCTTTTGCACCCCAAGGGACTGTAGCCCACCAGGCTCCTCTGTCCATGGGATTTCCCAGGCAAGAACACTGAAATGGTTGCCATTTTCTTCTCCAGGGGATCTTCACAATCCAAGGATTGGACTCAAGTCTCTTGCATTGGCAAGTGGGTTCTTTATCGCTGAGTCAGCAGGGAAGCCCTGTTGAGCATCTTTTCATGTGCCTGTTGACCATCTGTTTGTCTTCTTTGGAGAAATGTCTATTTTCTTCTCGCCATTTTTTTTAAATTGTGTTATTTGTTTTATTTTATTTTATTTCATTTTATTGCTATGGAGCTGTATGAGCTATTTTTATATTTTAGAAAGTGGTCCCTATTGGTCACTTCATTTGCAACTATTTTCTTCCATTCTGTAGGTTATATTTTCATTTGTTTATGATTTTCCTTTGTATGTTCAGTTAGGCTTAGTTGATATAGTCCCATTTGTTTATTTTTGCTTTCTCCTCTGGTTTAAGGAGACAGATCCAAAAAAATGTTGCTAAGACCAATGTCAAGGAGCATACATACTCCTTATGTTTTCCTCTAGTAGTTATATGTTTTCAAGGGTTACATTTAAATCTGTAAACCATTCTGAGTTTACTTTTGTCTATGGTATAAGAAAATGGTCTGGATTCATTCATTTTCATGTAGCTGTCCAGTTTTCCCAACACCATTCACTGACAAAACTGCCTCTTCTCTATTGCAAATTCTTGCCTCCTTTGTCACAAGCTTATTAATCATGCAATTGTGCATTTATTTAGGGGCTCTCTATTATGGTCCATTGATCAATGTGTCTGTTTTGTGCCAGTACCATACTGTTGTGATTACTATTACTTCGTAGTAAAGTTTGAAATCAGAAAAGATGATATGCCCAGCTTTATTCTTCTTTCTCAAGTTTCTTTGGCTATTTGGGTCTTTTGTAGTTGCATGCAAATTTTAGAATTATTTGTTCTAGTTCTATGAAAAATGTCATGTGTATTTTGATAGGGACTGCATTAAATCTTTAGACTCTTGGGTAATATGGTTATTTTGACAATATTAATTCTTCAAACCCATGAGTACAGTGTATCTTTCTGTTTGCATCATCTTCAGTTTCTTTCATCAGTATATTACAATTTTTCCAAGTGTAAGTCTTTTATCTTCTTTGTTAGATTTATTCCTAAGCATTTTATTCTTTGTCATGTGATTGTAAATTAAACTGCTTCTTGATTGCTCGTTCTGGTAATACTTGATAGTACAGAAATGCAAGATTTTGAATATTAAGTTTTGATCCTGTAACTTTACTGAATTTACTTATTAGTTCTAACAGTTTTTTGATGGAATCTTTAGGATTTTATATATATAGCATCATGTCATCTTCAAATAGTGATGGTCTGACTTCTTTCTTTTCAATATGGATGCCTTTATTTCTTTTCTGATTACTACAGCTAGGACTTCTAATACTGTGTTCAATATAAGAGGCAAGAGCAGTCATCCTTGTCTTTTCCTGATTTTAATGGAAAAGCTTTCAGCTTTTCACCATTGAGTATGACATATATGGGATTTATTGTACTGTTTATTGTATTATAAATAATAATTTATACCACATTAAAACAGAAAAAAAAACAGTACTTTAAACTTTCCAAAGAATGAATATTATTTCTATGTAAACTTATTAAAGGCTGAACAAATGGGCAATTCTACTAGTCATTTTTCAAATATACATAAATATAAAGATGCAAACAATCCAAAATACAATGTGAGCACTTAGTCTGTTATTTGTGAATAGTAAATATATTTTCATTAAGTAGAATTGACCAGAAACACCAGGATGTTTCAGTAAGGCAGTACTTTAATATAGAAAATAGCAAATAGGTGATAGATGCTATGACAATATTAGAAAAATTGAATTTCTCATGATATTCTTAGACTATTTTTAAGAAAAGCAAATTCCAATCCTAAACTAAAAATCCAACAATCATTTAAAGCAAAATATAAAGTCCAGATCAAGACAAAAATGTCAGTTATTCATTCGCATGAATCCATAAAATGTACTATAATATTTTTAAATTTTACTATTTCATTCTTATTGGTTAGTCACTAAATCTGACTCTTTATGACTCCATGGACTGCAGCACACTAGGCTTCCTTGTCCTTCACTGTCTCCCAGAATTTGGTCACATTCATGTCCACTGAGTTGGTGATGCCATTCAACCATTTCATCCTCTGTCATCCCCTTTCTCTCCCTGCCCTCAATCTTTCCCAGCATCAGAGTCTTTCCATTCTTAAAGAAAAATATGTGTAATGTCATTTTTAGGATCACTTTGAATAATTACTTTAAAAGGCAAATGACTTCATTATTTACTTTAAGAGACAAGTTAATCAAATTTTTAATATAGTTTTATACAAATTACACTTACAAAATTAATATCTATGGTCTCTCACATCTAGATGTGAGTAACTGGTTCCAAACTAGGTTTGCTGCCATAAACAATGAGAATATGGGATTAAATACATGAAACATTTGTTTTAAGACATTAGATCACAGGTGGGACTGTGATTCTGAGAAAGCAAATGAACAAAATAGGCCTGCGATCTCTCAGACTTTGTACGGGGAGATAATTTCCAGATACAGTATAGTGAGGACAAACAATCACTGGAGAGACAGTGCAATATGAGAAGAGTTGGTATGCAGAGAGGGGAAATCTTTGGACAGGAGATTCAGAAATCTGTAAGTGATCTCTGCTGATAAGTTCATCTGTCATCTATTTACAATGGGTACATTTATTGAAGATAAATTATAATTCAGTAACATTTATCTTTAAAATGTAAAACTGTCCTATATATCAATCTTAATCTGTTAGATTCTCTAATAGTGAAATTATAATAAACAAAAAAGTCAAAATTCTAGGGATCAATTCTAGATGAGCAACATAGAATCTTTTTCAAAATATACCAAAGAGTTTTGTAGAATATGAAAGATGATCTGAACATATAAAAGCTGATTTTATATGAATTTATAATTTATATGAATTTATATGATTTTATATGAATAAATGAAAACATGCACCATTTTTTTTTCTGATCACAATATACTTAACCTGCAGAACTTACATCAAAATACAATATCTGTTCCAGTTTAAATAAGAACTGATTTCATATATGAAAGAAGTATTTTTATTTCCAGATTGGCTTGCAGATTTACAATAACCAATACCTGCTACAGACACATTATCTTTCTAAAATATACCTAAAAGGAGTCTGTATGGGGTTTGCGTTTTGTAATAGGATTTATGTGTATTAACTCTGTATGCATGCTAAGTCGCTTCAGTCATAGCTGACTCTTTGTGACTCTATGGACTGTAGCCTGCCAGGCTCCTCTGTCCATAGATGATCTCCAGGCAAGAATACTGGCGTGGGTTGTTGTGCCCCACTCCAGGGGATCTTCCTGATCCAGGATCAAACCTGTGGTTCTTACGTCTCCTGCGTTGGCAAGTGGGTTCTTTACCACTAGCCACCTGGGAAGCCCCATTAGCTAAACATGATACTGTAACTCAAAATGAAAGTTGATAAGGCTTAGAAATCACAAAACCACAAAATTTTTGACTGTTCATGGAAATTGGGTATATAACTTCATATTTTAATCATTTTAAAATTTAAATTATAAATTATATTATAAATTATATTATGCAGAAAATATGATTTTTGCCTGGAGAATCCCATGGACAGAGGAGCCTGGCAGGCTACAGTCCATAGAGATGCAAAGAATCAGACATGACTGGTGCAACTTAACACACACAGAAGTTTAATAAAAAGGCTAAGAGACTAATGAAAGCTAAGAAACAAAATGATATACATTATGGCAAATTCTTTATAATCTACAAGTACTGCTATTCCTACCCCCTCTTCTTTTTTTTTAAATGTTTTTTTTTTTCATTTATTTTTATTAGTTGGAGGCTAATTACTTTACAATATTGTAGTGGGTTTTGTCATACATTGACATGAATCAGCCATGGATTTATTTGACATCAATCCCTTGCCTTTAAAGTGAGTTTGGGTTTAATCTTTTGAGTGAGCTTTCACAAATACCCACATCTTGAATTTTATCAATCCAATAATAGCAGTAAGTCTTTTAAAACAATTCTAGCATCATACTTCAAATGTGTTTTTAGTTCAAAATTTCAAGCATAGAACAGAGATAATTTATTGATCTCTGGTCTCATGCAGGTTGTTTCATAGCTAATATTAAGAGTACATTAAAAGAAATAACTTTAATATTTCACTATTCAAGGTTAAGTGAAATAAACTATTTAATTTTTGGCAGATTACAAGTATCCTTCTTTATCACATATCAATGCTGTGTCAATATGAGGTGTCAGCCCACACTGCTTCCTAAGAGGAGTAACAGGGTGTTAAGATCTAGCAAACAAGGCAGAGATAAAGTCTGTGGTAAGACACTGGGAGACTTCAACTCCTCTGAAAGAAAAGTTAAAATATAGATAATTTTAAGATCAAAAGCTGGGGATAACCAAAAAAGAACAAACAGACCAGTTCTAGGCCAGCGTACCTAGTCCAGAAGGAAATATTTCAAATGACATAATTTTGTTAAGACTTTTAGAAGACCCATAGCCTCCTTCTTTGAACAATTCTGCCCTGCAGCAATAAGCCATCCTCTGAACGCATTTCCTAAGCAGATAACCTAGTTAGATATTTGTGTCTCTATCCTATTGAAGTAAATCTAAACATGAAATAGTAAAAAAGGAAAACAATTTGTAACCCAGAAATCAATCCCAATGTTTTGTCAATGCTGGTTCCTTAAAGGGATGTTTGTCTTAAATAACAGTCTGGAATGATAAATCAGTAGTGTTCATAAGCTACAAAAGAAAATACTATATTTAGTCATCAGAAATTAGGAAGCTTCCTTCATATGCATAGATTTGTTTTTATAGAAGGATTCAGGAGGTACTCTCAGTGGGAGATATCATCTGGGGGAAATAAAAAGTGGATGATATGGGAAGTGATACGACATTTATTTGTGTTATCTGCCATATGGACTGGGTTTGAACCCTCTTTGTTGAGGGTCAAACATTATTAGAGCTACTCAAAAGTTCTGCCTTTACAACTTGGGGCACAAATATACCTTCCACATTTCTCAGGATTCAACAAATGATCAAGTTGTTAAGTTAGGCACTTATACCTATCTCTCCATGGAACCTAGTTTGGGCACCAAGAGGAGGAAAGGATGCTTTGAAAACATGGAGAAAACAAAAAACAAGAATTACTGATGATAAAGGAAGATGATGAGACTTCTCTGAATGGCCTGTTAGGTATAAGATATAGAAGAGTAGGATCTAAAACAGGAGAGAAAAAATGAGTTCTGTTCAGTAGCTTAGAGCATCAAAGAACTGAAAGAACCAATCTAGCTGGAGCAGAGTGACAGGAGGTGGACAGGAGTCAGATTCTGCCGGCCTTGTGGAAGCTGTTGAGGGTGGGTGCAAGGGAATATTGTGAAGAACTACTTGCAGAAGTTTGAGGCTTACAGATGTAAACAGGAAAAAAAAAAAAACACATTATTTTCCTTTGTATCTCCTGCATCATATACACATACAAAATAGAAGTGCTTTTCCATCTTGACCAATTACATACTTTGCTCTTCTGAAAAGTATCAGAACTTATTGAGAACTTATTAATTAAATTCTATTATATTTACCTTAGATATTGTCTGATGTACTTACAGGGCATTTAGAATTATCAATGTAGGTATAATTTTACCACACTTTGAATATCAAATATAAATATCATCTATCATTGTAATCTCTATCAAATCTTACTACTCCTGATAATCATTCAAATTCTAATGGCCCTTTTGTGTTTTGTGGTTTAATAAACCATCCTAAAATGTGTATCCCAATTACACACTTCACCTAACTCATCAGTGCACAAAGTATAAGTGCTCATTCAACAGTTAGACAATTTACTACAGTCTCAAATTTATAGCCAAATGTATACAATTTAAGGAAAGCAGTTCTTTGCAATGTGTAATGTTAACGATGCATGAGAATGCTTACAGAGGGCTAAACTAATAAAATTTGTTTCATGTCAGGCCATTAAATGTGTTTCCTTGGTGGAACTAGCATACCAACCCCTAGAAGGGAATAGAACAGAATAAAGAAATAAAACATCTTGAAATAATTGTTATTCTTTGAAAATAATCTTCTTGTAGGATTAACTTGTAGGCTCTAAAATATGATTTTTATTGACACATAATTCCTGTTATTTATTACAATTTTATAGCACCATTTCAAGTTTATAGAATACCTGCAGAATGCACTTCATAAGTATTAACATATTTTTCTTAAACAGATAAATATGTGTAAATATACATCCTACTAATTTCAAACACATACAAACCTAAATCTAAAATTCAAAATTAATAATTATTTTGCTTAGTTATTCTAATAGCTCTTAGGATAACAGGACTTTCATACTTGAAGTAATTTAAGAAATTATCTAATCCAACACACATTTTATCAATTGATAAACTATAATCCATAGAAATTAAATAAGTTATCTATCAATTTGCCTATCCTGTGATAAAATGTTCATTTATTTTCTATTTTATTATTTTTTTTATATAACCCACCCCCCCCCATCGGCTTTTCCTTCCTCTCTGCTCCTTACACAATGAAGTATATACAGCAAAAAATGTCATAAAAGATAAATGTGATACAAATATTTCTTGCCATAGTAAAGATATTTAAGACCTTTGATTTTAGAAAGGAATATGGAGGTAGTTCTATATCATCCAAATATATAGGTAACTTGAAATTTCAAAAACTTACCAAGAAACCATATTTTCATTCACCGAAAATTAAGGTACACTTACTATGAGAGGCACTATATATTTTTCTTGGGATATAAAGGACAGCAAGATAGACATGTTCACTACAAAGTTTATATCAAGTGAAGGAGACAAAATCAATTAAAATATATTTAAAATTTCTGCATTATAATTTACACTGTTTTGTTGGTAGGGGTAGTGGAAAGGCTAGTGGATACTGACTTAGAAAATCAGAAACAATTGACGAGGAAGGCCTCCTTTCTACAGGCTGCTCAGAGATGCTGTCTCCAAAAAAGTATTTTAATGTGAGGACAAATGAGTCATGTGAAATGGGGTCAAGAGTGATTTAAGCAGAGAGAAGGGCTTGAGTTACCGACAGGGGGAAGCCTTGGGCATGCTTGATGGCCTACTGATGTCCATTGCATTTGAAACATAGGAAGCAGAA
Organism: Odocoileus virginianus; assembly: GCF_023699985.2. Classification (NCBI taxonomy): domain Eukaryota; kingdom Metazoa; phylum Chordata; class Mammalia; order Artiodactyla; family Cervidae; genus Odocoileus; species Odocoileus virginianus. The sequence continues at coordinate 19,484,919 of NC_069704.1, forward strand.
AAAAAGCATAAATGGGATAGGTACAGAGACCTCACATTAGTACCAGCAGTTTCCTCAGAACACCCAACTTTCTTTCCTCAGGCTTACATTAGTGTAACCTCCTTAATTCCTCTACTGTCCTCAGAGAGGACCAGAAATAGGAGCCACCACTGTCTGATTACCCTTAAAATGACTAAGTTGTTTAAATTTTATACAATTTAAAATTTAAACTGTGTTAATTTTAAACTATGTTGGAATATGTGAACTTTTATCTGATCCCACATCAACTTTCTGGGGTAGGCCAGATCAGGATTTCAAAGTGGTATTTACATAAGAGTTGGCTGAAATTTAGGGTGTAAATTTTATTATTATGTGTTTTTGTTGTCCATTCAAGAACACTGTTGTGGTCAGCCCCTTGTGTTTTTGTATTTTGTTTTCATTTTTAAATTTAAAATCCCCTTGATTGAAGTGTACAGAAATTTCTACCTTGGGGAAAATCACTGGTGTATCAGATAGTCTTTGGGTGCAGGTTTCAATAGCCACATATGCTATGTCAGCTGTGGGGACTTTGGGGGACTTTTCCCAACTCTCACATGAAAAGTCATTTTCATCTCTGCCAAACACATTAGATTCCATAAAATTTCCTTGGTTTTACTTTGGAAAGAAAGTTTATGAAATTTTCAGTCATATTCTTAGCTATTTCAGGGTGTATGTCTAGAGGGACTCCCCTCAGCATAGAGGAATTACTGATTTGGGACAACTGAAAGATGAAGCCCATGATTTTTAGCCAGGCATTATACAGGGAATTCTGTGCTAACACCAGATTCCTTTTCATAATATCTCCTCCAAGAAGTTACAAGATAGCAAAATTCAGGAATTATCCTAATATTTCATAAGTCCTTACAGTAATATGAAAAGTAAACAGATAACAGTAGAGTCACATAACTAAAAAAAAATAAGAATAAAGAACCTTTTGCCTTTCCTCACAGTGCTATAATTTGCCTGGATTTGCTAAGCAGAAGAGTGTCATTTTCCTCTTTGTTTTTACTCCTATAATTCTAATATTTTCCATCAGATATAAGCGGAACCCTTGCTTTCTAGATAAGGCCAGTTTCTACACATTCACAGATTAATTGAAATTGTTTTGTGCATTCTGTATGGTGAGTACTATTCTAGATGCTGGGGTTACAAAGAATTTATAAAGAAGACAGATTAGAGAATTTCTGCTAAAGGAAAAGATAGATAATTAAAACCTGCAACTGATACATAGGGGGCTTCCCTGATAGCTCAGTTAGTAAATCCACCTGCAATGCAGGAGACCCTGATTTGATTCCTGGGTCAGGAAGATGCGATGGAGCAGGGATAGGCTGCCCACTCCAGTATTCCTGGGCTTCCCTTGTGGCTCATCTGGCAAAGAATCTGCCTGCAATGAGGGAGACCTGGGTTTGATCCCTGGGTTGGGAAGATCCCCTGGAGAAGGGAAAGGCTATCCACTCCAGTATTCTAGCCTGGAGAATTCCATGGACTGTATAGTCCATGGGGTCACAAAGAGTCACAAAGACTGAACTTCATTTTCATTTTCAGTGATACATAATAAATGCTGCAGTGGCGGTATGCACAGGGTCATTTTGAATCACAAAAGTGCCTTTGATCCAGACCATCTGAGCTAAATCCTGACATATGAGTGCAATGGACACACTTGAATATTTGTGTTCTCCCCAAATTCATATGTTAAGATCTTAATCCCCAGTGTTATAATATTTGAAAGTGGAGCCTTTCTGAGCTAACTAGGTGTGAGGGTGGAGCCCTCCTGAATGGGATTAATGTCTTCATAAGAGGCTCCCCAGAGAGCTCGCTCACCCTCTTTCTGCCATGAGAGTCTACAGTGAAGCATTAGTCCATAATCCAGAAGAGGGATCTTGCTGGAACCTAATCATGCTTTCACCCTGATGTTGGATCACCAGCCTCCAAAACTATGAGAAAGAAAATCTGTTGTTTACAAGTCACCTAGTCTATGACACTTTGTTATTATCGTTCAAACCGACTAAAAGAACAAGCAATGGGTTAAAATTAACTCTCAGAAATTAAAGCAATTGATAGATTTTATGTTAGGGAATCTTAATAAATCAGTGATGTTATATAAGGAGTAGAATTTCAGGGATTAGAATTTCCAAGGACAATTTAATAACATACCACGATTATCTCAGCTTCAATTACTGTCAAAAATAATACCATATTTTGTCTTTGCCCTATTACAGACTTTCAGTTAAAAAAAAATAACCATCTACATTTGTATGCAAGCATCTCTATCAAACTTTATAATAAAGCAATTTTTGTTTATTTTGTTCCATTAGAGATACACAAAAGAGCTCCCTTTGTAGTCTAAAAATGTAATAAGCTAAACTAAACTTGCTGCTGTATTAATTTTCTAAATTTTACTTTGAAGGCAAAACCCGGAATGTGGCTTCTTGTCTCCAAAGTGCTCAAAGTCCAATTAACCTCTCTTCTCTCACCTCATAAACATATATCTCTCTGTGTTATTTTCAAAGTAGCTCCAGAAATCACAGTATATACCATCAATCTATTACAAGCTACTACAGCACACAAAATGTAAGAATATTGCAAGCCTATCTTCCATGCTATTATTGTCATATCTATTGTTAGTCACTTAGTTGTGTCCGATTCTGCAATCCCATGGACTGTAGCCAGCCAGGTTCCTCTGTCTATGGGATTCTATAGGAAAGAATACTGGAGTGGGTTGCCATTCCCTTCTCCAGGGGATCTTTCCAACCCAGGGATCAAACCCAGGTCTCCTGCATTGCAGGCAAAGTCGTCTTTACCAGCTGAGCCACCAGGGAAGTGCCATATGTATTACATGTACATAAATTATACACCACACAGGGTTGCATTAATATTTCCTTTTACATTATATTTACCAAACTATTTCTCATGAATTCAATACTTTCCTTTAGATCAGATGGTATTTCTCTTTATCCTGAAAGGAATTATTTCAATTTCTTCCTCCCTTCATTGTCTCTGATGATAAATTAGCATCATCTACATTGCTATCTCCTTGTATGTAATGTGTTGCTATTAAGTACATCAGGTCACTTTTTTTTTCAGTTATTAGAATTTCAGTAGTAGAATTATGACCTTGTTTTTTAATTGTATTTTTTCTCTGAAAATTCTATTTATATTTATGAATTATGCATATGATTTTAAATTCCTTGAGTATATTTATAATAATAGCTACCTGGGTGATTTCTACTGACTTTTTTTTTTTCTAAAATATATGTCACTTTTTATTTTCCCTTGCATGTATGAGAACTGGACATTAGGAGTGGTATCTGTAAGGAATCTGCATTCTGTTACTATACCCCTGGAGAAGGGAATGGCTACCCACTCCAGTACTCTTGCCTAAAGTATTCCATGGACAGAGGAGCCTGGCTGGGTACAGTCCATGGGGTCCCAAAGAGTTGGACACGACTGAGTAACTAACACACTCACTTTCATGTTACTATACAGTGAATTTTTATTTTCTCAGATAGTTAACTAGGCTGGACCCATACTCCAATCTCTGTATTTTTTAATTAGACTAAAACGTCTACACGTTTTATTCAGCTTCCAGCTGCTACATTTTGCTAAGCTTTGAGGTTCCCGCTGGAGAAGGAAATGGCAACCCACTCCAGTAGTCTTGCCTGGAAAATCCCATGGACAGAGGAACCTGGTGGGCTAGAGTCCACGGGGTCACACAGAGTCAGACACGACTGAGCGAATTCACTTTCAAGCATTTACAGATTAGCAGGCAACCACATAGCTGTGTGAATTTCGAAAGCAGATTTGGGGGCTGGTCTCCTTGGTGACTTCCTCCCTGGTTTTCCCTCCTAGCTTTCTCCTCCTCTTTGGTCCCTAACTCAGTTCTCTGCCCTCAAACCAGTGAGCCTGTGGTTTTCTGCCCTCAGAGCTACGCTTGATTAGGGAGATTCTGTCAAAAAGTGATGAACAAGATATTTACCTGTAGCATCTCATCTGTAAATGGTAGATGCCCCTCCAGTTTCTGCCTGCATTCTGTTGTTTTCTAGTAGTTTCAAATTTCAAATAGGTTTGCTTTTATAATTTTATTTCCTGTTGTGAGAATGTTGATGCTAACAAGCTATCCTGCCATTACCCCCGAGACTCTTTTTATAAATTGTATATTTTTCACATAATTAAATCTTGAATGATGGGAATTTATTAATGATGAGTCTCTGTTTTGTTTATATAAGCAGTTAATATTTATCTAATCTTATGTTTTGTTGTTTGCCAATGCCTTTATGGGTGCTAGTAGCATCTTTTACTTAGTGCTTCAGATTAATAGCTATTTGATGTAATTACAATATAGTTGTTTGGTCTCTTTACTGTGATTATGAGTGAAACTAATATTATAAGTAATCTTAAAAGCAAACTTTGTATGTGTACCTTTTGTGCACATGTAAATTTTTACCTAGGCCAAGATTTCTATGTTCGTTTCTCTTTATAGATTAGTATATAGTATAGAAACACATAGTTACCCCACTTCCTCCCTAGAGCTGGCATCCATTATGTCAGAAATAAATTTATCCCTACCCTGCTGACTTCCAGCTTGGATTAGCTATTTACATTTCCATCACACAAAAGGTTTCCTCAGGTCAGCATAACAGTGAATCCTCATTCCCTAACCCTGTTCAAAGAAAACACTGATCTGATATCTGTTTCTATAGTGTTGAGTTTTCCAGGAAGCACACTTAAATAAAACCATACAATATGTAATCTTGAGTCTAGATTCTTTCACTTATTTTTGACAGTCATTCATGCCATTCGATGGTCAGTCAGCCAGTTCAGTTGCTCAGTCATGTCTGACTCTTTGCAACCCCATGGACTGTAGCATGCTGGGTTCCCTGTCCATTATCCGGTTCCCTGTCCAAATCCCAGACCTTACTCAAACTCATATCCACTGAGTCAGTGATGCCATCTAACCATCTCATCCTCTGTCATGCCCTTCTCCTCCCACCTTCAATCTTTTCCACCATCAGGGTCTTTTCCAATGAGTCAGTTCTTCACATCAGGTGGCAAAGGTACTGGAGTTTCAGCTTCAGCATCAGTCTTTCCAATGAACATTCAGGACAGATTTCCATTAGGATTGACTGGTTTGGACTCCTTGAAGTCCAAGGGACTCAAGAGTCTTCTCCAACACCACAGTTCAAAAGTATCAGTTCTTTGATGCTCAATTCTCTTCACAGTCCAACTCTCACATTCATACATGACTACTGGAAAAACCATAGTTTAGACTAGACAGATTTTTGTTGGCAAAGTAATGTCACTGAATTTTAACATGCTGTCTAGATTTGTAATAGATTGTCTTCCAAAGAGCAAGCTTCTTTTAATTTCATGGCTGCAATCACCAACTGCAGTGATTTGGGGGCCCAAAATAATAAAGTCTGTCACTGTTTCCAATGTTTCCCCATCTATTTGCCATGAAGTGATGGGACTGGATGCCATGAGCTTAGTTTTCTGAATGTTGAGTTTCAAGCCAACTTTTTGACTCTCCTCTTTAACTCTCATCAAGAGGCTCTTTATTTCTTCTTCACTTTCTGCCCTAAGGGTGGTGTCATCTGCATATCTGAGGTTATTGATATTTCTCCCAGCAATCTTGATTCCAGCTTTTGCTTCATCCAGTCCAGGGTTTTGCATGATGTACTCTGAACATAAGTTAAATAAGCAGGGTGACAGTATACAGCCTTGATGCACTCCTTTTCCTATTTGGAACCAGTCTGTTGTTCTATGTCCAGTTCTAACTGCTGCTTCTTGACCTGCATACAGACTTCTCAGGAGGCAAGTCAGGTGGTCTGGTATTCCCATCTCTTGAAGAATTTTCCACAGTGTGTTGTGATCCACACAGTCAAAAGCTTTGGCACAGTCAATAAAGCAGAAGTAGATGTTTTTCTGGAACTCTCTTGCTTTTTTGGTGAACCAATGGATTTTGGCAATTTGATCTCTGTTTCTTCTGCTTTTTCTAAATCCAGCTTGAACTCATGGAAGTTCATGGTTTAGGTACTGTTGAAACCTGGCTTGGAGAATTTTGAGCATTACCTTGCTAGCGTGTGAGATGAGTATATTGTGCGGTCATTTGAACCTTCTTTGGCAATGCCTTTTATGGGGATTAGAGTGAAAACTTGCCTTTTCCAGTCCTGTGTCCACTGCTGAGTTTTCCAAATTTGCTGGCATATTGTGTGCAGCACTTTCACAGCATCATCTTTTCGGAATGGAAAAGATGGAATTCAACTGGAATTCAACTGGAATTCTTTCACCTCCACTAGCTTTGTTCCTGCTTCCTAAAGACCACTTGACTTTGCATCTCAGGATGTCTGGCTCTAGGTGAGGGATCAAACCATCGTGTTTATCTGGGTCATGAAGATCTTTTTTGTATAGTTCTTCTATATATTATTGCCACCTCTTCTTAATATCTTCTGCTTCTGTTAGGTCCATGTCATTTCTGTCCTTTATTGTGCCCATCTTTGCATGAAGTATTATCTCTAATTTTCTTGAAGAGATCTTTAGTGTTTCCCATTCTACTGTTTTGCTCTATTTCTTTGCACAGATCATTGAGGAAGACTTTCTTATCTCTCCTTGCTATTCTTTGGAACTCTGCAGTCAAATGGGTATATTTTTCCTTTTCTCCCTTGCCTTGAGCTTCTCTTCTTTTCATAGCTATTTTTAAGGCCTCCTCAGACATCCATTTTGCCTTTTTCATTTCTTTTTCTGGGGAATGATCTGCCTCCTGTACAATGTCACAAACGCCTGTCCATAGTTCTTTAGGCACTCTGTCTATCAGGTCTAATCCCTTGAATCTATTTGTCACTTCCACTGTATAATCCTAAGCAATTTTATTTAGGTCATACCTGAATGCTCTAGTGGTTTTCCCTACTTTCTTTAATTTAAGTCTGAATTTGACAATAAGGAGTTCATGATCTGAGCCACAGTCAGCTCCTGGTCTTGTTTTTGCTGGCTGTATAGAGCTTCTCCATCTTAGGCTGCAAAAATAAGGAGTTCATGATCTGAGCCACAGTCAGCTCCTGGTCTTGTTTTTGCTGGCTGTATAGAGCTTCTCCATCTTAGGCTGCAAAAAAATATAATCAATATGATTTCAGTATTGACCATCTGGTATTGTCCATGTGTAGAGTCTTCTCTTGTGTTGTTGAAAGAGGGTGTTTGCTATGACCAGTGCATCCTCTTGGCAAAACTCTGTTAGCCTTTGACCTGCTTCATTTTGCATTTCCAAGCCCAATTTTCCTGTTAATCCAAGTATTTCTAAACTTCCTACTTTTGCATTCCAGTCCCCTATAATAAAAAGAACATCATTTTGGGGTGTTAATTCTAGAAGGTCTTGCAGGTCTTCATAGAGACATTCAACTTCAGCTTCTTCAGCATTACTGGTTGGTGCATAGACTTGGATTACTGTGATATTGAATGCTTTGCCTTGGAAATGAACAGAGATCATTCTATCATTTTTGAGATTGCATCCAAGTACTGCATTTCGGACTCTTGCTGTCTATGATGGATACTCCATTTCTTCTAAGAGATTCTTGCCCACGGTTGTAGATATAATGGTTATGTGAGTTAAATTCACCCATTCCAGTCCATTTTTTGTTCAGCCGATCCCTAAAACGTTGATGTTCACTCTTGCCATCTCCTGTTTGACCACTTCTAATTTACCTTGATTCATGGACCTAACATTCCAGATTCCTATGCAATACTGCTCTTTACAGCATCAGTCTTTGGGTCAGTAGTCTCATCCTTTTTATTGCTTGGTAATATTCCATAATGTGGATAAACTACTTTCATAGTTGATGGCTATTTGGCTATTTCCAATTCTTTTGTTTTTTTGGTCTGTTTCTAGTATAATTGTTCATGTTTTTAAATGTTGCATAATCAGGGTGGTAAAAAGATGACAGGGCTATCTTTAATGTATGATAGAATATCTTCCTTTCCCTCCTCAAATTACAAGGATTGGTTTGTGAGTTTAATGTTTTTCTACTTAATCCCCAGTAATAATACTAACTCTTAAGACATTTAATAGCAAAATTATATTCAATTTCTGTAAGAAAGCAATAATTTCCCCACCAAGAAAAATAATTATAAACTTGCTTGTTTGTATGTTTGTTTTAACATTTCAATATTTCAACCTTTTAAACTCTGTGACAAGAGGAAACTACCATGCCACTGTTTCTTTCAAATCCTTAATTTAGATTTCCTCTAAACTTGATTACAAAAACTCTTTAGTTTTCTAAAAAGTATGTCGTTCATAGCCTGTTCTGTTTTTTAAAATAACAGAAAGAATATGATACTCAAATAATTAATTACTGTCATTTACATTATTTTTGAAAGGTTTAACTCACATTACTGACCATTAACTTGGTAGTACATACCTTCTTTCATCTGTCAAACAATGATTTGCTGATAAAAGGTACATCAAAGTGGGAGTCAGCAGCTCTAGGATACCTTCTCATCCAATTTCCCAGCTTTAGAGGAGCAACTCTGAATGCCACTTTTTATCTCATTTTCATATTTTCAGGCTCAAAGAGCTAAAGATAATTAATATTTGAACAGCATTGGCCAGATGGAAGTCACTACACAAGCAGAAAGATTACTTTATGTTGATTATCAAAATTTAAATCACATAATTATTAAATGACATGTAAATTGAAAGAAAATAGAGCCTCTATTTTTTAATGAGAAATTCAAGACCCACTTATAATGATATTGTGGGTTTCGTCTATGTTTTAATTTTAAAATAATCTCTGAAATCATCATAACTTTCAGTAACATATAAAACTTATAATTTGTGTGCATCTTTTATCTATTAAAGTATCATTTCTTGGAATAGCCAAAGCTCTAGTCAATTAAACTAATTCATTCCAAGACTCAAATCTGTATGAAAACAAAAACTACATAAAATATTTTACATCTATTACATAAATTATATAACTATATACATATACATATATTGTACATATATAAGAGAGGGGACTGCAGGTGGGATTTTGTAAATGAAACCTATATCCTACTTTCAATATTATGTAAAATTGTCTCTAGAAGCAGGATGTCATTTGAGTGTGAAAGATAAGTAAAGCCCAATAATTTGTGTTTTCTTTCAACACACCTGATTCTATTTGATGTAGAGACCTGACCATAATGGCTTTTTTTTATGGTTCCAAAAAGGTCACCAGTATTTATATTTAAAAGTTACGGTAAGTAACATGTCTTTGTAATCATTCAACAGAAAAACTAAAACATTCTCAAATACAACCTTACTATTATAGCACTGAAAACAAAATGAAATATCATTTATACTCACATACAATAGCATAGTTTCTTTTTCTTGAAATTCTTCTCTGCAGAAACTGTTCAGACCACACAAATCATCCTGAATATTTTATTTGTCTCAGTCTGCTTGGTTTTTGCAGTTATTCTGCTCTGGAAAATAATTTTTAATAATTTTCAATTTCCAGTGTTTATTTGACTATTAAAGAAAATGTAAGTAAAGGTAAGATATCAGTTAGGTTTAGTGAGAATGATAAGGACTTTAAATATAGTTTGTTCCTTTTTCTTACACTGAGAGATAACTGATTAGTTTTAAAAAGTTTAAGAGAAATACATTATTCTGGCAATAGGTAGAATTAAAGGTGCAGAAACATTTTTCCCTCATTTTGCTTCACCCCACACCTTAATCTAAGCTCTTGCAGCACCACAGATCATTCCACCCCATATCACCCCCACCTTTTTTTTTTTTCAGTAGCTGTGAAAGAACAGGAGAAGTAACATCTTCCAAATACTAAGACCTATGCTGTATAAAGTGGTCCAGGGACAAAAATATGAAGGTTCTACAAAGATAATAGTGATAAAAAATTGAGAAAACAAAAAGAGGAAATGTAGACTATAAGGTAGACTATTTGAAAAGTCTAAATTTATACTAGCAAATTAGATTCCAAAGGACTTTAACATAATAATAAACAAAGACTTAATACTGTCTAATCAAAGAATGCAAGTGTGATTCAAAATTTAGGGAATCTCTAATATAATAATCACATAAGTAGGTCAAGAGAGACTATAAATCATATCAGCTCTTAACATCTTGGAATCCACCCCCACCCCACCCCCCGCCAATTTTTGCCTGTTTAGAACAATGAAATTCAACAACTTTTCACTCAGTTCTCCCCAGTCACAGTCTCTAGTGGGTAATTTATATCTTAGTGATCTTCAAGCTAATTGACTCTCAGTTTAATGGGCCCCAAGCTTTTCTATGCAGGATTAAATACCATAGGGTACTTCCACAGATAAAACAGTATGTATTTCTGGGTTGTTCATTTAGCATTTGTTCCTTCATTATTCAGTATCAATTGTGGGTGAAAAAACTGGAAATAACTACATATTTTAAACACTAAAGGCATTGTGCATATGTCTATGGACATACAGCTAATAAAAGCTACTTATTTTTTCATTTATTCACTCATATTTACTTATTTACATGCTCAATAAATATTTTCAGTGTTCCTAATATGTTCCCAACACTGTGATAGGTTCTAGGAGTGAAATTTCTTTCTAGGAGTGAAGAATATCTTAAAATCTATACATTTGAACAGAGGAAGATGGATTCAATTTTTAACAGCTCAAACTAGAAAAAATCACAAGACATTTTTGATTCATTGACGGAGCAATAGAATATGGGGTATCATATTTTAGCCAGGCGTTTGGCTGATAACCTTGTAAGAAGACCACATAAACACAATATGGGTATATTGCACTACAGTAAAGCAACAGAGAACTTGCCTGATTAGTCTTTGTATTGATCGTGTTTCCATCAAAAAAATAGCTGACTTATACTTAAATTACATTAATTCATGGAGGGATTAATAAAGGGAATAATTTTAAAGATATAAAGAGGAAAACACAAGCTATCCTATAGCCCCTTCTCAGGCTAGGGACAGTTTGGTTGTTACCAAGTCCTAGACTCAGGAGATACAGAAAAGGGAATCTTAGAATAGTCTTGGAGAAAGGACTACAGAGGGAGGCAGCCATCCTAAGGCAACCTAACAGGGAAGAGCTCTGGAGAAAAAAATGCCTGTATTTCATTTTCCCTGTTATTCCCCACCAACCTCCTGCTGGGCTCCTCACTAGCCAGTCACTAAAGATTAGTTCTAAGGCAATACAAGAGGGAGGAGTTACGGAGGGAGGAAAAAGGAGGGGGAAGATTTCCACCAAGGTCTTCTAATGATATAAATTTGTAAAAATTAAAACTAAATAGTACTATGATTATATTATCACAGTCATGAGTTATATCATACAGTTGAAAACTCATAGGACTTTTATGTTATAATAAACTAGCAACTCCCTAACCAGAACTTTACTGTAATTGGAATATTCTGTTCCCTCAAGTCTCTTCTCCCAGTCAATAGTGGGAGGTCCCTCACTACAGAGTCCACATCTCTGTCAGCAATTAGCCTGATAGCTCTAAGAATTCCACTGACTGAATAATTTCCCCAGACTTCTTTGCTTCTACCTTTCTTTGAGATAGGAATACTTCTTACCTACCACCAGAATCAGCAGTCATGCACACAAGCTAGAGATCTTATTTATGAAAACAACTGACAGAATAGTTGCCCCAGAGAAGCAGCTCCCTCTCTGCTGTTAATGCTAGAGAAAGTAAACACCTAGGCTGTCTCTGCAACATGCCTAGGACTGAGAGACCTGTTCTATTTGTTGCCATTAGCATAACTGTAGATCCTGCCCAGGTTGGAATGATCCTTCAAAGTGCTGAGAAGATAATCATCCACAACTTGTGATCTACAGCCAAGAAGTATTCCCCACAAAAATGGTTTAGGTTCATACCACAGCTCACCTTGGCTACAGTCCTACCCCAGTTTCACTGCCTTCTAGGTGGAGATCCACTAAAATGGATTTTCAAATTTATCAACACTAAGCTCAACAGTTGATATTGTTGAATTCCTTTACCATTTCATAATTTATGTTTCTTAGACTTCTCTCTTGAAAATAATAATATCTACTTTATTTGAACAGTTTAGAGACCTGCCAACTTTAACTTGAAGCAAAGAAACAAAGATCCTTTCATTTTCTCCTTATTCATGAATTTACTTACAAAAGAGTTAGGCATTACATTTTTGCTTTATACCAAGCACTAAAATGGGTTTCAAAGTGAGTAAAATATATCCCCTTCCCTCAAGATCTTAGAATACTGAGAAAGGAAGGCTTAGAAAGAAACAGACAAAAGTCTCTAGTAGAGGTTTAGCTCACTTGTTGTTAACATGCTAGTGTTATTCCAGGCATGTGGTGGTACTCCTGGTCTGCCTGGTGAGAAGTGATGGAGAAGAAATACTGTCAATGGAATTTCCTTTTGAAAATTATGGATTATCCTGAAAGATAAATTATCCTTAAAGATAACATAAAAAGAATCAGAGACGGGAAGGGAAAAAGTAGAAATTAGTGGACTTCTTAGGAAGGACAGTAGCTCATGAAGGACCTCTTATATCATTAATACTGAATATTTTAGAGAATTTCCCTGGCAGTCCAGTGGTTAGGACTCCATGCTATCACTGCCGAGGTCACAGGTTAAATTACTGCTCAAGGAACTAAGATCCCACAGGCTGCAAGGTGGGGCCAAAAAGGAAAAAAAAAATACTATTTTAAATTCTATTGATTGTTTACAAGTTATTGTTCAGTCACTAAGCTGTGTCCAACTCTGTGACCCCATGGACTGCAGCATGCCAGGCTTCCCTGTGCTATACCATCTCCCAGAGCTTGCTCAAACTCATGTCCATTGAGTCAGTGATGTTATCTAACCACCTTATCTTCTGCTGCCTCCGTCTCCTTTTGCCTTCAGTCTTTCCAAGCATCAGGGTCTTTTGCAGTGAATTGGCTCTTCGCATCTGGTGGCCAAAGTATTGGAGCTTCAGCTTCAGCATCAGTCCTTTCAATGAATATTAGGGTTGATTTCCTTTAGGACTGATTGATTTGATCTCTTTGTAGTCCAAGGGACTCTCAAGAGTCTTCTCCAGCACCACAGTTCAAAAGCATTAATTTGGTGTTCAGCCTTCTTTATGGTCTACTTCTCACAACATTTTTTTTTACCAGTATACCTCTTTATAGTCAAATAAAATCACATTTTATGATAGAAATAGCTTTCTTGCATCTTTACTAAATGGAAAAACTGTGATAATTTCAGTAAAATTATATTCAAAATTGACAAATTCTAATATGTCTCTATAATTCAACTAACCTAATATTTAGCATTTAGTGTTTGTCATGGAGTGCAATGTTGTAAATTTATTAATGAAAATAATGGTAACATTACAAAATATTGAAGGTGGCAAGATATACTATCAAACCATTCCAGATGGGTAAAATAGTAATTTTATGTGCTGCAAATGGGAAAACGCTAATAAGAACAATTGAATTTCCATGAGCCAAATCATTAATAAAACTCTGCAAAGAAGATTTCACTATTAAAAAATAAATAATAAAATAAAAAAGATTCCACTATATTGTTTTAATGATGCTGATTATCTTTAGATTTGTAGCTACTCCCTAATGATAATGCTATGTATGACATCTTTCAATAATAATTATAAAAATACTACTAATTATTACCAACACATGGCATGCCAGGCCCATGTTTGAGTTGGACCATAAGGAATACTGAGCACCAAAGAATTGACACTTTTGAAATGTGGTGCTGGAGAAGACTCTTGAGAGTCCCTTGGACAGCAAGAAGATCAAACCAGTCAGTCCTAAAGAAAATCAACCCTGAATATTCATTGGAAAGGCTGATGCTAAAGTTCCAATACTTTGGCCACCTGATGTTAAGAGTAGACTCATTGGAAAAGACCCTGATGCTGGGAAAGATTGCAGGCAGGAGGGAAAGGGGGAGACAGAGGATGAAATGATTAAATGGCAATATCAATTTAATGGACCTGAGCTTTGAGCAGACTCTGGGAGATAGTATAGGACAGGAAAGCCTGGTGCCCTGAAGTCCATGGAGTTGCAGAGTCATACATGACTGAGCAACTGAACAACAATAACAAATGCCAGGCCCAGAACTAAATATTATACTTCATACTCATAATTCAACCTAATTCTCACCATAACTGTATAAGATAAATACTATTATTAACTGCATCTTAAAGGAAAAAAATCTGAGACTTATACTTTGGGAAATTTACTTAGACTGTCTAATACTTTAGTTTTTACTTGTTAGAGCCCTGATACAAAGCCATGTGTTTCTGTTTTCTAAGGCCAAGATGAGGAAAAATCTTGGGATATGCTCACTTTTCCTTTGTCTATGATGACCTGTTTTGTGTTTGGTAAAATAGAGTAAGCTGCTAAATTAAAGAAAAAAATTAAAAGCTAGTACTGAATTTTATTAGTGGAAAATAATTTCTTCTTCCCCCTTAATAAATCAATTTTTACTCTGAAGCTTGAAAGTTAATCAGATTTATCATGGTATGCCTAACTATGGGCTGTTATTAACAATCATAAAATTATCAGGACACAGCCCTTGACTTGATAACCTGGCATGAACAAACTTCCAAAGGTTGATTTTTATGGTGCATATATTAGTATTCACATTCATTTGTTCTTAGTTGGTTGACTGATAATTCTAGCAAAGGAAAAAAAAAAATCTTAAAGCTACTTTTTTTTTCTTAAAATCTTACATCTTTTGGGCATTTTACATTAGCATGATGGAAGTATTAATATCTATGGTAATTTATTTATATAAAGTTTACATTCCATAAACATTCTTTGGATTAAAAGCAATTTTTATCACCAATTGAAGATATTATTTAATGGGAAGAAGAATTAATTACCTGTTTTGACTTAGTTTTTAAAATCAAAGTAAACCTTTCCTATCACCAGACATAGAAAGTTGCTTTGCTAACATTGCTAACTATTTTATAGAAACAAATTCAATACCTCTCACAAGCAAAAAGAAAGTTTCTTTTAAAACAAAACCAAAAACAAAATATACAGATAATCCTAAGAATATGAAAATGGTATACCTGTGAGGTGGGGACAAAAAACCACTAAATTTTACCTCCTGATATTATGCTACAGAGACAGGCTATAGAGATATATTTTTCTTTCCATACAGACTAATGAAAGTATTTCCTATTGAAGAAATGAAGAAATCTTGTACAAAGAATATTTCTCTGCCACAGCAGTTAGAATTAATTATTTATTTATTTTAATTGGAGGCTAATTAATTTACAATATTGTAGTGGTTTTTGCCACACATTGACTTGAATCCTCCATGGGTGTACATGTGTCCCCATCCTGAGCCCCCCTCCCGCCTCCCTCCCCATCCCATCCCTCTGCGTCATCAGTGCACCAGCCCCGAGCACCCTCTCTCATGCATCCAGCCTGGACTGGCGATCTGTTTCACATATGATAATATACATGTTTCAATGCTATTCTCTCAGATCATCCCACCCTCGCCTTCTCCCACAGAGTCCAAAAGACTGTTCTATACATCTCTTTCTCTTTTGCTGTCTTGCATATAGGGTTATTGTTACCATCCTTCTAAATTCCATATATGTGTGTTAATATACTCCACTGGTGTTTTTCTTTCTGGCTTACTTCACTCTGTATAATAGGCTCCAGTTTAATCCACCTCATTATTTTTTAAATGTGAATTTTTCTGCTATCAGTAGCCTATTAAAAGATCATTGTAATTAGTGACTGAACAACACATAATGCTCATATTTTGCTTATTGTATATAAATGCCCTAGATGTACAATATAACAGCATGAATAAAGTGGTACTTTGGGCAAATTCTTTTAATGCTCGCCATGTGGTTGGAGCCTTCATCGACTCAATGGATATGAGTTTGAGCAAACTCCGGGAGATAGTGAATGACAGGGTTATGCTGCAGTCCATGGAGTCTCGAAGAGTCAGACATGACTAAGCGACTGAATAACAATATGTGTAATGGGACATATACACTTTACATGAGAACTGTGGATAACAGCAGATTTCAGAAAATAGAATCAGGAGAATAAACGTTAAGACTGGGAATAAAAGGTAAAGGCCAGCATGGAACTTGGTTTCCCCTTTTCATCCATCCCATATCTCACAAGATAGCACTCAACTGCAATCCTGCTAGTACCTTCAACTCTCCTGCTGCTTACACTCTACAGAAAACCAACGAACACTCCAGCCACTGTCCTGCTTTATTTTACAATTCTTGTCACTGCTGTAGATATTCATATAAATGCTTCAATAAGTACCTCTTAACATCCATGACATTTAACTTTCTAAATTCCATGAGATGTCTTAAAAATTCTATTTTTGCTTGACTGTCTACTAATTTCCAACTGCAATTTTCCCTGAGTTATATCTTCAAATTTCCAATGCTTTCTTCAAATTACTTCTCCAATTCCTTATATGTTCAGCAGTCTCTACAGTCTAATTTAACTAGCAATTGAGTGTATCCAATAAGATGCCCTATTCTCTCGCCAACAAACCTACTTGTATAATCGTATCTTTACATATGCCCCCTAATTTCATGACTTCTGCCAAGACCTGTGAATAACAATAGCGGCACCCCTTTCTGGGCTTGAACATCCATACTTATTATTTATCACTGCTAGGATGCTTGGGTGTCTTCTTACAGAAAGCAGCCCCATGAGAGGTAAGAAATGATCCACAGTTCTGCCCACCAAAACATAGCAAAGCAAAGAAGCGCAAACAGAGTATCAAGAATCGTACTACCTTCTCCCTACTTACAACTCCCTCCAGTAACAGAGATTTTAGTGTCCCTTGAAAATGCCTATCACTTCTTCGTTTTTTTTTTCCAGGAACTAAAGTGAGGGAAGCAGTGACTCTAACATCACAAATGGCATGAGCCAAATAGGCTCAGATATAAAGTATTTCGTTTTTTGTTTTTTCCCATCAACATTTAAATTGCATTTCAACCCGTGGCCCGAAGGCAGGGACAAGTGAGTATCCCTGAAACTATGAATCTAGTAATGGATTCTGAACAACAGGAATGAATTCCGAACACCCTCCAGGGCAAATAGGGGTCTAATATGAGAGAAAGGAATGAGATTGGTCCATGGGCAATAAAGCATAGAGCCATTACCATCTAGTGGAAAAATCAGGATTAAAGAAAATAAATTGCTACTGAAGAATCTGAAAGTTCTGGGAAGTGAGGCAGAAATTAGAAATTAAGAAATAGGGAGAAGAAAAACCACATACATGAAGCGGGTGTTAAAAGGTGTTGAAATTAAGGTAACAGAAGAGGCCTGGGAAGATTTCTTGTGGTGCTGGTTCCAAAACACAGGTAATTTTTCAAAGGGCCTATGACTTTATACTTGCAGCAAGAGAGATTGGCTGACCTATTTGAAACTGACCAACTTAATTTCTGCCTTTCTTTTACATTTAAAATCCTTGAAAATGGCTTAAATGTGTCAGGCTTTTCATTATGTTAATATCCTTTGTAGTATAAAGAGAAATTGAGAGATGGTCAATTTTAATCCATAATTAACCTCTCATTGATACCACAGGACTAATCAGTAATCCAGGGTATATTCCTTTCAGATCCATACAGGTTTGAAAGGTTTATTATTACAGGTATTGGCCAGCATTCTTGGTGTATACTCTTGAGTCCAACCTACTGGGTTGAACTATCTGAGTTATGCGATAGCTTTTTCTCTCTAATCTAAGCCCAATATTTTATTATTCCAATAATTATTTACTATCTGTGATTTGCTAAGAATTTTCTATCCTCAGAGTTGCAAATAAAAAGAAAATAGGCATGAGTTCTGATTTCATTAAGCTCACACAGAAGCAGGGAAGAGGCAAAATTACTTGTATAGCTACATTAGTGTTAGTAAGTGTTATTCACTCAGTCGTGCCCAACTCTTTGCGACCCCAGGGACTGCAGCCCACCAGGCTCCTCTGTCCATGAGATTTTCCAGGCAAGGATACTGGAGTGGGTTGCCATTTCCTTCTCCAGGGGATCTTCCCAAACCAGGGATCGAACCCGGGTCTCCTGCACTGCAGGCAGATTCTTTACCGACTGAGCTACAAGGGAAATCCCATAGCTACATTAACTAATGCATATGCAACAGTATGACCAGAATGAAAATAAATTAATTCAAGTTCAGCAGCAACCTAGGGACAGTTTTTGATGATGCCCTGAGATCTTAAGTGGAATTAGAAACATCCATATGGTCCTAATCACAATAACTTAAAGTGGAGAGTAGAGACCAGTAGGAGAAATGATCTCCATTTGTAGAAGTAAACCATATTGTCTCCAATGATAATCAGCATTAGTTCTTATATGAAAGATTTACTACACAGATTTAAACCATTTCTCATAGCTCTGAATACCTTCTACACCTTTCCTCCTTAAGAGACTTCATCAACTGTAACTTATGGACAGCTCTGTCCTTTTAGCTGCCTATTGGATGATTTCAGTTATTTTTCTTTCCTTCTCCTGGATTTTGTGGCCCTAAATTTATTATTAAAACTACAAAGGTCTCAGAATTAAGGGTTGGTGACCTCTCAGGAGAGTACATAGGAATTTATAAACCCTCTGAAATAATAATCCAAATGAATTCATCTGGGGAAAAAGTTACTTTAAAAAAAACAAACCAAAAAACCCAACTAAAATTCGAGTGGTCTGTCCCCAAGATAACTGGAATTTCTAAATAAGTCAGTAGGCATTCCTCATGGATTCTGCAGTGCTTCCGCGCATTTTTTATTCTTTTGAAAGCAGTCATTTCTCAATTCTGTCAATCTTTTGTGGTACGAGATGGCTTATTTCACAGATAAATTGTTATTATAACTCACAGTGGAATCCAAAATAATCCAAAGCACAGTAGTAGAACAATCCCCTGGAGAACATGGAGCCAGATAAATCACATTTTTGTATCATTTTTGTAGCATCACCATGGAAACATTTCTATCCAGGTGAAATAAGGGTAAATACCAAAGACATTCATAATTCATAAGAGTGCAATATGATAACTAAGAAACATGTGTAGAAGGGAAAAAATGAATGCCTTAGGTTGACTATTGGGTGTCCTCAAGAAAATCAAATTACAAAAAAATAAATTTTCTTCTGGGTAGTTACCTTATAAACCTTGTTATAATGTATTACATCACATATATTCAAGAGTACTTGTTTTAAATAAACAGTCAAGGCACAAGCAGAAAAAATGATACTGATGAAGCACATTCTCCCAAGTGGTGACAGAGAATACTAGACAGGGAATATGTGACTCATACAAGGTTTCAAAAAAGAAACATTTTCAAAGGGGTTAAGGGAGATAAAATGTGAAAAGTAACCACTGACCTTGGCAATTTGATAAGGGGTTCTGAGAATTAAGGCAAACTTTTTTTCTTTCCCATAATCCCTTTAAAGTATCTTAAATCCATTGGCTTTCAAGATCATATACCTGGCTATTCCTTTTCCAGCTAATTGATTCAGCACATTTTGCTTTAAAAAAAAAAATCTTCAGGCCTCAGACTCATACTGTCCCATGGGTAAACAAGGCAGGAAAAGGAAATGTTTATAAGCAAGCACACAAGCACACACAGGGAGACACAGAGAAGGAAGGGGAGACACAAAGAGAGAATTTGCCAAATTGATAGACCAGGATCCGGACATTTTTACAGTAGCCTTCAGTTCAGTTCAGTTGCTCAGTCATGTCTGACTCTTTGCGACTCTCTGGACTGCAGCACGCCAGGCTTCCCTGTCCATTACCAACTGCTGGAGCTTGCTCAAACTCATGTTCATTCGAGTCAATGATACCACCCAACCAGCTCATCCTCTGTCGACCCTTCTCCTCCTGTCTTCAGTCTTTCCCAGGATCAGGGTCTTTTCCAGTGAATCAGTTCTCTGCATCAGGTATCCAAAGTATTGGAGCTTGAGCTTCAGCTTCAGCATCAGTCCTTCCAATGAATATTCAGGACTGATTTCCTTTAGGATTGACTGGTTTGATCTTCATGCAGTACAACAGACTCTCAAGAGTCTTCTCCAACACCACAGTTTAAAAGCATCAATTCTTTGCCATTCAGCTTTCTTTTTGGTTTCCCCTAAGGTCCAGTTTCCGCCGCAGTCTCTCCCAACAGGAAGCTTCCATTAGCCTCTTATCCTTACCCATCAGAGGGCAAACAGAATGAAAACCACAATCAAAGAAAACTAACCAAGCTGATCATATGGAACACAGCCTTGTCTAACTCAATGAAACTATGTGCCATGCCTGGTAGGGCCACCCACAATGGACAGGTCATGGGGGAGAGTTCTGAAAAAATGTGGTCCACCAGAAAAGGGAATGGCAAACCACTTCAGTATTCCTGCCTGGAGAACCCTATGAGCAGTACAGTAGACTTAAACTATATTTAATTTTAAAATCCCTTTTTCATATCCCTTTGAAACTGGAAGGATATAGAAAAACACATAAATAAATATAGGTAAGTATAAATGTGGAAGTCAGTTTCAGTTCAGTTGCTCAGTTGTGTCTGACTCTCTGCAACCCCATGTACTGCAGCAAGCCCTGTCCATCACCAACTCCCAGAGTTTACTCAAACTCATGTCCATTGAGTTGGTGATGCCACCCAACTATCTCATCCTCTGTTTTCCCCTTCTCTTCTCGCTTTCAATCTTTCCCAGCATCAGGAAAGATTGATGACTGACTCTTTCCAATGAGTCAGTACTTCACAAGAGGTGGCCAAAGTATTAGACTTTCAGCATCAGCATCAGTCCTTCCAATGAATATTCAGGACTGATTTCCTTTAGGATTGACTGGTTGGATCTCCTTGCTGTCCAAGGGACTGTCAAGAGTCTTCTCCAACACCACAGTTCCAAAGCATCAATTCTTCAGCACTCAACTTTTCTTATAGTCCAACTCTCACATCCATACATGACTGCTGGAAAAACCATAGCTGTGACTAAATGGACCTTTGTTGTCAAAGTAATGTCTCTGCTTTTTAATATGCTGTCTAGATTGGTCATAACTTTTCTCCCAAGGAGCAAGCGTCTTTTAATTTCATGGCTGCAGTCACCACCTGCAGTGATTTTGGAGCCCAAAAAAATAAAGTCTGTCACTGTTTCCATTGTTTCCCCATATATTTGCCATTAAGTGATGGCACTGGATACCATGATCTTAGTTTTCTGAATGTTGAGCTTTAAACCAACTTTTTCACTCTCCTCTTTCACTTCCATCAAAAGGTTTTTAGTTCTTCTTTGCTTTCTGACATAAGGGTGGTATCATCTGCACATCTGAGGTTATTGACATTTCCCTGGGAAATCTTGATTCCAGCTTGTGCTTCATCCAACCCAGAATTTCTCAAGATGTACTCTGCATATAAGTTAAATAAGCAGGGTGACAATATACAGTGTTGATGTACTCCTTTCCCAATTTTGAACCAATTTCCTGTTTCATGTCCAGTTCTAACTGTTGCTTCCTGACCTGCATACAGATTTCTTAGGAGGCAGATCAGGTGGTCTTGAAGAATTTCATCTCTTGAAGAATTTTCCACAGTTTGTTGTGATCCACACAGTGAAAGGCTTTGGCATAGTAAATAAATCAGAAGTAGAGGTTTTTCTGGGACTCTTGCTTTTTTGATGATCCAACGGATGTTGGCAGTTTGATCTCCAGTTCCTCTGCCTTTTCTAAATCCAACTTGACTATCTGGAAGTTCACGATTCACATACTGTTGAAACCTGGCTTAGACAATTGTGAGCATTACCTTGCTAGCATGTGAGATGAGTGTAACTGTGCGGTAGTTTGAGCATTCTTTGGCATTGCCTTTCTTTGGGATTGGAATGAAAGTTGACCTTTTCCAGTCCTGTGGCCACTGCTAAGTTTTCAAATTTGCTGGCATATTGAGTGTAGCACTTTAGTATTCTTGCCTTGAGAAGCCCATGAACAGTATGGGAAGCCAAAAAGATAGGACACTGAAAGATGAACTCCCAAGGTTGGTAGGGGCCAAAAATGCTATTGGAGATGATTGGATAAACAAGTCCAGAAAGAATGACAAGATGGAACCAAGCAAAAACAACAAATAGTTGTGAATGTGACTGGTGATGGAAGTAAAGTTGGATGCTATAACGAGCAGTTCTGTATAGGAACCTGGAATTCTAGGCTAATGTTAGGTTAAATGTCAGATTTACCATGAATCAAGGTAAATTGGAAGTGGTCAAACAGGAGATGGCAAGAGTGAACATTGATATTTTAGGAATCAGCTAACTAAAAATGGGAATGTGTGAATTTAACTCAGATGACCATTATATCTATTACTGTCAGCAAGAATCCCTTAGAAGAAATGGAGTAGCCATCATATCAACAAAATGGTCTGACATAATGATCTCTGTTCATTTCCAAGGCAAACCTTTCAGTATCAGAGTAAACCAAGTCTATGCCCCAACCAGTAATACTGAAGAAGCTGAAGTTGAACAGTTCTGTGAAGACCTATAAGACCTTCTAGAACTAACACCCAAAAAAGATGTCCTTTTCATTATAGGGGACTGGAATGCAAAAGTAGGAAGTCAAGAAACACCTGGAGTAACAGGCAAATTTGGCCTTGGAGTACAGAATGAAGCAGGATAAAGGCTAATAAAGTTTTGCCAAGAGAACACACTGTTCATAGCAAACACCCTCTTCCAACAACAAAAGAGAAAACTCTATACATGGACATCACCAGATGATCAATACCTAAATCAGATGGACTATGTTCTTTGCAGCCAAAGATGGAGAAGCTCTATTCAGTTAGCAAAAACAAGACAGGGAGCTGACTGTGGCTCAGATCATGAACTCCTTATTGCCAAATTCAGACTTAAATTGAAGAAAGTAGGGAAAACCACTAGAACATTCAGATATGACCTAAATCAAATCCCTTACGAATATACATTGGAAGTGAGAAATAGATTCAAGGAGTTAAATCTGACAGACAGAATGCCTGAAGGACTATGGATAGAGCTTTGTGACACTGTACAGGAGACAGGGATCAAGACCATCCCCAAGAAAAAGAAATGCAGAAAAGCAAAATGGCTGTCTGAGGAGGAATTCCAAATAGCTGTGAAAAGAAGAGAAGCTAAAGGCAAAGGAGAAAAGGTAAGATATACCCATTTGAATGCAGAGTTCCAAAGGATAGCAAGGAGATATATGAAAACCTTCCTCAGTGATCAATGCTAAGAAATAGAGGGAAAAAATAGAACGGGAAAGTCTAGAAATGTCTTCAAGAAAAGTAGAGATACAAAGGGAAATTTTCATGCAAATCTGGGTTCAACAAAGGACAGAAATTGTATGGACCTAACAGAAGCAGATTGGATTAGATCCTACCTTAATGCCCTTATTTTAACTTACATCTGTAAAGGCCTTATGTACAAACACAGCCACATTTTGAATTACTGGGAGTTATGGTCTCAACTTAAGGATTTAAGGGGTACACAGTTCAGCTTATAATGGTGGGGGGAGGGAAAGAGGATGGCAAAAAACACTTCATGAATGCACTCAGGAAAGGAAAAGTCCACTTTGAAATCTAGACTAAAAAGTGTCAACACTAAATCATTGGGACCTCTTGATGATCCAACTCCTAAAAGCATTGGTAAATATATGTTTTGTGAGATAATGCAGAAATACCAAGTGGGAAAAGAAAGAAGTGGCTAACCTAGCCTCCACAGCAAAATTTGAGAGATATTGAAGAAGAAAAATACAACTCTAAAGAAACAATCAAATTTCAATTATTAAATGAATCTGAGCAGTATATTAAATGAAATCAGGGTTGTTTTGTGATTTAAAATGGCCACAGAAAAATTTGTTTCTGGAAATTATGGAGCCTTGCTGAGTTTTTAATCTAGGAATCAGGGAAGAACAAGACCCACAGAGCAGATTTTAAAATGGATTGGGATTACGAGGTTGATAAACAAGACACACACTGGAGAAGAATTTTTGCAAAACATATATCTGATAAAAGATTGATACTCAAAATACACAAGTAACTTTTACAACTCAATAACAGGGAAGAAAGCCCAATTAAAATTTGAGGAAAAGGAAAATGATATGATCATCTATAGACAAAAATGAAAGATATTCACAAACCAACTTTTGGAACTAGTAAACAGTTATAGCAAGACTGCAGGATATACAGTTCATATACACAATTAATATAACTATCTCCTCAGTCTTGTCAAAGAACGGAGCTGGAGGAATCACACTCCCTGACTTTATACTACAAAGCTACAGTAATTAAAACAGTACAGTACAGGTACAAAAGCAGACACATGGATCAATGGAACAGAATAGAAAGCCCAGAAATAAGCCAGTGCACTTATGGTCAATTAAGTTTCAACAAAGGAGTCAAGAATATAAAGACAGAAGAGAAAAGATAGCCTGTTCAAGTGGTTCCAGGAAAACTGGACAACTACTTGTAAAAGAGTGAAATTAGAACAATATGACAGAGAAGGCAATGGCAACCCACTCCAGTAATCTTGCCTGGAAAATTCCATGGACGGAGGAGCCTGGTAGGCTGCAGTCCATGGGGTCACTGAGTTGGGCACGACTGAGCAACTTCATATTCACTTTTCACTTTCATGCATTGGAGAAGGAAATGGCAACCCACTCCAGTGTTCCTGCCTGGAGAATCCCAGGGATGAGGGATCCTGGTGGGCTGCTGTCTATGGGATCGCACAGAGTTGGACACGACTGAAGCGACTTAGCAACAGCAGCAGCAGAACAATGTGAAACATCATATATGGAAATAAACTTCAAATGGATTAAAGACCTATATGTAAGACTAGATACTGTAAAACTCCTAGAGGACTAGAACACTTTTTAAAATAGTTTGGTAGAACACTTATTAAAATATGTCACAGTGATACTTTTTTGGATTCATCTCCCAGAGTAAAGAAAATAAAAGCAAAAATAAAGAAGTGGAGCCTAATTAAACTTAAAAGCTTTTGCACTGAAAAGGAAACAAGCAAAGGGAAAAGACAATCTGTGGAATGGGAAAAAATATTCACAATGGAAGTGATCGTCAAGACCTTTAATTCCAAAATATACAAACAGATTAATATCAAATACAAACCAGTCAGAAGCTGGACAGAAGACCTAAATGACAGTTTGCAAAAGAAAACACAGATGGCCAACAGGCACATGAAAAGATGCTCAACATCACAAATTATTGGAGAAATGCAAATCAAAACTACAATGAGGTATCATCTCAAACCAGTCAGAATGGCATTCATCAAAAAAAAAAAAATCTGTAAATAAAAAATGCTTGAGAGGTTTTGGAGAAAATGAAACTCTCCTACCCTTTTGGTGGCAATGTGAATTAGTGCAACTAATATGGAGAACAGTATGGAGGTTTCTTAAAAACTTAAAATTACTAAGTTACAATATGATCCAGTAATCCAACTCCTGGGAATATCCTAAGAAAACTCTAATTTGAAAAGATACATGAACCCCAGTGTTTATATCAGCATTATTTATAGTAGCCAAGACATGGAAGCAACCTAAATTCACATCAACAGAGGAATAAAGAAAATGCATATAATGGAATATTACTTAGCCATAAAAAGAATGAAACAATGCCATTTTCAGCAACATGGGTGGACTTAGAAATTATCACACAAAGTACTAAGTCAAAAAGAGGAAGACAAATACCATATGGTATAACTTATATATGTAATCTAAAAAATGACATAAATGAACTTGTTTGCAAAACAAAAACAGACTCACAGACATAGACAGAAAACTTATGGTTACCAAAGGGGAAAATGAGGGAAAGACCAACTAGGAGTTTCAGATTAGCAGATAAACAACAAGGTTATACTGTATAGCATGGGGAACTACATTTAATATCTTATACTATAAATGGAAAAGAAAATGTTTTAAAAATTTTGCAGTAAAAAAGAAAATGTGGGTCAAAAAACCTTAACAGACATCTCACCTAAGATGATATCCAGGTGGCAAACAAGTATATGAACACATGCCCCAACTCATATGTCATCAAGGAGATACAAATTAAAGCAACAGTATGTTCAACTATACACCTATTAGAATGGCCAAAATCAAGAATACTGACAGACAAAATGCTGGCAATGTTGTGAAGCGACTTCATTGCTAGAGGTTATGCAAATGGACAGCTACTCTTCTGAATAGAATTTGACAGTTTCTTATACAACTAAACATACATATATCATAAGATTCAGTAATCATACTTCTTGGTATTTATCCAAATTAGTTGAAACCCGTGTCCATACAGAAGCCTGCACTTGAATGTTTATATCAACTTTATTCATAAATGCTGAAACCTGAAAGCTACCAAGTTGCCTTTCAATAAGTAAATGGGTAAAAAACTGTTGTACATCCATACAGTGGAATATTATTCAGCACTAAAAAGAAATGAGTTATCAAACCATTGAAAAGACATGGAAGAAACATATAGACTGATAGATGAAAGAAGTAAACTTGAAAATGCTTCATATTGGATGATTCCCACTATGTGATATTTAGAAAAGTCAAAACTATGGAGACAGTAAAAAGATCAGTGGTGAGTTGCTAGGGGCTTGGGGGTAAGGAGAGCATGATGGATGAACCAGTGGAGTGCAGGTGATTTTTAGGGCTATAAAGCTATTCTGAATAATACTATAATTGTGGATACATGGCATTATTATACATGGATTCATCACATTTGCCCAAACTCAATTATACAGCACAAAGAGTGAATACTACCTTAAACTACAAACTTTTGTTAATAATGATGTATCAATGTTAGCTTCCAACAAATGCAAAATATTAAGTGTAAAATGTTAACAACCAAGGAAACTTGGGAGAGGTGGAGGCAGACATATGGACATATTCTGTATGTTCCACTCAGTTTTTCACTAAACCTAAAACTAATAAAAAAAAATAAGTAAATAAAGTGTACTAACTTTTTGAAAGGGACAAGTAAAATGGGGTTGAAGTAGGGGAGACAAAACCCTTTCATTGTTTAACATTTAATTTTGGTGCTTTCTTGTAGGTGGGGTAGAGAAGATCAACCTGACTCTTCCAGGAAGCATAACAAACAGGCAATGACCTTGGGGAATTATCAGATTTCTGATGTTACTAAGAAGTGGAAAATTTTTCTCAAGATTTTGAAAATTTATAAAAAATGGGATATTTTGGAACAAACAATTTAAAATGATGGAGGAGTATTGACTGTGTGACAAAAAGGGACCGGAGGAAGAACCACAGAAAAATAAATGAATGGTAAGGACTTCCCTGGTAGTCAAGTAGCTAAGAACCCACACTCCCAATGCATGGGGCTTGGGTTCAATCCCTGGTCAGGGAACCTAGATCCCACATGCCACAACTAAGAGTTCACATGCCTTAACTAAAGACCCTTCATGCCACAGTAAAGATCCCACGTGCTGCAACTAAGACCCAGAGCAGCCAAATAAATAAATAATTTTGGAAAAAATAAATGAATGGCAGCCATAACCAGAATCTTGCATTTTGGCTTTAGCTTCTCAACAACAGATGGCTGTTTCATGCCCAGAAGGCCATGACCCTGGGTTATATTAGAAATGTGGATAGGAAACTACTGCCACTTCTTGCACAAGCAGTACCATGGTCTACACAGCAGTTTGAAACTCCTCTTAGGATGCCAGTAGAAAAGGGAGTTATTGGGTCTTTGAAGTGTCTGCTTTCCATTTGGCAAGAGATGTGGGGATAGAGTCAGATGTGGTTAGGATTGTGTAAGTGAGGGTGTCAAGGATCCACATGGGTTATTGAATGGGATTTAGATACAGAGGCATGAGTTATGAATCATAGAGTTGTAGCCCCAGGGATTCCACTTGAAAAAATAGTACCATACAACCATTTTCTGGTCTGAAGCGGCTGCAAGCTCAGAAAAGTTAGTGAAAAGGCAATAACCTCAGGATTTTACACATCCTGAAGTTTGAAAAAATTTTTAATTTCTCTCTACAATCTCTTTTAACCAGTCATAGATTATTCAAGTTTGAAGGAAAGTTAAAGGTTATTTAGTCCAAATCCTCCAATTTAAAGTATGCAAATAAGCCAAGAGAAGTTAAACGAGTTACCTAAATTCATAAATCTATTTAATAGAGAATATGACTCTGGGATTCTAAAAGCTAATTAGATCTTCAGGTTCTTTCAAAATATGTGTCCCTTTAGTGGATGAGTAAGGTTTTTGTTATGAAATGTGATGTTAATTTATCAAATATTTTATTATATAGATGTCAAACATATATATTTATACAATATATAAATCAGTCTATGAATCAATGTTATATATACAATATGCTTAATTAAAATAAAAGTACCAAGCGTGACTTCTACATTAAGGATATTTCTTTTATGTCAATCCATTTTCCTCAATATGTATTTCCAAATTTCTTTCTCATTATTTTATAATCCTATTTAAAGAATAACCAACCTTCCCTTATCACTTTTAACATTTTCAGTTGAGAGTTGCCTAAGTATTTGGTTATACACAGAGTCTTCATGTTGCTAATACAAAAGAGCCTCTCATGCTGTGTTATGTATGTGATGATTACTGTCAGCTTTGTCTCTGAGCTGCATTTTTTGAAGGAGGTTTAAGAGGTTTGTTTGACAATTTGACTGTACTGGAATATGCACACAAGTGGTATAACGTTTGAGGATAGGGCAGACTGACAGAGTAATGAGTAAACCATTTACTTTCCAAAAATAAGCAGTGTAATTTGGGTAAATAATTATGCAGGCTGTGAGCCTTTGAAATGCATAGCCCACATATACACACACATCAAATAGATATATACAAATGTATTAAAGTAATTGCATTCAAAGCCTAAAGCTAAATGTATATGAAATAACATTAGCTTTAAGGTGGATAAATTACAATATAATAAGCAAAAGAAATGATATAACAAACTCACTGACATTTGCAAAATGAGATCACATCTACTGTGATCACTTCTGTAAGGAAAAATTTGGAAAGATTACCAAAATAATTAAAAGAACTGGGGTCATTTCCTTCCTTCTTAAAATGACTATCTTAATGGAGAATGCAGTAGCTCTTTAAAATATTTGAAAGATCTTCAAATAAAGAAAACAGAAGACATATATATTAGAGTACAAAATCTAAAAGTAAAACTAATGGGTGGAAGTCACAAGTTATAGCCAGTACAACATTTACACAATTGTCATTTAACGATGGAGATTTCTTATGAGGATATCAGCTTTAGGATTTTGTAGTGAACAGTTATACATGAATCAATAACATGTGCAGTTTTCATATGTACAGATGAGCATGCTTAAATTTATTCTTGGGTCCCTTTGCAATTCTTTAATAAATAATCTGTTTCTTCAGTCACGTTTTGAAGTTTCTGAGTATCGTGTTGTTACAAATGGAGCACCTTTATAGTTTAGTTACAAATGGAGCTACCTTTCACTTTCAGAATATCCCAGGTTATGTAATAAATTATGCTGCCATTCTAATAACACTTCATATCTCTAGAATTGACCTGTTTCTACCTCAAAATCTGAAACAGTGCGTTAGACATGTATGTGGCCACACGTGTGCATGTGTGTCTGTGAGTGTCTGGTTTGCTAAACTACAGCAAGGGATGAAAAACGACGAGAGTGTAGCAATTCTCTTATAGATTTCCTCATTTCAAGAAATCTAATAAACCTGAAATAGAAAGTAGATAACTATGTGCTGAATCTGGATTGCAAGTAGGATCAACTTGAGTAATTGCAATAAAAGCCTATTTATCTTTCTATAAAATATGCCCTTAACGGAATTCATGAATACTTTTTCACAAAAAGTAGATTAAATTAATATTCATGTGCTGGTCAAGTATGTACAACACTCAGTACTATTAGCCTATTAAATACTGCCCAATCAAGAAATAGTAATTTTTGTTCTCTAAATTTTGGTACTCAAGTGTTAGGTGATTTAAAATAAAATGTTTGTTTTTTCCTTTAGATGTATGACTTTAACCAATAGAATGATAAATATACAAGTTGAAAATGACATAATCTATTGAATAGACTCAACTTTATAAAATATACCAGACCAATAATCTAAGTATTTGTACATAAATATTAATTTTAAAAATAAAATATGTATGTATGCTTAACATATCTTCCACATATATAAAATATAATTTTATTAAAGTCTGTTGCATACATACTTTACTATACACATATGTATTTCTCATCAGCATTTCACATATTATTGCTGTAACTTGTCACAGTGGAGACTAACATCTACTGAGCACTTATTAAGCACAGAGTACTCTCCTAAACCCATTTATTTTATCATCTAATCATCATAATGACCATATGATTGTGAGACACTGTTATTTTTATGATCTCAGGATTAGGAAACTGAGTCATTCTTCAAAATTATACCACTGTGAAGCAGTAGGGCCAGGAATCAAATCTAAGCATTTGTTCACACTAACCTCCCTTCAAGAATCACACACATGAAACTGAAATTCATACACTTATCTTTTAGTCATAAAACTAACTCCTAATTCTAACTCCTACTTTTCCCATATCTGAATAAGAATTATTTTCCCTGTCTTTCTCTCCACCCTCCTCCTGACTCCATATCTTCTGATCAAACCTGTTTGCTGTGCAATTTGCAGTTTACATAAAATTTTATCATCCACATTCATTTGCTCCTTGTATTTTTTTTTTTTACTAATATTTTATAACCACTTGTCTTTCAAAATATTAGACTGCAGGCAGTCTGGGTCATTTTAATATGTCTTTTCTGTAAATATTCTTTCTGAATCTATTTGGGAAAACATTGTAAGAAGAATATAGAGGGGGCATCCTTTATGAAAATCTTTGCTAGGATGATCTCAAATTTGAGAAGTGTTATTAAAAATATCTTACACTATTTCCCAGAAATAAATTAGCTCCCATGACTTACTGCAACAAACTTTTCAACATTTCATGTGGTTACCATTAGCCTGGACATTAAAACTTAACACAGTTTTAGACATTACATATATTTGTGTTTAGGCATATGTGTATGTGAATTATGTAGAAATATTTATTGTATCTAATTATTTATAACAACAAGAACGCTTTTTTATATTAAATGCTTCCTGAAAGTCAAAGTGTTAGTCGTTCAGTCATGTCCAACTCTTCGCAACCCCATGGACTGAAGCCCACCAGCCTCCTCTGCCCATAAAATTCTCCAGGCAAGAATACTGGAATGGCTTGCCATTCCCTTCTCCAGGGGATCTTCCCAACCCAGGGATCAAACCCGGTTCTCCCGCACTGCAAGCAGATTCTTTATCATCTGAGCCACCAGGGAAGCCCAAATGCTTCCTCCTGCTGCTGCTGCTAAGTCGCTTCAGTCGTGTCCGACTCTGTGCGACCCCATAGACGGCAGCCCACCAGGCTCCTCCATCCCTGGGTTTCTCCAGGCAAGAATACTGAAATGGGTTGCCATTTCCTTCTCCAATGCATGCATGCATGCTAAGTCACTTCAGTCGTGTCTAACTCTATGCGACCCTATGGACAGCAGCCCACCAGGCTCCTCTGTCCACAGGATGCGCTAGGCAAGAATACTGGAGTGGGTTGCCATTTCCTTCTCCGAATGCTTCCTAGAATCATAAAATTACTTAGGACTCAATATGTGAGATGAGAAGAAGCTGGAAATAAAGTTGAAATAAAAAATTGATGATTTTTCTGACTAAATAATTGAATTGACATCTTTTCTTGCCCAAGCATTTAAACATAAGCTTTTATTCTCTATTTAGTAAAAATGTTATTTGTATTAACATTTTAAAATATCAATGTAATTTCAAAGGTTATCTAACTGGACTTCATAAACAGTAGAGATCCCAGATTTATCTTTTTGATTCTTAACTATTTAGTAAGAATTCTATTGTCTCACTCCCCTGAAAACTTGCCATTTTTCCCAAATAGGCTTTCCATGGTTCATTAACTCTAAATACAGATTTGCATCAGAAGGGCCTAGAGGGGAATGAGGCATTTACCCAGAGGACCTATAATGGAATCTTTAACAGCTGGAGATCCTCCTATTCATGTATTTGAAGCCATCTCTTAATTTGATATTTACTTTAAAAACTAAATCAATGATGCAAGAAAAAATAACATTAAAGTTTTGTCTTATGCCAACTTAGCACTAAATTAGAGAAAATTCATTTGAACTTCAGTACCTGCTAACAAATGTATAAAGTTTGTCAAGAAATGGAGTTTTTTTCTGATGGAAAATATAGAAAAAAAAAATTAGTTACCTTTTTTTAAAATGACTGTCACTTATGTCATTACCGCAAAAATATATTCTAGTTTTTAATCTGATTTTAAACAAATATTTGAAACACTATCCACCATAATAAAATCATCCACCCTCAACCTGTTCTCTTCCTGCAGACACAAATAATACAAGTTCTCTTCAATAAAAGGATATTGATTTCAAACTTCAGCTTCCACATATAAAGAGTTTGGGGAATTCCCTGACAGTCCAGTGGTTAGGATTCTACAATTCCATGGCCAAGGTCCAGGTTCTATCCCTGGTTGGGAACTGGGATCCCATAGCTGTGCTGTTTGACCAAGGAGGAAAAGAAAAATAAGAGTTTGGAAGTTGCCACTCCTGTACTTAAAGCAAGAAAAATATCAGCCATCTGAAAATCAAATACTTTTCAAAGATCCATCAGAGAATTGAGGTTGCAAGGCAAACTATCACTTTCAAGAGTGGAGAGAAAGGCACATTGCCTAACACTGAAGAGATCTGCTTACCTAAACTGATACAAACACTTAAACAGCAGTTTTGAAGAATTGCTAGATGTTTACTGTGAACTGTCAGGGGGAAGAGAAGAATAATCATTATGAAATATACTCAAGAGACTTTTCTATAGCAAAGGCCTACACTCAAAGGGAAAAGACTTTACCAGTGTCTTTCACAGTTGGGAAAAGGAAATTTTTCCAACTCCAGCCACCTGTAGGCTTTCTGTATCACACAAGAGGAAAAAAATAGTCAACAGGGGTCAAGGGTTCAAGAAAATAGATTGGGAACATTGCAATCAGGAAAAGAAAGAAGAGGAAGGGAAAATGCTAAACCACTGAGTAACACATTAAGGGTTTTAGTACGGAGACCCAGGCTTACTAAAAGACTGAGATCCAATCCGAAGATTACAGAATACTCCCTCTTCACTTCACCCAACCACACACCAAAAGAGACCCAGTAAAACGGCAAATTACAGTTGAACAAACTGCAAGACACTGTCTCTGAGGAGTACTTATGGAAGCCCAAAGTGATGAGGAGGCAGCAAAAAGCACACAAGATGATTTTAAAGACTAACCTCTACTTACAATAAAAACAGCTCAATTCTTAGCCAGAACAATATAAGTACTCACTCTAAATATCTATTTTCTTCAGTTAATATTCACCCTTCCCCCATAAAAACCATATCTAACTTTCAAAAAAATTATAAAGCATGCCAAGGGCAATAAAAAGCAACATAGCTTCAGAAAACAAAGTAGTCATCAAAACCCGAGTGAGATGTGAAAAGTATGTTAGAATGATCAGGCAGGGAATATATAATAACCATGATATGATCAATATGTTAAGGTTTCTAATGGAAAAAGTACACAACACGTGAGACAGATGACTAAAGTATGTAAACTATCTCAAAAAGCAGTAAAATGAAATGCTAGAAATAAAAAACTACTATAACAAAAGTGAAGAATGCCTTCTATAGGTTCATCAATAGATTCAAAAAGGCTGAGAAAGGATCGGTGGTCTTGGAGGTAGGGCAACAGAGAATATCTAGTCTGAAATCCAAAAAGAAAAAAAGAATGAAAATCCAAAACTAACTTCCAAGGATGATGGGACAATATAAAAAAAGAACATAATGTGTAAATGGAATACAAAAAAGAGAAAATAGAGCAGAAGAAATATATGAAGTAATAATGGCAAAGAGCTTTTCAAAATTAAGTATGACAATCAAGCGACAGATTCAGGAAGCCCAGAGAACACCAAGATACATAGCAAATAAGCCACACCTAGGTATATCATATTGAAACTGCAGGGGAAAAAAAAAACTTTCAAAGAAGGTACATGGTAAACTTTGATATATATAAAGAAATAAAAAAGTGAAAAGGAAAGAGATGACAGTAAAATAAAACATTTTGTTATTACTTGATGTGAAAGCTGAGTTTCTTTAGAAACAATAGCACAAATATATTAGGTGATTACAACATATGTTTATATGTCTGTTATTTTTGGAAATAACAAATTTCATAAGAAATAGAGAAGAAATCATATTAATCTAACAAACTATATACAGGGCCTGTATGTGGAAAACTATAAAACAATGATGAAAGAACTCAAACAGTATCTAAGCAAATGGAGATATATTCCATGTTTCTATAACACTTGATATTGATAAGATCCCAATTCTGACCAAATTGATCTATAGATTCAATGCAAGCCAATTAAAATCTCAGGAAACCATTTTGTAGATACTCACAAACTGATTCAAGAGTTTTTATGGAAAGATAAAAGACCTGGAATAATCAGTATGAACTAAAGAAGAACAAAATTAAAAGACTCACACTGATCAATTTCAATACTTAGCATAAAGCTATAGCAAATAATAAAGTATGGTGAAATAACAGACATAGAAGAGTAAAACAGAATAAAGATCCCAGAGTTGGACGCATACAACCATATTCAATTGATTGAGTTTTAACAGAGGCATAAAGGGCAAGAGAAAGAACAGTCTTTTCAATAACTGGTGCTGGAACTACCGGACATCCATAAGCTAAAGAAAAGAAAAAAAGAATCTACAAATATACTTCACACACTACATAAAAGTTTACTAAAACTGGACCATTATAGTATGTGAAAGGATAAGCTTAGAAAAACAAAGTATACGAGACAATCTTAGATACAATAGTGAAAACATGACCCATGAAAGAAAAAGAAGTTGGAGTTTATTAATATGAAAAACTCTTCTCTCAAAGACATTCTTAAAATTTTAGTAAACAGGTTATAAACTGGGAGAAAATATTTCCAAAATATATAACTGATAAGAGAAACATATCTAACATACACAAAGAACTTGAAAAATACAAGAAAAAACTAAAAGTGTGCAAAATATTTTAAACGACATTTAATCAAGAAAATATACAAATGGAAAATAAACATGAAAACACACTCAACATCATTTGCCATTAGTGCAAACTAAAAATTGCAATAAGTTATTCTAATGCCTGGAAATCTAAAAACTTACAATACAAATTGCTGGCGAAATACAGAGCAACAGGGACTCATTCATCCCTGGGAGCAATATGAAAAGGTATGGCCACTTTGGAATACAGTTTGGTAGTTTTTGACAAAGCTAAACACAGCCTACTGGATCCTAGGTATTTCCAACAGATTTAAAAACACACGCATGCAAAGGTTTCTAGCAGTTCTATTCATAATCACTAAAAATCATGAATCAATCATGCTGTCTTTAATAAACTGAATGGATATGCAAATTTAGGGACATCCATAAAATGGAATACTGTTCAATAATAAACAACAAATTATCAAACCAAACGAAGCCTTGAATGCATCTTAAATACAGTTTGCATGTGAAAGTAGCCAAACTAACAGTATTATATATACAGTATCATTTATTTGAAATTTTGTAAAGACAAAATTGCAGAAACTGTTGGGTTGGCCAAAGAAGTCCATTCAGGTTTTTCCATATTACATATGGAATATTCTCTATATTATATATTCCATATTACAGGAAAACCTGAATGAACTTCTTTGGCCAACTCAATATATACACATCAGTGCTTACCAGGGATTTGGGAGGATAGTGAGAGGGCCCACTAGATGAGTCACAGGGAATCTTTTTTTTTTTTTCCTCTTTTTTTTTTTTTTTTTAGGGAATCTTTTAGTGAACCTCTCCTGTTTGATACTGGAGTGCCAGATACATGACACTATGCATTTGTCAAAAACCTTAGATCTTTCGGTTTTCCTGGTGGCTCAGACTATAAAGAATCTGCCTGTAATTCTGGAGACCCCGGTTGAATCGCTGAGTTGGGAAGATCCCCTGGAGAAGTGAATGGCAACCTACTGCAGTATTCTTGCCTGGAGAATCCCCTGGACAGAGGAGCCTGGTGGGCTACAGCCCATGGGGTCGCAAAGTCCACGGGGACACCACTGAGCCACTAACACTTAGATCTTTACCTGACAAAGAGTGAACCTCACTGTATGCAAATTAAGAAAAGATCATTTGGGGAGTCCAGAAGTCCCAGGATAGAGTGGTAACTGTGATAAAATAATCTTACTGTGTTAAGGATGTGTAAAATGGCACCACTAAAGAGGAAAGGGGGAAAATATAGCAACAAACTTTAGGAAGAGGGGATTACAAAGCTAAAGGCAACAGAATTGCACAAAATGACTGCTGGCTGTATTAATTGACAAAGTTTCTCCTTACAAGGGTAGAGGTTAACGATTCTAAAACCGTGATATCCGTATACTCAGTTCAGTTCAGTCGCTCAGTTGTGTCCGACTCTTTGCAACCTCGTGGACTACAGCACACCAGGCCTCCCTGTCCATCACCAACTCCGGGAGTTTACTCAAACTCATGTCCATTGAGTCGGTGATGCCATCCAGCCATCTCATTCTCTGTCATCCCCTTCTCTTCCTGCCTTCAATCTTTCCCAGCATCAGGGTCTTTTTAATTAAGCAATTAATTAAATGACTGATGGACAGCTGAAAGCACGTTTCTAACTGTTGGAATAGATAACATTTAGTAAGGGGAGAGGGTTAGAAAACACATATGCTAATGGCTTAGAGTTGGAAACATCAGCGTAAACTCATGTTTAGCTTAAACTCGACACAAATGGATGTGTTATAAACATTTACAGTTTGTGCCTAAGCATGGATTAGTATACACATATATATCCCAATGCTCTGTCAGCTGATAAGACCTATAAGCAATGACACCCTAGTAATAAAGATTACACCTGAAACTCATATCTTATTACCTAATAGCATTCTCCAATTTAAAGGAAAGGAAAAAAAAAAGGAGTCTTCTATAAAATGTTCCTGGAGCACCAGAAAAGAAGTACTCTAAAACAAAGTAAAATAAAAAAGCACAATGACTGGAGTATATAAATAAGACACAGGAGTCAACTAAAAGAGTCCCCAGTGATAAAATCTGGAATAATTTGTACAAAATATTAATAGAGTATCACATTATAATCCAAAGTATAAATATTCATAAGTTTATACCAATATAAATATTACTGAATAAACTCTTGGAGAAGATATACACAAAACTCCCATGGAGAACAATGCCAAAGTATTTACATTTTTTGCCCACAAGGAGGTGAAACCTAACTCTCCACTTCTTAAGTGTGGGTTGCACATAGTTACGGTGAAGGCAACGGCAATTCCCTCCAGTACCCTTGCCTGGAAAATCCCATGGATGGAGGAGCTTAGCAGACTGCAGTCCATGTGTAGAATTTTAAAAAATAATACAGATGAACTTATTTACAAAACAGTAACAGAGTCACAGACTAAGGAAATAAATTTATGGTTACCAAAGCAGAGATATATTAGGAGTTTTGAATTAACATATACACACCACTATATATAAAATAGATAATCAACTGAATAGCACAGAGAACTTTACTTAATATTCTGTAATAACTCAAATGGGAAAAGAATTTGAGAAAGAATAGACATATGTATAACTGAACCACTCTGCTCTACACTTGGAACTAAAACAACATTGTAAATCAAGCACACTCTAATACAAAATAAAAATTTTTTAATATTTTAAGCCTAAATAATAATAAATTTGAAGCATTGTTTCCACTAAAAGGGCATACAGCCCTCTGTTATTCCTTTGTTAACTTCTGTATGACAGAATAACACTGAACAATTGTATATTTGCATAAGAAGCTTCTTTGAATAAGTGATTCTTATATATTTGGAACTGTTGAGGTCTTTGGAATAACATTTTTCACCATTATTCAAATGAATTAATTTCCATAAATAAAGGATCTGTTTGTTTAGAAATTTTAAAGCCAAATAATATCAACACCAATATTATAGCTTTTAGGATTTCCAAAATATTCTAGAGTAACGGAATTTTATAATTTTTTAGAAACCCTGTTATTTCAAATCAATTAGGTAATGTTTAATCTAGTAGAAAGAGAAGGTAGAGAAACTGTTATTCTTTTCTCTTTCCTAATCTGAGACCTGGAATCTTCATAACTGCTGTTTCATTTTTGCAAATGATTTAACAATGCAGATATTCTTTTCTAAATATATCACAAGGAGTAGATAACAATCTTTTGTTAAACAGGTTATTAAAGTGATACTTGCATATGTATAAGCACAGATCAACAAAAAACTCCATTGTTTAAGAAACTATAGCTCTAATACTTTGGCCACCTGGTGCGAAGAGCTAACTCACTGGGAAAGACCTTGATGCTGGGAAAGATTGAGGGCAGGAGCAGAAGTGGGTGACAGAGAATGAGATGGTTAAAAAGCATCACTGACCTAATGTACATGAATTGAGCAAACTCCAGGATATAATGGAGGACAGAGGAGTCTGGCCTGTTGCAGTCCATGGGATCGCAAAAGAGTCAGACATGATTTAGTGACTAAACCTCAACAGTTACCTTTGTCTCATACACTGGTCATTCATCTAATGATCTGAAGCTTGGAAACAAATTTGGCTTCTTTTCCACTCTCAGTATGAGACACTGAATTTAACCAGAAAAGAATGTGGAGTTGCAAGTACTTTGAGTTTCCAAGGTATTTGTATGGTAAGAGATGAAGTAATGATATACTGATATAATTTCATTTTGATATGAAACAGATACATGTATATTAATCTAAATATTATCCCATAATTAAATCCTTAATGTTGCAGATAAAAATTGTTGTATGTACAATATGTATGTATGTATATACAACATAAGGAACAAAATAATTTGTTTTAAAGAGGTTTAACCTTTTGTAATTCCATGATCATGAAAATAGCTTTTTTATGCAAGCAGATTCTGAATGATGGCATGGCCTGTAATGGTATTTCACCTTTATTCAGCTCTTTAACCCTGTCACTGTTTCCGTAATTTCTAGATGAGGAAAACCATTGCATATTCCAAGCAGGTCTGCTCACCGACATGATATTAATGAATAGTGGCACCACATCAGGTTTGGAGGAGGATCAGCCACAAGGAAGTTATTTATGTAACTTATTATTCCAGGCTGCAAACCAAGAAGCAATGGCTCTTAAACAGCCAGAGCCAAGAATTAGTAGAGCAAGGAATGTCTTATTCCTGACAAATCAATATAGTGAGGCTTTTCACTTCATTCCACTGGAGTAATTAAAACATTTGTATCCAAGGGGATCCACAGGACATGATGCATAACCAGTTTTAGCCACCACCCACAACCATCTCCTAAACAGAACTATAGCAAAGCATTTCCAGAAATCGCAGCCAAAAGGGACAAGTAAAACATAAAGCAGTGTTCTTCATTAATTCATGCAGAGGAGATCTATAGTGATAGCATATGTTTTGGTGGTATATTTTCTAATTGAAATAAAGTAGTACATAAAGTCTTCATAGGAGCAAGCGACCTAAGGTTTTAGCATATGCTCCTGGAGAATTGTTGTAGGTATTACAACATTACAGCTTATGAGGCCCACGATTGACTTAATGGGTTAAATAAGTCTCTCTTGCTGTAATTACCAAAAGCAATAATGCATGTAATTAAAAAAAATAAAATAATAAAGATACTTTTTAAATGAAAAGATCTTCTGCTCCATTCTAGTCAACACAAATCACTCTCCTTACATGGAAAACATTAATTATTAGTGCATGTTTACTGTTTTCCACTATTTATTTTGATTTCCCTGAATCAAATATGTATACAGCTCTTTACTGAGTAGGTGATTTCATAAATTTCTTATTGGTTTCCTACTGGGATAAACAAGAATTTAACTTAATTATATTCCCCTCCACTTTCTTGCCCTTCTTCTCTTTCATGTACTATCTATGCCCAGATGTAAGATTGTTCACTAAAATCTTTCTTAAGAAATGAATCACCTGATAAGAATATATGAGTTCTAACATATGCCATCATAGGCCATTTTGTTCATTACCTTTCCTTGAATAAGATAAAATATAGGAAAATGCAAGAAGAATTTAGTTGTCTGGAATTCTTAAGGAAGCTTGGTGGCATGAGTAACAAAAATGGCAAAGAAATATAAAAAAGAATGAGCAATTCTCATTGTATATGACATCACAATAAATGTTAAATGTCTTTATAAACATGTCTTGTTTTTCAAAGCAATGGAAACATGTTACTTTTTGTTATGAAGAAAACATTGCTTTAGAATTACAAAATCTAGAAGAGATTATAATATTTATATCAATGGTACTGAGAACTTGGACTAACTTTTCCACTGACAAGGTTACATATGAATTTAAAAGGTGCTATATTTTAAGCAGGGAAAACCACAGGACCATTCAGATATGACCTAAATCAAATCCCTTACTATGATACAGTGGAAGTGACAAATAGATTCAAGGGGTTAGATATGATAGAGTGCCTGAAGAACTATGAACAGAGGTTTGTGACATTGTACAGTAGGCAGGGATCAAGACCATCCCCAAGAAAAAGAAATGCAAAAGGCAAAATGGTTGTCTGAGGAGGACATACAAATATCGGTGAAAAGAAGAAAAGCTAAAAGCAAGGGAGAAAAAGAAAAATTTACCCATTTGAATGCACAGCTCCAAAGAATACCAAGGAGAGATAAGAAAGCCTTCCTCAGTGATCAGTGCAAAAAAATAGAGTAACACAATAGAATAGGAAAGACTAGAGATCTCTTCAAGAAAATTAGAGATACCAAGGGAATTTCTCATGCAAAGCTGGGCTCAATAATGAACAGAAATGGTATGGACCTAACAGAAGCAGAAGATATTAAGAAGAGGTGGCAAGAATACACAGAAGAACTGTACAAAAAAGATCTTCACAATGCAGATAATCACGATGGTGTGATCACTCATCTAGAGCCAGACATCCTTGAATGCAAAGTCAAGTGGGCCTTAGGAAGCACCACTATGAACAAAGCTAGTGGAGGTGATGGAATTCCAGCTGAGCTATTTCAAATCCTAAAAGATGATGCTGTGAAAGTGCTGCACTCAATATGCCAGCAAATTTGGAAAACTCAGCAGTGGCCACAGGACTGGAAAAGGTCAGTTTTCATTCCAATCACAAAGAATAAAAATAAATGGAAAAAAATAAAATTTAATATAAAATTTAAAAAAAAGAAAGAAAGGAAGGCCAAAGTATGCTCAAACTACCACACAATTGCACTCATCTCACGTACTAGTAAAGTAGTGCTCAAAATTCTCCAAGCCAGGCTTCAACAGTACATGAACTGTGAACTTCCAGATGTTCAAGCTGGATTTAGAAAAGGCAGAGGAACCAGAGATCAAATTGTCAACATCTGCTGGATTATCGAAAAACAAATGAGTTCCAGAAAAACATCTATTTCTGCTTTATTGACTATGCCAAAACCTTTTACTGTGTGGATCACCACAAACTGTGGAAAATTCTTCAAGAGATGGGAATTCCAGACCACCTGACCTGCCTCCTGAGAAATCTGTATGCAGGTCAGGAAGCAACAGTTAGAACTGGACATGGAATAACAGACTGGTTCCAAATCGGGAAAGGAGGCTGTATATGGTCACCCTGCTTATTTAATTTATGTGCAGAGTACATCATGAGAAATGCCAGGCTGGATGGAGCACAAGCTGGAATCAAGTTCACCAGGAGAATTATCAGTAACCTCAGATATGCAGATGACACTACCCTTCCAGCAGAAAGTGAAGAAGAACTAAAGTGTCTCTTAATGAAAGTAAAAGACGAGAGTGAAGAAGTTGGCTTAAAACTCAACATTCTGAAAACTAAGATCATGGCATCTGGTCCTATCACTTCATGACAAATAGATGGGGAAACAGTTAAACAGTGACAGACTTCATTTCTGGGGGTTTGAAAATCACTGCAGATGGTGACTACATCCATGAAATTAAGACACTTGCTCCTTGGAAGGAAAGTTATGACCAATCTAGACAGCATATCAAAAAGCAGAGACATTACTTTGCCAACAAAGGTCTGTTGGCATATCTATGGTTTTTCCAGTAGTCATGTATGGATGTGAGAGTTGGACTATAAAGAAAGCTGAGAACCAAAGAATTGATGTTTTCAAACTGTGGTGTTGGAGAAGACTCTTGAGTGTCCCTTGGACTGCAAGGAGATCCAACCAGTCTGTCCTGAAGGAAATCAGTCCTGCATATTCATTGAAAGGACTGATGCTGAAGCTGAAACTCCAATACTTTGGCCACCTGATGTGAAAAACTGACTTATTGGAAAAGACCCTGATGCTGTGAAAGATTGAAGGCAGGCATAGAAGGAGACAACAGAGGATGAGATGATTGGATGGCATCACCGACTCAATGGACATGAATCTGAGTAAACTCCTCAGTTGGTGATGGACAGTGAAGCCTGGTGTGCTACAGTCCCTGTGATCACAAAAAGTTGGACACGACTGAGCAACTGACCTGAACTAAACATTTTAAGTAATTAGAGTGGAATTGAGGATAATAGGGTCTAAAAACCTGAACTACATTATTTGAAAAATGGTTCTAATGGTTGCAAAGATAGTGGTGCAGATGTAACTAAAGAATTTGAGTAAAAGTGTTCCATAAAATTTGAGAGTGAAGATAAGGAAATCAGTTTTTTCATATTACTTATATAAATGCTTTTAAACTTAGAACTATAAATTACTAAAAGTAGGATTCATTTACTTATAGTAGATTTGGCCAAAAATTTTTGAGTATTTCTCATTTTAAAAAATGACGGTTTTCCATTTGGGTTCTCTCTTTCTCCATGTATGCATCACAGATGCTACTCCCTCTATTGGTTACTTATTTGATATATTTATATATTTGCAGTATACATTTAAAGAATATGCTAACTAGCCTATGTTATTATTCTCAAATTCTTGGTGCCTCTTC
Organism: Odocoileus virginianus; assembly: GCF_023699985.2. Lineage (NCBI taxonomy): Eukaryota > Metazoa > Chordata > Mammalia > Artiodactyla > Cervidae > Odocoileus > Odocoileus virginianus. Next base: position 19,528,023 of record NC_069704.1, read on the forward strand.
CTGAAGAAGGATCATACCTCCAGTCCTGTTACAATCATGTATGTGTCACTTCTGGATATAAATTTTATAGCTAGTTTGTAAGTCATGCTCTCCTTTTTTCTCTTCCCAGAACTACCAGCCTGATCCAGACAAGGCTTCTTCATCAGACCGGGTGCCAGAGGGAAGGAAACCTTTGTTGGTGTAAGTTGGTCAAGTTTTAATGATATAGAAAGTCCCCCCTCTCCCCTGGCTGCTGAATAAACCAGTTTACCTGACACATAGATATGCTAACCTTCCTATCATGAGACAAAGATTGCAGACAGTGTCCGAGTCCTTTCCACAAAGAAATAATAGCCTTTACTATATTCTCTACTATTTCCTACCTCTCCTCATTGTATTTCATCTTACAGTTTAAGCTAGCAGTATTTTATTTTTTCATTGTTAAGTTTGGAAGCACTTTCATTCCTGGGTAACTGCTGTAGTAGGCTGAATAATGGCCTCTGTAGATACTAGGTCCTAATATATTGAACCTGTAAATGTCACTTTATTGGGAGGAAACTCTTTGAAAATGTGATTAAGTTAAAGGCTTTATTTTGAGATAGGAACATTATCTTGAATTAACTGGTGGGCTATAAACACACTCACAAGCATCATTGTAAAAGTGAGTCCGAGGGAGATTAGACTGACATACAGGAGAAAGCAAAGAAATATTTGAAGATGCTGGCCTTGAGGCTGGACTATGTAGTTACAAACCAAGAAATACTGATGGCCTCCAAAAGCTGGAAAATAGTGAATAGAGAGTTTCCAGAATACAGTGGCCTTGCTGAGGCCCGGATTATAGCCCAGTGAAACAGTATCATCATTAAAAGTGGAGCTCTACACTAAAAGAATAGGTTTCATTTTTATTCCTGGCTCTATCAACTATATGATGCACCACAAATTACATGACATCTCTGACTTTCTTCATGTATGTGATGGAAATAATAATAGCATCTCCCTCATAGGTCTATTGTGAGAATTAAGTAAGAGTCTCTATAAAATTTTGAGATATTTGCATTGATTGCCAAGCCATTTATCAAACTGGATAATATTAGAAAGATAAGGAGCATGGGACAGTGAAGGTAGTAGTTAGAGATCAAGTGTCCTGTTTTATAAAATGAATATTTAATATGTCTCTTGGGAGCCAATAGATAATACAGAAAAGTTCAAGATACAAATCTACAGTTCAGAGAGCATTTAAACTACATGATGAAAAGGAATTGGCATCATCAGCATGTAGGTGATATTATAAAGCATGAAACTGGGACTTACCTAGTGGCCCAGTGGTTAAGACTCCACTCTGCCAATGAAGGTGGCATGGGTTCAATCCCTACTCAGGGAAGAAAGATCCCACATACCATGCAGCACAGCCAAAAGGTTAAAAGAAAAGAAAACATTAAACTAAATGAGATTATCTGAGAAGAATGTTTAGTTAAAGACTGATGTTCTCAGGATAGATGGCTTGGTCCTTTAGTGTTTAAGGTTGAAGAGAGGAAAAGTTGTCATCTGAGACAACTTTAAAGTAACAAGAGAGATGAAACAATGAAAGAATATTGCAAAACCTGCTTCCATCAGAGTTCAGATGGGAATAACAGAAACCAGTCTATCAGTTTTAAGCAGAATGGAATTAAGCACAGGAAATTACATGCTTACAAATTAGATCATTGGGCTGGTCTTACAAAAATTACTCCCAGAAGAAGTAACTAAGGGTTCCTATCAAGGAAAAAGTTTCATGTCATAAGCAGAAATCTTGTGAACTCACAGGCATTGTCTCAACTTCTGGCTCCAGGATGGTACTCCTCTAGCACAATCTGGAGATTAAAAAAAGTACCACCCAGAATTAGTCATGCTGCACAAGCCAAAAAATGCTTCTTGCTCTTCTCTGCATCCTCCATCAGCTTCATATTCCAGGTTAACTACTGTATTCCATTAGCATTACAAAAATCCCTACATCTATGTATTATATATATATGGAAGGTTTGGAAATACAATTTTTAGTTTTTTAACTACTGTAATACAGGGAGGTAAAATAGAAGAATGTTGGCATAGATTTTAAATGAGTCAAATTACCATATGTATCAAAAATTCAAGAGAGTTATTTCAAGAAGAGATTAGTAGCCAGTTGTGTACAATGCTACTGATAAGGCAGGTAAGATGACCACAGAAATGATAAATGAATTTGGCATCATGGAAGTTTCTTAGTGATCTTAACAATAGTGACGAAGGTGAAAATTTTAGGGAGATGGAACAGGTTGAAGAGAGAATAGCAAGTGAGGAAATTGAGATAAGAATGTAAATAACTTGTCAAAGTATTTTGTGAAAGATAATAGAGAAATGGGACAACAGTAGGAGGTGAATAGAAGGATCAATGAAAAAAAATTGTTGGTTTTAAATAAGGTACATTGGTAAACTGTAGGGTGGAGAAGTAAGGGATAACTGAAAGGTAAAATCCTTAAGATGAGACCAACCAAATCAGGGCTTTTCCAAATAAGGAAAATGAAGGGAGACAGGAAAAACGGAGTCAAGAGTGCTTGCAAGGAACTGGTTATAATATAGGATTGTGAGACAATTTGGGAAAAGAAAATTAAAGACAGAAAACGAAGGATGAATAGCAAAGGTTAAACAGAAAATAAATTTGAAGTTTAAATCAGGGCTAAACCTTTTGGAGTTGACCAAGCTAGAGTCAAGGATAAAATGGAAGTGGTCAGAGTAATATGGTTATTGCTGTTGGTGATGAACAGATACTAGAGTGTGATCATAGAAATGTGGAGTTGAAGAGAGTTTAAGAAAAACTTTGTTGGAAATGAGGAGATGGAGAATCAGAAGTGAAGGACCAGTCATCGTGGCTTACTCACTGATAATAACAGTAGAACAAATGGAAAATAAAAGGCTATGCCAGGTAACAAAAAAACAAAATATAAAAGTATCTAGTGTGAGTAAGGCAAAGCAGCTTAGTGGTCTCAACATACAATGAGACTAGTCTAGTAAAGTAATATGGCATTAAAGAAGCTATGATTTTGGAAAAGGAAAGTGAAAACGCACAGAAGCTGTATTTGAATCTTTTGTGAGGACTAATAATGATAATCTGTGCAAGGTACCACTTCTGAACACACACACACACACACATAAAACATGCAAGTGTTGAGCCTGGTGGGCTACAGACCGTAGAGTTGCAAAGAGATGGGCACAGCTGAGTGACTAAGCACGTATGCATGCAGTGAATTGCTAAGTATGAAATCTCATTTCATGGCTTCAGAACAGGAAGATTTTAGAGCAAGCAAAATTTGAGTTACTTTATTACTTTCTAATAATGTTTCTAATAAACTTCTCTGGTGGCTCAGTCAGTAAAGAATCTGCCTGCAATGCAGGAGATCCAGTTTCAGCCCCTGGGCTGGGAAGATCCCCTGCAGGAGGAAATGGCAACACACTCCAGTATTCTTGTCTGGAAAATTCCACGGACAGAGGAGCCTGGTGGGCTACCGTTCATGGGGTCTCAAGAGTCAGACACAACTTAGCAACTAAACCACCACCAACCCTTCTAATAAGGACAAAATAATCAAAGAATTTTTTAATCCTGCATATCCGTTGGCAGTGGTCATGTATGGATGTGACAGCTGGACTATAAAGCTGGACTATAAAGCTGAGTGCTGAAGAATTGATGCTTTTTAACTGTGGTATTGGAGAAGACTCTTGAGGGTCCCTTGGACTGCAAGTAGATCCAACCAGTCCATCCTGAAGGCGATCAGTCCTGGGTGTTCAGTGGTAGGACTGATTTTGAAGCTGCAGCTCCAATACTTTGGCCACCTGATGCAAAGAGCTGACTCATTTGAAAAGACCATGATGCTGGGAAAGATTGAGGACAGGAGGAGAAGGGGACGACAGAGGATGAGATGGTTGGATGGCATCACCAACTCAACGGGCATGGGTTTGGGTGGACTCCGAGAGTTGGTGATGGACAGGGAGGCCTGGCGTGCTGCGGTTCATGAGGTCACAAAGAGTTGGACATGACTGAGTGACTGAACTGATTCCTTGACATACTGTCTCTCCTACAATGAATTCCATGGTAATATTGACTATTTCACTAATCTCTAAGCAACTGGCACAATGTCAGGGACACTAAACCAATATTTGTTGAATTCAAAGTTCTAAAAACCTCAAGTATGCAAAAAGAATCTTCTCAGATTAATAACTGATGTATCGGACATTTGAGAGTCTAAATTAGCCATTGCACAGCAGGTAGAAAATATATTATGTTATGATGAATCACAAAAAATATGAATAGCATTTTCACTTATTAAGCATTGTACTCTTTGTATTTCAATGTCTTGCATATATCCAATTTCCAATTTGCTAAAATAAATGTCATTTGAAAATTGATATATTATTTTTGTGCACATTTTAGCAAATAATTATTATGCATATTTTCAAGAAAATTAAAAATAAGACCCCACCTAACCCTGGAAATTTATTCAGATAATCTGTATTCATGGTTCATTAGTGATATGCTCCACCAAGATGGTGGATAAACAATCATTTTCATTCCCTTTCATTGCTTCTCCTTCTTATGAAGGCTATTAGTAGATAAGAATGACATTAATGCACATTTTGTATAATAAAGATTCCATGAAGCTAAGAATCTTATTTTCACTATCAAGGGCCCATAACTACAGTAGGGAGATGATGAATAAGAGATAAAAAGCCAGAAATAGCAAAATGCAATACAATTTTAAGTGCAACCAGAAATGTGATTGAAAAAAATGCAATTATATGCTAGCAGAAGGAGATTGCTGATAATTAAATATATATGTATAATATGCATATTATATATGTGTAATGATATATATAATACAGATGAATTTGGGGCACGTATGTATGTATAGTGCATGTATACAAATACACATTATAAACTTTATTAAATTTTATTTAAGTCTAATTACATAAGGAACAAATGATGACTTAGATCCTTGCCTGGCAGATTTATGGATCTCTTTTACCTTTAGATAGAGCTAAAGTCAATGGCACAGAGAAATAAATGTAGAGCTGACCATTTTAAACTCTTGTGCAAATATGCACATACAATATAATAATGGAACAGACCACACCGTGCTGATGAAAATTACCTCCCAGATTATATTCTTATGTCTCTTATTTCTTTTTTATATCAGTAGAAATAATCTGTGAAGACATTGACTTCAAAGAAAATAAATTATCACCCCAGTTGTTAATGGTAAGTATAATTAGGAATATCTACTACTGTTAAAAGAGTAAGAGAGATTGCAACTAAAATACACTGCCAAGGGGGGACTCTTATTGGCCTCATGAGTGATATACATATAACATACAGGAAAAATATCCTAGAAAAATGTTTTATTTTATATAATATTCAGTCATATATGTGAATAATTTGGTAAGATTAATAAGAAAATAGACTGTAGCATCCATATTCTTATGACCACTACCATTAATAAGTATGCTCAGAGGTTTTTTTTTTTTAGGGAAAAGGACTAAAAACAAATAGCTTAATGTCATTAATAGTTTAAAGACATGCATTGACTCTTCACAAGGAAACATATTCCTAACACTGCAGTACTTTTAAAAGCTTGGAATAATTTTCTGCTCTAAACAATGAATCAAAACTAGATAAGCTTAGTTAAGTATATAGGAGGGGCCCCAGTTGTTCAACTTCATTTCAGGCTGGGGTCAAAAAAAAAAAAATTGTGATTCATATGTGTTGGATCTTGTTTTAGTGAAGAGCTTTTCAGGGAAAATGAAATGACACTTACCCTTCACAAAGAAAGTATAAAGAGACAACTGATTTTTTAATCACTCATGAAGATGCAAATTACAAGAAGGAACACTTGAACTTCAAAGCAACTCTTTTTCTGCCAAGGGAAGTAAAGAACTAAATCAATATTAACATACTCTACATTATACTGCCAACTAAATTTCATAGAAAAATATGTCAAAGGTGGCAAGAATACACAGAAGAACTATACAAAAATGATCTTAATGACCTAGATACTCATGATGATGTGATCACTCACCTAGAGCCAGACATCCTGGAATGCAAAGTCAAGGGGGCCTTAGGAAGGATCACTATGAACAAAACTAGTGGAGGTGATGGAAGTCCAGCTGAGCTACTTCAAATCCTAAAAGATGATGCTATGAAAGTGCTGCACTCAATATGCCAGCAAATTTGGAAAACTCAGCAGTGGCCACGGGACTGGAAAAGGTCAGTTTTCATTCCAACCCTGAAGAAAAGCAATGCCAAAGAATGTTCAAGCTACTGCACAATTGCACTCATCTCAACGCTAGCAAAGTAATGTTCAAAATTATCCAAGCCAGGTTTCGATAGTACATGAACCGAAAACTTCCAGATGTTCAAGCTGGATTTAGAAAAGGTAGATGAACCAGAGATCAAATTGCCAACATCCATTTGACCATCAAAAAAAAGCAAGAGAGTTCCAGAAAAACATCTACTCCTGCTTTATTGATTATGCCAAAGCCTTTGACTGTGTGGATCACGACAAACTGTGGACAATTCTTAAAGAGATGGGAATATCAAACAACCTGACCTGTCTCCTGAGAAGTCTGTATGCATGTCAAGAAGCAACAGTTAGAAACAGAAATGGAACAACAGGCTGGTTCCGAATTGGGAAAGGCATATGTCAAGGATGCATATTGTCACCCTGCTCATTTAACTTATATGCAAAGTACATCATGCAAAATGCCAGGCTGGATGAAACACAAGCTGGAATCAAGATAGCTGGGAGAAATATCAAAACCTCAGCTGTGCAGATGACACCATCCTTATAGCAGAAAGTGAAGAGGACCTAAGAGCCTCTATATGAAAGTGAAAGAGGAGAGTGACAAAGTTGGCTTAAAACTCAACATTCTGAAAATTTAGATCATGGCATCTGGTCCCATTACTTCATGGCAAATAGGTGGAGAAGCAGTGGAAACAGTGACAGATTTTTATTTTCTTGGGCTCCAAAATGACTGCAAATGGTGACTGCAGCCATGAAATTAAAAGACAATTGCTCCTTGGAAGAAAAGTTATGACACCTAGACAGCATATTAAAAAGCAGAGACATTACTTTGACAACAAAGGTCCATCTAGTCAAAGCTATGGTTTTTCCAGTAGTCACGTACAGATGTGAGATTTGGACCATAAAGAAGACTGAGCTCTGAAGTATTGATGCTTATTGGAGAAGACTCTTGAGAGTCCCTTGGACTGCAAGGAGATCCAACTAGTCCATCCTAAAGGAAATTAGTCCTGAATATTCATTGAAAGGACTGATGCTGAAGCTCTAATACTTTGGCCACCTGATGCAAAGAACTGACTTTTTGGAAAAGACCCTGGTGCTGGGAAAGATTGAAGGCAGGAGGAAAAGGTAACAACAGAGGATGAGACGGTTGGATGGCATCAACTCAATGGATACGAGCTGAGTTTGAGCAAGCTCCGGGAGTTGGTGATGGACAGGGGAGCCTGGTGTGCTGAAATTCATGGGGTCACAAACAGTCAGACATGACTGAAGGAAGAACAGAACTGATGTCAGAATATTTATATTGCTTTTATTTTAAATTTTAAAATATTTTAATTTCTGAAAAAGTGGTATATTAGATACTACCTACCATACTAGCAAAAAAAGGGTTAAATACAAAGTTCACTTCAGACCTTTTATTTTGAAAGAGCACATTACACATATTGCCAAGCCTCCTCACTCCATTATCTTTCTTGAATTCCTCCCTCACCTACTTTACAGCTTGTGAATATTCTTCTCATGAATATTTTATAATATTATCACCTATATATCTACTTAAGAAGATAAGATTGTGCAGTTTGAAAATATACAGTTTAAATGTTACCATACTATAAGCATCCTTACACAACTTACTATCAATGGTTATGACTCAGATCCATATTAATACCCCAGTTAGTGAGCATGCACATTGTCCTGATTTTCATCAATTCAATACTGCATTGAAAATCCCTTAAATGCCTTTCTTACATGTAGAAGTAAGTTTTCTAGGATATAAGCAGTTAAATGAGCAACCTCAACTCAGATGAATATAAACATGAAATAGCTTTCATTTTCTGCAGTTACTTCTTTCATCCCTATTCCACTGAATCTCTTTTTCCACTTTCTTAATTATATCTTTCATGAGTTTCATAAAGTCTCATTCTAAATGATAAATTCTGCTTTAAAGCGTTAATCATACCCTCCATTTAAATCTTATCTCCTCTCTTCCTTCACCCCAGTTTAGAGCAGGAATACTGATGCTGAAGCTCTGATACTTTGGCCACCTGATGCAAAGAGCCAGCTCTCTGGAAAGACCCTGATGCTGGGAATGATTGAAGGCAAAAGGAGAAGCGAGCAGGAGAGGATTAGACAGTTAGATAACATCACAGACTCAATGGACAGGAATTTAAGCAAACTTTGGGAGATAGTGAAGGACAGGGAAGCCTGGCAAGCTGCAGTACATGGGTTGGCAAAGAGTTGGACACGACTGGGTAACTGAACAACAATTGACTGGTAGAAATGGAGGGTCTAGGTGGCAATGTCTGGCTATAAGACACTCAGCTCTAAATCCTACTTTTCTAGAGATTTGAAGTGAGGAAGAAGGAGAAGTAAAGTGAAAGGTGTTTGGTTTTTGTTTTCACTTACTTGCCCATATTGTGGTGATGGCGGTTTCTTCTTTCTTTGTTGCTTGTTGCCGCTTCTCTGGATAACATTGAGTACCAGCAAATCCTCTGTGTGGCAACCTTACAGATACTGGATCTTTAATGAAGGGCTTGATGGATACATGTCCTTCAGGTGAACACTGCCATTTGTTAATTTGTGAAATCTAGATCAAAATTCATATCTTCCACCCATCTAATCTTTAGCCAGAGTGAATAAACATTCCTATGGGAATCCTCTTACTCCTCAAAGAAGAAAACTTTTACATGGAATATTGCCTAGATAGTTCATGTTCTTCTTTTAACCCACAGGAAACATCTGTTCATTGCCACAAAGAATATGGGAATGTAGTGGATTCTACTCTCATCCTCTCTTTCTGCCCTGTGGTCAGTTACATTAATAGTAATATAATGTTAAACCATCTTTGCTTCTCTATAATGAACTCTACTGTCATGACATATTCTTTGTACATTTATAGATTATGTGCATTAATATTTATTCATAAATTTGTTTTCTTATGCTCTTCCTATATAATTTGTTTTCTTATGCTCTTCCTATATAATTTGTTATCAAATTTATATTGGACTTCTACATATAAAATGTTGCCTACGAAACAATGCAGGTGATAATTTTTAATCACATTTTACTTGGGAGTTTATATAATAAATAAAATATATATTTTATTTATAGGTTATATAATATATAATAGTTTATATAATAAATAATAAAAATAAAACATATGCAATTTATTGGATTGTAATAGACTTTTTAAGAGCTTCCTAGGTAGCTCAGTGGTAAATAATCTGCCTGTCAATGCAGAAGATGTGGGTTCAATCCCTTGGTTGGAAAGATCCCTAAAGAAGGAATTGGCAACCCACTCTCGTACTCTTGCCTGGGAAATCCCATGGACAGAGGAGCTTGGCAGCTATAGTCCATGGGGTCACAAAAGAGTCAGACACAACTTAGCAGATAAACAGCAATAATAACAAATAGACTTTTAAGGTTTCCACTTAGTCTTGAATCAATTTGATAAAATTTGCCATTTCATTTAAATTTTAAATTTATTTTCACAAAGTTATTTAAAACATAACTTTATGGTTTCTTTTAATCTGTAAAGATTCCCTTCTCGTTATTTATACTGTCTTTTTAAATTAATTTTTTAATTGGAGTATATAGTTGCTTTACAATGTTGTGTTTGTGCTGTACACAAAGTGAATCAGCTATATGTTTACATATATCCTCACTTTTCTGGTGTATTTTCTGTCTTTATCACATCATCTTCCTATTCAACATTTCCATAAATTTATTCGTAGTCTCTTTCATACTCCATATTATTTCTTGCCTCTCATTTTAATATATTCCTATATTTATTATTTCTTTCTATTTCCCTTGATTTTATGATTTCTCTATTTTCTTGAGTGGATGATTAGCTTGTTTACTTTTAATCTGCTTGTTAATATACTCTTTTAGGACTATTAACCTCCTTTCAGTCTCTACTTGACATATATACCACTAATTTTTTAGTATCATTGCTATTGCCTTTCAATTCTAAATATTTTTTATATCTATATTTTGTCACACAAACATGTATCACTTAAAATGCCAGTTTTAATCTTTTTAAAGTATCAATAAATGTGTGATTTGCCTTTCTGCAAACTAGCTTTATTTATGCCTTATTTTGCAAGAAAATATCAAAATAAAGACCATTTTTTAATATGTGAAACAAAGAAAAGCTAAATTGATGGCTTGCTAAACAAGAAAAAGTAGCACTTGAAAACCAAGTCTTGCCAAACAGTGTTAGTGTTGATTCTATATAGAGATGGAAATAACATGATCAGAGTTTCAGGTATTTAAAGAAGCAAAAATTGGGAATTCCTGCTGGTCCAGTGGTTAGAACACTGTGCTTTTACTGCCAAAGGTCTGAGTCCAATCTCTGGTCAGGGAACTAAGATCCTATAAGCCATGCAGTACAGTCAAAAAAAAAAAAAGAAAGAAGCAATATTGTCCTTAAACAAGAGTGACTTTCAGCTGTGGGAACCTTGTTACTGGAGTAATTTTGATGCTGATTGGCTTCCAAAAGCATGGGACCTGTGTATGATTGAGATGGGTTCAAAACTACTTCTTGTGGTTACTTATTCATGGCCTTGGACTATGTCAGTGAAAATTTTTCCTGTTGGAGATATAACTTTTTATAGTGAGGAGTACTAGCTCTGGTCTCTCCATATTAAAGAATCTTGATAATAGTTATAAATCATGTTGACCTAGTTCAAGATTTATCTAAAATAATACTCGAAGGTGTTCTGGACCCTGAGAATCTGTAAAAAGAAGAAAAGTGGTTAGAAACGACTTGCTGCCAGATTATTAGGAACAACCTAGATACTTTGCCAAATGGTTAGGTTGTGGAGATAGGCACAGCAACAGTAATGTATTCATATACTGGCAAAATTGTAGATATAGTAATAGATAACTAATTAGCACATATAGATATGTGTAATTAACTTGTGACTCTTTATTTCTAAAAGATTAGTAGAGACACTCTAAAACAACTGTGGAATGAGCTTGTATTGACCTGTCCTAGGAAGACTTCCTTTTCCCTCCTACTTTGCCAGTTAATGGTGTCTCTTTCCCAAGTCAGTCTGTTTCAATGAGATGACTTTCACACGTCAAGGACAATTTAGCAATTTGGCAGATTTTCAATTTCTCTGAAATTGCTCAATAGTTGTAATTCAAATGCTGTCTATGCTACTTTTGGTAATCACTGCAGTCTTCATGCACTGTACAAGCAATCAATACGCCCTAGTCCCCTTACCTTCCCCCATCCCACGCACAATGCCCACAGGCTCTGCCCAGCCTGTGGAGGGCAAGGGGACAGAATTTTTCAGAAAAATGGAAGAGCTGGGTGATCAATAACTCTTTTAATATTTCCTCCAACTAAACAAACTTGGAGAAGGAAAAAGAGAAATGAATTTCTATGGAAGAGCATGATTCAGATTTATGAATCATTCCTTAAAGTGTCAGAATGATCAGCTTGACACTGGGAGCAGAATTTCTCTCAAGCAATTTAGGAATGATACAATTAATTCACTAGTGACATGTTGCCTCACAAAAATCACTTTGCAAACTTTTTAATCACTTAACAATTAGTTTATATTGATACCTATTCCATTGTACCTTTGCAAATACTGGAAACTAGATTTATCTCTTTAATTTGTATATACATATGATACGCATATCTATTAATATGTATGCACATACATATATTTGTGTATCTTGTTTATTTGAATAATACAATGACAATGAAATGAGCATGTAGTTGGAAAACTGAATAGAAAGTTAATGCCTATTCAAAAAGAATGGAGTCCTTAGGAATGAGACACAGTGTCAATGAGTATCAAGGAACTATAAAATGTGATACTCAGTACCACTGAATATCAAGAGGTTTGTGTGGAAATTAATAACCCTGGATCCCATACACCATGAAGAGGGTGTGACGGAAGCTGACAGAGAGGAGAATACAACTTAAAGACTGTTCTTCAGAAAATCTGGCAAAATGGAAAAATGTGTAATACATTCTTCGTATCAATTATAAAGTTTACATAGTATGAGGAAATTTGTCAAAATTCTAAATATTTGAAAATTTTATTTTACTTAGTGCTATCTTGTAATTCCTTCACTTATCCTACTTACAGTTAAATCTCTTGGGGAAAAAAGCAGCTAAATAAACAAGAAAAGTTCTACTTTGGATTCAGTTAGGAGCAAAAAATAATATTATTACTAAAATATAGGTAAACGAAGCCTTTGGAAAACATGAATACTTAATTTTGTACTTTTGGTTAAATAGATAAGAAAGGCTAAAGATAGTCATATATATATATATATCTGAGATTGAAAAAAAAAGATAAATATTCTAAGAAAACAATGCTTTCATGAGGCTTTATAGATCTCACTGTTCTATCAGAAATTATTCTGAATTTTCAGAGTAATTACTAGCCATAATATATGAGACTTTTTAAACAATGTTTTATGAACAAATTCTCTTTTGTTATCACTATTATTAATAATGATGTAAATGAACATAGTAAAACATTTAGAAAGTACAAAATGAGCCAACTTTTCTTCAAAAAAACAAACAAAAATATCTCTGTGCTTTTCTGGACCAAAAGACCCATCCCTGTGTAACCTATAAATAATAATTTCTTAGGCTTTCTTATGGAAAATGTACAAGGGTATCTATCTATTTGTGTATCTACCCATATGTCTATATCTCTATATGTAATTTTTTTTTTACTTTAATTATGTCATCATGACTAAAAGCTCACTACATGCACTGTTCATTAGGTATTAGGAGTCAGTCAGAATTACTGACTCAGGGCAGTATATTTGGCTTGGGTAGAAATAAAAATTCTGCCACTTGCTAGCTTCCATCATGGGAAAATTATGTAATTCCTCTGTGCTTCAGTCTCCGTATTTATAATAGGTGTGGATGGTGATAATAATAGTATTTACTTCATAGAGCTAATGTGAAGATAAAATATGTAAGGTTGTATGAAATACTTAGGCTAGTGCTGTGTTATAAACATTCAGTAAGGATTAGCAACCATTATGGTACTGTCCTATCCATGTTTTTCCTTTCTCTTCTTTTTCTGGGATATTTTCTTCAGATGAAAAGCCTGACAACCTAAAATCTAGTATGTGTGAAAAAACAATGCATTCCTTTCTAGATGCTCTAGTAACTTGTGGATAAGCTCATTCAGTGACCATTGAAAGTCAGCTATCCTGCGATGAAAAACACTCAGAATTTGAGATCAGAGCACCAGGTGAAAGCTTTTAATTTCCCCTATTTATCTTAATATCTCTTGCCAAGTTTTTGAATTTATATCCTCAATTATAAAATAAAAATAAAGAAGAAAAACAATTTTATTACAAAGGATGATTTTGATAAATAAATATGGCAAGTTTTATAAGTAATAGTTAACACTACTTATAATTTTGAAGAGTAGGAGAAATGCCAAAATTATAGCTATCAAAAGCAATACTGGTTTAAAAAAAAAACAGAATGAAGTGAGATTAATGAATGATCTTTGTGTATGTATAAATTATATCTTCAAAGGAAAAATATTGGAGGCTTTAGAAAGAGACATTGCGATAGCTGGGAACCAGCATGCATCACTGAAACACATCGCAGCAGACTAGCCTCATTTCCTTTTTTTTCTCTACAGGAATACCAGAACAAAAAACCAAGTTACATGGTGAATGTAGAATATCGAAATTCAGGAAGCCATTTGAAAAACTCTCTCAGAAGACTCTTGTAGACAAACTGGAAAAACAACTCATTTACCCAGGTAGGTCTAGGATCAAATGCACAAAAGTCACATGATAACCAATGAAGCAAATCAGTGATTTCTACAAAACACTATTTTTATTCCTTGCTACCAAAAGTTGTATCTGTTACTTATCTGAAAATAGAGACACTATCTGCCAAATGGAGAGCTAGTATGAAAGCTTTAATGTATAGGAGGCAACTTCCTTGAAAAATAGAATGAAGAGCTCACATGCAGAACAGAAAATGTGTTACAAATTAATGCCGAAGATCAAGTCAGTAAAGAGGAAGTGTTGGTCACCACAAAGCTAAAACATGAAGAAATACAAGTTAGAGGCTGCAAGAGTGAAAAAGACAGGAATGTTAAATGGCAAGAGAAGATACTATGAGTAAACCATGGTATGTCATTGTCCCAAATGCTAACAGGCTCTGAGACCACACTGCCATAAACGTGTAGTATTCAGATTGAAGGTTGTCAGAGTCCCCTTCTACCTCAAGGTGCTAAATTAATTCATGCATGGATTTTTTGTTTGTTTGTTTTTGTTGTTTTTTTTTTTTGCTCAGGAAAAGGGACTGAGTTTTCAGAAAGATTTTTATAATCCAGAGAGCATTCAGATGGGAAAGAACAGAGTGGTGAAAACCTTAAAATCATGTGTGAGAATTACTTCAATGAACTGGAAATTTTTAACATAAAAAAGTGAGAGAAATATTTATTTACAAATCAGAAGAATTGCAGAGTAAAAACAAATGAGTGTTAGACACAGTCTGTGTAGCATTATAGTGGGAAGTGAGGTTATGTGTAGAGTTTACAAGGTGTTTGAACAAACACGACCAAAATTAAAATGAAAAACTTTCTCAATAGTTAGGATCATACAGAACTGGAAAGAGCTACATTTGACTGGTGAGATATTTTTGTTACTGGAATTGTTCAAAAAGAGGACAGTCACTTCCAGAAGTAAATCTCATAAGGGATTGAAGCCTCTTATATTTAAGTTTATATAGTTGTTTACCAACTTCTTTATTTCTTCTCCCTTTGCAGAGATTTTAACTTTGTTTTCACTTGTCTCCCTTTTTCCATTTGCCATGGGCTATATTGCTATAGGCTGATTTGAAACATATCACACTAAGTCTCATCTTTCATCTTTCTTTTCTCTCGGTTTTTTTTCTATTATTTTTCATTAGGTCTCCATAAAAATTTACGTATTTAGCTTTATTTTGGTGCCTACAGGCATATGCTTATATCCTTCATCAATCTGTTGTTTTATTGCAAATAAGTCACATTTTTTAAATGCCAGACTCAACATTCTTTTATGTCATTTTATAACATTTCCAGTAGTCATTCTGAAAACCATTCAAGAGCTTATTTTTAAGTAAAGCATTACAATATGATTGTATGTCCTGGTGAACCAGATAAAAAAGCTTCTCTGATGTGTCATTGAGTTGATGTGAGTCTATTTCTTTGGACTTTATTTAGTTGATAACCCATTATTTGATTAAGACTAGAGAGTAGAAATTTCCACAATAGTGTGCCTGCTAAAATTCCTACATATATACATAAACTATATTTTTCTAATTATGAAATTATAGAAAATTTTAAAATTCAAAAAGTTTGAGGTTAAAAATTAGATCTATTACATCACCATTGAAACAAATGTTTAATATTGTATATTCTGCCTATTTTTTTCTATGCCTTTTTTTTTTTTGTATGCTAATAATAAATTAGCTTCCTTTAAAAAATTTTTCAACTATTTACAAAATCCATTCTTATTTTCTGAGTTAACAAGGCTGGATTTTAAAAGTGCAATAAAAATTCTTGAGGCCTTCAGCCCTTGCTCAGACAAGACTTCTTAGTGGTTTGAAAGACGCAGCTTCTTGTTCTGGTGCGGTTCTTCCTCCAGGGGTACAGGTCCCAACACGCCATTCTCTCTGCCTTCAGGCTCATTTTGCTCAAGAACACCAGTTCTTGATGGATTCAGTTGCCATGTAAATTTGCTGACACCTTCAAGTTCCCCAGATCTCATGTAAGAGATGTCTGCCTTCTTTTTTCCAACATCTACATCCCCAGCATAGATTTGTTTTATGCCTGCACCTTTAATTAAGGGTACACATTCATCACAAGGGCACTTGTTCACAAAAATCATACTTCTTTCTTCTGGTTTTATTTCTTGACACCTAAATGTTAGGGCATTCTGTTCCGCATGCACGATGTATCTGAATTTCCTTATTTCTCTGTCTTTCTGTTTGTCATCCATGTGCGGGAAGTCAGCATACTCGGATCCAACAGGAAAAGCATTATAACCACATCCTATGAAGTACATGGCGCCTGTCCCATCACAACTTCTAGATTTTCCTTCTGCCCAGATGACTGCCCCGACTCCTGTTTTATGATCCTCAGTTCGATATGCCAGTAACCTGGCCTGAATCATGCAGTGCCTTGCAATTTCTTGTGGCAAACTTTGATTGTGAATTTCATTACTGTGTTCCGTGTTGCCACAATAAAATCCGTAGTGTTTAAAGTTGGGCACGCTGGAAGCTACTGCGGCCAGAAGAAGGACAAGGTCTTTCATGTTCTGCCTTAGATTGCTAAAGTACGGATTCTCACACAAGTTCTCCAAACCTATAGTCATCAGTATTTGCTTATGCATTTCTTCATTGGAAACCAAAAATATCATTTCATATTCTTTTATTCTCTCTTGTTTACATTCAGAATAAAAATCAAAGTTAGTGTCTGGCAATGTTTCGGAAATTTTTTGAATAAAGTCACATTTGTAAGAGGTCTCCTCTACAAACTGCACCATGTAACACACCACAGGCTGAAGTAAGACACACACGTGGGCCCTACTGTTTGACTTCAGTCTTTCCACTGCTTTGGCATCTAACTTTGCATCTTCGAAACCAGAAGCCTCAGTGAGCAAACTTATTTCTGGGTCAGCAGGCCAATATGAAATTCGATTAACTCCAGCATTTACAATCATTTTCAAACAAGCAGAACATGGCTTTCTGGAAAAATAGAGATCACAGTTTTTCAGCTTTGACCCATGTTTTATCAGAGCAATTTTCCCAGCATGTAAATCTTCACTTGAACAGTGGAGACCAACAATTTTCATATTTTTCACCACCACAAGACCAGTTTTCTTCACCTGTTTTTTGTCAGCAGATACTCTGGCCGTCTCTTCATTGTCTCCTAAGGGTCCATGCTTTCCTTCCTCCTTTTCCTGAGATTTCTGTCTTTGGGTTTTCACCGCTGGGAAGAGTTCCATCCAGAGACTGAGCAGAGTGAAAAGGTTGACTTTAGAAAGCCTTGGTATTTCACCGGTCATGCTGCCCGTCTGGGTGCTGACTGACCGTCCGGCCCCCGCGCTCTCCAGATTTTGCATCTGCCCCACTTCTCTCATCCCCAGCCTAGCGGCCTCTGCTGCCCAGGGAACCTCTCGCTGTCCTGCATGATCTTTGCCCCAGCCGCCTGTTTTAATTTAATTATACACATGCTCACATGTGCACAAATATGGCTTTCTACACTGTTCTCTCATCATTAGTGAAAGTTGATCAGTTGTGTCCAACTCTTTGCAACCTCATGAACTATACAGTCCATGGAATTCTCCAGGCCAGAATACTAGAGTGGGTAGCCATTCCCTTCTCCAGGGGATCTTCCCAACCCAGGAGTGGGACCCAGGTCTCTTGCATGACAGGTGGTTTCTTTACCTGCTGAGCCACAAGGGAAGCCCTCTCTCATCACTGTGTGCTTATGATTTATCCTATGCTTGACAGCATTCACAGGCATGACTTGAGCACAACATAGCATATATCCATGTGTCATTTTTGCATTTAGATTAGTTCTATTTTTATCATTAGAAGTACTACATCTATGAATAAATTATCACATAACACATTTTATATATTTAGATTTCTGAGCCATGGTATGCTAGCTTCAAAGGTATTCACATGCACCACTCCTCTCAGTGTTAAGAAGGGTTGAAATGGAATGCTGACAAACTAATCTTGCATTTGAAATCAAAATATCTGGAGTCACATATTCACTGTTTTAATCAATGGAAATTGGACAATATTTACTCTCATATACTTGTTTTAATAACCAAATGAGATAGTATTTGTGAAAGTATATTGTAAATATAAGTATCCATAACAGTCCCAATTATTATGTGCAACAATAAAAGTGATAATGGTTTAATGACCAGTGAAAGCTTAGAAAATAATCACTTATTTGAAGACAGATTTTTGCTATGAAATATACAGTTTTGTGTTTTGTGTGTGAAATTTAATGCTGCAAAATGTGTGAATTTGTTTTCCTTAAAAAGAGTGAAATTCATGCTTATATAAGATATAAGGTCTTCAGAGACCTATGTATGAGTTTATTACCAGCTCTCTTTGTTTTCTACTTGTCAAATAATTATAAAAACTATAATTGGACAATATCATATTTATAATATAATTATATATTATATATAATATATAAAAATAATTATAAATATAAATATAACCTAATTAAAACTTTGAAGTTAAATGGGATTATACAAGCAAGGAAATGCAAGAATAATTTTAAGTCACAATTAGGATATTCCTCAGGCTTTCTCAGATAAAAGCTTTCTTTTTCTTTTTTTTTATAATTTTTTTTATTTAAATTATTCATTTATTTTACCTTACAACATTGTATCAGTTTTGCCATACATTGACTTGAATCCGCCATGGGTGTACATGTGTTCCCTAACAACTAAACTTGAAAGCCATTCATTCCCTAACCTTCACGTATTCTGCTTCCCTCTTACTCCTGCTTTATGACCAACCCACAGATGTCATAGCACAAATGGTTGACTTTTACATTAGACTCATAAGAACAAGGGATCTTACCCAATACTAAGATTTACAGATTATTTCAAGTGCAATTATGAGGTGTAGGCAAAGCAGAGAGAGATGCAGAGTTGCCAGTGCTATAGTCCTGGTACTTTCTTGCCATGTTAGACTGCTTTGTGACTCAGATGTAACATATAGTTTTCTAAGTGATGTATGCAGCCGTATCACTTACACTGTTGTTGTTGTTCAGTCACTCATTCATGTCTGACTCTTTGTGACCCCATGGACTACAGCACACCAGGCCTCCCTGTCCTCCACTATCTCCTGGAGTTTGCTCAAACTCATGCCCATTGAGTCAGATCTGCCACCAAAACATCGCATCCTCTGTTGCCCTCTCCTCCTCCTGCCCTCAACCTTTCCCAGCATCAGGGTCTTTTCCAATGAGTTGGCTCTTTCCATCAGGTGGCCAAAGAACCTGAGCTTCAGCATCAATCCTTCCAATGAGTATTCAGGGTTAATTTCTTTTAGGGCTGACTGGTGTGATGTCCTTACTGTACAAGGGACTCTCTAGAATCTTCTTCAGCACCATAATTCAAAAGTATCAATTCTTCAGCACTCAGCCTTCCTTATGATCCAACTCTCACATCTGTACATGACTACTGGAAAAACCATAGCTTTGAGCATATGGACCTTTGTCATCAAAGCGATGGCTCAGCTTTTTAATCCATTGTCTAGGTTTGTCATAGCTTTTCTTCCAAGGAGCAAATGTCTTTTAATTTCGTGGCTGCAGTCACCATCTGCAGTGATTTTGGAGCCCAAGAAAATAGTCTCTCACTGTTTCCATTGTTTTCCCATCTATTAGCCATGAAATGATTAGACCGGATATCATGATGTTAGCTTTCTGAATATTGAGTTTTAAACTAGCTTTTTTTACTCTCTTCTTTCACCTTCATCAAGAGATGAAAGGGAGCTATTTTGATCTTGAAACATCTCTCTTTTTTTTTCTGCAATAGTTAGAGAATTGTATAACATACTCTAGGAAGCTATGTCCTATAAATCCAGAGATTGCAGGATTATATAGCATAAGCAAACCTAGATAGACTAGTTCATCTTGCTAAAAACATTTCGCAGATGCCACTCTCCCAGGAGCAAATGGCATTTCCTATTATTAGGCCCATCAATATTTTCAAGGTGATTTGGCCACCCATCTAGGTTTTTTTTTTTTTTCCCATATACACTCTCCTAGTGGAAAAGAATGGATTGTAATCCTGCTGTTAACTCTGCCCTGACCACTAGGGCTGTTTTGAATTAACGGTACTTTAATAGGTGGTGCTAGTGGTAAAGAACTTGCCTGCCAGTGCAAGAAACAAGACTCAAGAGATGCGAGCTCAATCCCTGGGTCAGGAAGGTTCCCCGGAGGAGGAAATGGCAACCCACTCCAGGATTCTTGCCTGGGAAATCCCATGGACAGAGGAGTCTGGCAGGCTACAGTCCAGGGGGCCTCGTAGAGTCAGACACAACTAAGCAACTAAAAACAACAACAAAAAATCCAAATAGACTACCTACTCAACAACCAAAATTATATTAGATGATTATTATATAAGAATAAACAAGTTAGGTGTATTCCCCATCCCGGTCCCCCCTCCCACCTCCCTCTCCACCCATCCCTCTGGGTCTTCCCAGTGCACCAGGCCCGAGCACTTGTCTCATGCACCCAACCTGGGCTGGTGATCTGTTTCACCCTAGATAATATACATGTTTCAATGCTGTTCTCTTGAAACATCCCACACTCGCCTTCTCCCAGAGTCCACAAGTCTATTCTATACATCTGAGTCTCTTTTTCTGTTTTGCATATAGGGTTATTGTTACCATCTTTCTAAATTCCATATATATGTGTTAGGATACATAAAATCCATGGCTAATTCATTTCAATGTATGACAAAAACCACTGCAATGATGTAAAGTAATTAGCCTCCAACTAATAAAAATAAATGAAAAAAAAATATTGTAAAGTAATTATCCTCCAATTAAAATAAATAAATTAAGAAAATTTAACCATGAAAAAAAAAAAAAGAATAAACAAGTTAGGAAGATCTTTCCTTATCAGGGGCTTATATTCTAAGGAGAGGAAACTGTAAATAAGGACATAAACTAGAGGAGAGCATCACAAATTGTAACAAATGCTACAAATAAAATGAAATAGCAATGCCATTAGAGAAATAGGGTGAGATAAGGATAATTTTGATTGGGAAGTCAATAAAAGTCTCATTAAGGAGCTGTTTTTGTATTCTTAAGCTTTGGTTTCCCAATATCAAATCAAGTACCTCATATATAAATCAGAGTCCTGTCTTTGAAGTTAAAGCCTGGGGGGGTTCCCCACAGAAAGCCTGGTTCAGTCTTCACTAACTCCTGCCACTGATTTTGATCCTATTTCCAATATTCTGATTACAAAGAATCATTATGCTATTAGTCCAATTTGATGTAAGAATTGCCTAAAATTGGTAAAGCAATCACAGTCAAAAGTTTGTGATTCAGCAGCCACAGAACTGACATTAGGATTTGGACTGCTTGTTCCCAGTGCCGTGTCCCCAGCGCTTCAACTTTACCGTATTATGTTCCATTAAAAATGTTTCATATGTGTAATGATAATAACATGGCAAAAGTAATAAAAAAATTCCTTCCAAATAAAAATAATTTTTTTTAAGAATTGCCTAATATTTATAGTCCTGCTGAATATCTAACAGTAGCCTGAAGCTCCTGAGATGACCCTAGAGTTCCTATTCGTACACCCCTTTAGAGAAGTCACACTTTGAACTTATGCCTACTCATTCTGGGGACAAAACACAGCAGTTCCCAGTTTTCTCCCACACCTTTACTCAATCTCTGGAGGTTGTTACAGTCACAGTGTGACTTCTCTCTGAACCCATAATAATCATCATCATTATTATTTAAATTAAAGCTGTATTATCCTGAAATATAGCAAATAAGAAATACATATTAGACTTTGAAATATAAACAGAAGACTGGTGTGTAATACTTATTGTTAACGATCTGAGGGCTATCTATGAGTAATGCTAAGGAGAGCAGTAAAGCCAGTTTGTTCTTGAAAAGGTCACATCTCCTTTGAAATTGGACAATTTCAATTTGGGAGAAACATTTTAATCTTTCATCTAACTTTACCTATATACTTGTAGATTCTAATTATCAAACATTAGGCCTCAAGAAATACCATAGTCCAGGAGAAAATACTGCTGACAAATAAATTCATTTTTAAGTACCAGAAATTGAGAGAAAATTTATATGTACAGTCATAACTGCTTTTTGTCAGTTGCATTCCATAGACTTCATTATCAAACACTGTTGGCTCTAACTTCTAAATATCTTACAAACACGTCTGTTAGCTTCTTACTTCCTCTCTACCCCTACTCCTCTAAGTCAACTCACCATCATCTGGAATCTAACTTCTATCATCACTGAGCCCTCTGAAGCCATGCTTTGTTCCTAAGACTCAGATCTTCATACACATAATGAGTCATTTTGATAAAACCTTTGGATTTTGAAAAATCCGGACATGTACAAAATGCACAAAAGAGTGTAACAAATCCCAAGTACTCATCACCCGCTTTAACAATTATCAACATTCTGCATTCTCTACCCAAGTTTCATTCCTTACATGATAATTAAAACAACTGAGTAGTCATATTTATTATTGGTGCACTTTGCAATTCATTCCATGGAGTTAAAAGCTCAAGTGTCTTTGCTACACTAAAAGCTGGAATTTGAACCTATACTGTTCAGTTTCTATTGCCTTTCATTGCAGGATAATTTAGCAAGGCTTCTCCTTTCAAAATTATCCAAGTGGGAAGCAAATCCATATGGATGACAAATCCCAGGGGACATATCAAGTTTTCGTTTTTCCTGAATAGTTTCCATACCACCATACTGCCAATCCGTATAGCACTGAGGTCATCATTCTGAAGGTCAAGTGAGTTATATGCCAGTTGCCACTTCTATCAGGGACAACTCCAGTATCTATGAGAGTTTCTCTTAAAGACTCTCTTAATTCTCTGGAGATTTGCCCTCCTCTTTTCCCGCAAGGAAGATAATTACATTGCCATTTACAATATCAATAGAAAACACAAAAAAGATAACCATCCTCAAGTGTACATTATTCCTTAAGAAAAGTTACCTTAGCTTCATATAGTTTTGAAGTGTTGCCTTTGTAGTCCCCAAATTTAAACTTTACAGGATGAAAATTCCATAGCTATAGAGAGAATTGAGTAATAAATCATGAATTCATACTTCACATAACTCACAAATGCAATGTCTACAGCACATAATACTTACTTATAATGAGGACCAATCTGAGAGTACATTCTAGTTAAGCTTCGCTAGTTTCTTTTAAAAAGGAAGATATCTTTCTTTATCAATGTTCAAGGGAGAAAGACGCTTCAGGAGTTGACATAACCAGTACAAATAGGATAAAATTAAAGAAGGGAAATATAGTCTATTACAGGAGAAATAATGCCCTGACAGTGAACTCTATCATGTTGTTGAGTAAGTCCCTATGGACATATGGGAACAATATCTTCTAGATAATTAATGGCATTGTGACCTCGTTGATAGGGCATATAATTGGAAATTGTGGGGGAAAAGTTTTACTTTCAATTTTATTATCTCTTTAGGACAATCACAGGGGGAAAAGGGATTTAAAACATTCATCTGAGAAACACAGTGCATTGAGTATATTCATTTGTCCCTAGTGACCATTTGCAAACATAAAGAAGTACTTCTACATCTTATTTTCTGAAACCCAGAGCATGGTGAAACTATTTTTCTTCTTCACCATTTTTGAAAAGTTTTTGTTTTCTCTATGCTGTAATTAAATGAAAAAAGAAGAAACTTAGATGAATCAATATTTCAAGATACTGCAGTGTCTATAATAGTTGCCTAACCCAGAAAATTAAATACTTCACTCATGACATTAATTAAAAACTGTTATCATCTGAAAAACTGTTAGATGATCTTCTCCTCACATCCTTAAGACTTGACAGTTTTTACTTGTGTTAGTCTAGGTTAGGCTATTTTAACGAACAATCCCCAAATCTCAGTGACCTTAACACAAGGAAAGTCTCTTTCCACAGGGCAATATGGTGTGCATTAGGCCTGGGTGGGTAAAAAGTTCTTTTACTCAATGCAGTTATTCAGAACCCATACTCTCCTACTGTTTTGATGCCATGATCTATAGAAGAAAAGTGAGTAGACTGAATATGTGGAGGATTCTTTTTCCCCAAGGCCTGTAAGTGGCGTATTTTGCTTCTGTCCACATTGATTGACTTGAACTGTCTGCACAGCCTCAATGAGATGTAACTGAACTGAGCTGTGTCATGCCAAAACTGTACTCATAAAGTCATGAACAAAATTCTCTAAGAAGAAATTCTCTGGCTAGAAAGAAATTACACTCGGGGCAAAAATATAAAAAAATTAGACATTTTGTTTATGAAGCATAAACTTTTAATTTGCAACTCTGAAGCCCATTTCTCTAGTCAAGAGAGAATTTTAATTCAATTTTAATTTTAATTCAATTCACACTTCAATTAAATAAGCACTTGCACTTCTAGCCATGCTTTTTTTTCCCTTAAAACCACAAAATATAGAACTCTGCATTTATTAAAATATTCTTGTGTTTACTTAATGTATACGTATACTCTCTGCCTCCTGCCATTCTGTACCTGTGTGAATCCTTTCTCCTTGTGGGTGAACATGACCTAAGACTACCTTCTAGAAACCAGAAAAAGGTGAAAATAGTGGGATGTATGTCACTGTGTGTAAGCAAATATGTAATTATACTACAGAGGATTATAGCATCCAACTTTCTGGAGTCTCTCTCTCCTTTATTGTCTTTGAAGCAGCAATTGGCCCTGTTGGGAAACTACACATGTAAAGAAACTGAGGAGCTGAAGGCAGCCTTCACCCAGCTGCCAGCAAGAAACTAAAACCCCCAGTCTTACAGTGTAATGAATTGAGTTATGTAAACCTGAGCAAGCCAATCAACCCCCAGATGAGACTGACACCTTAGTTGACATCTTGATTGCAGCCTTTCAGCAAACCCAGCTAATCTGTCCTGAACTCCTGACCCACGGATACTGTGAGATAATAAATGTGTTGTGTCAAGCTGCTAAATTTGTAACAATAGCATTATGTAGCAATAGATCACTAATACACATGTCAAGACCAAGACTCAAACTTTAAGGATCAAATGTTTTGAGTAAGAGGTGGGGGGAATTGGCCCCCTTCTCACCCCCGAGGATTGTGGGAAATAAAACTACTCAGGGATCAGACAGTGAAATAATTATGCTTTGTGTCTGACTTTTCCCTTCACCAAGAAGGACAAGAAAGTCTTACTCTTCTTTCCAGTTTAATGTCCTTTTAGCTGACCTTTGCAGTGTGTTCATTTGGCCATTTAACAGATCTGAGAACCAGATAACCTGCCATGGAATCTGCCAAGGTGGAAGCAAGTGGACCTCACAGAAGAAGCTGGGGTAAACTGTGGGAACAGGAGATGTGGCAGAGACGCAAAGGCCCAGAACCAGCTAGAGCAGAGGTGAGGTTAAGATAACTGAGGGTAATCCCCAGATTCTGATCAAGCTAAGAGATTCTGTGCTCTGAGTTTTGTTTTGTTTTGTTTTGTTTTAACCAAAAACTTCAGAGGCAAATGCAGGTAAAACAAGCAGCAATCAAGCAAAAAATGGAACATTCCTCAGGAGACAAGAGTACATAGGTCTCTAAGATACAGAGTCCTTCCATTCTTGTCTATAGCCACACCATCCTCAATGGGCCTGATCTCCTCAGAGCTATTCCACTCTTCAGGAGATCACATAAGCCCCTCATGCTTCACTATGTCTTCTTTTGATACTTTACAAAAAGAAGCAAATAAGAAAAGAGAACAAAGAGAATGATTTGCTCAGAGAGATTGAACAGCTTTTACACATAAGTTTGTTTAAATTATTAGCCAGAACTAAAATCATTAAAAACAACTTCTTTTATGTCACTATTATGTAGGTGTTTGGGTGAATCTAAAGCCTATTAAAACTCACAGACATGCACATGTTACTCTAAGTAGGTTTTAAGATAATTTGTAGAATTCAGTCTATCTGGATGAGTTTCTTGAAGTAACTTAACCAAATTCAAGTTTCCCCTTTTTTAATAATAGTAAGAAAGCAATAACAATACTTGTAGCAGTTACTATATACTAAAGCATTTTCTAAGCATTCAACTCATTTAATCCTTACAGCACTTCTTTTAGATAGGTTCTATCACAATAATCAATTTCTAGACAAAGCAGAAGTAAAAGAGAAGAGAATTTGTTTCCCCAAGAACCATTCCTTTTTCTCTGTATTATCTGTATTCTTTTGTTTTTGTTCATTTTTTCTTACACTGCTAAATATCTATAAATATCTGTATTCTTTTTTTTTCATTTATTCTTACACTGGTCATGTAAATATCTGTATTCTTTTTTTTAAATTTATTCTTACACTAGTCATGTGTACTCCAAGATCCTAATCCTTAGTGCTCAGACCTCACAGACGCCCAAATAGGTGTCACCATTTGAAGTCCAGTTATTTGAGAAGAGCTTTTGATTCATATTTATCTATTATTGTAGGTAATAGTACTATTTTGACCACCATAAAGCATAAATATTAGCTGTATGAATATTATTCTGGGTAAATAAACTCTTAGAAATGAAACAGGTGGTCAAATGACATGACCATTTTAAACCTGGATGAAGACTGCCAGATTAGCATCTAGAAACCATTTTTATCAGTTTATAGTACCATCATGAGTATAAAAAAATCTGTACTTCAATTTTTAGTAACAAACACTAGGTGTGATCATGAAAATGCTTCTGCAATATTATAAAATAAATATTTTCATGAAATTGGAACTATTAATTAACACTGAAGCTGAGTATCTTGCATTATTATACATGCATTTTTCATCTTTGGTCGTTTCTTTACAATATTTATTTAAAAGAGCTTTTCTGTATAGTATACATAAATTTTTTTATCACATAAGCTGAAGAGAGCTTTCCTAACTTGACATTTGCTTTTTAGTTTTTCTGTGTTAATAAATAGCATATTTTTGCTGCTTATATTTAAAAACAACTAGAAACTAACTTTATTTATATTTTATGTTAGCCCTTCATTTAAGTTTATGATTATAAAACTTATTTCACTGTTATATCTGTATCCTGAGTCCTTCAGGTATTTTTTTATGAGTCAGCCCTGCCATAGTGCATAGGCCAGTATTCTTAGCAATATTAAGGATAAAAAAACACATATGTGGTAGGTGAGGGGTTCAGATTAATACTTTTGCACATACCCTGAACTTTGTGGAGTTACCTGTTAAAAATCTACCCAAAATATGAATTACATCCATCAAACAACTGTTTTACTTACCCTGCGATTATGCAAAGGAATGAATAATCCTTTCAAGGAAAGTAAAAGCTATGAAATAAATCACTTTGTGTTGGAAAAATAGTACTATTGGTTATTACATCAATAACATAAAGATCACAAGCTTCTTTAGGAACTATCTTCAATTCTCCTGTCACTATTTCCTCAATATCTTACACATGATAAGACAAAAAGCAATAAAATATATAAAGTTAATGAAGCACAAAAACTTTTTTTTCAGTACCTGCTGATTCTTGGAATTGGGTATGCATAGAAATTATAACAGGCTTCCCTTATAATAAGTAAACAGAAAGATAAATTTGCCTGATTTTGAAAATAAACAGGAAGAAAGAAAAGTTTTTTCATTTCAAAATAAAACTCCTCTGTGTTTAATATTCAAACTGCTATAGAAAGCTTTATAGATGTTTCTGGGTATTAAGGAAAAGATTCTCACCCCAAACAGAGGATTTGTGTTGGTCTATATACAGCAGTAGAAAATGAAAACTTTTTTTTAATGTGTAGTTAATAAATGAAGTGTGAAGCTTCTTAGGTTAATGCAAAAACAGTTCCTATGGCTTAATGCCAAAAGGAAGAAAAATAATGAAATGACTTACATAAAACTTTTCTGAAAATCAGTGAAAGAATAGAGGTGCAAACAGTGCTAGGAAAACAAATAAAAGCATGTATTTTATAAACTCAGTTGAAAAATGTGAAATACGTACTGTGGAATGAAAGCAACATCTTAATCTAAGAATTATCAAGCTTCAAAACAGAAAAACAAAAGGTTTTCACTAAAGGCCTTCAGGAAATAAAATTGATCCTGGAGAAATATATAAGCAACTTCCAAAAAACATTAGAAAAAAGAAAATGTGTTATAGAAGACATGAGTAAAAGAAGGTGATTGTGCTGAATCTCATCACTCTCCCCTTCCACCACTGCCTTAGACTCAGGCTCAGTCTCATTACCTTGCTTTCAGTAACTGCCACCACCCATTTGATCTTTTATCCTTCAGAAATCTGCAAATCAGCTTGTATAGTGAAATGCAGTCTTCCAAGTATAACCCTTTTCCCTGCCCCCCAAAATAAATACTAAGCCTTTTTTGTGTTTTCTTTCTTTACATAGAGTTTAAAAACCCCTTATTATGGAAAGACAGAGCTAACACAAACTACAAATTTGACTACATGGACACAGCACATAATTCCTAGCAGATTATAATTCAAAGGGACTGCTAACGTGATATATAAAATTTGAGGCAAATTTATGACTTCCCAAACTTACTCCTATTTCTTAGGAACCTCACTTTAGCTAATTAATCCATGGATTAATCCATAATTAACTAAAGTGTGTTAGTGATTTTTCCATTCACATGCCCTATCTCTGCCCTGAAGACTGAATCAAGGTTTGTTTGTTTCAGAGAATTCTTGACAATTCTCTCTTTGCCTTTCCTGAAAATAGTTTTATTTGCCCTTTCTCTGTCTTTCTATCTTTGTAATACTGAGTAAAGGACTCAGGGTCTGGAGATGAACTGTGGCTTGAAAGATTTTTTTCCAATTTTTTAAGGCACATTTTTTTATTTATCCTTTCTCTACATAGAGGAAATCCCTGCTCAATGCATCTGAACACAGTCTATCAGTTCACACTCTCTTTTTTTTTCTCTTTTGAATTTCTCTCTAGAATTATTTGTCCTCCTGTTCTAATATTACTGTTTGTTCTCCAGTTCACTTATCTATGCTAATTTTAATTATAAAATGCTATTTTGTAACCCATTTTGTAACTTATGAATATGATAAATATATATTCTATTATCTAAGAATATTTTTCTGGCATCATCCCTAATAATTGAATATTATTGTTCTTTCAATTCTATGATGGATATTTTTCATTTGTCCCTTAAAGAATATTTACTCATTCTCTATCCTTCTCTGTTCTCTGGAAATATGAGCCGTATGGATTATAGCAACTCTTGGCTCTTGCCAATATAGAAATGAGACTATACTTGGTACCTTGGAAAGAGCAATATCTTTGGCTATCTAGCACCTTATTTCTTTCTATCCCATAATTAAATGCTTCTTCCTGTTCATGCTCCACATAAGGAGGGATATACAATGGAAAGAAAAAATTTATGAGTTTATTTCAGCCCCAGGCTATCTCATATCCTATAATGATTGGTAGTATTCAGTTTGTTACTTTCAGCTGAACAGTAACCCATTGGGATTTCCTAATGAGACTGTGCTCTGGACTTACACATGCACATCAACATCCATGAGAAGCAAAGGTTACCATGATATAGCATAATAGAGAACAACCTAGACTAGAAATATCTTAATTTTGGCCTAATTCTGATATAAATAAATTAATGTCAGGAAAGTTTCCTCATCACATTGACTTTAATTTTCTCCTAGAGAAAATAAGAGAGCTCTATTTCACGACTGATAAAGATGCTTCCATCTCTAAACTGTGGCCTATAATTTTTAACCCTTTTACCATAAACGCACTATTATGGATTGAACATGTCCCTTAACATTTGTATGGTGAAATCCTCACTACCAGAATGGGACTTTATTTGGAAATAGGGTTGTTATCAATGTAATTAAAGTTAAGATGAAGTCATATTGGCATAGGGCAGTGCCTATACTAAGATGATTGGTGTCTTTAAAAAAAACAAAAAACTCATGAAAAGAGGCAGACACACAAAAAGAGAAGATAATACAGAGACACAAAAAGAAGAAAGAAAGCAATCTACTTGCTAGGAGTGAGCTCTGAAACAGATCCTTCCCTAATGGCCTAGGCAGCATGGCCCTGCCAGCACCTCATTTTTAGCTTCCCGTTCTCCAGAACTGTGAGAAAATAAATGGCTGGTTTTCTAAGCTACTCAATTTGTGACACTTTGTTATAACAGCACTCACCTCTGGGTTTTCTTTCCTGGCTTTCTTCCTAAATCCAGCGGTGAAAATCCCTCACTTCCCCAGAACTATTCTCTTCCCACACCTTCCCAAGTTCCCAAGGAGAGAGTGAACCAAAAAACTGGTCCTTCTGCAGTCAGTTTCTGTGGGTATGAACTGGATTATGTCACATACTCTTCTTATGTCTAATCAAATAATATATATATAATTTATTAATTGAAATACCATCAATTATTAAATTATAAAGCAAATCCTTGAGAAACAAATTCCTATTCCCCATCTACTGGGTGCCAGAGCATGCCTATAGCGACTTGTTTCAAGAACATTAATATATACTTGCACACAATAAGCCTAAGTATATCTAGAAACATCAACAAATAAGTCAAAATGCTATATTAGGAAGTTAATATCATTTTAATAATACTGTATGAGAAACATTAAGTGTGGTTACTGCACATAGATACAGGGCAAAACTAGAAGACACTAGCCTTCATGTTACTTTCTCTAATTTCATACTTGTTTTTGTTTTTCCTTTCTTTCTGGAAGACTGTAGGGCTGTGTGCTATTTTATGTCTTGCCTTCTTGAATTTTCCAATTTCACAGTGTTCTTTTAGTTTGAAGACAGTCGTAAATTACTTTTTGGTCCACCCAACTGAATTATCACTTTTCCCATGGGGCTGGAAAACCACTTTTCATAACTACTGTGTCTTATAGTAGTTGGATTTACAGACTTTTGAACTCTTTAATATTAGAGTTCATAAAGATTAACTGCAATTTTAATTGTTTCAACTAAAATCTTATAACTCACACTTGTCAGAATGGCTATTATCAAAGAGATAGGAAATAACAAGGGTTGGCAAGAGCATGTAGGAAAGGGAACTCTTGTGTACTATTGGTGAGAATGTAAATTGGTGCAGCCACAATGGAAAACAGTATATAGTTTCCTCAAAAATTAAAAAATAGAACTATCATATAATCCAACAGTTTAATTTCTGAGAATTTATCTGAAGAAAATGAAAACATAAATTATAAAAGATATATATTTATATATGCACACATGTATGCATATGTACAAATATATGTGTGTGTGTATATAAATATATACATATATATATATGGACTTCCCCAGTGGCTCAGTTGGTAAAGAATCTGCCTGCAATGCAGGATCAATCCTCAGATTGGGAATATCCTCTGGAGAAGGAAACAGCTATTCACTACAGTACTCTTGCCTGGAAAATTCCGTGGACAGAGGAGACTGGCGGTACAGTCCATGGGATCTCAAGAGTCAGACATGACTTAATGACTTCACCACCACCATCACCACACACACACACATATATAATACACACACACACACATATATAATACACACACACACACACACACACACACACACACACACATTGCTATGTTTATTGCAGGCTTCCCTGGTGCTCAGTGGTAAAGAATCTGCCTGCCAATGCGAGATGCAGGTTCAATCCCTGAGTCAGGAACAGCCCCCAGGAGAAGGAAATGGCAAACCAATAAGGTAATCTTCTCTGGGAAATCCCATGGACAGAGGAATCTAGCTAGCTAGAGTCCCTAGGGTCACAAGAGTTGGCCACGAATTAGCAACTACACAATAACAACATATTAATTGTAGCATTATTTACAATAGCCAAGAATTGGAAGCAAGCTAACTGTCCATCATAGGTGAATGGATAAATAAGTGATATATTATATATACAAATACCATATAGTGATATTATATATACATGTATGTGATAGAATATTACTCAGCCATGTAAAGCAACGAAATTTTTCCCTTTGGGACAACATAGATGGATCTAGAGTATATTGTGCTAAGTGAAATAAGTTAGACAAAGACAAATACTATATGATTTCACTTATATATAGAATCTAAAAATCAAATAAACAAAACAGAAGTAAACTTATAAACAAACTGGTGATTGTCAGAGGGGAGAGGGTAGGGAACAGGCAAAATAAGTGAAAGCAATTAAGAGGTGCAAACTCCACTTATAAAATGAATAAGTCACAGGGATATAATGTACAACATAGGGAATATAATCAATATTATTGTAATAACTGTATGTTAACTAGACTTATGGTAGTCATTTCACAATGTATTAAGATATTGAATCATGATGTTACGCACATAAATCTAATATAAGTCAATTATAATTTAACAAAAAAAGTTTATAATGAGGTAAGCATTTAGGATATTGATATAGACTGAATGAATCTCCCCAAAACTCATATGCTGAAGCCCTAACCCCTAGTGTGATGGTATTTGGAAGAAAGGTTTTCAAAGGTAATGAGAGGATGAGATAAAACTTTGACAGAGGAGTAATCATCTGTTGTTTAAATAACCCAGTCTATGATATTTTGTTATAGCAACCCAAGCTGACAAAGACAAATATGCTGGACACTTTGCATATGTTAGTTATGTCATTAATCCCCAAAACTGTGATGTGTGACTGTTAGGTTCCCCACTTAGAGATGGGAAAACTGAAGACTGGAAAAATTGGCCCAAGATATCAAGGTAAGTGATTGAACCAGAATTTGGAATTCAGTCAGCGTGATTTATCACACAGCTCTGCATAAGACAACCAATATCACTATACTGACTACAGTAAAAAAATAATTTCATTCAGGTGGCTTGTATCATTTAAGGGGAAAGTGAAAATATCCATCAGCTTTTCTGAATACTAAAAGTAAACATTACTACTCTTGAGAGTCCCTTGGACTGCAAAGAGATCCAACCAGTCCATCCTAATGGAGATCAGTCCTGAGTGTTCATTGGAAGGACTGATGCTGAAGCTGAAACTCCAATACTTTGGCCACCTGATGCAAAGAATTGACTCATTGGAAAAGACCCTGATGCTGGGAGGGATTGGGGGCAGGAGGAGAAGGGGACGACAGAGGATGAGATGGTTGGATGGCATTACCGACTGCGTGGACATGAGTTTGAGTAAACTCCGGGAGTTTGTAATGGACAGGGAGGCCTGGCGTGCTTCGATTCATGGGGTTGCAGAGTCGGACCTGACTGAGCGACTGAACTGAACTGACTCTTAAGATAATTGCAAATAATTGGGGACCTGAGACTTGGAGATATAATACTGTATTTCCCTGTTTCAATATGCTAGGTGTACTCCCTGGTAACTCAGCTGGTAAAGAATCCACTTGCAATGCAGGAGCTGCTGCTGCCGCTGCTGCTAAGTCACTTCAGTCGTGCCCGACTCTGTGCGACCCCATAGACGGCAGCTCACCAGGCTCCCCCATCCCTGGGATTCTCTAGGCAAGAATACAAGAGTGGGTTGCCATTTCCTTCTCCAATGCCTGAAAGTGAAAAGTGAAGGTGAAATCGCTCAGTCGTGTCCGATTCTTTGCGACCCCATGGACTACGGCCTACCAGGCTCCTCAGTCCATGGGACTTTCCAGGCAAGAGTGCTGGAGTGGGTTGCCATTGCCTTCTCCACAATGCAGGAGAACCCAGTACAATTCCTGGGTCAGGAAGATCCTCTAGAGAAAGGATCGGCTACCCACTCCAATATTCTTGGGCTTCCCTGGTGGCTGTCAGTAAAAGAATCTGCCTGCAATGTGAGAGACCTGGGTTCGATCCCTGGGTTGGGAAGATCCCCTGGAGGAGGGCATGGCAACCACTCTAGTATTCTTGCCTGGAGAATCTCCATGGACAGAGGACCCTGGAAGGCTGCAGTCCATGGGGCCGCAAATAGTCGGAAATGACTGTGCGACAAAGCACAGCGCATACTATGAGAAAAAGAAAGTTTAACTTTCTTCTCCACGGCTATGTGAGTCTAACTTCACTTTGGTTCTAGTAGCCTATTAGCATTTCTTTCATTTTGCAACATGTACAAATCTTACCTGCTCTCTGTCCCCCTCTATGATATTACTTTTATTTCTTCTTAAGAAACATGGTTGATTGCTTGATTTCATTACAAAAAACTTAATTATTGAAGGAATAAGTATTCCAGGTACTTTCTGTCTAGAAATGCAAATTGGTTTATATTCAAAGACTTTAAGAAGTCAAGTTTCAAAGTCTCCTTTTAAGCTGATCTGAAACTTGAAGAATGAAACTAGAGAGTAGAATTTCTCTTATAAATATGGTCATCAAAAAAACCCATATGCTGTTTGGTTCCTATGTTATTACATTTCATAATGAGCTTTGAATGAGAAGGATAAAAGTGAACATCATTAAAACAGATGATTTATGCAGAGTGGGTCTTTAAAGAC
The DNA here is from genome assembly GCF_023699985.2 of Odocoileus virginianus. NCBI lineage: Eukaryota > Metazoa > Chordata > Mammalia > Artiodactyla > Cervidae > Odocoileus > Odocoileus virginianus. Next base: position 19,562,467 of record NC_069704.1, read on the forward strand.
AGTTATATATTGATGAAAGTTGTCAGTGTCATTATGTACTTGTCAAGTGAAAAGAAATAAAAAATTTAGACCTAAAAAATGTAAGATTGCATTTTTTTAGAAATCAACCTTAATAGCAAACAACCAGCTACTGAAGAGTCATCAAATAAATAAAAGACCTGGAGGTAGGAGGTGTTTGGTAATGTCAAATGCCAGACACGAAGCTAAATGATGAACATATGCTTCAGTTATTTTATCTTCATCATAATAATTTATTCATTAATTAATTCAAATTTTATTGAATAATTATGGAGAAAGAGACAATGATACTAACCAACTATCTAATTTCCTTTTGTATGTTTCCCAGCTCCCCTTGCAGTTAACAAGGAACTTGTAAGTAGAGCTCCAATACTTTGGAGCTTCTCTTACATGTGTGTGGATACTCAGTCACTCTGTCAGGTGTCCGACTCTTTGTGACCCCATGGACTGTAGCCCACAGGCTCCACTGTCCATGGAATTCTCCAGGCAAGAATATTGGAGTGGATTGTCATTTCCTCCTCCAGAGGATCTTGCCCACCCAGGGATGGAACCCGCAACTCTTGTGTCTCCTGCATTGGCAGGCAGGTTCTTTGCCAGTGCACCACCTGGGAAGCCTCTACTTACATGTAGAAGCTCCAAAATAACATGCATTCCTTTTGGAATTGAATGAGATTCCATTCATTCAATTGATTCAATGGAATTGAATGGAATTCCAATGAAAAGCCCCTGGGCAATTCTCAGCTCCTCATTTCCACTGCTATAATAATCAAGAAGAAGGTCTCATATTTGAGGTGAAGCATCTGCAATATCTAAACAACCTGCAATGCTGAATTACCACACTGATTATCAAGATTTTGACTGCAATTGTCAGATGACATCATCTATCAGATGGCAACAGTCCTTAAGAGTCACCCAAATCAGCAGTGGGCTTGTCATGAGTATTAAGTAAATGTTTTGTTTAAAACCAGTGAGTTTTGGGGACTAATACCACAGACCAATCTAATTTTCCTGACAAAACACTTATCATGTTCACTCACGACAAATATTCAAGAATATTCACTTACTTGACAAATATTACTGAATACCTTGTATTTATCAGGCTGTGTGCTAGATTCTGAATATGCACTTGTTAAAAAATTAAAATTCCCTAGCATATAGAGCTCATAATCTAATGGCATGCATACCAAATAATTTGTCAAATAATTGTTCAATATCCTATTACCTCACTATTTTTATTAATTTGTTACTACTAATTATTATTATACTGCTTGTGTAACAAGCCATGCCCAAATAAGAATATAACTTATTCAAGTTTCATTCTACAAATGAGCTTATTTAATTCATATGCTCACTCTGATTATCAAAATCTTGACTGTAATTGTCAGATGACATCATCTATCAGATGACCCTATGTTCAAATAGTCAAAGATTTCTCATGTTTTTTAGGAATAAAAACAACACATGATAAACATAAGTGTTTATCAAACACTTATCCTAGACATTGCCATTCTGTCCTCTATTTACACTTATCTATGAATAGTTCTATATGTATCCGTTGGATCTATATTAAGGTAAATAAAAGTTGATACTGATGTCTTCAATTCTAACCCATTATCATGTGGATCATTCTAGCTTATTCTTTTGCTTGATTATAAGGTCCTATCTGCATTTTACATTTAAGTTTATAGTCCATTTTGAGCTAATTTTTGTGTAAGGTATACCTTCTCTGTCTAGGTCCTTGTTTTATGCATATTGACTTTCCAGTCATTTCAACAATAATTGTTTAATAGTAGCTGTACTACAAGCCCACCAAGCAAAAGAGGCTGCCCAGAAAGCAGTTAACAGTGCCACCGGGGTTCCGACTGTCTAAAACGATCAGGGACCATGAGAAGAAACTCGTGCTTCACCGAAGAAAAATACCTAAACATCGAAAAACTTAAATATTATGGAAAAGAAACATTGCAAAATATAAAATAAATAAAAAAAGGAAAGGAAACTTTGAACCTTATGTACTGAGCAAATGCCAGGTCTAGCAAACATAGTGCTAGTCCTAGATTACTTATTGATTTAAAAACAACAAAAAAAAAACACAAAAAAATAGTAAAATATAAAAACAAATTAATGTTTTATAGACCATGGGAAAAAGAATTTTCAGCAAAGTACAAAAATTTAAAGCATTCCTTTCTTTAATTTTGTAATTCTTTACTGTGGAATAGCTCAGAATGTCACTTCTGTTTTAAGTAACAGAATTGATAACTGAGCAAGGAAACATAATTTGGATTATAAAATTCTTGCTTTAATAAAAATTCCTTAAACAGTGAAAAAAAAATAAATTAAATAAAAATACCATCATTTCTCCATTGTACTGTTTTTATGTGTTTGTTGAAAAGCAATTTGTTATTTGGTATGGTTCTATTTCTGTACTGTCTATTCTCTTCCATTAATCTGTGTTCCTATTATTTTACCAATACCACAATGTCTTAATTACTCTAGTTTTTTAGGAAGACTTAAAATCAAGTATTATGAATACTCCAGTTATGCTCTTCACTTTAGTACCATGTTGCTATTCTAGGACCTTTGTCTTTCCATATAAATTTTAGAATCAGTCTGTCCATGGTTACAAAATAGCCTTCTGGAATTCTGATTGAGACTACGCTGAAACTACAGAACAAATTTACAAGGAATTCTCATATGAATCGGAGAAGGCAATGGCAATCCACTCCAGTACTCTTGCCGGGAAAATCCCATGGACGGAGGAGCCTGGTAGGCTGCCATCTACAGGGTTGCACAGAGTCAGACACAACAGAGGAGACTTAGCAAAAGCATTGTATAAATAGTACTGAATTTTATACTCCCTGAACATGGAATAACTCTCTGTTTAATTAGTTGTTTTCTTTTACTATTTTTACCATTTTGTTTTGAACTTTTCTTCATACAGATCCTACATATATTTACTTGGATTTATTTTTTTAAACACTCTGTGTTTTTGGTAATTTCAAAAATTAAAAAAAAAATATTTAATTTCCAAATGTTCCTTACTGGCTTGCAGGAAAAGCAACTGATCAATGTATATGGACATTACATCCTACAACCTTGCTAATATTTATTATTTCCAGAAAATGTTTTCCTGTAGTCTTTCAGTTCATTTCAGTTCAGTCATTCAGTTGTGTCTAATTTTTTGTGACGCCATGAACCGCAGCACGCCAGGCCTCCCTGTCCATCACCAACTCCTGGAGTCTATCTAAATCCATGTCCATTGAGTCGGTGATGGCATCCAACCATCTCATCCTCTGTCGTCCCCTTCTCCTCCCACCCTCAATCTTTCCTAGCATCAGGGTCTTTTCCAGTGATTCAGCTCTTCACACCAGGTGGCCAAAGTATTGGATTTTCGGCTTCAACATCAGCCCTTCCAGTGAACACCCAGGACTGATCTCATTTAGGATGGACTAGTTGGATTTCCTTGCAGTCCAAGGGGCTCTCAAGAGGCTTCTCCAACACCACAACTCAAAAGCATCAATTCTTCAGCACTCAGCTTTCTTTACAGTCCAACTCTCACATCTATAAATGACTAATGGAAAAACTATAGCTTTGACGAGATGGACCATTGTTGGCAAAGTAATATCTCTGCTTTTTAATATGCTGTCTAGGTTGGTCATAACTTTCCTTCCAAGGAGTAAGCCTCTTTTAATTTCATGGCTGCAGTCACCATCTGCAGTGATTTTGGAGTCCCCAAAAATAAAGTCAGCCACTGTTTCTACTGTTTCCCCATCTATTTGCCATGAAGTGATGGAACCATATGCCATGATCTTAGTTTTCTGAATGTTGAGCTTTAAGCCAACTTTTTCACTCTCCTCTTTCACCTTCATCAAGAGGCTCTTTAGTTCTTCTTCACTTTCTGCCATAAGGGTGGTGTCATCTGCATATCTGAGGTTATTGATATTTCTACCAGCAATCTTGATTCCAGCTTGTGCTTCCTCCAGCCTAGCATTTCTCATGATGTACACTGTATATAAGTTAAATAAGCAGGGTGACAGTATACAGCCTTGACGTACTCCTTTTCTGATTTGGAACCAGTCTGTTGTTCCATGTCCAGTTCTAACTGTTGCTTCCTGACCTGCATACAGGTTTCTCAAGCGGCAAGTCAGGTGGTCTGATATTCCCATCTCTTTCAGAATTTTCCACAGCTTATTGTGATCCACACAGTCAAAGGCTTTGGCAGAGTCAATAAAACAGAAATAGATGTTTTTCTGGAACTCTCTTGCTTTTTCGATCATTCGGCGGATGTTGGCAATTTGATCTCTGGTTCTTCTGCCTTTTCTAAAATGAGCTTGAACATCTGGAAGTTCATGGTCCACGTATTGCTGAAGCCTGGCTTGGAGAATTTTGAGCATTACTTCACTAGCGTGTGAGATGAGTGCAGTTGTGCCATAGTGTTAGCATTCTTTGGCCTTGCCTTTAGAGTCTTCTATATAGACAATCATGTCATGGGCAAGTAAAGAAACTTTACTTCTAATCTTTACAATCAGTACTTTTTCTCATCTTTCTGCATTTAAGAAGTTCTTCAAGTATGTTGTTGTTAGAAGCTAAGTTGTTTCCAACTCTGGGGGCCCATGGTCTGCAGCATGATAAGCTTCCCTGTCCTTCACTGTCTCCCAAAGTTTGCTCAAATTCATGTCCATTGATTCGATGATGCCATTGAACCATCTCATCCTCTGCTGCCCTCTTTTCCCTTTGTCTTCAAACATTTCCAGCATCAGGGTCTTTTCCAGTGAGTCGGCTCTTTACATCAGGTGGCCAAAGTATTGGAGCTTCAGCTTCAATATCAGTCCTACCAGTGAATATTCAGGGTTGATTTCCTTTAGGATTGACTGCTTTGATCTCCTTGCAGCCCAAGGGATTCTCAAGAGTCTTCTCCAACATCACAGTTTGAAAGCATCAGTTCTTTAGCACTCAACCTTCTTTATGGTCTAACTCTAACATATGAACATGACTACTGGAAAAATCATAGCTTTGACTGTACGGACTTCTGTCAGCAAAGTGATGTCTCCTCTTTTTAATATGCAGTCTAGGTCTATCATAATTTTTCTTCCAAGGAACTAGAATTTTTGAATTTCACAGCTTCAGTCACCATCCGCAGTGATTTTGGAGCAAAAAAAAAAAAAAAAACTGTCATTTTTTTCATTTTTCCCCCCATCTGTTTGCCATGAATTAATGGGACCAGATATCATAATCGTTGATTTTTGAATTCTGAGTTTTAAGCCATCTTTTTTACTCTCTTCTTTCACCTTCATCAAGAGGTTATTTAATTCCTCTTTGATTTCTGCCATTAGAGTGGTATAATCTGCATATCTGAGGTTGTTAATATTTCTCCCAGCAATCTCAATTCCCCTTGTGCTTCATCCAGCCTAGCATTTCACATGATATACACTACATAGAAGTTAAAAAAGCAGAATGACAATATAGAGCCTTGATGTACTCCTTTCCCAATTTTGATCCAGCCCATTGTTCTGTGTTTGGTTCTAACTGTTGCTTCTTGACCTTTCCTAGGAGGCAGGTAAGGTAGTCTGGTATTCCCATCTCTTTAAGAATTTTCCAGTTTGTTGTGATCCACACAAAGGCTTTAGTGTAGTCAAGAAATAGATGTTTTTTTCTGGAATTATCTTGCTTTTTCAATGATCCAGTGGATGTTGGCAATTTGATCACTGGTTCCCCTGCTTTCTCTAAATCCAGCTTGTATATCTGGAAGTTCTCAGTTCACATATTGTTGAAGCCTAGTTTGAAAGATTTTGAGCATTTTCTTGTTAGGGTGTGAGATGAACACCATTGAACAGTAGTTTGAACATTCTTTGTCATTGCCCTTCTTTGGGATTAGAATGAAAACTGACCTTTCCCAGTCCTGTAACCATTGTTGAGTTTTCCAAATTTGCTGGCGTATTGAGTGCAGCACGTGAGCATCACTAGCAGCAGCATCTTTCATGATTTGAAGTAGCTCAACTGGAATTCCATCCCTTCCACCTGCTTTGTTTGTGGTAATGCTTCCCAAGGCCCACTTGACCTCACATTACAGAACGCCTGGCTGCAGTTGAGAGACTACACCATCTGGGTTATCCAATTCATTAAGGCTTTTTTTTGCTTTTTTATGGTTCTTCTTGTATCCTTGTCATCGTTTCTTAATCTCTCACGCTTCTGTTAGGTCCTTGCTGCATCTGTCCTTTATTGGAACCATCATTGCATGAAATGTCCCCTTGGCATCTAATTTTCTTGAAGAGACCTCTAGTCTTTCCATTTGATTGATTTCTTCTATTTTTCTTCATTGTTCACTGAAGAAGGCTTTTTTCTCTCCTGGTTATTCTTTGATTTTCTACAATGCAAACATAATATACCCAAGTTTGGGTTTTTGGTGTTATTGTTTGTTGTTTAAGTGTTCTTTCAGCATCCTGGATCTGGATTTGTTGGTCATTATTAACTTTGGAAAGTCCTTGGCCATTATCATTGTAATATTTCTTCTGTTCTCCTTTCTCTTTCTTCTCATTTACTTATTCCAGTTATATGCATGTTAAACATTTTAGGTATTTCCCCACAATTCTTAGGTGTTAGTTTTGTTTTTTTCATTCTTTTTTCCTCATTGCATTTCTGATTGGGGGTTCTCTATTGCTCAACTTTTAACCTCATAGATTTTTTCCCCCCTATTTCTCTTATTTATTTCTAGCATGTCTTTACATTTCTTTTAGATATTCTCTACATTTACTACCTATCTTTTCATTTTGTTTTCCTCACTGGAGACCTTAAAATATTACTCTCAATTTTTAAAATTCCATTTCTGATTATATGAACACATCAGTATTATATGTGAGTCTGGTTTCAGTGACCAGAAGAAAGGATCCTTTCTGATGCCTTTACTGCAAAAATCTGGAGTATATAAGAGTCCTGCTAGGTATAGGGGAATTCCCTAAGAGTAAGCCTGCAGCTGCCAGAGTTTCTCACACTCAAGCTAGCCCAGTCTCTGTCTCCAACAGTTTAGCAGAATTATCAAGTAAGTGTTCCTATGTTTTTTGGCTCAGTGGCTTCTGCTCCAGTAAGCAGGCCTCAGCAGTGATTTTCTATATTCACTCATCTCTCTATATTTTGGGGTGACAGATTTCCCTACAAACTCAATTTTCTTGGGAGTCTAAGGAAAATCATTGATTTTCAATTTGTGTAATTCTTTTTCTTGGAAGGATGTAGTGATGACCTCCAATTTCTTTAACAGAGTTAACCTAATAATTCTTTTTAAAAAGCAATTTAAAAATGTATTTCATTTAATGAAATAGCCCTACAAATACACATTGAAATGAGTTCTGGAGATCTGGTTCCTAATACAACATGCTATCTTCAGAAGGCAGTAATGACTAATTTACCTCAATCCTAAAATTCGTTATTGTATAAATTTTATATCATTATACAAGAGTGGATAACTTTGTTATTTAAAATTTGATTGAATTATAGTGAATTAAACCAAAACTAAATATTCACTTACTGCTTTACTTGTGCATATTTCTGAGTTATTCAGCACAAAAATGAGGGAGATTATAGTATTCCATTATATGATTCTTCAAAGGTTCTTGTATCAATTTTTCCTCGAGAAATTTAATAGTACTACTTTTCTTTCCAAATGGCTGATTATTTAACCAGAGGCAAGGAATATATAAACAGTATAACACTTAGAATTAGAAATTGGTGTAGAATTAGAAATAGCATGGGCAGTAATTTTGAAAAATTAGGTCTTAGCTTGTTAGTCTAAGTATTTTCATTGGCACTAAGGAATTTCAATAAACTGTGAATCTCATCAGCTAGGTTCATCTTAAGAGCACTTCAGAATTATACTTCATTATTGTTCAAGCAGTACAAAGATCAAAGGAAGAGTAGCCACCTTTATTTTAAAGAATGCTCTAAATTAAATTGTCCAAACTTCATATCTGTACATGTCCAGTTTTTCTAATTAACATGACTATTCCTTTCTCCAGGGAACATTTCAGTAACACTGGCTGAATACATTTTTCACATTCTACATTTAAAAAATCCAACTTATGCTGACAACCTAGTTTTATATTCATCTCAGTAAAGACATCTTTCTACATACCTCTATAAGAACACTAAATCTCTATAGCTTTCTTGTACTTTGCTTGGGCATTTCCTTTCTCACCTATTATAAGGTTTAGTCATGCCCAGATTCTGACCTAGGAGAGACAACAGAGAAGATACTACAGGATCTATTAAGGAATGGAACTTCTGCCTTGAACCTCTGTTCTTTTACCTTCCTTAGATAATGATTATTTTCATCCTCTCTCCATAGACAGTAACACTCACAACACCAGGGGATATACAAATATATTTGTTCTTCCCTCCATGGCATTTTGGTTTTATTTTTTGATTAAGAAAATATCAATTATACATTGGAAAAATATCTGCCTTTATTGTAATCAGTACAGTGAGCAGTCAAGGTGTATATCTGTGACCAGGCTACATTAAACAGGTCAGTCTTTGGAATTTAAATCTTAAGCAGAGTAGAACAAGGAGCATGATAGGTAGAATTAAAGATGGCTGCCAAGATTCCCCACCCTCAGTGTACACATATCTCTTTCCGGTTACTCAGTAAAACACTAATCTTGTTTTTGCTATGATGGGATTTTTGCAGATGTAATTAATGTCCCAAATCAGATTTAAGAAGGAGAAATGGGTGTCAACTGGCCTGATCTAATCAGGTGAACACTTAAAAGGGACTAGGCTCTTCCTGAACAAAATTATTCAGAGCATGAGAGGAATTTGACACAAGAAAGATTTACAATTATTACTTTGAAGATGGAGATGCCAATTGACAATGAACCTTGGTGATGTTGAGGAGCTAAAAACAGCTTCTAGCTGATAACCTATAAGGAAACAGAGACCTCAGTCCTACAACTGTATGGAACTGAATTCCACTAACAACTTGAATGAACTTGGAAGTGAATTCTTCCTAGAGCTCCAGATGACAACTAGGCCTGGCTGACACTTGATATCAACCTTTGAGACTATGAACAGAGAATCCTATCACACCATTTTCAGACCTTTGACCTAGGGAACCATGAGATAATAAACACATGCTTTAATATGCTAAATTCATGCTAATCTGTTAAACATCATTAGTAAACTAACACAGAAGAGAACTTGTTAGAATCAAACCCTGGAGATTTTTCTTTCTAGCTTTGTGATGTTGGTCATTACTGTCTGTACTTTTGTTTCTTTTACTGCCTGTACTTTTGTTTCTTTAACTGTAAAATGCATACAAAACATCCTTTCTTATATGGCTTTTGAGGGGATAAAAGAAGTTGCAAATCTCATTTTTATAATGATGATTCAGATAAATTTGAATCACAAAGTGTTTTGTTAGACTTTATTCCTGTGCAAGAATCAGGAGCCCTTTCAACATGGCATGCATAAGAAGAGACCTTTCTATTTTGTGAGAATAGAGACTCCTGAAAAATAAAATACAAAAAGTAAAGTCTGGTCTGACAGTAACTAGAAACTCATAAAACAATTCCATTCTTTGTGTAACTTTCTTGGATGGATTTTAATCTCTCCTTTTCATTTCCCAGTTTTACTGAGATATAATTGATATATATCTTGTAAGTTTTAAAGTATATAACATGCTAATTTGATACATGAATATATTGTAAAATGATTATCAAAATAAGGGTTTCCCATGTGGTGTAGTGGTAAAGAACCCACCTGCCAATGCAGGTAAATGTAAGAGACACAGGTTCAATCCCTGGGTTGGGAAGATTCCCCTGAAGAAGGGAATGGCAACCCACTCCATTATTCTTGCCTGGAGAATCCCCATGGACAGAGGAGCCTGGCAGGCTACAGTCCATAGCGTCGCAAACATTTGGACATGACTGAAGCGACAGCACATACAACACATTCAGCACCTCACATAATTACAGTTTTTGTGTATGTGGTGAGAACATTTAAGACTTACTCTTTTAAGAACTTCCAATTATAATTTAATATTGTTAACTATATTCATCATGTTGAAAATTAGATTTCCAGATCTTATTCATCTTATTGGAAGTCCAATGACCAACTTCTCATTTCTGCCAACTCTGGGGCCCTGGTAACCACCATTCTACCTTCTTTGCTATGATCTCAGTTTTTCATACATGTGTAAGTAAGATCATACAATATTTTTCTCTGAGTATTTCACTTAGCACAATGCCCTCAAGGTCCATTTATATTGTTTCAGATGTCAGGATTGCTTTACTTTATGGATGAATAATATTCAATTGTATATGTACTACATTATCTGTTCATCCATTGATGAATATTTAAATTGTTTGATTTCTAATTTTCTATGCATGTTTCTCACTCAAAATTTTAGCATTTCCTGTGGCTCTAACTCTACCTCTCATCATACATCAGACGGGCTGATTTGCTCTCAGTATCTCTTAAATTAAGTTATTAAGAAAAGGAATCAGATTTTCTCAGCCCAGCTTATGCCTTAATTCACTGTGATCCAATCAGTTGTAGCCTTGAGGTGAATATTGTCACATTACCTGAAGCTAACAAGAAGCGGCTGCGCTTTGCTGGAACAGCCATGAAGAGATACCCCACGTCCAAGGTAAGAGAAACCCAATTAAGACAGTAGATGTTGTGAGAGGGCATCAGAGGGCAGACAGACTGAAACCACAATGACAGAAAGCTAGCCAATCTGATCCTATGGACCACAATCTTGTCCAACTCAATGAAACTAAGCCATGCCTTGTGGGGCCACCCAAGACAGACGGGTCATAGTGGAGACGTCAGGCAGAATGTGGTCGACTGGAGAAGGGAATGGCAAACCACTTCATTGAGAAGTGCCTTGAGAAACCCATGAACAGTATGAAAACACAAAACGATAGGACAATGAAAGATGAACTCCCCAGGTCGGTCGGTGCCCAATATGCTACTGGAGATCAGTGGAGAAATAACTCCAGAAAGAATGATGGGACAGAGCCAAAGCAAAAACAACACCCAGTTGTGGATGTGACTATGATAGAAACAACTTCTGATGCTGTAAAGAGCAATACTGCATATTAACCTGGAATGTTAGGTCCATGAATCAATATAACTTAGAGGTGGTCAAACAGAGATGGCAAGAGTGGACGTCGACATTCTATGAATCAGCAAATTAAAATGGACTGGAATGTGTGAATTTAACTCACCTGATGATTTTATCTATGACTGAGAGCAGGAGTCCCTTAGAAGAAATGGAGTGGCCATCATAGTCAACAAAAGAGTCCAAAATGCAGTACTTGGGTGCAATCTCAAAAACGACAGAATGATCTCTTTGTTTCTAAGGCAAACCATACAATATCACGGTAATTGAAGTCTATGCCCCGACTAGTAATGTTGAAGAAACTGAAGTTGAACAGTTCTATGAAGACCTACAAGACCTTTTAGAACTAACACCCAAAAAAGATGTCCTTTTCAATTTAGGGGACTGGAATGTAAAAGTAGGAAGTCAAGAAATACCTGGAATAACAGGCAAATTTGGCCTTGGAGTACAGAATGAAGCAGGATAAAGGCTAATAGAGTTCTGCCAAGAAGATGCACTAGTCATAGCAAACACCCTCTTCCAACAACACAAGAGAAGAATCTATACATGGACATCACCAGATGGTCAACACCAAAACCGGATTGATTATACTCTTTGCAGCCAAAGATGGAGACGCTCTATACAATCAGCAAAAACAAGACTGGGAGCTGACTGTGGCTCAGATCATAAACTCCTTACTACCAAATTCAGACTTAAATTGAAGAAAGTGGGGAAAACCACTAGACCATTCAGGTATGACCTAAATCAAATCCCTTATGATTATATAGTAGAAGTGAGAAATAGATTAAAGGGACTAGATCTGATAGACAGAGTACCTGATGAACTATGAACAGAGGTTCGTGACATTGTACAGGAGACAGGGATCAAGATCACCCCCAAGAAAAAGAAATGCAAAAAGGCAAAATGGCTGTTTGAGGAGGGCTTAAAAATAGCCATGAAAAGAAGAGAAGCCAAAAGCAAAGGAGAAAAGGAAAGATATACCCATTTGAATGCAGGGTTCCAAAGAATAGCAAGGAGAGACAAGAAAGCCTTCCTCAGCAATCAATGCAAAGAAATAGAGGAAAACAATAGAATGGGAAAATCTAGAGATCTCTTCTAGAAAACTAGAGACACCAAGGGGAACATTTCATACAAAGATGTGCTCAATAAAGGACAGAAATGGTATAGACCTAACAGAAGCAGGAGATATTAAGAAGAGGTGGCAAGAATACACAGAAGAACTGTATAAAAAAGATCTTCATGACCCAGATAACCACAAAGGTGTGATCACTCACCTAGAGACAGACATCCTGGAATGTGAAGTCAAGTAGGCCTTAGAGAGCATCACTATGAACAAAGCTAGTGGAGGTGATGGAATTCCAGTTGAGCTCTTTCAAATCCTGAAAGATGATGCTGTGAAAGTGCTTCACTCAATATGCCAGCAAATTTGGAACTATGTAAACTATGTAAAGAAGATGTTTTGAAGTAGGCTAAGTAGGAGAGTCATATATTGTCATCCTATAGAAGACTGTTGGTATACCCCTGTCCAAGATATGGAAAAGACAAGAATACAACTAGTATAGAATATCATTCCCTGGAAGGAGAGATGAGTAGCCCAGGCCTTGAACAGAAAACTGCTTATTCAGAATAGTGGCTGATCAATACCGTGGGATTCTTTATCATTGTTGTCACTTTGTTTGTCTTTTGAGTTGAGGGATAAGGAAGAGAATCACAGAAATATCAGATTAGAAGAACAGATCAGAAGAACAGGGCCTGAACTTTCACAGTTTTGAGATGGAAAGAATGGATGAGTGAATTTCCCACAAGCCAAGTAAACAAGGAATAAAAATTGAAAATGAACCATTTGTCAATGCTCTGTCCTTATAGAGGAAGATAAAATGGATTAAATTAAATGACTAAAAACAGTTCATGAAAGGTTATTCCAGGAATATTAATGAATGAAGCAATGGGCATGGAAGTAAAAGGAGTTCTAATGGGATTTCTTGAAGAACAAACAGTTTTCCTTCCTTTCTAGGGGGGATTAGGTCCCAGGCCCCTCTGAATACCAAACTTCCTATTGCTCAAGTCCTTTATCTAAAGTGGCTACCTGTTTACTGATAATCTAAGCACATCCTCCTGTATACTTTAAATGGTCTCTAGGTTATTTATAATACCTAATACAATGTAAATACTATGTGAATAGTTGCCAGCATGCAACAAATTCAAGTTTTGCTTTAAGAAACTTTCCAGATTTAAAACAAACAAACAATTTTTTTGATCTGTGGTTAGTTCAATCCAAAGATGCAGAACTTGCCTGTATGGCAGGCCGACCATACTTAGGTTCAGTTCTTTTCAGTTCAGTTGCTCAGTCGTATCCAAATCTTTTGCGACCCCATGAACTGCAGCATTCCAGGCCTCCCTGTCCATCAACAACTCCCGAAGTCCACCCAAACCCAGGTCCATCAAGTCAATGATGCCATCCAACCATCTCATCCTCTGTTGTCCTCTTCTCCTCCTGCCCTGAATCCCTTCCAGCATCAGGGTCTTTTCAAATGAGTCAGCTCTTCAGATCAGGTGGTCAAAATATTGGAGTTTCAGCTTCAACATCAGTCCTTCCAATGAACACCCAGGACTGATCTCCTTCAGGATGGACTGGTTGGATCTCCTTGCAGTCCAAGGGGCTCTCAAGAGTCTTCTCCAACACCACAGTTCAAAAGCATCAATTCTTCGGCACTCAGCTTTCTTTATAGTCCAACTCTCACATCCATACATGACCACTGGAAAAGCCATAGCCTTGACGAGATGGACCTTTGTTGGCAAAGTCTCTGATTTTTAATATGCTGCCTAGGTAACTATTTAGAATTTGGGTACCTATTTCTGAAAACACACTGATACACAGACTTTAACAGTGGAACCAAGTGATGCACCTTCGGTCTCTGTCAGATAGATCTCCATTCCATTTACCTGAGTTAAAGAAGTCGGGGCTTCCCTGGCTGCTCAGAGGGTAAGGGAGTCTGCCTGCAATGCAAGAGACCTGGGTTCAACCCCCAGTTCAGGAAGATCCCCTGGAGAAGGAAATGGCAACCCACTCCAGTACTCTTGCCCAGAAAATTCCATGGACGAAGGAGCCTGGTAGGAATACAGTCCATGGGATCACAAAGAGTCTCACATGACTGAGAAACTTCACTTCAAAGTAACCAAAACCAAAAGCAATAGTCTATGAGGAGGAGGGGAAAAGATCCGAGGAAGAAAAGAGCAGACATACTGACTTCCTTCAGTGCAGATTTCTTGGGTCACAGCTTGTGTCTGAGCAAGAATGCGAAAGAATGGTGCAGGAGAAAATGACATTTTGATACGAGAAAAATTTTAAACTGGCTTAGAGAGAAGTGTACTTTTTAATACCTACAAAATGACTGGAAAGAAGGGAGGTGTAAAAGAGTATGTTTGAAGGCAGTAATTAGGAAAATATAATAAAACTGTCATGTTAGTACCCCACAAAATTTAGACTGTGAAATATACCATTTTTTAACAGAATAAGAAGTTTGAAAACCAAAAGTTTATGCAAAATTGATGTTAAAAATATGAAAAATTAAAACATATAAACCCAATAAAAATGAATAATCAGATAAGACAAAAATGGGAAAGGACTTTGTATAAATGATGACTAAGAATAAGCCATATAGTTCTGACTACACAGCACTTAAAATATTAAATATATATTTATATATTTAGCTATATATAATATTTTAAACTATTATTAAAAGTTCAGTAGACATTCACAGATTTCTATTTTTTGTTTCACTGTGTCAGCTTACTAATTTTAGCAATGTCATTCTGGAAAAAAATTCTTATATAAATGTTAGAAGTACTTACTCTGTATTCTCTAATTTCTTAGGTATGTAGATTAAAAAAACAAAAAATACAAAACACAGATGTATGTTATTTACCTGTCACATACTTATACCACACATACTTGACTTCACTCATTTAAATTCAGATTACCTGAAAATGCTTATCTATGCACTTTCATCAACATATATACAAATTTCACCACTCCTGCCTGAATCATTGGCATCAAACACATGTGTTACTTTGAACTAGTTGGCTTGAAGTGTCTCTTCTCCTTCTCAGATTCCAGGAGTTGCCACATGCAACTTATTAGTTTTCTGCTTGTCTATTTATGTTCTCAGTCCTATTTATGTAATGAAATTTATTAACATCTTCCTAACTTTTTACCTCCTGGGATAAATATTCTTGGTCATTGTAGCAATTAAAAAAAAATCTGTCTACTTGATTTCTCAGAATTTTATTTTTAATTTAGCTTTTCCCCAAATCCACCTCAACAAGATACAGAAATAGATAAAGAGCAAAAGAAGAGAAAGAAAACTGATCCAGATTTATGCCTCAGGGGATGAACTGATGTTTGAAATTTAATGTAAATTTAGTGTGATTGTGTATTTTTCTGGGGAGAATACATATTTTTCATATAGTTTTCAAAAAATATATGAAAAATTAAGAATCTCTAGTCCACATTTTTTGTCCTTTGTGCCATGTAAGTCAGGTTTTGTGACAATTTCATAAAATAAATTGGTTAGAAATTGAAAACATTATTGGTAAATTTTGCCAAGTTACTTTTTAATTGATAATCACACCAATAATTTTTAGAATACTTGTTGAACTATCACCACTAGCCAGTGGTGTTGAAACTTATATAAAGATAAAGAACAAGGTTTTGATAGGTGACTTCTTTGATATTTATTTAAATTTTTAAAAATGTATTTCCTATTGAGTATAAACTTTTTTCCATATAATTTTTTTCCTCTTTTTATATAGTGAATGTCCTCTGACTATTTTTATTAGACAGTCTGACAGTCTGAACCAATGACTGAAATGTAAATTATAAAGTGTTCTGATTGGGAGAACTTGTGATCATTAGTCATGATCCAAAAGTCCAGACTCTAATACAGACCCAGTTCTCTCTCCACCTCTGCACTGCTCACCATGGTTATGCTAAAAGGAAAAAAAGCACAGCCACTGCCCTAGGGATACAAAACCCATAAAAAAAAATTAGGTTCAGCTATCGCAGAGCGTACTACATAGCACATTCAATAAACATATGCTGAATGAATTATATTTTTCTGAGCAACAGTTTGTCCATCAATCCACATAAACCTCCAGCCCAATTGCTCAGAAAAGAAGATCTACTTTTCTGTCTTCCCATAGTACTTGCTTACATTTTTTTTATTATATTAGGCTTCCCTTGTAGCTCAGTTGGTAAAAAAAAACTGCCTGCAATGCAGGAGACCTGGATTTAATCCCTGGGTCAGGAAAATCCCCTGGAGAAGGAAATGGCAAACCCACTCCAATACTCATGCCTGGAGAATCCCACAGACAGAGGAGCATGGCAGGCTGCAGTCCATGGGGTCGCAAGAGTTGGACACAACTTAGTGACTAAATTCCATAATTTAATTTTATTGCATTTATTTCATTTTACACTACACCATTCACTCAATGCTTTATCCACATATATATATTATAAAGTTTCTAACTGTGATAGCCTCATAATACTCAAAAGGTCACTCAAGTTTCAGGCAGCAATTCACCTATTTTTTAAATAATATGAATTATCCATTCATATACTAAATTTCTAAAAATATTTCACCTATTTTATTATGCGTAAGCACTCTAAACTCTTTCAGGACAAGAGACCAACTAAGTCTATATGATAATATCCATCATAATAATACTGTAGAAAACATGTCATAGAATTAAATTTAGGAAGTAAGTTCAATTAATGGGATAGTTGGTGAAACCTCATTATATTCAGTGTTACTCTGCTAAAGAGAAGCTTCATCTTTCAATCATCTGTAAGTGAATTATTAGCTTCTTAAAATTTTATATTATGATATTTAGTTTACAAGGACATGCTGAGGTATTTCAGTAATGAACACATTTGTTAAAATTACAAACCAATAAAAAGTAATATAGATGTTTATCTCAAACTCATTCCAGCAGATACTAGTTTTCCATTTGTCTACTCTAAATAAAATGACTCTAAAGCTGATTTTCCTGAGAATTCAAAGGTGACAATATGCCAATATAAATGTATAGAGCATTTGTGGTATCATGTACTGTAGTGGGTTAAATCTCACCCCTCCACCCTGCCCCAAAGAGATATGTTCAAGTCTTAATCCCTGGTACATGGGAGTGTGACTTTATTTGAACACAGTCTTTGCAGAGGTAATTAAGATAGCAGCAAGCTAGATTAGGGCAGATGCCAAGTTCAGTGACTAGTGTTTCTACAACAGAAAGGAAAGGGAGATTTGGACCCAGAGACACAGAGGAAAGAGATGACAGAGACAAGACAGGACTGAGGCAGTTATAGGACAAAAAGTGAAAAAGATTGTTAGCAACCATCTGAAGCTAGGAAGAGGCAAGGAATAACTTTCCCTTGAAACTTCAGCAGTTCTATAGCATTGCCAACACTTTTTGATTTTGAATTTGTAACCTCTAGAACAGTGAAAAAAATAACTGGTTTGTTTTAAGCCATCAGTTTGTGGTCATTTTTACAGCCATAGAAAACTATGAGTACCAATCATACTAATACATATACTAATGTTTATTTATGTGCTGTGTACACAAATATCTACAAATAAGAAAAATGAAATATTTTCAAAAAATCAGGTATACATTAAAAAATGTCAAATGGGAAGTTTCAAAACATCAGAGAAAAAGGTAGAGAGATATCTTTTTAATGATTATTGTTATTTTAACAAATAATATTTCAGCATCTAATGTAGGCTCTATATTCTGACAGCTACAGAGGGGACAAGAGCTCTGCTCCAGAGGCAGACACAGTAGGTAGAATAAGTACAGTTTTGTTTTTCTTTTGTCTTTTTCTAAATGAACTGATAGAGGTTTATACTAAATCTTATAGGAACACCAGGATTGACCACTTATGTGAAATGAGAGCAGGTAAAACCAAGAAAGACTTACTGGTGACGGGGACAGAGGAGTAGTAACTTTTGAACCACACTATCCATAAATTGGCTGGAAAAACCTGTGCATGGAAAGTGGGGATAAGAAGAGAGACTATTATAAATTATAGGGACATCCTGCTAAGCCAAAAGCCAAGAACAATTTGTCAAGAACATCAGTAAGAGATGAACAGAGAAATAAAATTAAGTGTAGGAAGAGGGAGTATATAAGGACAGAGAAGTAACATAAAAAAGAATATAAGGTTATAAACCAACCTGCTCATTAATAAGAACAATGGATTTGTTGCATAGTGGGCTTATGGTTTGCTTTGATTTTTCTCTATGTGCCAAATTATAGTGTCATATCTTATACAATTAAAAATCATTACTCATGTAGTAATAAAAATAATTTAAATATAAGATGTTATATAAAATAGTGTCCAAAATATAATATGTTATATAAAATAATGTCCTGTTATGTGTCTATGTAAAAAGGATAGGAAGAAAATAAGTTTGCTAACTGGCTGTCTTTGAGTGGAAGCAACATGGGGGATTTCATTTTCTCATTTACACTTTTAGATTTTCAAACTTCTCCACATTAAAATATTACTTTCATAACTAGACAATTATTTGCTTAAAAAATTTAGAAGCATAATAACAATTAAGCATCTGGTAACTGCTTTAATGGAATAATGTTTTTATTTTCTGAATATCTCTTGCTTAGCATTTTATGTTTGATTGTCTTCAATGCTTGTCATCACTTTTGTTCATTTATTGTCTTAGTTATGCATTTTGAACATTAATAATAGAGGTGCTAATTACTTCATTAATATCCTTTCTATTTACTATGAATGTTAATATTCACATCTAACTGTAGTTTTCTCCCACCACGAGCTGTCTACATTCAAAAGCTTTGCTATTTGTATTGCTTCTTTTATCTTTTAATCTTTTTATCAAGTGGCTCAGAACTGCCTCAACAAAGAGAAAAAGATAGTTGAATGCTGAAGCTATTTCTTACTCATTTACTCTGAGTTCCAGTCTCCAGATGTAAAAATCCCTGTACGTGCCTTCTGGGTTTGCAAAAGGACCATGATTTTATGTTTTGGAGCATTTGAAACTCTTGACTTAATCAGTTCAGTTGCTCACTCGTGTCCGACTCTTTGCGACACCATGGACTGCAGCGCGCCAGGCCTCCCTGTCCATCACCAACTCCCGGAGTTTACCCAAACTCATGTCCATTGAGTCAGTGATTCCATCCAAACATTTCATCCTCTGTCATCCCCTTCTCCTCCCGCCTTCAATTTTTCCCAGCATCAGGGTCTTTTCAAATGAGTCAGCTCTTCGCATCAGGTGGCCAAAGCTTCAATTTGAATATCAGTCCTTCCAATGAACACCCAGGACTGATCTCCTTTAGGATGGACTGGTTGGATCTCCTTTTGAAGAGTCTTCTCCAACAACACAGTTCAAAAGCATCACTTCTTCAGCGCTCAGCTTTCTTTATAGTCCAAATCTCACATCCACACATGACTACTTGAAAAACCATAGCCTTGACTAAACGGACCTTTGTTGGCAAAGTAATGTCTCTGTTTTTTAATATGCTGTCTAGGTTGGTCATAACTTTCCTTCCAAGGAGTAAGCCTCTTTTTAATTTCATGGCTGCAGTCTCCAGCACCACACAGCCACTGCTCCCTTGACTTAATAGAACATTAATTTTTCAAAAATAACATTATTTTTCTGCATATTACAATATTGAATAGACCAGAATACATCAAATGATAGAAACTATTTCCCTAGTGAAAAACTATTTTTTCAAAATTAACATAGGAAGATAGATTTAAAGCAGTGAAATAGCCAATCTATCATGTATACTCTCTGTCTCACCATTTTTTTCTAACCATTAGGGTCATTTTCATTCTAACTTAAATTTTTCAGATTTTTCATAAATCTACCCAGTTGCTACTGCTTTCTTGTAATTGCAATTTTGCTGTAAAATGAAGTGTTTATATAAGAATATGATTATGAATTTTATAGTCATGAAAGCTCTACAAATCTTTACATTATGTTACACAGAAATGCAGAATCCTAGAATTGATTCCATCCTCTTGTAGTCTATCCCTGGGCCTATTACTGAATTTTATTTGTTATTATTATAATTTTAGTGTATAATGTAGCTGGCTGAAACAGCACATACTTGGGACAGAGTAAGACGAAATTAAAACAAGTGTATGAATTACATTCAAACTGCTCTCTCTTTTACAAAACAAATATTTGGAAAAAGGAACACACATTTTTTAAAGTACACATGAAAGTAAGTTAAATGAAAATGTTTTGTTTCTTTAAATTGTCTAATGTATTGTTGTTTCTTCAGGGCATTATGTTTTGTTTAAATGCTTTTTCACTTTCAACCCGTGATAAAGTTCTGATTCTCTAGAGCATACAAACCAGTAAAATTTAATATTCCAAACAGTAAAACACACCCTTTCTAACCTACATTCTAATACAGCAGTTGTAAACAAATATCATTTGCTTTAATTTCATGTACTTTGATTTTATTTGTTTAGATTTGAATCTCATATGGGTTTTTTTTATTAATCTTTCAAGAAAGAACCTCAAAATCATACTATCAGCAGCTAGTCCACCAACAACAAAAACAGATAGGTTGTACATAAGTTGGAAGACTGTCATACATTTTGCTGTTTTGTTTTTATTTTTAAAGATGCCATTATTTATTTAAAAGGTGAAGATTAAATAGTTTTTACCAGCAGAGCAAATATTTTAAAATAAATTACTCTGTAGAAATGCAGTATTGTCTTACTAAATTTTGCCTTTTTCAATTTTTAAAATACATTCAAATGCCAGCATATTGTAGTGGAAAAAAGATTAATTTAAAGCACTGTCTAAATGAACTGTATTCATTCTTTAGAACCTATTTCAGACATTTCTGTCTTCCAGTAACTTCAAGCTCATTAAGGCAAAATAATTTGGTAGTTTTGATACACAGTGGCTGTAAGTAGTCTGCTTATCTAGCTTAAGTTTTTTGGCTGAATCACAGAGATGCCCAGGTTCACAATACATTCACTTATTCAACAATCATTAATTATTTACTACATGCCAGACACTGTTCTAGGCACTCGGTACACTACTACATCACAATTCATGAAAGATACAAGGTTGTCATAATTCTCATGGAAATATTAGCTGTATATGCAATAAATAATTAAAAAGCAGAGACATCAATTTAACAACAAAGGTCCATATAATCAAAGCTATGGTTTTTACAGTAGTCATGTATAGATGTTAGAGTTGGACCATAAAGAAGGCTGAGCCCCAAAGAATTGATGCCTTCAAATTGTGGCACTGAGAAAACTCTTGAGAGTCCCTTGGACTGCAAGGAGATCAAACCAGTTAATCCTAAAGGATATCAACCCTGAATATTCATTGGAAGGACTGATGCTGAAGCTCCAAGAGTCTGGCCACCTAATGCAAAGAGCCGACTCATTGGAAAAGATCCTGATGCTAGGAAAGACCAAGAGCTGGGGGAGAAGGGGGCAACAGAGGATGAGATGGTTGGATGGCATCACTGACTCAATGAACATGAGTTAGGTCAAACTCCAAGCAATAGTGAAGAACAGAGAAGCCTGGCATGCTGCAGTCCATGGGGTCACAGAGTCAGACACGGAGTGACTGAACAACAACAATAATCATACAATAATGAATGCTACAAAAATACTGAAAAATATATAATTGTGATTGAGGTGTTTTCTCTAAGGTCATATTTAAACACTAGGAAGGACACAGTCATTCAAAGGGCAGGGAAAGAGTATTCCAAGAAGGGGAAAGCTAAGATATACAAAGAAGACCAGGGTTGGTGAGACATACCGAGCTTTACTCGGTATGAATGATATGAAATCAGGTTACAATAGAAGGAAATGGCTTGTAAACCAGGGGAATTTGATTTACATTTGAAGGGAATTAGGAATTAACAGATTTACTTCTTCAAAGGACTATCTGGTTGCTGTGTGAAGACTGGTTTGAAAATTGAAACCAGAGATGCCAGTTAAAGTCTTTTGCAGTCTCTTATACAAGAGATGGTAGCACAGGTCCAGAGCACTAGCGTGGAGCTGGATGGAAGTGAAATTCACAGTGTTTTGGAGATTGAGTCAGAGACTTACTAATGAATTGGATACAAGGCATAAAGAAAGAAAGAAGACAAGGATTTTTCTCCCGAAACAAATGAGTATATGCTTGCAGAGTTCATAGCAATAGGACAGAATAAACAAGTTGGAGGTGACTGTGTTGTACCATGTGTTCTGAGAAACAACTCACTCAGAAGGGCAATGCAGATAGTGGAGTGCAGTTTATTACACCGGTGGGCCCAAGGCAGTCTCCTCTTAGCCAAGGATCCTGACCAGTTTTTCTGAAAACCTTATATACCCTAAGTGTACGTGCCCAAACCCACCTCCCCAAATTCCCTGAAACTAGTCTGAACAAAGGAAAAGAAAGATGCAATCAAAGTTAACCCATGATTCATATGCCTTAAGCCTAGGTAGTTAACAGCAGACAATTATCAATAGGCCTGTGGTCATACACCAATAAGAATAATAGAATTTATGATTCTATTCGGTTACACAGATAATTAGGGTATTCTTTTAGGCAACCGAGAGTCTAGTTACGAGCCCTGGGGCTCTTCTATCCAGGGGGCCTGGTTTTCCAGTTGGTATGCCGTTTCCATAGATACTGGGCATAGAGCTCAAAGTCCACAGTCTGGCCCAAGATGGAGTCCTGATTTCAAGATGGAGCCTGTTCTGTCTGTTTCCTCCTTCAACTGTAACAAAAATTGTGTTTTGACCATGTTAATTGTGAGATGTTTATCATCTCAAATAGAAAGCTCAAGCAAGTGGACAAGAAGATCCTACTGTATAGCACAGGGATCTATAATCAATATCCTGTGGTGGATCATAAAGGAAAATAATATGAAAAAGAATATGTATATGTACTAATATAGCTGAATCACTTTGGTGTGCAGCAGAAATTGATAAAACATTGTAAATCAACTACACTTCAATAGTTTTTTTTAATAAAAAGATCAAGCAAGAAGTTGAATATAGGAGTCTGGAATTCTAAGAAATGTTCTGGATTGGACCTTACCTATTTAAATCATTGAAATAAAGATAGTCTTTAAATTCATGAGACTGTGTGAAATTTCCTAGGAAGACTGTGTGGATAAAAAGAGGAACAGTGAAAACAGTTGAAGAAGGACTCAGATGAATCCCTGTATTATTCTAACATTTATGACAGTAGCAGAGAAAGAAAGGTTAAAGGTCATATGGGGGCCTTTGAGGTAAGAGGAAGACTAGAAGAGGGAGATGTAATAGATGTCAAGAGAAAAGGATTCAAAAAGGAGGAATGGACAATTAAGCCTACTATAGCTGGATTTTAAAATATGAAGGTCATGGGTGACCTTGGCAACAGCAGCCTCTGTGGAGTAGTCATGATCAAATCATTACTGGAGCAGGTGCAAGAAAGAATTGAAGAGATAGAGATAGTAATTAGAGATAACTTCTTCAAGTTCCTTTTTTATTTGTTTTTGTTGTTGTTGTTGTTTGTTTTCTTAGGAAATGCAGGAGAGAAATGAGAGCGTAATTAGAGGGGGATAAGGGACAAAGTTAGATGATATTTTGTTAGATTACATTTTGAATGGGTTTTGCCATTTATTATTATTTAAGATAAGACATTATTAAAATTTATCTGCAGATGGGAAAGGTCCAACAGAGAAGGAGAAATTGATGACATCAAGAGTAGAGAGGCTATTTCAGGAAAAATGTATTAGTCTCTGGTTTATCAATTCTTTGTCATGTGACAGTTGTAGAAAGTTCTTAACTCTGTAGACTATGAGGGGAAACTGGTAGGAATTGCTGAGACAGTCACTAGTGAAAAGGAAACCAATATATCCCCTTCTTGGATTAAATGGAGAATGCTGAGGACAGTAAACTGATTCTTCTAAGACCATCACTTGCTACCACCTTACAGTTACTCTCCCTTGAATCATAGTGATATTTTTATTATTATGTCTCTGTAGAGTCAAAGTGTGAAATATAAGCTGACAAACAAGGTGACTGTTGATAATGCTGGCCTGGGACACTTGGTGACAAGTCAGTCCCTTCAGGATAAACTGGAATCCAAATTTGTAAATTTAAAGAATGAGGAGGATTTGCTCTGAAAATTAAGGTTGCATCCCTTGTACAGATGAAAATGCTTTAGAATAAAAAAAGAAAGAAAAGCAATGTTTATTTTTTCCATTCATAAAATAATGATGAAATATGTTGTTTGTGTCTTTAATGATTTTTCAGTAAAAACAAACAAGGCTCTTATCCATAATTTTTATTGTGAGTTTATAAGTTTATAAATTTATAGAAGTAAAATGAACTGGATTAAATTCTTGATAATGTAAATATTGACTTCCTGGAAGTAATTATTTGAGAAAGACATTAATAAACTTCAGGTAATAAACAGTTATTCTAGGCATCCAGAATTATAAATATATATTCAAATATAATAACAAATACCTCCTCACCTAAAAAAGCAGTAAAGATTCACTGGTTTTGGTCTTTATTTTAATGAAATTTTGTTTTTTCCATTCCCTCAATTTAGGGCCCTTTTTCCTTCAGTCTCACATTATAGCCATTGTGACACCAAATGAGTTGCTAATACAATGTACAGGTCTCTATTCACAAGACTGTGGATAGTGGAGAAAACTTAGATATTCCTTCTATAAATATTTATTTGAATAAATGGCAAGGTTGATTTCCTAGTTTGTTAGCATGATATAATTTAAATGATAGGTGTTTGAGCTTCTCTATATTTGCTGATGACTCCAAGTTCTGTGCTCTTAGTTCAGTTTCTACGATACCTGGGCACTGTGGTGAAAGACCATAGTGGTGGCAAATAGTGAGTAATCAAAATTTTCTCCACTTCCTCTCTCCTTTTGCTTAATTCTAAACAGAGAGCTTCCAATATGGCAATATGGCTGAGGAAAATTACTGGAGAGATGGAAGACAGAATAGTAGTTGCACATTGGACAGAAGAAGCCCTTTGTCTTCCCCATTAATGCAATATGAACTTATGATAATTTTTTTGCCACTAACACAAATTTTAGTACCACTTTTTCTGTGGATTATTGAAGGACAGATGTAGAGAGAGAGAAAAGAAAAGAAAAAATTAAAGGGGAGGGAGAAGAGAAGAGAAAAGAAGAGGAAAGAAGAGAAATAAAGCAAGCACTATAGTTCTGGTTTGCAAAAAAGGTCCAGACAATCTTTTAGGGGTTAGGAAACTAAAAGTTCAGCATCATACTGATGAGCATTCAGCATCTGATGAGACAGATGGTTTGTATAAAGACTCCATTGCCTGTGGAGTCATTAGGCCTGAATCAACTCAACCCTTACCACTCTCAGCGTGTATGTGTGTGTGCTTAGTCACTCAGTCGTGTCTGACTCTTTGTGACCACAAGGACTGTAGCCTGCCAGGCTCCTCTGTCCATGGGGATTCTCCAGGCAAGAATATTAGAGTGGGTTGCCATGCCCCCTCCAGGGAATCTTCCAAACCCAGGGATCAAACCCAGGTTCTCCTGCACTGCAGGTATATTCCTTACCATCTGAGCAACCATTATAACCTTGAACAAATCATCTTAAACCTTGGAGACTTTTGGTTTATTTTCTTTAAAAGCTTCCTGGAACAACTTGTGTGCTCTTCTTAAAAGAGTCGCTCTGAGGATCAAATCGGGGGTGTAAGGGCTGCCACAGAAACATACTGCTTTCTCTGAAAACATGTACTTTCTGGGTGGCTTCCCAGGTGGTGGAGTCGGAAAGATCAGCCTGTCAATGCAGGAGACAAAGGAGAAAGAAGATACGGGTTTGCTCCCTGGGTTGGGAAGATCCCCTGGAGTAAGAAATGGCAACCCACTCCAGTATTCTTGCCTGAAAAATACCATGAACAGAGGAGCCTGGTGGGCTACAGTCCATGGGGTCACAAAGAGTTGGATACAACTGAGCATGCTACACATGCACCACTCAATCCATATAAAATGCTAGTGATGTCTGTTTTCATTTATTCCTCATATGGGACATTCCTATTGCCACTTCATGTTCACTATTCTGGCTGCAGAGGTAAGCTCCAGAATTAAAATGGTAAAGAATCTCCTCCCTAGGAGTTTAAATAAACATTTAATTAAAAAAAGAAAACAAACACATCCTTGATGGTCAACTGAAGAGTGAATCATATCCTCATAGGCAGCAAAAAAGGATCATTTGTTGTCTAAGGGTTGTAACGGTAGCTTGGCCATTCTTCCATTATTCACCATTTATTTATTCAGCATCAGTTATGTGTTAGGTATTATTCTAAGCGCCAAGACTTATAGGTCTAATGAAAAAGACAAATACATCTTTTAAGGATCTTATTAATATTTTCCAGTGTGAGAGATAATAAATAAGACGGGTAAGGAAAGTAGGTAGATGACAGTAATTGCTGAGAAAGCAAAAAACAAGAAAGGAAGTTAAGTGTGTAGGGGGATGGTTGAAATTTTAGTTAAGGGGACAAGGACAGCTCTTACTGAGACAAGTATTTGAATAAGTGCCTAAAGGGCGTGATGAGAGCAGAGTCATATGGATACCAAAGAAAAGAACATTTCAGGAAAATTATATAGCACTCAGGGCAAGTATCATTGATTTTTAACTCCCAGATTCCAGGACAGTTCCTGCATAGGCGATTCACTAATAAATATGTTCTGAATGAAGAATAACTCTCCACACAAAGGAAATAAATCTTTTAAAATATCATTAATTTTCTATCTTTTTTTTTATTTTAGCAAATAAACAGTGCCCTCCTTAGAATGAAAATTTCTGGTGGAAATTATACTAAAGGAGAAAAGATAGGCATTCGAAAACCAGAAAGATAAGCTTAAAAAAAAGTTGTGATAGGTTGCACACAGAAAAATATAATCCACAGGTTGCCTGGAGGATAAATTAAAAAACTTATCTTTATGTCCTGATGAAGAGATCTTATTTCATATATCTCTGCTTTCTAGTCATTTCATCAAGGCAAATAGGATTTTTTGTTGGATTGTTCATATCTTTTTTTTTTCTAGAAAGAGTTTTGTGTTCAGTCACTCAGTCGTGTCTGACTCTTTAAGACACCATGGACTGTAGACCTCCAGGTTTCTCTGTCCAAGAGATTTCCCAGGCAAGAATACTGAAAGTGGGTTGCGATTTCTTTCTCCAGGGTATTTTCCTGACCCAGGAATCGAACTGCATCGGCAGGTGGATTCTTTACCCCTCTGCTACTTGGGAAGCCTTTATCCAGAGACAAAGTCTAGGCAATGTTGCTTCATTGTGGATCAGGCAAAGATCAGCACATTTACCTCTTCGCTTACCCTTTTTCACTCGGCCTCTCCTAGTTCCCCATTTATACAACGTACTTGTACAATGCACTTCCTTCTCCAAAAACTTTCTATACTGAAATACATCCCTGAGCCCAGCAAGTAACCCCAAAAAGTATCATTAATAATATGTAACCAACTATTACCCGTTATCACAACAGCTTGAAGAATCTAAGCATAGGGAGTAACTTTCAAACCTTAATGGGTAACTGCTCACTCCACTTCAAGTACAAACAAAATCTTACAACCCTTATACTTGCATAAATCTTCACAATTAATCAAAAACCTTTGCCTATGTTGTTTTATTTGACTTGTACCACCTGTGACAGAATTCAAGTCCCTTCAGGGAAAAACGAATTTATTATTGATCTTTACACATCCAGTGTTGAGCCCAGTAACAGGGACTTAAGTAGAGACTGGTAAACAGTTCCTGAATGGACCAGATTCTCATACAGTTTAGGAAATTGAAGCACAAAAATCTAAGTAATATGTCAGTCTTTAAGACTGTCAAGAGACAGTGCTAAAGCCTGTACCTGAAATTCTTGAATACAAAAGCAGTGCTCCTTTGTAGCTTATTAGGATGAAACCTGTCATCAGGGAATTAAGTTCCCAAATAGTTTTTAAGTGAAACATTCCAGTGAAATGGGGATCTTTTATAATCTTCAAGCAGTACAATCAGAGGAAAAAAAAGTTGACAAAACTTGAGGAGTAAAATATATTAATGTTATTTCAGTGAGAGACATCATATGGCAGGGTAAGCTTTCATGGTAATCAAAACTCAGCCAAAAGTAATTTCACTGTTTTCAAAAACCCTGTGGACATTCTAATGAGACTTTATTGTACTTTTAATGTTTCAATGCTCACATAAGTCTTTGAGGAAATGACCTCATTCTTAATATCTTTGAGAAAATCTATACATAAACACATTCTACTGAAATATTTTTAACATGAGCATCGAACTGCTCTTTCCCTAATCTTGTGTTAATGAGTGAGCGCAGTATGTTGTCTTGAGTTTATCCATTTCACTGATATTATTCTGGAATGTATATTATTCTGGGTTCTTATGATGTTTATATCCTAGCTTTATTTCTGACTAGCTTTGTGAACTGGATAAGTCATTTTTGGTGCTATCAATTACCTTGATGGAAAAATTGGAAGAGGCACACATACCCTGAAAAGATATAAACATAAGTCAGAATACATTTTATGAAATTTGAATATCAAAAAGAGGCTTTTGTGCTAATCTCTGCTGAGAACATATTTGTATTACCTGTAGAAATCCATACTGCTTAACATAGATCTGAAACAAGTTTACTCTTTTTTGTCTAGAAACTTCAACTTTACTGGGGATTTTTCTGAGATATTTCAGACAACTTTCTACTGTACTGCCACAAGGTCCAAGGTGTGGGAACAAGTCAATGGAAATTGAAATTAAGATGACAAACACTGTTCACATTGGTACTCACAAGACATCTCATCATCATGGTCTTGATGCTTTGGCTCACTAGTAAATAATGGTGATGAGTGCAATTACAATAATAGTTTGAACAAAAAGTTTTATAACAAATATTTTTCTATTTAATGCAAAAAACCTGGAAATTCAGTTTCACTATTTCATGCAGTTATCCAGACTATAGATGCAGATATCCACAACATCATTGATCCACCTTGACATGGCTAGAACCTCAAAAATCAGCTATTTGAGGGAGACAGGGTCCAGAGAATCTGGCTAAGAATGTATACACTTACAAAGAAGAGATAAATTTATATACTATGAAGTCACTTACAAACAACGTCAATACCCAAAGTCAGGATACTACATTAGAACATAAAGGTGGGCAAATTCATCTACTTCTGTGTTGCAGTAGAAGTCAATCATTATTGGAACTGATGTATTTTTTTTTTTTTTGATTCAGTGGAAAAGGCTTTTGTGCCTAGGAAAAGATATAAATATTGTCTACTTATTGATTGATTGATAGCTTGCCATCAATCAATCAATCAATGATTATGCTCCTTCCAAGTGAAAACCTGACAGTGTTTTTTGAATAAGCACATAACAGTAATCACATTTGTACTTAGTGAGTCAGTAGGTTCGGGATTTAAAGGCAACTGAGTGCCAGTCAAAATACTCGCATCTATTGGGAGCAGTATAGTCCAGCCCAAGTAACTCCAGTGCATGATAGGGTTGGCACTCCCCAGGAGAGAAAAATAGTTGCATCCATGAAAGAGTCTGTGTCCGTTTCAGGCAACAGAACCCAGCAAAGTGGCAGCAGATATTAAGTTGGGTGGCACTGGCAGAATTGTCTGTGTGCACATGTGAGATAATTTCAAAGCATGTTTGAAATAACATACTATGCAATTTTTGATTCGCCAATATTCTCCAATTATTGTTAGAATATTCTACAATTATACTTTTGCTTAATTTCCTAATAAATCCATGACATTGATTTATCCAATAGATATTTATTTATCAACTTCAATTTGATCTCCCATCAGGCACTGACTTTGGTTCAGTTCAATTAAGCTCAGTTCAGTCACTCAGTCATGTCCAACTCTGTGCAATTCCATAGACTGCAGCACACCAGGCCTCCCTGTCCATCACAAACTCCCGGAGTTTACCCAAACTCATGTCCATTGAGTCAGTGACGCAACCCAAACATTTCATCCTCTGTCGTCCCCTTCTCCTTCTCCCCTCAGTCTTTCCCAGCTTCATGGTCTTTTCAAATGAGTCAGCTCTTCTCATCAGGTGGCCAAAGTATTAGAGATTCAGCTTCAACATCAGTCCTCCCATTGAACACCCAGGACCGATCTCCATTAGGATGGACTGGTTGGATCTCCTTGTAGTTCAAGGGACTCTCAAGAGACTTCTAAAACACTACAGAATTCAAAGCATCAATTCTTCTGTGCTCAGCTTTCTTTACACTCCAACTCTTACATCAATACATAACTACTGGAAAAACCATAGCCTACTAGACAGACACTTGCGGGCAAAGTAATGTCTGTGCTTTTTAATATACTGTCTAGGTTGGTCATAACTTTCCTTCCAAGGAGTAAGCCACTTTTAATTTCATGGCTACAATCACCATCTGCAGTGATTTTGGAGCCCAAAAAATAAAGTCAGCCAGCCACTGTTTCCTCTGTTTCCCCGTCTATCTGGTATGAAGTGATGGGACCAGACGCCATGATCTTGGCTTTCTGAATGTTGAGTTTTAAGCCAACTTTCACAGTCCTCTTTCACTTTCATTATGAGGCTCCTTAGTTCTTCCTCACTTTCTGCCATAATGGTGATATCATCTGCATATCTGAGGTTACTGATATTTTTCCTGGCAATCTTGATTCCAAATTGTTCTTCTTCCAGCCCAGCGTTTCTCATGATGTACTCTGCATACAAGTTAAATAAGCAGGGTAACAATATACATCCTTGACGTACTCCTTTTCCTATTTAGAACCAGTCTGTTGTTCCATGTCCAGTTCTAACTGTTGCTTCCTGACCTGCATACACGTTCCTAAAGGGGCAGGTCAGATGGTCTGGTATGCCCATCTCTTTCAGAATTTTCCACAGTTTCTTGTGATCCACACAGTCAAAGGCTTTGGCATAGTCAATAAAACAGAAAGAGATGTTTTTTCCTGGAGCTCTCTTGCTTTTTCGATGACCCACAGATGTTGGCAATTTGTCCTCTGGTTCCTCTGCCTTTTCTAAAATCAGCTTGAACATCTGGAAGTTCATGGTTCACGTATTACTGAAGCCTGGCTTAGAGACTTTTGAGCATTACTTTACTAGCGTGTGAGATGAGTGCAATTGTGTGGCAGTGTGAGCATTCTTTGGCATTACCTTTCCTTGAGGTTGGAATAAAAACTGACCTTTTCCAGTCCAGTGGACACTGCTGAGTTTTCCAGATTTGCTGATATATTGAGTGCAGCATTTTCACAGCATCATCTTTTAGGATTTGAAATAGCTCAACTGGAATTCCATCACCTCCACTAGCTTTGTTCATAGTGATGCTTCCTAAGGCCCACTTGACTTCATATTCCAGGATGTCTGGTTTTAGGTGAGTGATCACACCATCATGATTATCTGAGTTATGAAGGTCTTTTTGTACAGTTCTGTGTATCTTGCCACCTCTTCTTAATATCATCTGCTTCTGTTAGGTCCATGTCATTTCTCTCCTTCATTGAGCCCATTTTTGCATGAAAAGTTCTCTTGGTATCTCTAATTTTCTTGAAGAGATATCTAGTTTTCCTATTCTATTGCTTTCCTCTATTTCTTTACATGGATCACTGAGGAAGGCTTTCTTATCTCTCCTTGCTATTCTTTGGAACTCTGCATTCAAAAGGGTAAATCTTTCCTTTTCTCCTTTGCTTTTCACTTCCTGTCTTTTCACAGCTATTTGCAAGGCCTCCTCAGACAGCCATTTTGCTTTTTTGCATTTCTTTTTCTTGGGAATGATCTTGATCACTGTCTCCTGAAGAATATCACGAACCTCCATCTACAGTTCATCTGGCACTCTATCAGATCTAGTCACTTAAATCTATTTCTCACTTCCACTGTATAACCATAAGGGATTTGATTTAGGTCATATCAATGAATGGTCTGGTGGTTTTCCCCACTTTCCTCACTTTAAGACTGAATTTGGCAATAAGGAGTTCATGATCTGAGCCACAGTCAGCTCCCCGTCTTGTTTTTGCTGACTGTATAGAGCTTCTCCATCTCTGGCTGCAAAGAATATAATCAATCTGATTTCGATGTTGGCCATCTGGTGATGTCTATGTTTAGTGTCTTCTCTTGTGTTGTTAGAAGAGGGTGTTTGTTATGAACAGTGCATGTTCTTGGCAAAACTCTATTAGCCTTTGGCCTGCTCCATTCTGTACTCCAAGGCCAAATTTGCCTGTTACCCCAGTTGTTTCTTGACTTCCTACTGTTGCATTCCAGTCCCCTATAATGAAAAGGACATCTTTTTTGGGTGTTAGTTCTAAAAGGTCTTGTAGGTCTTCAAAGAACTGTTCAACTTCAGCTTCTTCAGCATTACTAGTCAGGGCATAGTCTTGGATTACCGTGATATTGAATGGTTTGCCTTGGAAATGAACAGAGACCATTCTGTCATTTTTGAGATTGCTTCCAAGTTTTGGACTCTTTTGCTGACTATTATGGCTACTCCATTTCTTCTAAGGGATTCCTGCCTACAGTCATAGATATATTGGTCATCTGATTTAAATTCACCCATTCCAGTCCATTTTAGTTCACTGATTCCTAGAATGTCAACGTTCACTCTTGCCATCTCCTGTTTGACCACTTCCAATTTGCTTTGATTCATGGACCTAACATTCCAGGTTCCTATGCAATATTGCTCTTTACAGCATCAGACCTTGCTTCTATCACCAGTCACATCCACAACTGGGTGTTGTTTTTGCTTTGGCTCCGTCCCTTCATTCTTTCTGGAGTTATTTCTCCACTGATCTCCAGTAGCATATTGGTCACCTACCAACCTGAGGAGTTCATCTTTCAGTGTCCTACCGTTTTGCCTTTTCATACTGTTCCTGGGGTTCTCAAGGCAAGAATACTGAAGTGGTTTTCCACTCCCTTTCCAGTGGACCACGTTTTGTCAGAACTCTCCACCATGACCCATCCATCTTGGAGGCCATACACAGCATGGCTGTTTCATTGAGTTAGACACGGCTATGGTCCATGTGATCCAATTGGCTAGTTTTCTGTCATTGTGGTTTTAGCCTGTCTGCCCTCTGATGCCCTCTCTCAGTGCCTACTGTCTTACTGGGGTTTCTCTTACCTTGGACGTGGGGTATCTCTTCACGGCTGCTCCAGCAAAGTGCAGCTGCTGCTCCCAACCTTGGATACAGGCCGTCTCCTCACAGCTGCAGCTCCTGACTATGGCCATGGGGTATCTCCTCTTGGCTGCCTCTCCTGACCTTGGATGTGTGGTATCTCCTCTCTGCCCCTCATTGCACCAGTGCAGTGCAGCCGCCCCTCGCCAGTCCGACTTTGGTACTAGTTCCTATCTGAAACTCTTCTGAGGTTATCACCTTGAGGACATTGTGTCTTTTGCATGTCTCACTGTCCTTCAGGAATACCTTGCTCCAACCCTTATCAGGCCAGTCTCAACTGCTGGAGTTCCGTGTGATCTACATCTACACCTTCCAAAATTATGGCAAATTTCTAACACATACGACAAGATTTTTGTCCCGCATTTTCATTTCTCTCTTTAATCTTTCATAGCATTTATTTTTGCTCAATACAGGGCAATATAATTATCTAATTAAAGGAGAAAGCAATAAAACAGTATATTGAATTATGAGACACATAAAAATACCAATGAGTAATTTATCTTCACAGATGAGTGATTTCTACAGTGATGATCAATAAGTGAACTTGTGTATCCTATCCAAAGATTGCATGTTACCATTACCTTAATAAATTAAGAACTCTCTGTGTGTGGTGTTTAGAATGTCACTGTTTAGAAACACCAATTTCATATTCATTATATTGTTCTAAGTGTTACAAACATTTAATTGCCTTATCAGTAAATATTTATTGAGGATTAACTATATACCAGCATAAAATCAAGTGTTTGAGATACAAAGACTGCTGTCACTAAGAAGCTGACAATCTAGCATGTGAAAAACACAAGTAAACAAATAATTGTTTTAAAGGAATATGATATGCAACGTATTATGGATGCAGAGCCTAAAGGGATGAGAAATAACTATTTATTGAACACTGTTGTTCAGTTGCTAAGTCATGTCTGACTCTTCACAATCTCATGGACTGCAGCACACCATTCTTTCCTGTTCACTATCTCTTGGAGTTTACTCAAATTTATGTCCATTGAGTTAGCAATGCTATCTAACCATCTCATCCTCTGTTGCCCCCTTCCCCTTTTGCCTTCAATCTTTCTGAGCATCAGAGCCTTTTCCAATAAGTCAGTTCTTCTCATCAGGTAGCCAAAGTATTGAAGCTTTAGTTTCAGTAATAGTTCTTCCAATGAATAGTCAGGGTTGATTTCCTTTAAGATTGACTGGTTTGGTCTCCTTGCCGTCCAAAAGACTCTCAAGAGTATTCTCCAGCACCACAATTCAAAAGCATAAGTTCTTCAGCGTTCAGCCTTTTTTATGGTCCAAATCTCATATCTGTCCATGACTACTGGAAAAACCACAGTTTTGACTCTATGGACTTTAGTCAGCAAAGTGATGTCTCTGCTTTCTGGTATGCTAAATTTGTCATAGCTGAACATATATACCAGTTGAAGAGCACAATGTTAGATGAAGTTACCAAATGTCACTGTGTCACTATTTCTTTAATTTTAATGAATGTGCAAACAAATACCTGAAAATTATGTCAAAATGCACACTCTGATTCAATAGGTTTCAGGAGGAGTCTGAACTGTTTCATTTTTAAAAGTTTCCAGTAAATGCCAATGCTGCTGTTTCTTGGACAATAAAGATCAAGATCGTACAACCATACTGTTTTATACAGTAAGGCAGAGTGAGTCTCAGACAGATAAAATAATTTGTTAAAAAATTACATAAACCAAACTTATGCAGATTTGAATTTTTTCAAGTTCCAAAACATAGGATTGTTCACTATAGAATATATACAGTCTTGAGTAGTTGTTGGGAGAAAGGAGTGAAGTGACAAGAACTTTCCAAATAAAATAGCACTCAAATTCCTAAAGGCTAATGGGGATTACCAGGCAGTAATAAATTTTTCAGGCAGCATATAAAAAACAAGTAGGTAATTTGGAGTCTGACCTGGCCTACAAGACCTTTTAGACCTAATGCCCAAAAAAGATGTCCTTTTCATTATAGGGGACTGGAATGCAAAAGTAGGAATTCAAGAAACACCTGGAAATCCATGGCTGATTCATGTCAATATATGACAACCACTACAGTGTTGTAAAGTAATTATTCTCCAACTAATAAAAATAAATGGAAAAAAAATAAATGGTATGCTCAAAAAAAAAAAGAAAAGAAACACCTGGAGTAACAGGAAAATTTGGCCTTGGAGTACAGAATGAAGCAGGCCAAAGGCTAATAGAGTTTTGTCAAGAGAACGCACTGGTCATAACAAACACACTATTCCAAAAACACAGAAGACTATACACATGGACATCACCAGATGGCCAACACCAAAATCAGATTCATTATTTTCTTTGCAGCCAAAGATGGAGAAGCTCTATACAGTCAGCAAAAACAAGACCGGGGCTGAATGTGGCTCAGATCATGAACCACATTATTGCCAAATTCAGTCTTAAAGTGAGAAAAGTGGGGAAAACCACCAGACCATTCAGGTATGACCTAAATCAAATCCCTTATGATTATACAGTGGAATTGATAAATAGATTAAAGGGACTAAATCTGATAGACAGAGTACCTGATGAACTGTGGATGGAGGTTCATGACATTGTACAGGAGACAGGGATCAAGACCATCCCCAGAAAAAAAGAAATGCAAAAAAGCAAAATGGCTATCTGAGGAGGCCTTACAAATAGCTGTGAAAAGAAGAGAAGTGAAGAGCAAAGGAGAAAAGGAAAGGTGTATCCATTTGAATGCAGAGTTCAATAAAATAGCAAGGAGAGATAAGAAAGCCTTCTTCAGAGATCAATGCAAAGAAATAGAGGAAAACAATAGAATGGGAAAGACTAGAGATCTCTTCAAGAAAATTAAAGATACCAAGGGAACATTTCATGCAAAAATAGGTTCAATAAAGGAGAGAAACGATATGGACCTAACAGAAGCAGAAGATATTAAGAAGAGATGGAAAGAATACACAGAAGAATGATACAAAAAATATCTTCATGACCCAGATGATCACGATGGTGTGATCATTCACCTAAAGCCAGACACCCTGGAAGGTGAATTCAAGTGGGCCTTAGGAAGCATCACTATGAACAAAGCTAGTGGAGGTGATGGAATTCCAGTTGAGCTATTTCAAATCCTAAAAGATGATGCTGTGAAAGTGGTGCACTCAATATGTCAGCAAATCTGCAAAACTCAGCAGTGGCCACAGGACTGGAAAAGGTCAGTTTTCATTTCAATCCCAAAGAAAGGTGATGCCAAAAAATGTTCAGACTATGCCACAATCACACTCATCTACACGCTAGTAAAGAATGCTCAAAATTCTCCAAGCCAGGCTTCAGCAATATGTGAACCATGAACTTCCAGATGTTCAAGCTGATTTTAGAAAAGGCAGAGAAAACCAGAGATCAAATTGCCAACATCTACTGGATCATCAAAAAAGCAACAGTGTTTCAGAAGAACATCTATTTCTGCTTTATTGACTATGCCAAAGCCTTTGACTGTGTGGATCACAAGAAACTGGAAAATTCTGAAAGAGATGGGAATACCAGACCACCTGACCTGTCTCTTGAGGAATGTATGCAGGTCAGGAAGCAACAGTTAGAACTAGACATGGAACAACAGACTGGTTCCAAATAGGAAAAGGAGCATGTCAAGGCTGTATATTGTCACCCTGCTTATTTAACTTATATGCAGAGTACATCATGAGAAACGCTGGGCTGAAGGAAGCACAAGCTGGAATCAAGATTGCCGGGAGAAATATCAATAACCTCAGATATGCAGATGACACCACCCTTATGGCAGAAAGTGAAGAAGAACTAAAGAGCCTCTTGATGAAAGTGAAAAAAGAGTGTAAAAAGTTGGCTTAAAACTCAACATTCAGAAAACTAAGATCATGGCATCCAGTCCCATCGCTTCATGGCCAATAGATGGGGAAACGGGAAACAGTGGTTGACTTTATTTTTTGGTCTCCAAAATCACTGCAGCTGGTGATTGCAGCAGTGAAATTAAAAGACACTTACTCCCTGGAAGGAAAGTTATGACCAACCTAGATAGCATAATAAAAAGCAGAGACATTACTTTGTCCACAAAGGTCTGTCTAGTAGGCTATGGTTTTTCCAGTAGTCATGTATGGATGTGAGAGTTGGACTGCAAAGAGAGCTGAGCGCAGAATTGATGCTTTTGAAATGTGTTGTTAGAGAAGACTCTTGAGTCCCTTGGACTGCAAGGAGATCAAACCAGTCCATCCTAAGTCAATTCTGGGTGTTCATTGGAAGGACTGATGTTGAAGCTGAAACTCCAATACTTTGGACACCTAATGCGAAGAGTTGACTCATTGGAAAGACCTTGATGCTGGGAAAGATTGAGGGCAGGAGGAGAAGCGGACGACAGAGTATGAGATGGCTGGATGGCATCACCGACTTGATGGACACGAGTTTGAGTGGACTCCGGGAGTTGGTGATGGACAGGGAGGCCTGGCATATAGCGGTTCTTAGGGTCAGTAATATTCGGACATGACTGAGCAACTGAACTGTGGCTGCAGTTTTTTCTAAGAAGTAGAAGTGGATACAGGTAGAGATTAAGCTAGAGAGCTTGGTAACAAAATTGGAAGGAATATTTAAGAATATCAAGCCATATAGGTTTTTAAATAGGTAATTGAAATCTATTGAGTAATATCTTAGAAAAATAACCTGATGACCTCGTTTCTCTAGGAATTTCAATCTGGATGTTTCAAAAAGGAATGGGTATTGATAATTGAAGATCTTAGAAATAATTTCATTTTTCTGTGATAACAGAAGCAGAGAGACTTTGAAAAATAAAACAATTTTCAGAAATACTTACAATGTTCTGTTGCCAAGATAGAGGATCAAAAGGAGGCAGAACAAGATTGAGAAAATCATGGACAAGTTGTAGGCCAGCATGCCTTTATGGTAGCTTCTGCAGATGAAGCATGTAAGTTAAACGTTGGATGGAATTGCTATGCAAATATCCATAATAGCTTGGCATCACCCCAACAGCATCATCCCAGCAGCACATTATACTGGTTGGTTATTAGAACACACACATCACTTGTTTGCTGAGTAGCAGCTGCAAGATCTTGTATTAAACCCTGCTTAAAAAGCACAACCACTTCCTCTGAGGCCTTGTAATTTCATTTAGACAGAAAATTCATTGCATCAGCCAACTACTGAAATAAAGAAAACTGTGACGAATTTCTAGAGAAGAGAGACAAAACAGTCCAGCTTCTGGGTGTGTTCAATAGAAATTGCTAGAAAGCAGTAGCTGTAGTCTGTTCTCTAAAATTGCAAAAAACAACAATACACTCTAAAAATGAGAGATAAAAAAATAATAATAATAAATAAAAATGAGAGATAAGCACAGAGAGTAGTCTAACTGTATCAAAACTGAGTATCCCTATTTTCTTTTAAGTTAATGTAATTTTTTAACATTTTTCTTTTACATTTTTAAAAATTGATTTATTTTTTAAGTGAAGGATAATTGCTTTACAGACTTTTGTTGTTTCCTGTCAAACCTCAATATGAATCAGCTATAGGTATACATATATCCCCTCCCTTATGAATCTCCCTCCCATCTCCCTCCCCATTCCATCCCTCTAGGTTGGTACAGAGCCCCTGTTTGAGTTTCCTGAGCCATACAGCAAATTTCCGTTGGCTATCTATTTTACATATGGTAATGTAAGTTTTCATGTTACTTTTTCCATACATCTCACCCTCTCCTCATGTCTACAAATCTATTCTCTATGCCTGTTGCTCCATTTTTGCCCTGAATAAATTCTTCAGTACAATTTTTTAAATTCTGTATACATGGGTTAGAATATGATATTTATCTTTCTGACTTACTTCACTCTGCATAATAGGCTCTAGATTTATCCACATCATTAGAACTGACTCAAAGACATTCTTTTTATGGCTGAGTAATATTCCATTGTGTATATGTACCACAACTTGCTTATCCATTCATTGGTCAATGGACATCCAGGTTGCTTCCATGTTCTAGCTATTGTAAATACTGCGACAATGAATAATGGGATACATGTGTCTTTTCCAATTTTGGTTTCCTCAGGGTGTATGCTTAGGAGTGGGATTGCTGTGTCATACGGTGGTTTTATTCCTAGTTTTTTAAGGAATCTCTATACTGTCTTCCATAGTGTTTGCATCAGTTTACATTCCCACCAACAGTGCAAGAGTGTTCCCTTTTCTCCACACCCTCTCTACAGCATTTATTGTTTATAGAATATTTGATGATGGCCATCCTGACTGGTGTGAGGTGATATCTCATTGTGGTTTTGATTTTCATTTCTCTAATAATGAGTGATGTTGAGCATTTTTCATGTATTTGTTAGCCATCAGTATGTCTTCTTTGAAGAAATGTCTGTTTAGGTCTTTTTCTCACTTTCTGATAGGGTTTGTTTTTCTGGTATTGAGTAGTATGAGCTGCTTGTATATTTTGGAAATTAATCCTTTGTCAGTTGTTCCATTTGCTATCATTTTCTCCCATTCTGAGGGTT
The DNA here is from genome assembly GCF_023699985.2 of Odocoileus virginianus. NCBI lineage: Eukaryota > Metazoa > Chordata > Mammalia > Artiodactyla > Cervidae > Odocoileus > Odocoileus virginianus. The sequence goes on from NC_069704.1 coordinate 19,602,318, forward strand.
GTTTTTTCACCTTGCTTATAGTTTCCTTTGCTGTGCAAAAGATTTTAAGTTTAATAAGGCCCCACTTATTTACTTTTGTTTTTATTTGTGTTACCCTAGAAGGTGGGTCACAGAGGATCTTGCTTTGATTTATGTCGAGTGTTCTGTCTATGATTTCCTCTAAGAGTTTTCTAGATTCTGGTCTTACATTTAGGTCTTTAATCCATTTTGAGTTTATCTTTGTGCATGGTGTTAAGAAGTGTTCAAATTCATTCTTTTACATGGATCTGTCCAGTTTTCCCAGCACCATTTATGGAAGAGGCTGCCTTTGCCCCATTGTATATTCTTGCCTCCTTTGTCAAAAATATGGTACCCATAGGTGCATGGGTTTAATTCTGGTCTTTCTATCTTGTTCCATTGGTCTATATGTCTGTTTTTGTGCCAGTACCATACTGCCTTTATGACTGTAGCTTTGTAGTGTAACCTGAAGTCAAGAAAGTTGATTCCTCCAGCTCCATTCTTCTTTCTCAAGACTGTCTTGCCTATTTGAAGTCTTTTGGGTTACCATATGAATTGTGAAAATTTTTGTTCGAGTTCTGTGAAAAAAAATGTTACTTGTAATCTGATAGGGATTCCATTGAATCTGTTAATGACGTTTGGTAGCACAGTCATTTCACAATATTGATTCTTCCTACCCAGGAACATGGAGTATCTCTCCACCTGTTTATGTCATCTTTCTTTCATTAGTGTCTTTTATAATTTTCTGTGAACAGTTCTTTTGTCTCCTTAGTTAAGCTTATTCCTAGGTATTTATTTCTTTTTGTTGCAGTTGTGAATGAGGTTGAATCTTTAATTTATCTTTCTCAGTTTTCATTGTTAGTATATAGAAATGCAAGTGATTTCTGTGTATTGATTTTGTATCCTGCAACTTTGCAAAATTCACTAATTAGCTCCAGAAATTTTCTGATACTATCTTTAGGGCTTTCTATGCACGGTATCATGTCATCTGCAAACAATGAGTGCTTTACTTCTTTTCCAATCTGGATTCCTTTTGTTTCTTTTTTCTTCTCTGATTGCTGTAGCTCTGACTTTCAGAACTATGTTGAATAATAGAGGCGAAAGTGAACACCCTTGTCTTGTTCCTGATCTTACAAGGAATACTTTCAGTTTTTCACTACTGAGAATAATGTTTGCTGTAGGCTGGACTTCCCTGGTGGCTCAGATGGTAAAGCATCTGCCTACCATGTGGGAAACCCAGGTTCGATCCCTGGGTTGGGAAGATCCTCTGGAGAAGGAAATGGCAACCCACTCCAGTACTCTTGCCTGGAAAATCCCATGGACGGGGGAGCATTGTAGGCTACAGTCCATGGGATCACAAAGAGTTGGACACGACTGAGAGACTTCACTTGTCACTTGTATCATATATGGCCTTTACTATGTTGAGGTAAGTTCCTTCTATCCCCATTTTTTGAAGAGTTTTTTATCATAAATGGGTGCTGAAATTTGTCAAAGGCTTTTTCTGCATCTATTGAGATTATCATATGGTTTTTTTTTATTTTTTTTTTATATTTTATAAGCTTTAATTGATATAATTCTGACTTTTCAGCACAACATTGTTTTCAGGTTAATTCTGTGGGGTTACTTCTTTTTCTTTTTTTTTTTTTTCCATTTATTTTTATTAGTTGGAGGCTAATTACTTTACATCATTACAGTAGTTTTTGTCATACATTGAAATGAATTAGCCATGGATTTACATGTATTCCCCATCCCGGTCCCCCCTCCCACCTCCCTCTCCACCCGATCCCTCTGGGTCTTCCCAGTGCACCAGGCCCGAGCACTTGTCTCATGCACCCAACCTGGGCTGGTGATCTGTTTCACCCTAGATAATATACATGTTTCAATGCTGTTCCCTTGAAACATCCCACCCTCGCCTTCTCCCAGAGTCCACAAGTCTGTTCTATACATCTGAGTCTCTTTTTCTGTTTTGCATATAGGGTTATCGTTACCATCTTTCCAAAGTCCATATATATGTGTTAGTATACTGTAATGGTCTTTATCTTTCTGGCTTACTTCGCTCTGTATAATGGGCTCCAGTTTCATCCATCTCATTAGAACTGATTCAAATGAATTCTTTTTAATGGCTGAGTAATATTTATCTTTCAATTTGCTAATATGGTGTATCACATTGTTTTCTTGATGTATATTGAAGAATTCTTGCATTCCTGGAATAAACCAAACTTGATCATGGTGTATGAGCTTTTTGATGTTTGCTGAAATCTGTTTGCTAAAATTTTTTGAGGATTTTTGCATCTATATTCATCAGTGATATTGGCCTGTAGTTTTCTTTCTGTGTGTTGTCTTTGTCTAGTTTTGGTATCAGGCTGATGGTGGCCTCATAGAATGAGTTTGGAAGTGTTCCTTCCTTTGCAATTTTTTGAAAGAGTTTTAGAAGAATAGACATTAGCTCTTCTCTAAATGTTTGATAGAATTCTTCTGTGAAGCCATCTGGTCCTGGGCTTTTGTGTTGTGTGATATTTTTGATCACAGCTTCAATTTCAGCTGTGATCAGCTTTTAGCTTCATTAATCTTTACACTTGTTTCTTTCATTTCTTTCGGCTTTATTTCCACTTGGATCTTTATGATTTATTTGCTTCTACTAATTTTGGGTTTTTTGGTGTTCTTTTTCCAGTTGTTTTAGGTGTAAAGTTAGGTTTTCTATTTGATGTTTGTCTTGTTTCTTGAAGTAGGATTGTATTGCTATAAACTTCCCTGTTAGACTGCTTTTGCTGCATCATATAGGTTTTGTGTTGTCGTGTTTTCATTGCCATTTGTTTCTAGAAATTTTTTTATTTACCTTTTGATTTCTTCAGTACCCTGTTGGTTATTTAGAAATGTGTTGTTTAATCTCCACGTGTTTGTGTTTCTTACAGTTTTTTTCTTGTAATTGATATCTAGTCTCATAGCATTGTGGTTGAAGATGCTTGGTATGATTTAAATTTTTTTAAATTTATGAGGTTTGATTTGTGACCCAAGATGTGGTCTATCTTGGAGAATGTTCCATGTGCACTTGAGAAGAAGGTTTTCTGCATTTGGATGGAATGTCCTGAAGATATCAATTAGATCCATCTCATCTAATATATCATTTAAGACTTGTGTTTCTTTATTAATTTTCTGTTTTGATGATCTGTCAATTGGTGTGAGTGGGAAGTTAAAGTCTCCTACTATTATTGTGCTGCTGTCAATCTCTCCTTTTATGTCTATTAGTGTTTATCTTATGTTTTGAGGCACTCCTATGTTGTGTGCATAGATATTTACAATTTTTATGTCTTCTTCTTGGATTGATCCCTTGATCATTATCTAGTGTCCTCCTGTATCTCTTGTAATCTTCTTTATTTTAAGGTATATTTTGTCTGATACGAGGATTGCTACTCCAGCTTTCTTTTGCTTCCCATTTGCATGGAATATATTTTTCCATCCTCTCACTTTCAGTATACATGTGTCTTTAGGTCTGAAGTGGGCTTCTTGTAGACAGCATATATAGGTCTTATTTTTCTATCCATTCACCCAGTCTGTGTCTTTTGGTGGAGCATTTAATCCAATTACACTTAAAGTAATTATTGATATATGTTCTTATTGCCATTTTCTTAATTGTTTGGGGTTGATTTTGTAGGTCTTTTTTCTTCTCTTGTATTTCTTGACTATATAGTTCCCTTTAACAATTGTTGTAAAGCTGATTTGGTGGTACTGAATCCTATTAACTTTTGCTTGCCTGATAAGCTTTTGATTTCTCCAACAATTTTGAATGAGATCCTTGCCAGTTACAGTATCTGGGTTGTAGATTTTTCCCTTTCAGTACTTTAAATATATCCTGACATTCCCTTCTGGCCTGCAGAGTTTCTGCTGAAAGATCAGTTGTTAAATGTATGGGGTTTTCATTGTATGTTACTTGTTGCTTTTCCCTTGCTGCTTTTAATATTCTTTCTTTGTGTTTAGTCTTTGTCAGCTTGATTAGTATGTGTTTTGGCGTGTTTCTCCTTGGGTTTTTCCTGTATGGGATTCTGTGCCTCTTAGACTTGATCGACTATTTCTTTTTTCATGTTGGGAAAATTTTCAACTATAATCTCTTCAAAAAGTTTCTCATACCTTTTCTTTTTCTCTTTTTCTTCTGGGATCCCTATAATTTGAATGTTGGTGCATATGATATTGTCACAGAGTCTCTGAAACTATCCTCAGTTCTTTCTATTCTTTTTACTTTTTTTCTTCAGATGTCATTTCCAGCATTTTATCTTTCAGCTCACTGATTCGTTCTTCTGCTTCATATATTCTGCTGTTGATTCCTTCCAGAGTATTTTTAACTTCAGTAATTTTGGCATTTGTCTCTGCATGTTTATTCTTTAATTCTTCTAGGCCTTTATTAATTGATTCTTGCATTTTCTCCATTTGTTTTCAAGGTTTTTGATCATCTTTACTACCATTATTCTGAGTTCTTTTTCAGGTAGTTTGCCCATTTCCTCTTCAATAATTTGGACTTCTGTGTTTCTAATTTATTCCTTCATTTGTGTAGTATTTCTCTGATTTTTCATTATTGTTTTTTAATTTATTGTTTTTTAGATCTCCTTTTCCCAGGCTTCAGAGTTGTATTCTTTCTTCCTTTTGGTTTCTGCCCTCCTGAGGTTGGTCCAGTGGTTTGTGCAAGCTTTATAGAGGGTGAGGTTTATGCTGAGTTTTGTTTGTTTGTTTCTTTTTTGTCTGATGGGCAAGGCTGAGTGAGGTGGTAATCCTGACTGCTGATGATTGGGTTTGTATTTTGTTGTTGTTGTTTGTTGTTTAAATGAGGCGTCCCACACCGGGTGCTACTGATGGTTGGGTGATGCCAGGTCTTGTATTCAAGTGGTTTCCTTTGAGTGAGTTCTCACTACTTGATACTCCCTAGGGTTAGTTCTCTAGTAGTCTATGGTCGTGGCATCAGTGCCCCACTCCAAAGGCTCAGGGCTTGTTTGTGTGGGTCATGAGTCTGGCAACTGCTGAGCTAGGTTCTTCTAGCCCAGGGCATCCCATGAGGCTGCAGCTGAGATGCCACCAGGGCTGCAGTCATCAGCTGGAAGATCTGCTTCTAAGCTAGTGCTGTCAAAGGCTGGAGAGATGGTTCTGGGAGGTCATGGGAGACCTCAGTTTCTTTCCATGCAGGTCTCTCCAGAGGTCACTGGCATGTCCTCATGACTGTAAATGACTTTCCTCTTTCTGGTGTGCGTGGTTGTGTGTCTCCCCTCAGTTCTCATCTGCCATCTTAGCCAATGGGTGAGTGATGGGGTTACTTGTCAGAAAATGGAACAAAACCATGCCCTGTGCCAGGTGCCTTGGGGAACAAAGCTGAATTCCACATTGATTTTGACCCCAGGGAGCTGACAGTCTAACAGAGGAAAGTGAAATGTTGAATGGCTTCTGTGGGATTCAGAAAGATGACAAGATCTCGGAGGAGACTAGAAGGGACCCTGAGGGGGTGGAGAGCATAAAGGGTACAGAAGACTCCTATTAGGAGTATAAAGTGCAAGCCACTCAGAGATAAGTTAGTTTCACTTTTTGGGGGGGAAAGGTATGCGGTAGTGAGGCTTTGTGGAAGAGACAGGCCTAAAAGAATTTCTAAAGATGTGTGAGGGTGGGAGCACATGAGACCAGTCATGGGCACTGTCACTCCTCAGAGTTAGGCAAACCCTCCCTACACTTTTGCTATTTACCACAAGGACATATTTTTCTTGTTATACTATAATTCCATAAATAATTCTTTTGGAAATAAAATGAGAAAGCAAGCACAGCCACAACCTACTTATTCCAAGTTTGTGATCAGATGCATCTTCCCATTTGAAATGCAAATGAGAACTAGGATAAAAGTAACAGGACCACAAAGCAGTTCAGCTGATTTTAAAACCCAAGTACTGCAATTCTTATAGCTTCCTCAACAGAGCAAAGCTAAAGTCCTCACTCAGCACTTAGGTACTCATATTGTTATATGTCATTCTAATAAGTGGTATTCTAGTTTCCCAAGCAAAATTTGGAGGCAATGAGCCAGAAAGACCCAAAGGTTTCAGACTCATATTTTAGCTCATGAACATCTCAAGAAGAGGAATCTTATATATGCTGTATATCCTGCACTATATAGCCTATCTGTATTATCTATGATCTATGATCACATAACATAGAAAAATTAACTCTAAACTTAAAGGCTATAGGACTTTTAGAAGAAAAAAATGGGAAAGTCTTTGTGTGATTTGGGTTAAGTAAAGATTTCTTATTTGTACACCTACATAACTGTATTTGTCATGTCACCTTTATAAGCATTCCTTATTTGTAAAATGATGAAAATATAACTTGCCAAAAATTGTCATGTCCACTAAATGAAATTTAAGAACATCCAGCACACTACTTGACACATAGCACTTAGACATGTTACTTCTTAACTCATTGTGTATAACAAGCAGGAAATTAGAAGACTAAAGTAAAAGACCTACTGGCACTGAGAACATGGAGAGTAATGAGCCAGTAATTGATAAAGACAAATAATGAGGAATAAGGTAGATATGACTAATAACATTGAAGTATAGGAGTCCACACACATTAAGAAAAATCTACAGCTGACATCATACTAAATCTGAAAGACTGCTTTCCTCTAAGATCAGGAACAAGATGTGGATGCTTATCCCCACCTTTTCTACATTTCACTGGACATTCTAGCCAGGACAATAAAGCAAGGGAATAAAATGTAAAATGCAATCACACTGGAAAGGAGGAAGTAAAACTAATTTGACTGGCAGATAACATGATCATTTCTGTAGAAAACCTGATGGATTCAACAACAAAGCTATTGAGCTTAGCAAAGTTGTCAAATATCAGATAAATATACCAAAGTCAATTATATACATACTCACAATGAAGAATCAGAAATTCAAATTTATAACAAGTGATATCATTCATGCATGCATGCAGGCTGTCGTTTCAGTCATGCCCGACCCTTGAGATCCCATGAACTGCAGTCCTTGAGGCTCCTCTGTCCTCTTGTCCAGGCAAGAACACTGGAGTGGGTTGCCATGCCCTCCTCAATATCATTCAAAATAGTGTCAAAAAATCTTGAAATCCTTAGGGATAAATCTAACAAATGGGTTCAAGGACTGTACCTTGGAAAATTATAAAACACTGCTGAGAGAAATGAAAAAAAAAGGCCTAGAAAATAGATTAAGATGTTGGCTGTCACAAATTGATCTATCAAGTTAGAATAATCCCAAACAAAACTCCAACAGGTTCTTGGGGAAAATTTTTAAAGCTAATTTTAAAATTGATAAGGAAATGAAAAGACCCTAAACAGCTAAAACAACTAGAAATGTAGGGGAAAAGAAGAATTAACAGGATCTGATTTCAGAACTCATTATACATTAATGAAGATAATGTGGTACTGTAATTGAGATAGAAAAATAGATCAATAAAACCAGAGTCCAGAAGTACACTTAGACATAGACAGTTGATTTTTTCAACAGAATTGCGAAGGCAATTGAGTGGGAAAAGTATACTCTTTTTGCAATAAATTATGCTGAAACAATTGGATATTCCAACCTCCTGGAAAAAGTTCAATCTGTATCTCACATCACATAGAAAAATTAACTCTAAACTGAAAGGCTATAGGACTTTTAGAAGAAAAAACTGGGAAAGTCTTTGTGTGATTTGGGTTAAGCAAAGATTTCTTATATATGACAAGAAAAGCACAATCTAATCAAGGAAAATAAATGATAAATTAGACTTTATCAAAATTAAGCCTTCTGCTTTTTGAAAGACTCAGGTAAAAAGACTAAAAAGATAAGCCATAGACAGAAAGAATATATTAGAAAATCACTATCAGATAAAGTAATAATATAGAGAATATATAAAGGACACTCAAAACACAATAATAAATGAAACAGATCACCTAATAAAAAAAAATGGGAAAAGATTTCAACAGACACCATCAAGGAGAATATCCAAATGGCAGATAAGCCCATGAAAAGGGCTAAAGTTAAAATGATTGGCAATGCCAAGTATTTGCGAGATTGTGGAGAAACTAGACCTGCCACAATATTGTTGATGGGAATGTAAAATGGTACAGCTGTTTTGAAATATTTGGCAGTTTCTTAAAAAGTAAATATAGATCTACCATATTACCCAGCCATACCACTTTTAGGTATCTTCCCAAGAGATATGAAAGCATATGTTCATAAAATGCCTTGCACATGAAAGTTCAAAGTATTTGTAATAGCACAAATCTGAAGACATTAAAAATTTTTATCAAAACACAAATATACAAATAGTGATAAATTCAGTCAATAGAATATTATTAATCTATAAAAAGAAGAATGAATTATTGATGGACACCAACATGGTGAATTTCAAGCATAGTGAGCAAAGGAAGCCAGAAAATAAGAGCACTTGCTACATGATTCCATTTATATAAAGTTCTAGAAAATGCACAGTAAATTTTAGGGATAGAAAGTAAATCAGTGGTTGCCTGTGGATGGGTTTAGAGAGTGGAGTGAGTTGGTAGTGAGGATTCCAAGGGGACACAAGGAAACTTCCATACTAACAATATGTTCATTTTCTTGATTATGATGATAGTTTCGTAGGTGTGTGAATTTGTCATGACATCAAATTTCACACCTTAAATACTTATGGTTATTTTGTTAACTATGGTTAAGTACAGCTGCTAAAGAAGCAAAGAGATCGGGGTAGGGGGATGAAGAGTTACAGGGGGGAGAGATTCAGGTTGCAATTTTAAACAGCTTGTTCAGAGAAGTCCCATTAAGAAGGTGAAATTTGGAAAAGAGCTTCATAAAGGGAAGGAAGTTACCTAAATGCTAAGGGCACAAGCTGGCAAAGGTCCAAGGGCAACAGTGTGCCTGGTAATGAAGCCAGGTGCCTAGAGGACCTGTGTAATAGATGAAGTCAGAGGGGTCCCAGATCAGTCTTGCAAATCATCTGAAGGTTTATGGCTTTCACTAGAAGTAAAATGGGGAGCTATTAAGAGGTTTTTATGCAGAAGAGTGACATGATCTATTTCAGTTTTAAATGAATTTCCCCGTGTGAAGGATGACCTTTAGGGGGACAAAAGTAAAAGCACTGAGACCAAATTGGAGGCTATTACATCATTCAGACGAAAGATGATGGTGGCTTGAGACAAAACAGTACCACCAGGGGTTAAAACTGGCTGGATACAGGATATATTTTAAAGGCAGAGTCAACTGTTTTTCCTGAAGGATTGGAAGTGGAATATGAGACAAAGAGAAGACATTCCTTGAGTTAGCTTTCAGTCCTGTTCTCTTCTGGTCACTTATCTCTGAGAGATTTTCAATTTCATATTTCTTTCAATGAATGTCATGATCCAAACAAAGATTAACCAGTGTAGAAGGACCCTTCTATATTGCTCTTTCCCTGTGGATGTGACTAAATTTGTTTAGTGCTATATCTTCACTTGATTGACATATTGAACTTACAAATAAAAAAGACTGCATCTGCTTATCTTCTGTTTTCATCAAAAATATGTTTCAAACTTGGAGGGCATTTTTTGAATGAATTCCACTTACTTGGCATATCTTAAAATAGATGTCTATATCGTCAAAATTAAACATGTCATATAACTTTCATAAATGTTATAAATCAGTATTTTTTAGGATCTTCACCCATTTTTATAATTCATTCCAGTTTGTTAGGAAACCAAGCTTTATGGTAATTCAATTTAAATGTGTGTTAGGCAAGAAAATATGTGCAGAAAAGTATGTGCAGATTTAGTTTCACCTACTCATTCTCCTAACCATGTGACCATATGACAATTATTTATTATTCCTGAATCTGATAATATCATTCAGATTTTTAAAGACATTAATCAGGCAATGAACATAGTGTTAAATGTCATAAGCTATCAATATATCAGAAAATTCCTCACTCTCAATTTTAGCTTTATAATAAATAGGATATTTTCTTCTATTCATAAAATACTGTGATCACTTCCCGGCAAATTATTATAATGATGAGTATTCCCAACATAGAAATTCTGCAAAAATTATATAATTATTTATTAACACAAAGCTAATCTTGAAATAAAAATCATGAACTGAAAATGAATAAAATGCTGGAGTGAGAAAGAGGCAGTTATATTAAAGAACATTTTCTTTTAATACTATGCAATAAAACTACAAATCAATAACAAAAATTATGGGAAAAAATAACCCTTGTATTTGGGAAAAACCAAATACACATATACGCACAAACATACACCTAAATAATTAAAGTGTCAGAAAAGAAATCACAATGGAAACTTAATAATGTTTAGATTAAAGAAAAATATCACCAATAGATATAAGTTGATGATGCAAGTAAAATGGCAAGATAAAGGGAAATCAATAGCCTAAAAGTTTAATATTAGAAACAAATATTAGAAATAAGTGAATATTTCACTCAGGAAGTTAGAAAAATAACAGGTAAGCCCCCAAGGAAAAAGAAAGTAGAAGACAATAAAGAAAATAGTGAAAACTGATGAAGCAGTAAACCAGGAAACTTAGGGACCTTTTTTTTTAAGTTAAAGGAAATAAAATTTTAGCCAGATTAATTAAATGGAAAGATATGCCACAATTAGAACAATGAAAACCTAACTATAAATATAGTAGGTAATTGCTTACATGACAACAGTATTTAAACTGTAATCCAAAAGTTTGACATCAGATAAAATATCATAGATAATTTAATATAAAATGTTAATTACATAGAAATATAGAATATGAATTAACCAGTAGTGATTAAAATATTTTAGACAGAAAAATTAAAAATCTTCCCACCATCTTAGGTATAAATCTTACCAAATCTCCAAGTGACAGATAGCCTATTTGTTATTTCGAATGTTCCAGAAATACAAAGAAAAGGAAAATGCCAAACTAATTTTAGGAGATTATTATTGCCTTGATTTCATAACCAAATGAGATAACACAAAACAAATATAACTGAATCTCACTTCTGAATGCTTACAATACTAACAACTCAGAAATGATTTTTGAAAAAAAAATTATACTCATGACCAATAAGGTTTGATGCAAGATTCCAGAGATTTCACATTATAACATATATTAATGTTTTCAATAAAATATAATAAAGAACACTGCTCTTTATAAAAGGTAATTCAGGAAAACCATGTAGAAGAAAAAATAATGAGCATAAAACAAATGTATTTAAGTCATTACTTTAGTAGTATCATGAAGCCTAAAAGTTCATCACAACTGTCTACTTTTACTGCCCATTCCATGCCATCAATCTCTTTCAGCAGAGATTCCAGGGGACCCTCTCAGGAAACAAACCTGGATCTCCTGTATTGCGGGCAGATTCCTTACCATCTGATTCATCAGGGAAGCCCCATAACTATTTTTGTATCCACTGATACAAAAATTACTCCCTTGGACAGAAGGACTTTTGAACTGACCAGTGCAAAAAAGGGATTAAGGCAGATAGCAAAACTCTTGAAGTGGGTTATTAGGGACTTCATTTAAAATGATCACACATATTTTCATTCTTTGGTTTCTAAACTGTGTGTTTTTGATATAACTGATCACACTGGTCTAAGACATTCCCGAGACTTTTAGGATGGAATACACATCTCTCAAGATAATATCTATTAACTGATACCAAAACCAAGTCTTAAACAAGCCATTTCATTCTAATATCAATGTAATTTCTTCTTATTAGTGGAATACAGAGTAAAACTAATGAATTTTATGGTTGTAAGCCACTGCTATAATTCTAGACTATTCCTTTAGCACAGACTTCAGTGTGTGAGATTCCACGTTATTGGAAAAAATATTCTGTAAAATCCTAAACATGATGCCGCCAAAAGAGCTTTTTGTTTAGATAGCAAATATCTACCAGGAATACGTTTTTATTCTGGTTAATATCACTATCCCCTCCATGATGAGCACTGTCTAATATAATCACCATTTATGAGGGAACTCACTGAAATCCACATGAAAAGGTGACATGCTGTAATTTAACCTTGGCCTCTGTTGTTGGAAAATCAGGCACTCAGCAGTAGGAACAGACAAAACAGCTTTGGTGCCCCTGGAAACAGCCACCAATAGAAAGGCAGCAATAGAGGTGGCTTGTTTAGGAGACACAGGAAAAACAAGCATGGAACGGTAAAGCGAGGCAGGAGAAAAAGAGTCAGCGAGGTCTGAGTTATTAAGCCAGCTACCACAATGAGCAAAAGGGAAAACTCCGAGAAAAAGCATAAAACAGACACCTGAGAACTGACCCATCTTACTGTGAGGGAGCTGAGGTTTATACAATTCCCATAGGCCTTGGGTTGTTAATTCCCAGGAAACTTTGGTCAGAAGCATGTATGAAAAGAAAGGCCAGGAAGAGAGTTTAGGCACAGATGCAGTTGTTGGCAGCTTGAAGTCATCTAAACACGATGAAAATGTAGGGTCCAAGGCATCCTGGCAGGGCACTCACAGCAACTGTTATAGCTTTCATCTCTGGAGACCGTGACCACATAGACTCAGCTAGCAAACATCAGAAGGCTTGGGGAAGGCGGGGAGAAAGATGCCATTCAAAAACAGCTTATTGTGTTATTAAGAACCTCCTCTAATAATAAATATACTCTGGTAGCATTTATATAGGTCTTAAAAAATGCATAATTGGACAGGTCCATTCATACACTTCTCCTATAAACCTCCCTGTCATTACTTTTCCTATCTTACTCTTTATAAACTCATCAGCCAAACCACTAGCAATTGCTCATGAAGCAGGGTAATGCACACCTCAGGCAATAGTCTTCCACATGCCAAAGACAACCAAATATAACAATCCAGAGACATGCTCAATGGGAGTCAACTCTTTGGGAACAATTATGGAGAATGGATGTAAAGCAGCAACCATCCACTTCTGGCGTACTAATTCAACACTTTTTCCTCCCTGTTAACATAGAACAGGGAATTCACCATGAAAAATGGGTCCAGAGAGAGGCCGTGAGGCAATAGGAGCAGGCACTATAGGAAAATGCATATGCAAGTGCCATTTCCTGGAATTTTCTCAACTGGCTTCAGTACTGTAAAGCATTTCTATTTTACAAAATAAAATATAAAGCATTTCTATTTTACAGTGAAATGCAAAATTAGGCAAAATTAAGTGCACATGAACAAATTATTAATATATATTTCAGATAGTTTGACTCAAATTATTTTTTGGAATCCAATAATCACATGTTCAGTCTTTAGTGGTTCTATTCATAGAAGCTGCTTTGGAATGGAGAATATATTGTCTGAATAAGAGGATATTATTTATTCTAAAATCCTGGCGGTATTATTAGTGATGGCCAGAGGCTCCATACAGCATCTCTCTTTGCCACAGAGCTTTCCAATAGTCGAGTATGCTGACTCAGAAAGACCCAGGTGGTGGGCAGCTTGTAGCACAGGCTGGACCTGATATGAGATTTGTTTTCCTCTGGTCCTACCCAAAACTGACAGCCTGCAAGCAAATGTTGGCAAGAGCCAGAGGAGCCTACAGAGAGGGTGGGATGGCAGTTTCAGTATGGGGAGGCAACCCAGCCAATGCCCAGTGGATTTAGGGCATCCATGTGATACTCATTTAGCAACTGCTGCTGCTCAACAGATGAGAACAGGTGCACTACTACTTTCTTTAGTAACAAAAAGCAAAATTTTTGGCACATAAAAATTCCTCAACCAACCTTCAGGAGTAGTTACAAGAATTAGATTTTTAAAAATCAAAAAGAAAAAGTATTACCACTACCACCAACAAAAAAGCTTTTTGAAGACATGGCATGGGAGAGCAATCATGACCTTGATGACTTGATGACCCAAGATTTGGGGAGATAAAAAAAAAAAAAGAAACACACTAAGATGATGAGCTCAACCTTCTCTATCAGTGATTTTCATACAGTCATATACCAACAGAGATACAGCATAGAGACCAAAGAGAAAACAATGCACCACAACTTGTAGCTGTCTCATGTAGCTGAGGAGATGAAAACTGAAATGAAGGGCCCCAAGGAGGTGGCCTTGTTATATCATGAGCAGAGAAGATAATGAAATGGTAGGGAAGACATCCTTTTCCCCACTAGTCAGAAATCAATGTGTGATTTCTGTAATTATAAGTGCCTATATTTCTACTATATATTTTGAAAATGGGGAAATGACCATTGTTGTCCTCGGTGCCACACAGCCCTGTGAGACACAATTAGACCCAAACTCCATCCACTCTCTGACCTCATAGAGTCCTGTTATGAGTGAACCACAAAGGACTTCTGGATGTCTAGTAACAACAGTACATTAGTATTTGGCATCCAATAATCACCAGAAGGTCCAGATGTCTTACTTTCCCAAGTATAAAGTCACCCCGGTAAATTTCTATAGGATACTTTTTTGGAAGGTTCATAGCTATTCAAAGGAAATAGTTGATTCACATATCCTGAGGCCTAAGGATTCATGTTTTATTCTTTAATTTTATTTTTTTAAACTATCATGTAATTAAGCTGAATTTATATACAGTTCCATGATGTGTAATACATGTAGAGAGTCATGTAACTACCCCTACTATCAAGACATGGGACAATTCCAAAAGCCCAAAAAACTCTCATACCAACCCTTTGTAGTAGTGATACCAACTTCCCAGCCCTGGTAACCACTGATTTGTTATCTGTAATTTTGCCCTTCCCAGAATGTCATACAAATGAAATGTAACTTTTTCTAGACTGGTTTCTTTCACATAGCTAATGTTTTTGAGAGTCACTCAAATTTTAGCATGTCATATTTCATTCCTTTATATTGCTGAGTAGTAGTGTATAGACATGCCATGGTTTATTAATGCAACTACTGAAGCACATTTGGATTGTGGTTTCCAGTATCTGAAAATTATTTATGGGGTTGTTAAAAATATTTACATACAGATTTTTTTGTGTGAACATGTTTTTATTTTTCTAGAGAAATTATCTAGGAGTCAGGTTTCCAGGATATACGCTAAGTGAACATTTAATTTTATAAGAAGATGCCAAAATGTTTGCAGAGTGGCTATATCATTTTGTATATTCTCCAACAATACATGGGACTTTCACTTGCTCTACAAACCTGCTAATACCTGGCATTCTCAGGACTTTTTATTTTAGCCATTCTATTAATAATAGATGCATAGCTGTGTTTATCATGAAAGTGAAAGTGAAAGTTGCTCAGTCATGTCCGACTCTTTGTGACCCCATGGACTATACAGTCCATGGAATTCCCCAGGCCAGAATACTGGAGTGGGTGACCTTTCCCTTCTCCAGGGCATCCTCCCAACCTAGGAATTGAACCCAGGTCTCCTGCATTGCAGGCAGATTCTTTACCAGCTGAAACACAAAGGGAAGCCCATGTTTATCGTGGCATAGTTTTAATTTGCATTTCTCTGAAGACTGATGACAATGAACTCTCTCAATTGCTAAATTGCTTCCCATAGCCTGCATTGGTGAACCAAGTCTTTTCCCATTTTTTAAAACTTCTATTATTTTTTCTGTTTCATTTATTTCATTTCAGATTTAGATTTTCATTTTAGATTTTCTCTATGTGCCTAGCACAATGGCAATCAATACATAAACAGACTCTGGAAAGATCTAATGAGATACCACAATTAAAGAGCTTAAAAAATAGAAAGAGAGAGAAAACTTGATTCACTGAAGAGAAAGTTTATATGTTACCAGGAGTTATATGTCCTAAGGACAAGGAATAAGGAAAATGTTCTACTTCTCAGAAGCAGATGGCCTATGGTAAGAAAATACAGAAGGATCCATGCTATGAGATCAAATCTGGTAAAGGAAAGAAACATTTTAAGTAACTAGCAGAATAAACCTCAGTTTCAAAGTTAGCCAGAAAAAATGGGTGCTTTAGATCAGAAATTTACATTTGTTCGGTAAATACAGCAAAAGACGTTGTTGGATATACGGAGGTTGCAGAATTGTCTTAACTCTTTACATGGAAAATCAACAACTGATAGATTTTACTCTGTGATCACAATATTACTATAAATAACTAAAGATTAATTCTAAATATCTAACTATTCATCACTGTCTCTTTTCCAGTTGATCCCTAAATTAACTCTAGCCCTTGTAGATTTTTTCAGGTTAATATGATTTGGTTTACAAAACCATATCTCATTTCATAAACTGTGAACTAACAGAACATCTTCCACACCCAAGTTTGTTTTCACTTTTCATCAGTTTTAAAGTCAAGATGTAAAAATGGATAAAGTGGTTTATTATAGTTGCTGGTCTGTCTCTTTTCATCTGTGAAAAAGAACTTTCATCATAAAGGAAAATTCATGGCCTTATGTTAGTTTTAAAAGATCATCTTTGTTTCATGCACTATTTTATAAATACTCAGGTAAGCTGTACATCTGATTCTTTTTAAAAAAGTATTTTTTATGTTGTAATTTATATAAAAAATTCAATATCTAAGGAATATAGTTTGGAGCATAAGAATTTATCCTGTATACTATAGAATAAATCTAGATTCCAAACAAAGCATACATAGAGCTATTAAATGAACAATTAAAAATGGAGTGTAATACTATAGTTCAAGACAGTGTAAAAATAGAAAGTTTCCTCATAGAAAAATGAAATCACATTCTTTAGATAATCTGCTTCTCTGGAATCTATTCCCCAAATAACTTTAAGGAGTTAAAATTAAATAAGAAATATTAACAGAACCTGAAAAGTGAAGATAACAGTGAGGCAGGCATTTCAGAAGAGACTGAAATGAGGAAAAAACCATCAAAAGGCACCAAGTAATATTTGCCTGGAGGGACTGCAGCAAAAAGTAGAAAAATCAAATCCACAGTGACTTAAAGCTCTTCATACATGAAAAAAACTCTAGCTTACAAGTCAGTCCACACAGTGAGAAAGACAACTTTCCCAGACTCCAATGTGTAACTCATATCAACTTGTTATACTAAATTATTTACTGTATCCAGGTGTTGTGAGGATGATGAAGATAATTAAGACCTGATCACTGCCATAGAAACTTTTAATGCTTAGGAAGAGTAAAGAAAACCAGTATAGGCAATAAAAATAATAAATCATATTTGTGACTACTTATATCTTCATTTCACCAACAAAAGTCAAATAACTTTTAATTTCACTAACTTGAATATATAAACTTGAAAGTATATGGATGATAGGGTAATATACCTATTAATGCTTAATGCATTGTTAATGCATTGTTAACTATATATAAATATATAAACTATATATATTTATATATATAAATATATATAATTATATATAAATTATATATATAAATATATATATAATTTATATATAATTATATATATATATATTTATTTTATATTTATATATATTTATATAATAAATATATAATATATTAAATATATAATATATATTTAATATATAATATATATTATATAATAAATAAATATATTAAATATATTTAATTAATATATTAAATAAATATTTAATATATAATAAATATATAATATATAATAAATATATATAATATATTTAATATATAATATATATTTAGTATAATATAGAATAAACATATATAATATATAATAAACATATATAATATATATTTGATATAATATATAATAAATATATATATAATATAATATAAATAAACATATATTTATATATAAACTATATATAAACATATGCATGTACATATATTTTTGAAATCTTATAGAATATAAAATATCTTAATTTACCTATATAATTGATATATTAATTCAGAAATACAGATGTTTTAATTCATTTCATGAAATTTTTATACGAGCATTTTACATATGTCTACAACATCAATTTCTTCCTCCAGAACTACTTAACTAGGACACATTATTTTCACTTCTAAGTAGTTTGAAATGTTTGTGAGGTCATGTGTGATGCTCCTGCCAACATAAAATTTATCCTAAGCCATAAGCATTAATTCATATACCATTAGAACATTTTCTTCCTTGGGTCTTTTAAAAAAAATTTAACCTATTCCATTAGGGAAGCTCTATATACATACAAGACAAGCACTCACTTAAGTCATTTCTGATTATTTATATTCTGCAATATGCTATTATTCAAAATAGAATTAGTGTGACTCAAGGTTTTTTCTTAAACAAGATAGGCAAAAAAATGGAATGGCAAAAGGTAAGGAAGAACCTTGTAGCTTTTATTTATTGGAAAGTTATATTATTTCATGATTCTTAGGAAACATATAGCATTATACATATACCATATAACATATATGATATAAATAATTAATATATATTTTATGTTTTTATTTTTTTCTCTCTCTTCCACAGAAAAGGCTTGAAAGCAATGATGTTTTATTAGCAATAAGTAAAACTACATCCCACATCTTAGATTTTATATACCATTTCCCAGTATAAAAGGAGCCCGGGGATCCTTAGAGACATGGTTGATCACAGGTCTGAAGTAGTGAAGTACAAGGCAAGCCTGGAAAGTCTGTCAAGGGGGGGGAAAAAAAAAAAAGAAAAACTGTGCTCAAAGATTAGTAAGGTCAAGTCAATAGGTCACAGAAGCTGGCTTGAAGAGGCTTTTATTGGTCAAAATAAGGACAATTTGCACCTCAGAAAATAATGATAATAATGGTGATAGATATAACTAATTGAAAAAACAAAACAAATAGGTGAGTTCACAGAAACACATGAAAGCAGATAGAGACAGACTGAAACATGAGGCACTTGAATCCCATAACCCAAAAATAGCACTTGAACTGCTTTGGTGTCCAAAACTCCAGGGTTGCCTCCTAAGAGGAAAGCTCACAGAGAAGAGAAAATAATGGGAGTAGAATTGAGCAGAAAAATGACAAAATAGCCATTGTTTGGAACAACATACAAAAACAACAGAAGAAGGAGAGTTAAAAATATCATCCTGAACCTCAGGGTAATGTTCAGGAAAAGTAAATTCACACAAAAATCAAAAAATGGTATCAAGGCCAAATCCTACATAAAGTTAATGTAAGGAAAAGGAAAATTAACAGCAGAATAATATTCCTACGAACTATAAAAGACATGACTATGAAAAAGATAAATACTGAACCTCCTCTTTCAGGACATTAAGAAAAAAATACAAAGGTTGGAGGAACAAAAATCAGAATTGGAAAAATGTCAGAAATATTCAGAATTCGGAATAGAATTAGAAATACACACACACACACACACACACACACACACATATATATATATATATTTTTTTTTTTCCAGACAATGACCTCAATCAAAAAGAAATGTAGGACTGAGTAAATGTCCTTGTAAAGGGAAAAACATTTAAGGTTAAACGGAATCAGTTCAGTTCAGTTTCTCAGTTGTGTCGACTCTGCAATCCCATGGACTGCAGCACACCAGGCCTCCCTGTCCATCAACAACTCCCGGGGTTTACTCAACTCATGTCCATTGAGTTGTGATGCCCTCCACCCGTCTCATCCTCTGTCATCCCCTTCTCTCCTGCCTTCAATCATTCCCAGCATCAGGGTCTTTTGAAAGGAGTCAGTTCTTCGCATCAGATGGCCAAAGTATTAGAGTTTCAGCTTCAACATCAGTCCTTCCATTGAATATTCAGGACTGATTCCCTTTAGGATGGACTGGTTGGATCTCCTTGCAGTCCAAGGGACTCTCAAGAGTCTTTTCCAATACCATAGTTCAAAAGCATCAATTCTTCAGCACTCAGCTTTCTTTATAGTTGAACTCTCACATCCATACATGACTATTGGAAAAACCATAGCCTTGACTAGACAGACCTTTGTTGGCAAAGTAACATCTCTGCTTTTTAACATGCTGTCTAGGTTGGTCATAACTTTTCTCCCAAGGAGTAAGCGTCTTTTAATTTCATGGCTGATATCTTTTAAACCAAAAAGAGAGAGAGAAAGAAATGTTTTGAGAGAAAGTAACAATTATTTAAGACTGGAGTTCCTTGTTGTTTCCCTGGTGACTCAGTGGTAAAGAATCTGCCTGCTATTGCAGGGGACATGGGTTCAATCCCTGGTCGGGGAGGATCCCATATGCTGCGGAGCAACTAACCTGGTGCACCACAAGTATTGAGCCTGTGCTCTAGACCTGGGAGCTGCAACTACTGAAGCCCAATTGCCCTAGAGCCCATGCTCTGCAACAAGAAAAAGTGAAAGAAAAAGTGAAAGTGAAGTCATTCAGTCAGACCAACTCTTTGCAACCCAATGGACTGTAGCCTATCAGGTTCCTCTGTCCATGGGATTTTCCAGGCAAGAATACTGGTTGCCATTTCCTTCTCTAGGGGATCTTCCCAACCCACCACAATGAGAAACCCATATACCACAACTAGAAAGTAGTTTCTACTTGTTATGACTAGAAAAAAGCCCACACAGCAATCAAGACGCAACATAGGCAAAAATAAATAAATAAAATTATTTTTTTTAAATAGGAGTTCCTCAAGAAGAAAACCAATTTAATACAAAGAAACAGCAAATACTAAATGCTATAATTCCAGAAAAATTTCTAAAATAAAAAATGACTTAAAAAAAAATGACTTGATGAGCATACTGTGTGGTTCAGAATGTGAACCCAGTACAGTGAATAGCAATATTCTAATAAATCGATAAATAACAATGAATAACATTATAAGATTTCTAGGTTTACAAAACCAACAAATTTATTGGACATCTAGGAAAACACATTACATAATGTATTAGGACACAAAATTAAATTACCATCTGACTTTTTAATATGATGTTTTATGTCAGAAAGGAGTAAAAAACATATTTAATAAACTCAAAGGAAATGCAAACCAAGAATTTATAGGCAACAAAACTGGCTTTCTGTAAAAGATACAAAGTGTTATCAGTATATAAGAGCTGCGAGTTTATTTTTTCTTATCAGATCTTCCTGAGAAATTTACTAGAAAAAGAGCCTCAAATAATCAAAATGACTAGAGAGACATTAACATAAAAATTGGTTATTCCTTTTAGAAGTAAGACTAAACAAAGACATGAAGCAAAATATAGTAATAATATGGTTACCTTAAAAACTGGCAAATACAGGGAAATAATCATGCCTATGATTAGAATACTGGGAACAGTATCACTTGGTTATCAAATAGTAAATAAGGTAAATCATGGCTTTATAAAAGCCTTTCCAATTAATAAATTTTCAGAGAATTGATAGAATATGATTAGCTTATAATATCAAATAATTACCATCCAAATGTGATCATCCACAATTGCAGGCATCTTAAAATGTAAAACTCTCTGACACTATGCACATTTTCAGGAATGAGCACTCTGGACAGACTTGCCAAAAGGATTGGACATGAATCTAAACAAGCCTCCTGATCCAGCCGCCAGTTTGCAGAAAACACAGAGGACAGAAGAACAAGTTGAAGTGTACCAAGAATAAGCAACCACAAATTTCACACAAAAAACCCTATATGTCAAAATGCCTTTAAAGTCTTTAAGGAAAAGAAAAAAATATGACACAAGAAGAAAGCTTCTTGATTATAAGAGACTTAAAATATATTAGAATTTCTTTGTAAAATTTCTTTCTGTCTGTGTGAATGGGTAAGACTGAATTGTAGTGTCTGAAAGTTAACACTACAATTTTAAAATGAACACATTGCTGATAAAACCAATAAAGACAAATGTCAGGAGAGTGATTATTTATGGAAATGAAGGGGTTGCAATTGAGATGGGACACAAGGGGAATCCATAGGGTTACTGTTTTTAGTAACTTAAAATAACTGAATAAGCTGTACATATTTTGTGTGGTTTTCTATAGGTATAGTTAACTGTAAAATTAAAAAATACACAAAGCTATAAATATAAAAATATATTAAAATTAAAAATATAAAAAGCTAATTTACAATTACCTAATATTTTATTAAGATTAGGTAAATTTATTCAAATCTTTTATTCTAATCTTTTATTCTAATCTTTAGAATAAATCTGAAAAAGGGGATGTTGGATCAAAGTCTATTCACACTTTATGGCTTTTATTATATATTGCCAAAATACACTTCTAAAAGGTGGTGAATTCTTATTTTACAGGCTGCCATAGCTTCTTGTCTTGCTTCTTTTATTAATTATATTTATACAAGTTTGATTTTTAAAATATTCTGATTTTAAAACACTACAAATATTACTGGGTTTCAGTAACACGGATGGAAATGGCCAATTATGAAAAAGCAGCTTGGGATAAATCCAATAATACATGCCAGGTGCATCCAGTTGTGTTATTACTGCTATTTGTATTAATTCAGAGTGTAACAAAAACTTCAACAATGATATATACAAGAAAATCATTCAATCTATTTTAATTTCAAACACTTAGAATAAAATGTACTTTCTGCTATTTAGGTCAATTGCAACTATTATGCTAAATGAACCAACATAAGAGACAAAGTAACCATAAATTCATATTTTAATAGACTTGTCTCTACAATGTCAAAGTGGCATTATATGAATTCATTGCTCTAGGAAACTAGGAAATGAAAGAAACAGCTTTTTTCATTGTTGCTGGAGCCTAACACCTGTATTGCTGACAACTGGTTATCTAAATGGTTTTAAAACCAGCTCTGAATTTTTACAGGGGAGAAGGACCTTGTCTTTTAACACTTTTGGAAACTAAAATTTGCTTTTTGATAGGAGTGCAAGTTGGGAGCAGGTAAAAAATTAGCTCTCTAGATATTAGTGTGTGTGTGTGTGTGTGTGTATTTTTTCTGTTTCTGGCCATAAATAGTCTTTCACAGGCTCTTGTTCTTACTTTGTAATGCATGACCCCCAACACTCTCAGGTTGCAGGAAGTCACATATTAGTTTCTAATCACCTGCCATGTAGATTCTCTGAGCATTGCTGATTCTTCTAGCAATACCAAAATCACTGTAATCCACTCTTCCCTGCCTGTTCTGATAATGTGAGAATTAATGCTGTTCCAGCTGGGTTCCAATCCATCTACTGGAAATTACCTCCCTGCCCTCCATGTCCTGGCTTTCCTTTTCAGCTTGAGTGCCTGTGATGCACACTGCTTTATCTCCTTCTAGGTTCAGCCACACCCACTAGACACCTCCTCTGCTCTGAGCAGATAGCTCTTGCAGTAAGTTACTCTGATTTTGCTAAACACCAGTGCTAATGCTGAGTGCCATACTCTGGGCCATGTTAATGATGCCATTGGTGTCCCCTTCAAGCCATCACTGCCACAGAAGCAGTGTACTCCTTATAACCGCTGAACCTGCCTGGTGTTCTATAGGTTCTGGTGAAGTGGGTGTCAATGTCTCCCTTCTGTTTGTGTTATACTTCTCGAGAAAAATATTAATAATAGTAAAGTGGTTCTGCTTGCAGCTCACTCTTTTGTTGATTATTTTGTATAACAGGTCTTCTAGCTTGTACATACATACTTATATCTTTCTAATGTGCAGCCATAGACAGAGAGAGAAGAATAGATGTAGGGACCTCACCAGAATTGACTCCCTGTCTTCCCCAAACCACAAAATTCAGAGTCATATTTTAAGATGAATTTTCTCCCAAAAGTGCTATCAGTCTCGCATACCAATAAGAATCTTTTACACTTCTTACTGACTCTCCAGACTTGTACAGATATGTCTGAAGCCCAGAAATGAAGACAACATGGCCTCAAGCTGAGACCTCTGCTACAAGTTATTAACTTAGCTCCAGCTCAAGTAGGATGAGGAATGGATTAATTGAGATTAACTGAGCCACATACCTTATCATCTGCCAGTCAGTCTCTCCTTCCCACGGTTATCTTGGCCATGTGCAAATGCCTCATCAAGTTCAGACTAGCCCAGGAATCTTCTCACTTGGTAATCCCATGGAGTTTACCCCAGCATCTGAAGAAGAATTAAAACAACTATTACCAGCTTGAACTAACAATAAAATGAATAAAAGCTTCCATGCTACTTCAACAATTTTTGACAATCTGCTATCGATCAGTAGCAAGACATTTTCACTCTTTCTTATCTACTTGTTTCTTTTAGCTGATAGCCAGTTACCACTTAGTGAATATTACATACATCCCTGATTCTTTCTTTTTCTCTAAGTACAAGAAAAATAGTTGAAAGAAATAGTCGTTAAACTGTAGAAGAATAAGTAACCTCTTCAGTCTCATGATTTCAATCATCTATGCATGTTTTTGGCTTTTTCCTATCAGTTCATTCCAAGATACTCTCTGTCTTTCCCTCTCCCTCTTCTCACTATTATCCTCTGTTCTCCTACTACTTGAGAAATTTCAAGCTTATTTGTTACTATCTCTCACAACAACTGTAGTAAATGGCTTTACCTAGATTCACTTCTTTCAAAAAAGGATCATTATGAGAAATTCTTGTAAAAGCTAATTTTCTTACACATCAAATTTGGACCATAAGCAAACATAGTTTTCAACAAATAAATAGCTTCTTTTTAAGGAAATATTCACCATGATGTTTGAATGCACTAGAAAACCCAATTTAAACTTGATTTGAGAGAGAGAGAGAGGAGTTATTTTCTTATTTCTCTAGAATGTTCAGGTTACGGGAGCTTTAGGAATGACTGGATTGAGGAACTAAACTGATTGGCTCTTTCTTCCTTATGATGGGTCTTCTTCTGGCAGGTATTGGTCTTACAGTAAGATGGCCACCAGGCATCCCAGGCTTTTATCCAATCCACCCAGAAGCTCCAGTGGAAAGAATGAGTATCCCTCATAAATATTCCAACAATTGACCCAAAACTGAGACTCACTGGATCTAACTAGTAACATGTCCTCTTATTGTAACCATTAGAGAATAAATATCTCTCTTGAGAGGGTGATTTGTCAAGGAACATCAGAATACCATTACAAAGGAATAATCAATAAACAGATATCCATTGTAGAGAATACCTAATATTTATATGAGATCATTTTATGGGGAAAGGAACAGATGGTAAAAATACATATTCATTGTACATGGCAGAGATTTTCAGTATCTGTAATACACTGTCCAGTCATTCACAAGTCTCCCAGCTTCATCCAAGAAGTCTTACTGAGCAGTGTGTAAAAATAATTCTGTTGAATATGCAAGGAGAATTAGTTCTTAAAAGGGTCCTCACTTTGTGATATCCAGGTTCATTTCTAGGTCATTCTTTACTGACTGACTCTCTCACCCTTGGTATATATATTACCAGTTACTGGAATGAAACCTAACCACTTTACTCTATCTTTGCTCCAAGACCTTGATCATATGTTTTATCTGCATATGCCAACTTACTTTCTCTCTCTTGGTTTGATGTTCTCTTGAGCTAAACCTTTATTAAAGAACATTCTAAACAGAGTTCCAGGCCTCTTATACCTCAATGTTGCCCTTACAGGCATCCCTATTAGTCAGTCTCTGACTTTTACACATATTCTACTTCTGGGGTAAGATCAGGCACTGAGACCAGCTAAAAGTATTTAGAATCATTTTTTGATGAAGAAAATTAATCTGTAAGCACAGTACATGTGACCTAAGAGGAAGTAACTCAGAAGGTATGCAGTGTCCTTAAGCCTAAGGAGAGTGTATGTGGCCAAGGAAGCAATAGTCCCAGTTCTGTGTTTTATCAGTCAAGCAATTTATCATTTAATCATTTATATTTCTTTCAGGCAAACCCATCTCAAAATATATTTATTAGGGAGATAAAAATCTATCTAATAAGCAGTCTTAAGCAGTGATTTTTATCCGGTGATAAAGGACCTGGGAGTGGGGGATGTTCATGAATTACATGCAGAACTTTCCTGTCCACCCCAATCCCACACCAAAGGTTATAAACCATTAACATAGAGCACTGATCCCTAACCCTAAATTAACTGGAGCTTATTCAAATGCAGATTTCTATACCCTAGCCAAGATATAATAAATCAAAATTTCTGAGTGGAAAACCTGGATACTGATGTTTTTAAAAACTTCTTAGATCATTCTGAAGATCAGCCAGGTTTGGGAATTACTAGGATGCAGCATCTGGTCTCAAAGCAAAAGAGAATTAGAACTCAGCAAGCATATGCTCTGACTGAACAGGCAGTTGCTTATCACCCCCTTGCTTGCTTTGAATCAAAAATAATCCAAGCGTTTCTTCATTTGGGGTTTGAGCAGAATGCATCAGCAGAGCGCCCACTCTGCAGAAGCCACGTATCCAAAGGTCCTTCATGGGTGGATTCACTTTAATAGGAAAGCTGTTCTCTGTGCAGGTGACCAGCTGGGTAAACCTGCCACCACACCATTCTACCAGTTATCACTACACCCTATTCAGAAAGTCAGGGCAGGTCATTTCCCCATTTGAAAGAGGCAGTAAAATTTCTTATGCAGTGAGTATTAATTCTATTTTAGAAGTCCTTGGGTTATACATAAAAAGCAAAATAAAAAACAGATTACTCCATTTAACAGAAAAAAAAAGTTCATGCAAATCAGACTTTTTAAGTAATATGGATTAAACCACTAGTGGTGTAATCCAATTAAACCACTTTTCCATTTTTTTTTTGTTTTTTTGTTAATCACCACATGCACCCTCTGAGACATCAGAATATATTGTATCTTTATACTGTGAAAATTAGATAGCTAAAGTGAAGTTGTATAAATGTACATTTAATGAAGTAATAAGGTGATCCAATGGCAATTTATAGATAAAAATAGAGCCCTGTGTATTTGAGAAGTGTATATACATATAATGAAATATACGAGGTCTCTCATCACCTGGGGTTATTAATGTATTTTTCTTACTGCCTCTCTGGCTACTTGACATCTGTTACTCCAACAGCTTCAGAGCCTACAAAGGCTCCAGCCACCTGAGATTTGTTCCAGCTCTGCCCTATTACACCAGCAGTCCAGAGCTAGCTGCCGGCAGTGATTCACTTGGCTGCAGGTAATACCTGTGGTCTCAGTATTCATCAACACCAAAACACTTTTCCAGAGATATATGTTTAAAACAGCAAGACTATCAATAAACCAATTCTTTACAACTCTATTAACCATAATAACTTCCCAAAACACAATCCTCTATCTCTCTCTTCTTCTGTTTTCTCATCCCCACACTGCTCAGTGCTAGTACTCCTTTATTCTGCACACTGTGGAATCATTATCCATCTAATTTATTCATTTGTTGACCTTCACTAAAATGAAGCTCTTCCTGAAACATCCAGATTTTTCCAGACGATATCTCCAATGAAACAACCATGATTGTACTCTCCATGGACATGCAAGTCAGAAAATGAGATAGGATTCCCCTCTTTTCGCAACCCTCAGTTCAGTTCAGTTCAGTTCAATCGCTCAGTCATGTACGACTCTTTGCAACCCCATGAATCGCAGCATGCCAGGCCTCCCTGTCCATCACCAACTCCCGGAGTCCACTCAAACTCATGTTCATCAAGTCGGTGATGCCATCCAGCCATCTCATCCTCTGTCGTCCGCTTCTCCTCCTGCCCTCAATCTTTCCCAGCATCAGGATCTTTTCAAATGAGTCAACTCTGTGCATGAGGTGGCAAAAGTATTGGAGTTTCAGCTTCAGCATCAGTCCTTTCAATGAACACCCCAGATTGATTTCCTCTAGGATGGACCGGTTGGATCTCCTTGCAGTCCAAGGGACTCTCAAGAGTCTTCTCCAACACCACAGTTCAAAAGCATCAATTTTTTCCGTGGTCAGCTTTCTTCACAGTCCAACTTTCACATCCATACGTGACCACTGGAAAAACCATAGCCTTGACTAGACGGACCTTTGTTGGCAAAGTAAACCCTAGCTATGATTATTATTCTGCCCTCATTCAAATCTCAGTTTCTTGGAATTTCATGAATAAATACTGGGCCCTCCTTGTCCTTGATATTTACAAATCTCATGGTCACTCCACATTCTTTGAGGACTTACATGCCATAATTCATTCCATGTGTCCATACCAATTCAGTTACAATTCTGAGTGATTCAAAGGCCATATGAGTAAACTGATCTGATCATTATTTGACCTCAATGCTAATGATCTTCTAATCCTCTTCAGTTTAGTCATTTATTCTTGTCATAAACTAAAGTGGTTCCATCTTTGAATTATTGAACTCCCATAAGGACTTTGATACTATTGAATCTTTTGGTGTTTTGTCTATCCTATTGCTTTCACTCCTAATCTTACTTGGACATCACTGATTTCTAAGGCAGTTTCCTTCTCATTTTCTACTGTTATACCACATCCATCTTGGATTCTCTTCCGAAGTTCATCTAGGCTTTTTCTAGATCATCTAAGAAAATATTCCATAAATCTTAAGTGCATTATTGCATAAGCCTAACAAAACGTCAACATTGGAATAATTCTAGTCTATCTCCTTTACTTGTAATCCTTAGTAAAGCTAAAACAGACAACTATAAGGCTTATGCCATTATAAACACATATACATTTAGATGTATATTTAAATGTACATTTTATACACACACAGAGTAATTTTGTACACATATGTGTGAAATGATCCCCCCAAATTTTCACTCTTTTAGGTTATCTTTCAATTAGAGGCCGGCATTTGGTTGACTGCACTTTGCTGTTTCCAAAGATTTGGAATGCCATGCATTTGGTACCTTAATTCCACTAGAACATTTCATAGAGAGTCTGGCTTATTACCGTGCTCACTGAAGTGGGTAAATTCACCCCAGAGTCATCAGAACATGGCCATGAGTAGTTAGCACTCAAGAAGGCACCATTTATTTAACTGGAAAATATAGCAAGCTATTAAACAGAGCTGGTGCCATGGAATTATGATGGAAAAAATACAACATAAGTACCACAAGAAGAGAATTTAATGGTAATTTTCTGTCCTTTCCTATTCTATGTTCATATTTTAATCAACTAGGAATGAGAAAGAATAGCTGCTTCTGAATTGTCTCTAACATGGACTATTATTGCTACTTTATTTTTCCATTCCTGGAGTGCAATTCAAAAGAAACTGGGCTTGGTTACTTTGGATGCTTGCCTCATAGAATTATTTATGTTAAAAGTCACAAAACCCCCTGGACTACCATCTGCTCCCTGCAACAGTTCCTCTAATTTCTTTTTGCTTGCTCCAAATTTCCCTTTATATTTCAAGTTTTGTCCCCAAAGTAATTTCTATAAGAATGTGTCTGCATCCAACCTTCTGCAAGTCACCTTCCAATGCCCTGAGTGGTAAGAGGTGCTCATTCTACAGCACATGAAGTGAAATAGCTACCAGAATATTTGGGTTTTGTTCTAAACCAATGTTTGAGTTTATCTGTAATAAGTATTTATTTATTTTAGGATATGTGTTAGAAATAGAAGAGAAATATAATAGGTTGTAACAGAGTGGAATATGTAGAGGCTGGGGAAGCTCAGATATTTTTTTAGATCATAAAAAGTTTCAATAAACCAAGGACTGGCTATAAGCATACCACTGACTCCATTTCATACTATGCTATTCTTACTGTATTTTCATTAGGATAAGAAATTTGTGTCTGCATTTTCTCTAAATGATGTGTGACAAATAATTTTCAGATAAAACATTTATTCAGTGAATTATGTAATGGGTAAAAGATAGCATAGACTTTAGCAGATTAAAGGAAAGGACTCTTCCCATCACTCTTAATATAAACTAAATGCAAACACTGGCGACCAGAATATAGGTTGTAATTAACAGTAGGAGGTGACAACTGTACCTTAACTAACAAAAGACTTTCAGAATGTTAGCAGTTTAAAGACTCATTATCCTACCAGTATCAAAACCTATTGCACACCTACAGAGAAAAATAAAAAGTAAAATTAACTAATGTAAACTACTTAATTTTAAATCTTGTTTTGCATACATCCAAATGAAACTGAATAGCAATTTATATCTAAATTATTATTAAACACACATGGTCACATATATACATGTATGTATGTACATGTACCTAAATTCATTCTTTAGTTCTATACTATAAACTTGTAAAGGAAAGATTCATGCAACAGGAATGGGGAAGATAAACTGGTGGGGGGAGAAACAAACAAATATCCATATCACAGAAGAAAAAAATAAGAAACATGCTCTTCTATAGTAAGCCAGGAACAGACACCTCCTTTCCTCCAGTCTTTGTGGAGTTAATATACAACAGAAGAGGTTTGAGGGTTGATTTGGAGGAAATAGCCCCAGAAGTCAATAAACAGAAATAATACAGAGAACAGGAACAAATTAAGATCTCCTCTCCCTCAGCTAAATTAAGAAGAGTTCAGTGAGAAATTACAGGTTGAGTGAGCAGGATAAGCATGTGGTGGTAACCACATGATCTGCAGATTCTTACCAAGGTGTAAAGATAGTAGCATGACCAGAAAGGTTTTACAAACAACCCCAAAACGTAAGGCATGTTGTGTACAAAGAATAGTTCTGGGGAAAGGAAGATGTGCCCAGAATAGGTCTTGAGAGCTGTTCAAGTTAGTCTTTTCAGTGAAATTGCAGCAAAGTAGCAGCCCTTAAATTCGAATCATGAAGCAGAATATTTAAAGCCTCCCCCCACATTCCATTCCTATCAACAAGCTTGCACCAAGATTGTATGTGTGGATATAAGTGTAAAGTTTTCTACTGCTGCTTTCAAAATCACTACAAACAGTGGCTTAAAACAATGCAAACTCATTGTTTTATAGTTCTGTAGGTCAGAATACTAACACCATCTCAATGGGCTGAAATCAAGATGTCAGCTGGTCTACATTTTCTCCTGGAGGCTCTAAAAGAAAATCTGTTCCCTTCCCTTTTTCAGCTTCAGGGTGCCTGCATTCCTTAGCACCATCTTCCACATCCCTGTCCTCTGTCTCCAAGGCCAGAAATGCTTCTTCTCTCTGATCATTCTTCAGTGGTCATTGCTCTTTCTGACTTCAGCCCAGAAAAGCTTTCTACCTTAAAAACGTGTATGATTAGATTGGATACACTTGAATAATCCAGTCTAATCTCCCTAACTCAAGGTTCTTATCCTTAATTATATCTGCAAAGTTCCTTTTGCCATGTAAGTTAACATTATCACAGCTTCCTGCCTACAACACAAGGGTAGAGGGTTGGTAGACACAAAAGAAGCAAATGGGTTTTCAGACACAGAGTTTTGAAAGAAGAAATGCTCAAGCACAAGGATTCAACACAGTCATTTTTTATAATCTCCCTGCATCTGTGTGATAAAAAAATTTGAGATAGCAGTATTTAAGATGTATCTATGGATGCCAGGGAAAGCATAATCACATGAAACCAATTACCTAGAGAAACTCATGAAAATAGTTACATTGAAACAAGTGCTATACAAAGCCAGGTTTGGAAGGGAAAATTCAAATACTTAGTAGAGAGATCCAAAAAAGTCAGTAAGATTCAGTTCATATCTCACAATACCACATACATATATACCTGCAGATAGTCATAAAAATTATACCTCTTTTTAATATAACTTTTTATTAATGCTATTTTAATGTCATGAAATCTTTGTAAAGCATGGATTTAGATTACATAATTTTATATGTGCTCTATAGGTTACACATAGCAAAATTAGTGATGTTCAATTTATACACTATAGTATCTTTATTCTTTCAGTGAATGTGAGAAAAGTTAGAGATTTCTTGCAAATATATTAGCTCTTTATTGCATGAAATTTCCTCTTGTCAAAATTTATTACTAGAATTAATTTAGTTACACTCTAGTTGCAAATTTCAGTTATTTTATTCAGTTTTCTTGACTCACTAGTTATGTCTAAACATGTAAAATATATCAGAGAATTGAGGCCATTATGTGAAGAAAATACTGTATCTTTTTCATCTGAATTATACAACTAATTGAGGCCAAGAGGTTCAAGTATCTTAATTTGGAGGCTTTCTAAACTTTCTAAAAGGCTCTAAACTTTCTATGTATAGATCCCATCTAAGGAAAGTAAATATTATGGGCAAGCTTTTTATATTAATTAAATTCTTGAGTAATTGGATATTTTTGATACATCATCATCTCTGTACATTTATGGGACTGTAATAGAGAAAGAGAATTTACATTTGCAGGTGGTTTTTCGTGTACCAGGTACTGGGCTTTATGCTTTTATACATTTAATTATTGCACTAATAATGAGCAATAACTATCTTTGTTTTTATTTCACACAAAAAATAAAACTAAACACAGGGAATTTAAGTAATTTGTTCAAGTTTCCATGCATGCAAGCATGCTCAGTCCCTTCAGTTATGTCCACCTCTTTGTCACTCCAAGGTCTGTATCCCACCAGGATCCTCCCTCCATGGGATTTTCCAAACAAGAATACTGGATGGGTTACCATTCCCTCCTCCAGGGGGTCTTATACTTAAGTGGCAAAAATGAAATAGGCATTTTTATTTGAACAATATTTCTAAGTAAACTGTCAGTATAGTATATATTATTTTTATAGTATATATTTAGTTTTCAGCATAATATACTGCTCCAAAAATTACACCAATCTGAATGATTCCACAGAATCAGAAGAAGAAAAATAAGGAAACTTCCTAGCATCACCTCTCTCAACAATGTCACTGAAACCATAAAGATTTCCAAATACCCTCCTTCGATCCACAGCAGTTCATGGTGTGCTCACATGTGTCCATGAGAAGTAGCTGCCATCCTCCATTACTTCCAGTGGTTTTTCTAGGCTTGTCACCATGGTTGTCACTCTAACCAAATGGAGAACTAAA
This sequence comes from Odocoileus virginianus, assembly GCF_023699985.2. Classification (NCBI taxonomy): domain Eukaryota; kingdom Metazoa; phylum Chordata; class Mammalia; order Artiodactyla; family Cervidae; genus Odocoileus; species Odocoileus virginianus. Next base: position 19,634,964 of record NC_069704.1, read on the forward strand.
CCTTCCAGCTACTCCCTCAAGAGGTGCCTGGCATCAGCTCTGCCATAACTTCCTTTTCATCTTTCCTGGACTCTTGCTCTTCACCAGTCCTGACAGAGACTTTCTTCTTTCTGCTCAGTGATTACAGGGCAAACATGACATTGAGAAATGTCCCTTTCTCCTTTAGCTCTGTCCTGTGTCTTTGTTTTATTACACAAGATTTCACAGCATAACTTTTTATTTGAATCAGTCTTTATTGAGGTCACCTGTCCTTGAGACTTCATCACTTGTCCTGTGGCAAAGATGGACTAACATTGCCCTCAGCCTGACTAAAACTTAAACAGATTCCTTCCTGACTATAAGCCCCTGACCTACCTTTTCTTAGTGCATCTACTTTAGAGAATTTGAAATTGTGAATTCTTTTTCTGCTGCTTTGAAATGTATGTAATTCTTCTCCTAGACTTGCCAGTTTTACAACCCAGGAAATGTCTTTCTCAAGGACTTGGGAAACATGTCTTTGAAATGCAAACACTGAAATATATGGCATCCCAGTCTTCTAGTCTCTATGGGGAAATGGGAGCCTAACTTTGATGACTGCCAATTAACAAACACAGATGGTGTAATAGCAGAGAAAAATATTTGCAAACCCAGAAAACTCAATGTGTTCAACATCTCACTGATCAACCTTTTCCCCAATGCCCATCAGTACTTTTCTATTAGCTCACTTTGGTACTAGAAAGGGCTTCTCTGGTGGTTCAGATAGTAAAGAATCTGCCTGGATTGGATCCCTGGGTCAGGAAGATCCCTTGGAAAAGGGAATGGCTACCCACTCCAGTATCCTTGCCTGGAGAATTCCATGGACAGAGGAGCCTGGTGGGCTACAGTCCATGGGGTCACAGAGAGTCAGACACAGCTGAGCAACTAACACTTATCTGAAGTCTATCACTAAGTGCTCAAAAACCCTTCACATTTTGTTTCAGTGTAGTTGAGTTTAGTCTCTTGCCCCTGTCACAAAAGTCAGGAATAGTCTTCCTTGCTTATCTAAATTTATCAGTGCAATTTTTGCTTTGACACCAGTGTGGGGGTTGGGAGACAATCCCAGTGTCTTAGAATGGGATGTGTTAGATATATTAGACCTTGGTTTCTCCACCTACCATAATACACCTCAACCCTCTCTTTCCTCAGGATGACTTCGTTCCCCTCTGAGGACATTACAATGAAGGAGAGACAATTCTTTCGCTGTAGGTTTGATGTCTTAGTCCTGGAGGTCCACATGTACTTCAGACTCATAGTTAACATGTAAATTAGCGCTCAGTTGACTGATACAGTGAGCATTCAGGACAAGCCTAGACCTGGACAAATTTGTCATATGTATGCAGCCCAGGCTCTCACTCTGGGAACACTATTACAAAAATAAAGAGAAATTACCCATTAGCAGGAGATTCAATAAGCCTTTGGAGAAGGCGATGGCACCCACCCCAGTGCTCTTGCCTGGAAAATCCCATGGGCAGAGGAGCCTGGTGGGCTGCAGTCCATGGGGTCGCGAAGAGTCAGACTTGACTGAGAGACTTCACTTTCATTTTCACTTTCATGCATTGGAGAAGGAAATGGCAACCCACTCCAGTGTTCTTGCCTGGAGAATCCCAGGGACGGGGGAGCCTGGTGGGCTGCCGTCTATGGGGTCGCACAGAGTCGGACACGACGGAAGCAACTTAGCAGCAGCAGCAGCAGCAGTAATTAAGCCTTAAAGGAGGAAGCCTTGTATATAACATTTAACTCTGTATAGTAATATATTCAATGTATATATATATATATATATATATATATATATATATATGTTGATCTCTTTATTTTGAATTGAGGTATAACCAATTAATGACAGTTTCAGGTGAACAGTGAAGGGACTCAGCCATACATATACATGTATTCAAAATATATATTTTTAAAATGACCAAATCCATTAACATACAAAGAAGGGCAAAAATCTATTGGCATGAAAAAGCACAATTACACTGTTGACTACACGCGTATGAGGCAAATAAATTAACTTCCTTTTCTTGTAACTTCCAAGCCTGTAATAAGATGCTATTCAGAACTGTCTGTAATAAAACACTATAATGTCACTGCACAGAACCTACCAGATATTTGTGAAACACAAAGCCCTGCAAGTAAAATAGCATTCAGAGGTGCCATGACATGAGAGGTATTTAATTTCTATGACATCTCATGGTGCCTTTACCATTATTCATATTCAAACACTGTACACAATAGTAAACTGTTATGAAGTCAGTTCCAGGTAGTTTAAATATGGCTGGTTTCAAGTGATAAAGAGATAAATGCAAATGACTCAAATTGAACATATACTTTTGACTTGAAATAACAAACTTGCCAGAGGTTTATGGCAATCATAACTCAGTATCTCTTTTTAAAAACATTATCATTTATAAATATAGAACACTTGAGTAACTTAAAACTTCTTGGTGCCTGTGGAGAAACCTTTACTGTTATCTGTTTGAATATGTTTGTACCTTTATTTATCTATTGATTCAGAGAAACAGGTAAAGCAGTTGCTGTCAGGAATAAGCCAGTTTGGTTTTCTATAGGAAATATAGCCTGGCAGCTTCAATAAAAACAGAGGCTTCCAATTAACTCCCTCTATTACATGGAAAAGGTAATCTTTCAGCCATACCCAGAGTACAGGGGAAGAAAGGCAGACAAGAGAAGAATAAAAAATAGGGACAAAAAAAAAAAAAACAAAAAACTAGACGGAGAAGTTCCTAACTGTGGCTGCATATTCAGAATACCTGGGGAGCTTTCAAATAATACTAACATTTAGGCCTCATCTCCAGGGATTTTAACTTAATTGGTTGGTGTGAACTCCATTTTATTATTTCTTAAAGCTCCCCAGATAATTCTGTGGTAGAAGTAAGTTTGAAAACCATTAAAAATACAGGATATCCATAAGCCCTGAGATAATTTTTGGTCAATTGTCTAATACTTGACAAGAATCTTACTTGATAAGACTTCTTAGCTTTTAGAACTTTATGAATGTAATAATGATCTGAGTGAATATATTAGCAAAATCAGAGTTGAGGTTCTAAATGCCAACACAGGAAATGGCACAAAGAGTCTCTCAATTTGAATAGTTAAATAAGTAAATTATAAGCCAAGACATAATTCTTATTCTCTTTAGCTTCAAGGGAAACAGATAAGTCCAAGATATCAATATAGTATGAAGAACTGTTGAAAAGATGCTTCGCATTCAAAAGAATAAAGAGAATCACAAAAAGTTTGTGCTTGCTATTTAAACAACTTATAACAAGGAAAATGATCCCAACCCAGTCTTTCCTTATCTCCAGTTGTTATCATTGTGCAGAGAATTAGACTTTAAGTTATATAAACCAGAGGTAACCACAGAATCGTATGTTTATTTGGCCCAAACTGTTTACTTTTACCATCTGTCTCAGTCATTTCGGCTACTTCAGTGAAATACCATATGAAAAAGGAAAGTGAAAGTGAAATCGCTCAGTCATGCCTGACTCTTTGCAACCCCATGGACTGTAGCCTATCAGGCTCCTCTGTCCATGGAATTTTCCAAGCAAGAGGACTGCAGTGGGTTGCCACTTCCTTTTCTGGGTAGCTTACAAACAATAGACTTTTCTTTCTCATAATTTTGGATGCTGGAAGTCCAAGACCAGGGTGCCACCATGGTCAGGATCTGGAGAGGGCCCTCTTCTAGGTTTCAGACTGCTGTCCTCTAACTCTGCCCTCCTTACATGGTGAGAAATGAATCAGAGCTCTCTCTTGGGTCTCTTTTAGAAAAAGGTCCCACATCCTAATACCATTACATTGGCAGTTAGGATTTCAGCATATGAATTTTGCAAGGTTATACATATACTTTTGAACTATGGTGCTGGAAACGACTCTTGAGAGTCCCTTGGACAGCAAAGAAATCAAACCAGTCAACCCTAAAGGAAATCAACCCTGAATATTCACTGGAAGGACTGACGCTGAAGCTCCAATACTTTGGCCACTTGATGCAAAGGGCCAGCTCATTGGAAAAGACCCTGATTCTGGGAAAGATTGAGGGCAGGGGTAGAAGGGGATGACAGAGGATAAGATGGTTGGATGGCATCACTGACTCAATGAACATGAGTGAACGAACTCCAGAAAACAGTGAAGGACAGGGACGCCTGTCATGCTGTAGTTAATGGGGTCACAAAAGTCAGAAATGACTTAGTGACTGAACAACAACAACACATATTCAGTCCATGAGCCCAGACTATTTTAAGCTTGTCTATCCTGCCAGCAATGAGAGGAAAAGGCTCAATGTCTGTGGTAGGCAGAATAATGACTCCACACATGTCCATACCATAATCCTCAGAACCTGTAGATACATGTTGTTAAACAGAAACAGTAATTAATGTTTCAGGATGAACTAGAGTAGTTAAGGCTGCTAATCAGCTGGCATGTGATGGAAAGATTTATCCTATATTATCCAGGTGAGTATATTGTTATCACAGGGTCGTTATGAGAGAGAGAGGAAGGCAGTTGATAAGATAACAGTGCTCCACTTTGAGGAAGGGTCAACAGAGCACTACTGGCTTGGAAAATGGAAGTGGCCCAGATCCAAGGAATTTCAAAGCCCCTAAAAACTATAAGAAAATGGACTCACCCCTTGAAAGGATCACAGCCTTTCAAGTGAGGCCCATTTTGAACTTCTGACCTCCAGAACTTAATATGTTCCCGTGGTTTTAAACAACTCCATGTGCAGTTATTTGTTACAATAGGAAATTAACACAGTGTATACAGACTAAGAGTTAAACTGTCTTGAACCCAGATTTGACCTTATTTAGGGCTTCCCTGAACTGAACTGAACTGAACTGAAGGGCTTCCCCTGTGGCTCAGATGGTAAAGAGTCTGCCCGCAATGCAGGAGACCTGGGTTCAATCCCTGGGTCAGGAAGATCCCCTGGAGAAGGAAATGGCAACCCACTACAGTATTCTTGCCAGGAAAATCCCATGGATTAAGGAGGCTGGTGGGCTACAATCCATGGGGTTGCAAAGAGTTGGACATGACTGAGCGACTTCACTTTCACTTTCACTTTCAGGCTCTAGTCTGTAATTTTCTTGACTTGAAAACTTTTCTTGATCATCCAACTTCCATTTGGACACTTGGTCCAATTTTTCTCATCCTTTCCTTTGACTTCAGGCATTCTGTTGATTTCAATTTCCTTGTCTGAAACTTACATGAATTACTATTTGGTTAAAAAAAAAATCCCTTCCATCTGAACCTTGCCCCCAAGAACACATTGACAAGAGGTATCTTATAAGCACAAACCTGATCTATTTCAATTTCCCAAGCAGAAACTAATCATCATATTCCAACTATTCATTTGTGAAAACTACTGTGAGTTTTACAGCTGAATAAGGTGATAATCTGTCAATAAAACATGAATAGATGATAAATCCAAGATTTTAAAATTTCCTGTTCATTAGAAAAGAAATAGGATGAGCTGGCCTAATGGTAAAGTAAATAGATCTGCCATCTACTGGCATCCAATGAAAACTACAAGCATGAAGCCTTTAATTCACCACACAGCTATAATACAAAGTTTAGCCATGAAAGCAAATTTTATCATGTCATAAAAACCAATATAACCAACATACTGTTTTCTGCCACTTTTTGAGAATACAAATGCATTGACCTTGTCTTGGTTGCTGAACCCTATTTATGATAGCATAAAGTAAGCCCTGAGATGTGTAATTAAATTATGTCCATGTTCATAGTCCCTTTGTACAAGGGGCCATTTTGAAGATTATTTCTGTTCTTACTGCCTGAAACAACATATAAAAGAATGTTTTAAATGAAATCTGACTGTGCATACACACTCATACACATTCTGTGCCTAAGTACTCTCTCTCTCTCACACACACACACACACAAAAGGATTTTGCTTCCAGGTGTCCTAGTGTCCTAAATCAAAACCACAAATCTGCTGATGTCCTGCTGAGTAAAGGACATCTTGAGGATTACTAGATAATAAAGAGCATCCTCTGATAAATAAATGATATTATGATGGCAAAATCAATCCTGTTTTTGACATTTATGAGTATTCAGTTTTCACTGTCACTTTAGGAATATGATGACACTGTGGTTATATTTATAATAATTTAATGCTTCAGTGCTCTTTGATTAACCTTTTGTTGCTTGAATTTCTATATACTTTCTCTCTGTGTAAAAAAGTAAAAAAAAAAAAAACCACACTCGATAGCTATAGTTTGGGGTGGGAGCTTTCAGCCAATAGAGGATGTTGAATCTATTCATGGTAATTTAGCCTCTATACATCGAGTGACTAAACTCTGGTGACACATAAGTGAAGGAGTTACACAATCATATTTCAACCAGTACATGAGTAAGCCGCTCAGTATGCAGAGGGCAGATTACAATGAATAGAATAAACAACCTCTGCAGCTTAGATCTCAAGTTAGAATTTTCTGAATTTCCTAAAAGTGGGTCTAAATGCAAGGGAGACCATAATATATAAGAGAAAATTGTGAGAAATCAAACAATAAGGCACTAAGGTAACTACCTTGGAGATTGTGAAACTAAAACAAAATTTTCATGAAATCTCTAACCAATTCAAAATTAGTAAGGATATATAACATTCATGCAATGTTGGGAGAAAACAATGGCATGAACTGTGCATAAATGCTAGGAAGTGTAAAACGAGGTCATGTTCTTCATTGAGCCTACTAGATTTGTCAGATCATTCAGGCCAGGAATTTTACACCTATAATAAGAAACAGTGGAGCAAGCACCCTCCACCCCTTATGTGAAATGGGACATTTATATGCAACAACTGATCATGTCAATGGCAGAAACTGTAGGAGAGATAATGTGATCAATCCCAGTATCTCTAATTAGTGCTCATATGGGCTAAACTATATCAAGAAAGCCCAGGAGAGGGCACAGCTGGTAATACTAATTACAGTTAAGGATCAAGCAATTAAAATAAAATGATCAGACTTGTACAGGCCAGAGTGTAAGGATAACAGGAAACTAGCTAAGTATCTTTGCTGTAACATTTGAGAATGTTTCCTGGGAAAAACAGAGATAGGATCTAGGCATGCCTCTGTGGACGGCTCAGATAAATGATAGATAAAATATTTTTTTGTTTGATTTTTGAACTTTTTAGGGATGCAACATTTGGAAATTGATCTTGAACAAAGAGGTATAAGCATCTTACAAAGAAATGAGACATGTTAGATATGTTTTCATAAATTACCTTTTGATAATTTATTTTCTCTTTTCACACTTGGTCTAATAATAGTTTGGGTAAAGGATTCTGTATTAAAATTTGACTAGGAATTTCAAGCTTCAGGGCTGAGGGCCTAGACTTATAATTTGAAGTTCAACTAATTATGTCTGTCCTTCTTAAAATCTCACCCATAAACATAAGATTAAAGTCACAAGAAAGCCTATAAAAATCTTGGGATTTTTACTATTTCTAGATTCAGGCAAATGTACAAGTTCTATAGTGGAATAAGTTAAAACACATTTATCTTCATTAATATAAAGCATATCTATCTTCAGTGATGCAGACCAATGAGAAAAATATGAGATACAAAATGTAGAAATTAATATGGCTCTGGAATACTGTTTCTGCAGGAGGAGAAGAGGATGACAGAGGATGAGGTGGTTGAATGGCATCACCGACTCAATGGACATGGGTTTGGTGGACTCAGGGAGTTGGTGATGGACAGGGAGGCCTGGCATGCTGCAGTTTATGGGGTCGCAAAGAGTCAGACATGGCTGAGCGACTGAACTGAACTGAACTGAACTGGAATACTGTTTGAATCTTTTCAAGCATGCTTCCACTCTGGTGGTACCAATATACCCTAGATGGTGCCAATATACCCTAGAGATACTTTATCACTCAGAAAAGCCTTTGAAAATAACTATTAAAAAACATAGGCAAGTCCCTATAGATGGACTAAGATACTCTAAAGAAATACAGTACAATAAATTTAGCATTTTACTGAACAATTAATAATGAGTCAAGAGTTGTTCTGGATGATTTTCATGCATTATCAGTAATTCTAAATGCAATCTTACAACATAAGATCCATGTTAATATTTCATAGGCATCAAAGAAGGTTAATAAACTTACTCCAATAAGCAGCAGAGCTGAGATTAGGTCCCAGGTTGATTTGACTTCAACCATCATACCATGAGGGCTCTCTATTGCTGACCTCACTGGGACCACTTAGAAGAGAAAAAAAGTAACCTTGTGCCCTAGACAAGGGAAAGGATTGCAAGAAGGGGATGGTCAGTGAACATGTTCACTGAGTCATGGCCAGGAAGAGGGTTTTGTAAAAAACTCCATTTCTGACTCCTGAGAACTAACATCGTTCCTTAACAAAAGGAGAAGTAACTATGTGTAATTGCGTTTGTCAGTAACCTTAAGCTGGCCCCTCATTCACTTTTTGTGCTGTTCAGTCAGAGTGGACTCAGAGGGACCCAAGGCCTTGAGCTGCCAACAATGACCACCAGCTACAGGAGCTACAGCATAGAGGCAGAAAGACTGACTCTAGCCCAGACTAGAAACTCGTGAGTGGCGTAAGCAGAAGGCTACAGTTGCTGAACTGAAGCAGAGGCAGATTGGGGAGGGGACAGACTTCAGTAGAAGTGAAATCAAGAATATCTAAAGATAGTGTGAAGTTAGCATATAAGAAGAGAGGAGAACAGACTTTTGAATGGACTTCTCCCAGAGCACTGGAGACAAAGGTCTGCCATTAAATAAGCTGAGAAAGAAGGAAAGAGGCTTTGCCTCCTTGCTCCACCTCACCCAAACACAGAGAGAAAGACACATAGTTGCTGGGAGTCTGGTTTAAATGAAAGTCCCAGGGGATAACAACATCTCTTTCAAAGCCTGGTTCATGTAAAGGCTTCTGCTTCTTCTTGTGCTAATCAATCCTTCAAGTTAGTGTCCATATATCATTATAATAGAGTTTTTCTAAACTGAATTCAATAGGGAGACATGTTTATGATAATTTTATTTACTCTAAAGAACATTATAGAAGGTGTGTTTATTTTATACAGCTATTAGCAAACTGTGTTGCCACAAATCTTTATATAATTCTTTCTAAGCAAGACAGGGAACTCAAAAGCTATTTAGGGAAGAATTGAACAAATTTGACTATACCAATATTTTTTATATTATACCATAAACTGAACAGAAGTTGTTACAAGTAGGAAGAAAATATTTGTAAAACATATACTAAGGAAAGAATTAATGTCTCTAATAGGCAAGGATATCTGACAAATTTTTAAAACTTAGTAATAAAATGAAGTATTAGAGATGCAGGTTCAATCCCTGCTCAGGAAACTAAGGTCCCACATGCCACAGGGCAACTGAGCCTGCATACCACAACTAGAGAAGCCCCCATGGTGCAATAAAAAGTCCATGTACCACAACAAAGAACCAGTGCAGCCAACATTTAAAAAAAAATAGACAAAGTATTAACACAGCCAAATCTCTGAAGAAGAAAAACTAATGGTAAGTAGGCTTATTAAAGGAAACTCAGAATAATAGTTAAGCATATAAAAATTAAAGCAACGATGAGAAGACATGTTTTACCCATTAGGTAGTTTTGACCAATAGGGTACACCAGAAGAAACACAAGGCAATTTCTAGCCTAGTCTTTAAGAGGGTGATGTATTAGGCAGGGTTATCCAGAGAAACACCACCAATAAGATAGCTTCAAATACAGAGGGATTTATTATGTGGAATCAACTCATGATAATGGAGACTAAAATGTCCCAGAACATGCCAAGGCCAGTGATGCAGATCCAGTCCAAACCTGAAGACCTGAGAATCAGAGGGGTCAAGGGCATAAGTTCCAGTTTCAAGCCAAAGGTTTGAGAACCAGGAGCATCAGTGTCCAAGGAGAAGACAGATGTCCCAGGGCAACCAGAGATAGCAGTTTACCCTTCCTTCATCTTTTTTTGTCATACTCAGGTCCTCAGTAGATTGGATGATGCCCACCCACATCATGAGGGCATATCTACTTAACTCAGAATTTAAATGCTAGTTTCTTCCTGTAATACTTTCACAAACATATCCAGAAATAATGTTTTACCATTTACTGGGCATTCCTTAGCCCAGGCAAGAAGAAGACAGGTATTAATCATCAATGATGAGCAGAGTATTCCTTAGTTTCTTTGAAACCTGAGCCACCAGATAAGAAGTCCATTCCTCTGCTTGAGAGATCACATGGGGATGTCCTGAAGAGGAAAGGCCTGGCTGAGTCAGCCTGCTGCCATTCCCATGAAAAAGTCAGGCATTTGAGTTAAAAAGCTCTACTAATTGAGTAGAATCTAGACCCACCAGACTCTACTCAACTATTCACTACCAAGTGACTCCAGCCAATGTACAACAGAAAAATTACCGAGTCAAGCACTGCCTAAAATTTTGACTTACAAAACATACCTATACATACAATAGTATATTACTTAGCAATAAAAAATGAAAACTTGCCACTTGTGACAATATGGATGAATCTAGAGGGCTGAGTGAAATGTCAGACAAAGACAAATACTACATGATATCACTTACATGTGGAATCGAAGGAAAAAATAAAACAAAACAAAAAAAAATTCATGGATACAGAGAACAAACAAGTGGTTACCAGAAGGAAGGCGTATAGGGGGTTTGTAAAATAGGTGAAGGGGAATTCAGAGGTACAGACCTCCAGTTATAGAGTAAGTCCCAAAATACAATATAGAGCATAAGAAATATGGCCAATAACTTTGCAATAACTCTGTATGGGGACAGATGATTACTAGACATCATAGTGATCATTTCATAATGTATACAAAAAATCATTATGTAGTACATCCAAAACAAACATATACCATCTATTAATATATTTCAATGAAAAATAAAATTTAAACTTTCTATATTAACTTCATATAGGTATAGATATATTCAGATATATTCACATATATACTATATATTAATACAATATACAACTGGAGATATAAAGTATATCTTCATGTAAGTATAGGTAGATAGATAGATAGATCTCTATTTAGCTTTTGAAAATGTTTGTTACATAACAATAAATAACCAGAATAGATGCTAACCTCTAAAAATTAATAGCAGGATAGCTCTCTAAATTAAGAAAGACATTTAAGATAACTGAAGCAAAACTGGCAGGAGAGGTCAAAAGAAAATAAAAAATAAATGATATAAAGTCAAGAAAGAAAAGAATATCTAAAGGAGACAGGGTCAATAATATTGGTAGTATGAGATATAGAAAAAAATGCTCATTGCATACCATAGTAAGAAACTCATTAACAACTTCAGTGAGAAGAGTTTTACTGGAGAAATAGTAGTAAGATGATGGTGGTGGTGTTGTTCAATCAGTAAGTCATGTCTGACTCTTAGCAACCCCATGGACTGCAGCATGCCAGGCTTCTCTGTCCATCACTATCTCTCTGAGTTTGCTCAAACTCATATCCATTAATTTGCTGATGCCATCCAACCACCTCATCCTCTGTCGCTCTCTTCTCCTGTTGCCTTCAAATTTTCCCAGCATCAGGGTCTTTTCCAGTTAGTCAGCTCTTCGCATCAGGTGGCCAAAGTATTGGAGCTTCAGCTTCAGCATCAGTCCTTCCCATGAATATTCAGGACTGATTTCCTCTAGGATGGACTGGTTTAATCTCCCTGACATCCAAGGGACACTCAAGGGTCTTCTCCAGCACCACAGCTCGAAAGTGTCAATTCCTTGGCACTCAGCTTTCTTTATGGTCCAACTCTCACATCCATACATAACTACTGGAAAAACTATAGGTTGACTGTATGGAATTTCATTGGCAAAAATGATGTCTCTGCTGTTTATTACAATGCCTAGGTTTGTCACAGCTATTCCAAGAGGAAGCGTCTTTTAATTCCGTGGCTGCAGTAACCATCCACATTGATTTTGGAGCCCAAGAAAATAAAATCTGACACTGTTTCCACATTTTCCCAATCTATTTGTCTATCTATATAGTCCTATCGATGAAGTGATAAGATGTCCTGATGCCATGATCTTAGTTTTTTGAATGTTGAGGTTTTCTTTCTTTTTATTTTTTAATGTTTGGAAAACATTATAGTATTTTTTAAATATTAAATTTATTTTTAAAATGAAGGATAATTGCCTTACAGAATTTTGTTTTTTTTCTGTTAAACCTCAACATGAATCAGCCATGTTGAGTTTTAAGCCAGGTTTTTCACTCTCCTCCTTCACCCTTATCAAGAGGCTCTTTAGTTCCTCTTGACTTTCTGCCATTAAAGTGGTATCATATGCATATCTGAGGTTGTTAATATTTCTCCAGGCAATCTTTTCCTTTTAATTAATTTATCTTTTAATTGAAGAATAATTGCTTTACAGAATTTTGTTGTTTTCTGTCGAATGTCAACATGAATCAGCCATAGGTATACTTATGCCCAGGCAATCTTGATTCCAGCTTGTGGTTCATCCAGACTGGCATGTTGCATATGTACACTGCACATAAGCTAAATAAGCAGGAGAAAAATATACAGCCTTGATGTACTCGTTTCCCAAATTGGAACCAGTCCATTGTTCCATGTCCATTTCTAACTTTGGATTCTTAATCTGCATACAGGTTTCTCAGGAGGCAGGTAAGGTGATCGGATATTCCCATATCTTTAAGACTATTCCACAGTTTGTTGTGATCTACACAGACAAAGGCTTTAGTGCAGTCAATGAAGCAGAAGTATATATATTTTTTTGGAATTCCCTTGCTTTTTTCTATGATCCAGCAGATGTTGGCAATTTGATCTCTGGTTCCTCTGCCTTTTCTAAATCCAGCTTAAACATCTGGAAGTTCTTGGTTCACATACTGCTGAAATCAAGCTTGGAGAATTTAGAGCATAATCTTGCTGGCATATGACATGAGTGCAATTATGCAGAAGTTTGAACATTCTTTGGCAATGCCTTTCTTAGGGATTGGAATGAAAACTGACCCTTTCCAGTTCTGTGGCCACTGCTGAGTTTTCCAAATTTGCTGGCATATTGAGTACAGCACTTTCACAGCATCATCTTTTAGGATTTGAAATAGCTCAACTGGAATTCCATCACCTCCACTAGCTTTGTTCATAGTGTTGCTTCCTAAGGCCCACTTGACTTCACACTTCAGCATGTCTGGCTCAAGGTGAGTGACCACATCATCATGGTTAACTGGGTCATTAAGAGCTTTTTTTGTACACTTTTTCTGTGCATTCTTGTCACCTTTTCTTAATCTCTTCTGCTTCTGTTAGCAGAAGCTAACAGAATGGCTTTGCCATTTTTGTCCTTTATATGTCTATCTTTGCATGAAATGTTCCCTTGATATCTCCAGTTTTCTTGAAGAGATCTCTAGTCTTTCCCATTCCATTGTTTTTCTCTCTCTCTTTGCATTGTTCACATAAGAAGGCTCTCTTATCTCTCTTTGCTATTCTTTGGAATACTGCATTCAGTTGGGTATCTTTCCCTTTCTTTGCCTTTCACTTCTCTTCTCTCCTCAGTTATTTGTAAGACCTCTTCAGACAATCACTTTACTTTCTTACATTTCTTTTTCTTGGGGAAGGTTTTAGTCATCACCTCCTATACAATGTTATAAACATTGTAAGCTGATGAGGGAATAAATAAAACCCAGTGATTCCATTCCTAGGTAACAAAGACAAAATATCTGCACATAGAATGTATAATAATAGTGGTTTTAATAATGAAAGAAAAAACAAAAACAACTCACATGTCCATTATCAGAAGAATAGATAACATAACTTATTCAGCAAAATGGAATAATGAGCCAGAGGCAACACTGTGGATGAATCTCAGGCTCTCAGGCAAGTCTCAGAAGACTGTGCATAATAAAATCTTTTTATAAGGCTAAGAAATGAACAAAACACATCATATGTGTGTATATGTGTATATATGTTTGAATGTATGCATGTATAATAATTAAAAAGTCAAAGAATGAAACTGAAGTTACTGTGAATGGTTATTGTTTGGCTACTATTTCTTTTTTTTTACTCTTTTCCCATATCAATTTTTGGCTTAATAAATTTTCAAATTCCTAAAAAAGAAAATGTATTTTGCCATTTTGCTATATCTGATAGGAAAATGCTAAGCACACATTGTTTACAAATCTATATTTAACTTCTGGTTGACAGCAGAAGTTTTCTGAATATATATCAAATGAAAGAGTATGTTGAAAAGAAAATGGATTGTTTCCCATACAGGATTTCTTTCAAATATGTATTGAGGAGATTCACAGTTGTCAATCTACATGAGTATCCTTAAGGTTTTAAGAGCACACTAAAGTTTTTCACCGTCAGGAAATTTAGTAATAGCTGCTTAGCAGCAATCAAGGCTTTCCCTAAAAATCTGGTGTGAAGATGTATCTAATATCTATCTTGATCTTTATGACAGTAGAAATAATTTGCCTGGCTCTTTGGGACTGAGCCATCATCTTTGCCATACACCTTAGGAGCTATTAGGCAACTCATTAATCTGAAATTGAAAGCAAAACTTTAGAAGCAATTATTAATATATGTAGTTTAATGAACATTACATCAGTATGTTTTAGAAATTGTTTAATACCTGTCGTGTCCTTGGTGCTTTGCCAGATGTAACATGTCCTTGAATGGGGAATTCACATTCAAGGAGAGATGGTGCTCCAGGTATAGAAGCAACAGCTGAAAAGGAGGTCAACATTCAGAAGCCTGAGGTTAGGAATTCTCTTTTATCTTCACTTTCTATTTTCTACCCATTCCTTTTTCCTTTTGAAAAGACATGATTTTTTTTTCTCCTGGGGTTTAAAATAATGGGAAAGGGCAGCTTATACCTTGATAATAGGCCAGTGAGAAAAATTTCATTTATTTCTACTTGTTCCCTTCAGTCTAAGACAAAAATAGAGTTGTTGCTGATGTCTGAGGACATGCAGGATACTGGGTTATCTTGCTGAGATGCCTTGGTGTGTGACTGGTGAGGAGAAATTCAGGCAAAATCATCATGGCCATTATTATGAAGTAAACTGTAGGTAGAGTATCAATAGGTCGAAAGGAATAAGATCAGGCTCATAACCTTTGAGCAAGAATCTAGGAAAGGAAGTGGTTTTCAGAAAACCATGTTTAGCTTTATTTTTTAAAAAGGAGGGTTTACACATATGCACTCAAGAATAAAAGTGCCAGTCTGCAAAATTAGGAGTGAGGTGAATTGATGATGTACCAATGTGATACGCCTGCATTCTTCGATTCTCATCATGTTGGGCTTCAAGCATAAGTGAATAACAAAAAAAATTGACTGTTCCATATATCAGGGTTGATCCTATATTAATTACATATATGTAGATGATATGCATAGGAACTTGGAGTTTTAGGTCCAGGAATCAAAGTAAATTGGATGTAGTTAAGCAAAAGATGGCAAGAATGAACACTGACACCTTATTCTTTACCAGCTGAGCCACAAGGGGAGCCCTCTTAGGAATCAATGAACTAAAATGGATGGAAAAGGACAAATTTACTGCAGAGGACCATTACATCTACTACTGTGGGCAAGAATCCCTTAGAAGAAATGGAGTAGCCCTCATAGTCAGCAAAGAGTCCAAAATGCATTACTTGGGTACAAAATCAAAAATGACAGAATGATCTTGGTTCATTTCCAAGGCAAACCATTCAATATCACAGTAATCCAAGTCTATGCCCCAACCACTGATGCCAAAGAAGCTGAAGTTGAATTGTTCCATGAAGACCTACAAGACTTTCTAGAATTAACACACACACACGAAAAAGACACACTTTTCATCATAGGGGATTGGAATGCAAAGTAGTAAGTAAAAGGATACCTGGAGTAACAAGCAAGTCTGGCTTTGGAGTATAAAATAAAACAGGGCAAAGGCTAACCGAGTTTTTTTTGTTTTTTTTGTTTTTTTTTTCCATTTATTTTTATTAGTTGGAGGCTAATTACTTTACATCATTACAGTAGTTTTTGTTATACATTGAAATGAATTAGCCATGGATTTACATGTATTCCCCATCCCAGTCCCCCCTCCCACCTCCCTCTCCACCCGATCCCTCTGGGTCTTCCCAGTGCACAAGGCCTCAGCCATTAAAAAGAATTCATTTGAATCAGTTCTAATGAGATGGATGAAACTGGAGCCCATTATACAGAGCGAAGTAAGCCAGAAAGATAAAGACCATTACAGTATACTAACACATATATATGGACTTTAGAAATATGGTTAATGATAACCCTATATGCAAAACAGAAAAAGAGACTCAGATGTAAAGAACAGACTTGTGAACTCTGGGAGAAGGCGAGGGTGGGATGCTTCAAGAGAACAGCATTGAAACATGTACATTATCTAGGGTGAAACAGATAACCAGCCCAGGTTGGGTACATGAGACAAGTGCTAACCGAGTTTTGTCAAGAGAACACACTGGTCATAGCAAACACCCTTTTCCAACAACACAAGAGACAACTCTACACATGGACATCAGCAAATGGTCAATAACAAAATCCGATTGATTACTTTCTTTTCAGTCAAAGATGAAAAACCTGTATACAGTCAGCCTAAAACAAGACTTGGAGCCAACTGTAGCTCAGATCATCAGTTCTTTACTGCAAAATTCAGACTGAAGTTGAAGAAAGTAGAGAAAAGCACTAGGCCATTCAGGTATGACCTAAATCAAATCCCTTATGATTATACAGTGGAGGTAACAAATAGATTTAAGGGATTAGATCTGATAGGTAGAGTGCTGGAAGAACTATAGACAGAGGTTCATAACATTGTACAAGACAGTGACCAAATCCATCCCCCAAAAAAGAAATCCAAGAAGACAAAGTGTTTGTCTGAGGAGGCTTTACAAAATAGCTGAGGAAAGAAGAGAAGCAGAAAGCAAGGGAAAAAGGGAAAGATGCACTCAGCTGAATGAAGAGATCCAAAGAATAGCAAGGAAATATAAGAAGGCTTTCTTAAGTGAACAATGCAAAAAAAAAATATATATATATATATATACATATATGTATATATATGCATATAGGAAAACAATAGAAAGGGAAAGACTAGAGATATCTTCAAGAAAATCAGAGATATCAAGGTAATATTTCATCCAAAGATGGGTATGATGAAGGACAGAAACAGTAAGGACCTAACAGAGGCAGAAGAGATTAGGAAAAGGTGGTACAAGTGCTCGGGCCTGGTGCACTGGGAAGACACAGAGGGATCGGGTGGAGAGGGAGGTGGGAGGGGGGATTGGGATGGGGAATACATGTAAATCCATGGCTGATTCATGTCAATGTATGACAAAACCCACTACAATATTGTAAAGTAATTAGCCTCCAACTAATAAAAATAAATGAAAAAAAAAAAGGTGGTACAAATACACAGAATTTTACAAAAAAAGGTCTTATTGATCCAGATAACCACAATGATGTGGTCACTCACGTAGAGTCAGACTCCCTCAAATGTGAAGTCAAATGGGTCTTAGAAAGAACTACTATGAACAAAGATATTGGAGGTAATGGAACTCCAGCTGAGCTATTTAAATTCCTAAAACTTGATGCTGTTAAAATGCTGCATCAATATGTCAGCAAATTTAAAAAGCTCAGCAGTGGCCACAAGACTATAAAAGGTCAGTTTTCATTCCAATCCCAAAGAAGGATGATGCCAAAGAACGTTCAAACTATCAGACAACTACACTCATTTCATATGCTGGTTAGGTTTTGTTTAAAATCCTTCAAGCTATGTTTCAGCAATATGTGAAACAAGAACTTTCAGATGAACAAGCTGGGATTAGAAAAGGCAGAGGAAGCAGAGATCAAATTGCCAACATACACTGGATCACAGAAAAAGCAAGGGAATTCCAGGAACACATCTACTTCTGCTTCATTGAATATGTGGAAGCCTTTGACTGTATGGAACTGGAAAATTCTTAAAGAAATGGGACTACCAGATGACCTTATCATCTCAAGTGAAACTTCTATTCAGGTCAAGAAGCAACAGTTAAAACAGGACAAAGAACAGCAGACTGGTTCAAAATGAGGAAAGGAGTACATCAAGGCTGTATATTGTCACCTTTGTTTAACTTACATGCAGAGTACATCATGCAAAATGTCAGGCTGGATGATGTTCAAGCTGGAATCATGGCAAATAGATGGGGAAAAATGAAAACAGTGACAGACTATTTTCTTGGGCTCCAAAATCACTGCAGGACAGTGACTGCAGCCATGAAATTAAAAGACATTAGCCACTTGGAAGAAAAGCTATGACAAACCTAGACAGAATCAACATATTAAAAAGCAGAGACATCACTTTGCCAACAAAGGTCCATATAGTCAAAGCTACGATTTTTCCAGTAGTCACATACAGATGTGAGACTTGGACTGTAAAGAAGGCTGACAGCCAAAAAATTGATGCTTTTGAATAATGGTGCTGGAGAAGACACTTGAGAGTCCCTTGGACTGCAAGGAGATCAAACCAGTCAATCCTAAAGAAATCAACTCAGAATATTTATTGGAAAGATGGATGCTGAAGCTGAAACTCCACTAATTTGGCCACCTGATGCAAACAGATGACACACTGGAAAAGACCCTGATGTCGGGAAAGATTGAAAGCAAAAGGAGAAGAGGGTAACAGAGGATTAGAAGGTTAGAAAGCATCATTGACTCATTGTACATGGATGTGAACAAACTCCTTAAGATTATGAAGGACAGGGAAGCCTGGTGTGATGCAGTTCATGAGGTCACAAAAAATTAAACATGACTTAGAGACTAAACAGCAACAAGACGATATCAAGATTTAATCCAGTATGAGTTCTGGAATTCATAAGGGCATGAGCCTTCAGATTTCTTGATCAGCCACTTGGCAAGACAAAAATGACCACTTGCATCTCTGTTGGAGCAATATACAGAGAACATAGAAACACAAACTATATATAAGAAGATGATCTACTTCATCAGCAACATTATGTCATGTCTAACCTGGTCAGTCAGTCATAACATATACCAGAAAAAAGAATGCAGTCTTCAAGATTTAAGATCTGTGCCTGAAATTGGAATAAACAGCTTTATAGCATGCTCCCAAATATGACTATTCATTCATAATAAATTTTTAGAGTTAGTTCAACCTTCTGGGTGCTCACCTCTGTGTGGAGCAGATCCTGATCTCTCCATAGGGTCTCCTTCAGCTTCCATTCCTATCACTTTAGTGGGGTGAAGGACCCTAAAAATAGCAAGGCCTTTATTCAGACTTGAAACCTGATTGTAAACCAGGTCTATCTTCAGGAACCTGTTTAATAAGTCTGGAACGATTACCCTTCTCAGAAATATTCTAAAGCCTCATTTTCAAAACTTAAAAGAGAACATCTAAACAAGCATATGTCTTATTCGTTATATAGCTTTCACTTTCACATCCTATGAATAATATAGGATATGAACTAAAGATTAAGAAGTAGCCTAGGTTTGTGTTGTATGAGTGAAGTTCAGGGCTCATCTAGGGAGAAAATAGAGCTGATTAAAATCTAATTAGGTTCATGCCCTTTTAAAAAAGACAGAAATTTCAGTATAGGTAGAATGAATTTTTTCTTCCAGCTAGAGTAAGAAATGTTTTTACCATGATTTGGAAAGTTATCTCTGAAAAGAAAAAAATAAAGAGATCCTTAAAAGACATCTGTGCTTCAAGAATTAGCCTGACTTCTTAGAATTTTTTTTTCAATGTCCAACTAAAACCTTATATTTTTATATCATTTTAATTTTCTTTGTCTTTTCTCCATAGCCGTAAAAAAAAAAAAAAATGCAGACACTTATAGATGACTAAAGCCTCTTCAGGTGTCTTATGAGGTCTCATCCAAAGTCCTGTCTTCTTCACCATTGTGTCACCCAATAGCAGCAGTATGTCAGGAATCAACTTATTGCCTCTGTTTTGAGTGCACTCTTCATTATATACTTTGTGATAAGCAACAGGATTCCTTTAAGCATTTCTCCTTTAAAGTGAGCATGAGGTTAATAAGCTCATACAGAAGGTGCTTAAGGGACTTGCAAATGATGTGACCAATAAAGGGTTAATATATAAAATATATAAACAGCACATACAACTCAATATCAAAAAAAAACTGATTGCAAAAAAGACAGAAGATCTGAATAGACATTTTTCAAAAGAAGACACACAGATGGCCAACAGGCACATGAAAAGAAGCTCAACATCACTCATCCTCAGGGAAAACGCAAACTGAAACCACAATGAGATAACAATAACTGTCAAATGGACATTATCAAAATGACAACAAAGAACGAGTGCTGGTGAGAATATAAAGGAGAGGGATCCCTCAAACACTGTTGGTGGGACTGTAAATTGACATAGCCACTATGGAAAACAGTATGAAGCTTTCTCAAAAAAATACAAATAAAACTGCCTTATGATGAAGAAATTCCACTTCTGGGTACTTTTCAGAAGAAAGCGAAAACACTAATTTAGAGGGATATAAACACTCTGTTGAAGGGCATTAGTGATGAACTGTGCCAACCAAACTGAGAAGGCATGTTAAGGCTGAAAAAAAAAGAGACAGCTCCATATCATCAATGGGTCACTGAAAACAGGACTATTTTGTAAAAACTGATGAATATACAAAAAGTTAACTAGAACTACTAAATAAGTTAAGCAAGGTTGCAGGATTTAAGATCAACATCCAAAAATAAATTATATTTCTCTACAATAGCAATTTAGAATTGGAAAATATAGTTAACAACACAATACTGTTTATAATAGCATCAAAAGTATGATATACTAAGGATAAATCTCACAAAATACATAAATTACTTGTATATTGTGTATATTAATGGAATAGTATTGAGAAAAACTAAGAAATATTTAAAAATAATAGAGAGGTATACTGTGTCCATGAATCAGAAGACTCAAAATTGTGAAGATGTCAATTTTTCCCAAACTGGTCTATAGAATCAGCAAATTCCAAATCAAAATCTCATCCTGTGTTTAAAAACTTACTAGATGATTCTTAAATGTATACGGAATGTATATAAATGTATATGGAATGTATATAAAATGTATATGTATATGAGAGTAGCCTAAACAACTTTGTAAAGAGCAAAGTTGGAGATATTAACACTACCTGACTTCAAGTTTTATTATAGATCTATTCTAATCAAGACAGCATACGTAGTATGAGTAAAAACAAAGTAAAAAAAAAACTATCAATGACACAGAATATAAATTCAAGAAATACATTCACACTTTTATAGACAACTGAGCTTTAACAAGTGTACAAAGACAATTCAGCAGAGAAAGGAAGATCTTTTTCAACAAAATTGCTGAAACAATTGGATACCCATATTCAAATTCATGAACTTTGAATCATGCCTTACACCATAAATTAACACAAACTAGAGCATGCTACTGTAAGTCGCGTTAGTCGTGTCCGACTCTGTGTAACCCCATAGACGGCAGCCCACCAGGCTCCGCCGTCCATGGGATTCTCCAGGCAAAAATACTGGAGTGGGTTGCCATCAAAATAGAGCATAGAGCTAAATAAATAAACCAAAATTATAAATGTTCTAGAAAAAGTGTTCAATAAAAATCTAACTGAGCACAGGTTCAACAAAGATTTCATAGATATGACACCAAAAACAATTTATAAAATAAAAATTAGATAAATTTGATAAATTTTGCTCTTATTGTATGACAAGTATACCTCAATAAGTCTGCTTAAAATAATTTAGAAAAATAGCCTAAGATTACCAACATTTTATTATATCAAATAAAGGTATGAAAAAAATAGCTACTATGATTAGTTCATGATAGAGCATATGTGAAACCAAAAAGTAAGAATAATCACATATTAATAAGTAAAAATCCTTCATTTACTTAATATCTTATATGTATTTTTCTCAATTTTCGTGGACTAATGAAAAGTATTTCATTAAATAGTAAATTTCCCTGGCATTGACAAACTACCACCTTCAAAATAGTTATCATAACCTTTAACCTAACTTTATTAAACATCATTTATTCTAACAGGAGATTTTTACACTGACTGGAAAATAAACATTTCAAAGTTACTTATTTTTAGAACATTAAGGCTGGTATTAGTAATGTTCATTGCTATAACAGGTGCTTAACACTTCAAATTATCGAATAAAATTGTTTGTAAAAAGCCAACTAATTCACAAAAGGCCAATGTAATTTTTTTAAAGAAATAAAATAACTTTTCATAATCTATACCCCTGCTAATAACATTTTACCTAAATGTTGGTAAAATTGGTAATACTAATTTATACAATATACTTTTTCTAGCATTGCTTCAGTTCAGTCACTCAGTCATGTCCGACCCTCTGCAATCCCATGGACTGGAGCATGCCGGACTTCCCTCTCCAGCACCAATTCCTAGAGCTTAGTCAAATTAATATTCATCCTGCCAGTGATGCCATACAACTATCTCATCCTCTCTCATCCCCTTGTACGCCCACCTTCAATCATTCCCAGCATTAGGGTCTTTTCAAATGAGTCAGTTCTTCACATCAGGTGGCCAAAGTACTGGAGTTTCAGCTTCAACATCAGTCCTTCCAATGAATATTCAGGACTGATTTCCTTTAGGATGGACTGGTTGGATCTCCTTTCAGTCCAAGGGACTCTCAAGATTCTTCTCCAACAACACAGCTCAAAAGCACAAATTCTTCGGCACTCAGCTTTCTTTATAGTCCAACTCACATCCATACATGACTACTGGGAAAAACAATAGCCTTGACTAGACAGACCTTTGTTGACAAAATAATGTCTCTGTTTTTTAAGATGCTGTCTAGGGGTTGCTCACAGCCTGTCTTCCAAGGAGCAAGCGTCCTTTAACTTCATGGCTGCAGTCACCATCTGCACTGATTCTGGAGTCCCAAAAAATAAAGTCTGTCACTATTTACATCGTTTCCCCATCTATCTGCCATGAAGTGATGGGACCAGATGCCATGATCTTAGTTTTCTGAATGTTGAGGTTTAAGTCAACTTTTTCACTTTCCTGTTTCACTTTCATCAAGAGGCTCTTTAGTTTTTCTTCACTTTCTGCCATAAGTTCTGTGTCACCTGTATATCTGAGATAATTGATATTTATCCTGGCAATCTTGATTCCAGCTTATGCTTCATCCAGCCCAGCATTTCGCATGATGAAGTCTGCATATAGGCTAAATAAGCGGGGTAACAATATACAGACTTGACTTACTCCATTTCCGATTTGGAACCAGTCCGTTCCAAATCCAGTTCTAACTGTTGCTTCTTGACCTACATACAGATTTCTCAGGAGGCAGGCCAGGTGGTCTGGTATTTTCATCTCTTGAAGAATTTTCCACAGTTTGTTGTGATTCACACAGTCAAAGACTTTGGCACAGTTAATAAAGCAGAAATAGATGTTTTTCTGGAATTCTCTTACTTTTTTGATGATTCAATGGATGTTGGCAATTTGATCTCTGGTTCCTCTGCCTTTTCTAAAGCCAGCTTGAACATCTGGAAGTTCATGGTTCAGCTACTGTTCAAGCCTGATTTGAAGAATTTTGAACATTACTTTCCAAGTGTGTGAGATGAGGGCAAGGTGCTGTAGTTTGAACATTGTTTGGCATTGCCCTTCTTTGGGATTGGAATGAAGGCTGACCTTTTCCAGTTCTGTGGCCACTGCTCAGTTTTCCAAATTTGCTGGCATATTAAGTGCAGCACTTTCACAGCATCATCTTTCAGGATTTGAAATAGCTCAACTGGAATTCCATCACCTCCACTAGCTTTGTTTGTAGTGATGTTTCCTAAGGCCCACTTGACTTCACACTCCCGCATGTCTGGCTCTATGTGAGTGATCACACCTTTGTGGTTATCTGGGTCATCAAGGTCTTTTTTGTATAGTTCTTCGTGTATTCTTGCCACCTCTTCTTAATATCTTCTGCTTCCTTTAGGTCCAAACAATTTCTGTCCTTTATTGTGCCCATCTTTGAATAAAATATTCCCTTTGTATCTCTAATTTTCTTGAAGGGATCTCTAGTCTTTCCCATTCTATTGTGTTTCTCTATTTCTTTGCATTGATTACTGAGGGAGGCTTTCTTATCTCTCCTTGCTACTCTTTGGAATTCTGCATTCAAATGGTATATTTTTCCATTTCTGCTTTTTTAGCTTTTCTTCTTTTCTCAACTGTTTGTAAGGCCTTCTCAGACATTCATTTTGCCTTTTGGCATTTCTTTTTCTTGGGGATGGTTTTTGATCACTGCCTCTTGTACAATGTCATGAGCCTCCATCCATAGTTCTTTAGGCACTCTATCAGATCTAATGCCTTGAATCTATTTGTCTCTTCCACTGTATAATTGTAAAGGATTTTATTCAGGTCATACCTGAATGGTCTAGTGGTTTCCCCTATTTTCTTCAATTTAAGTCTGAATTTGACAATAAGGAGTTCATGATCTGAGCCACAGTCAGCTCCTGGTCTTGTTTTCGCTGACTCTATAGAACTTCTCCATCTTTGGCTGCAAAGAATATAACCCATATGATTTTGGTATTGACCATCTTGTGATGTCCATGTATAGAGTCTTCTCCTGTGTTGTTGGAAAAGGGTGTTTGCTATGACCAGTGTGTTCTCTTGGCAAAACTCTGTTAGCATTTGACCTGATCCATTTTGTACTCCAAGACCAAATGTGCCTGTTACTCCAGGTATTTCTTGACTTCCTACTTTTGCCTTCCAGTCCCCTATAATAAAAAAGGACATCTTTTGGGGGGTGTTAGTTCTAGAAGGGTTTGTAGGTCTTCGTAGAGCTGTTCAACTTCAGCCTCTTCAGCATTATTGGTTGGGGCATAGACTTAGATTACTGTGACATTGAATGATTTGCCTTCAAAACAAATGGGGATCATTCTGTCATTTTTGAGATTGTATCCAAGTACTACATTTCTTACTCTTTTGCTGACTATGATGGCCACTCCATTTCTTCTAAGGGATTCATGCCCACAATAGCAGACATAATGGTCATCTGAGTTAAATTCACCCATTCCATTTCATTTAGTTCACTGATTCCTAAAATGTTGATGTTCACTCTTGCCATCTCCTATTTGACCACTTCCAATTTACCTTGATTCATGGACATAACATTCCAGGTTCCTATGCAATGTTGTTCTTTACAACATTAGACTTACTTCCATCACCAGTCACATCCACAACTGGCTGTTGCTTTTGCTTTGGCTCCATCTTTTCATTCTCTCTGGTGTTATTTCTCCACTGATCTCCCACAGCATATTGGGCATATTGGGTCAGTAGGTGGGAGTTCATCTTTCAGTGTCCTATCTTTTTGCCTTTTTATACTGTTCTTGGGGTTCTCAAGGCAAGAATACTGAGGTGATTTGCCATTCCCTTCTCCAGTGAACCAAGTTTTGTCAGAATTCTCCACCATGACCCATTTGTCTTAGGTGGCCCTACAAGGCATGGCTCATAGTTTCGTTGAGTTAGACAAGGCTGTGATCCATGTGATCAGTTTGGTTAGTTTTCTGTGATTGTGGTTTTCTTTCTGTCTGCCCTCTGATGGATAAGGATAAGAGGCTTAGAGAAGCTTACTGATGGGAGATACTGACTGACAGGTAAACTGGATCTTGTCCTGATGGGCGGGGCCATGGTTAGTTCAGTTCAGTTCAGTTCAGTTGCTCAATCATGTCCAACTTTTTGTGACCCCATGCACCGCAGCATGCCAGGGCTCCCTGTCCATCACCAACTCCCGGAGTTTACTCAAAGTCATGTCCATTGAGTCAGTGATACCATCCAACCATCTCTCCCTCTCTTGTCCCCTTCTCCTCCTGCCCTCAATCTTTCCCAGAATCAGGGTTTTTTCAAATGAGTCAGCTCTTTGCATCAGGTGGCAAAGTATTGGAGTTTCAGCTTCAACATCAGACCTTACAATGAACACCCAGGACTGATCTCCTTTAGGAAGGACTGGTTGGATCTCCCGGCAGTCCAAGGGACTCTCAAGAGTCTTCTCCAACACCACAATTCAAAAGCATTAATTCTCTGGCGCTCAGCTTTCTTTATAGTCCAATTCTCACATCCATACATGACTACTGGAAAAACCACAGTCTTGAATAGATGGACCTTTGTTGACAAAGTAGTGTTTCTGCTTTTTAATATTCTGTCTAGGTTGGTCACAACTTTCCTTCCAAGGAGTAAGCATCTTTTAATTTCATGGCTGCAATCACCATCTGCAGTGATTTTGGAGCCAAAAACATTGTCAGCCACTGTGTCCACTGTTCCCATGGTCAGTAAATCTTTAATCCAATTTTCTGTTGATGGGCAGAACTGTGTTCCCTCCCTGTTGTTTGACCTGAGGCCAAACTGTGGTGAAGGCAATGAAGATAGTGCAGACCTTCTTCAAAAGGTCCCATGCATACACTGCTGCACTCAGTGCCCCCGACCTTGCCGCAGTCCGCCGCTGACCCAAGCCTCTACCAGAGACTCTTGGACACTCATGGGCAAGTCTGAGTCAGTCTCCTGTGGGGTCACTGCCCCTTTCTCCTGGTCCTGGTGTGTACAAGGTTCTGTTTGTGTCCTCCGAGAGTCTGTTTCCCCAGTCCTGTGTAAGTTCTGGTGGCTCAGTTGTGGGTTTAATGGCGACCTCCTCCAAGAGGGCTTATGCCATACCCAGGTCTGCTGCACCCAGAGCCCCTGTCCCTGCAGCAGGTCACTGCTGACCTGTGCCTTCACAAGAGGCACTCAAACACAGTTCTGGCTTAGTCTCTATGTGGTCTCTCTGTCCTGGTGAGCACAAGGTTTGTTTAAGCCCTCTGAGTGTCTCTCTCTGGCAGATAAGGGGTTTGATTCTTAACGTGATTTCACCCCTCCTGCCATCTTGCTGGGGCTTTTCCTTTCCTTGGACATAGGTATCTTTTATTGGTGGGATCCAGTGTTCTCCAGTCAATGGTTGTTCAGCGGCAAGTTGTAACTTTGGAGTTCTCGCAGAAGATGAGCACCCATCCTTTTACTGTGTCATCTTAAATTAAAGATCTTTAAACTAAGCATTGTTTGAAGGTGAAGTCGCTCAGTCGTGTCTGACTCTTTGTGACCCCATGGACTGCAGCCTCCCAGGCTCCTCCATCCATGGGATTTTCCAGGCAAGAGTACTGGAGTGGGTTGCCATTTCCTTCTTCCGGGGATCTTCCCAACTCAGGGGTTGAACCCGGGTCTCCCACATTGCAGGTGGACACCTTACCCTCCAAGCCACCAGGGAAGTGTGTGTCAATTAGAAAGATAAAAGTGACCTTCTGCTTATTGAAACTTAAATACAATCCTATAGATGAGACACGTTAAGAACAATTTGTTATTACACACCCCAAAATAAACCTGTTGGTTTGCCATTTAGAAAAACTTATGAATAAGCTTGACAAGATTTCAAGCCTGCACACTGTTATTTTGTTCTGATTTTCCTATTAAAATTTAAAAGCCTAAAAATAGAGCCTTTGGCTGATTTCTTTTTGGTGAAACTATAGTAACTCTATATCTAATGCAGCAGTTTAAACCATGACAATGATAAAATTTGAATATTTTCTTTAACCATTCCCTAGACACTGATTTTTTTTTAAATTGCCCCAGGGGTGCTTCGGGTAGTCTTTGAGATCTTACTTTAAGAAAGCACTTTTAAAGTGGTCTCTAGGGAACTTATATCAGAAACAAGCCAGAAGCTCTGTAGAGTTATCTCAACTTACAGTTACATGGTCAAGGATATTCCATAAACTTAAAAAACTCAAGGCAACTTTTGAGAAATGGAGCAGAGGCCTGAATTAACTTGCACTTTTAAAACAGATTAATAGTGTGAAAAGAAAACTGAAACAGAAAAATCTAAGTTCAGCAAAGCTTCTGATTTCCTCTAAATTTGATGCAGATGGGGTGTGAGAATAATAACTGAACAGTCATTTATTAATAGTCTGTAGCTTCAAGTTTATATGCTTCATTCCAAAAGAAAAGTGAAGAGAAAAAAATTTCCTTGAAGGATGCTGAGCAAAACGTTATTCTAAACTTTGTTAATTCCCTATGGACATGAATGCATGACATGGATTGAAACACAGCTTATTAAAAGGTAAGTAAGTTCTATCATAAAAAATAAGCCCATTTTAGCACTCTTTTACAGAAGCAAGGTTTAAGTCTTTGAAGACAAATTCTGATATTGTCAAACTATATTTGAATACTCTGATCATTACATCTCACAAAATCACATGAATATGTACACTTAATGAGCATAAACACAAGAAGAGGTATGTGTAACATACCATATACTCTGAAGAATACAGTGACTCCAATAGGTCCCTTTTTATGACTCTTTTTTATCTGTGTTCTTTTCTCTGTTATAAACTACCAGTAGAAAATGCTATTTGTTTCAATAATTTAGCCAACTCTAAAATTCATGATTGGCCGGCATGAAGCACTAAGGTAGTAATGACTACAGCAACACTGTGTATGAATATGAATTTTCAAGTATTTCAACATACAAATAAATGTTTATAATTAAATATTCATATACCAAAACAAATCCCAAGATTTAAAGGAAAAAAAAAAAACATAATCTCAATTTGTTTTACATTGTGCTGTTCTTGTATATATGTTCAAAACTATAGTTCAAGGGTTTTCATTATGAAAACACATTTACTGATTGTTTAATTGTGGGTTTATTCCTATCTTATTCATTGTAATAAGAGACCTAATTTATACAGTTCATGTGTTTGCATGAATATCCTATTCTTGCTTTTTCAGGGAAGGTGAACCAGAAAAAAAATGTACCTACACAATAAATAAGAGAGTACATAGTACTCAGGGTATGGAAAAAGAATAACTATTTTGCATTCAGAATACATTTCCAAAAAATTATGGCATAAAAGATAACAGATATGGAAGTCAGGGTATGGTGATACAATATGCAGATGTGTTCCTAAAAAGATATCAGATAAAAACATCAGAGTCAAAGATATTATAGCTATTCCACAGACCATAAAAAGAACTATAGTCTATGCAGGGCAAATATTAGGAATTTATCAACTAGTCAACTTTATTATAGCAAAGAAATTTACTGGAATCCTTAACAGAAGTGAAAACTTCTGACAACAATTTTGCATTTGTCCACTTCTCATATTTTTAATGATTTTGCTCTATGGTTTTGATGTTACAGTAATTGTATAAATAGCTTAATGACAGTGCAATATTTCTTCATCTCTATCTTTCTTCACTATAAAATAAACTTCATTTTGTTGACTTCATGCAATCATGACTTCACTTTTCAAACATGTTTAATTTCATCCAAATTCAAAAATAACACACTAAGTGCCATGCAAAAATGTCATTTAAATATAAGGTTATTTTCTACCCTTAAGTTCTTTATAAATTTAACTGTTGTAAACAGACTTTTATATATGTGTATATATATATGAAACACATAAAAATAATAAGTACAGTATAAAATTCCAAGAGTGTTAAGACAGAAAAAAGTCTCAAGAGTTTGTTGCTAGCTACAGTGGTTAGAAAATGTAACATAAGAAAGACAAGACTCAAGTGCAGATTCGAAATAAAGACAAGTGGAGAATTCCAAGAGGGAAGCGCAATAATAACAAAAGCCTGGATATGTAAAAAGCTACCCATCATCCAATATCTACTGAGAACCTATTATGTGACAAGCACTGTACTTACAAGATGGAAAAATAAGAATCATTAAGACAAAGTTCTTGCTCTATAAAACCTATAATCTACTGGTGGTGAAACCTGTTGTGTCACCTTCTGCCTTTTCTGGGTATAGAACCTCAGTTTGAGGGCAGAGGGAAGCCAATTTTCTGCTGCTTTCAGATCATGTGACTCAAACTGGCTTAAATTCCCTTACCTTCAATTCCTAGGATAACCATGAGCAAGTAAAGAATTTTCATTATAAATCACGGAGTTGTTGTTCAAACTATTGAAAAGAAAGAACTCTCCTTCTACAGGAATTGCTAAACTGGGAGGCTATAAATTCCTAGTGGCTGATTTTCCAGTGTGAAGAGGGAATTGCCCTATAAACAAAGCCTACAAAGAAAAAGGCAGAGCCAAAACAGGACAGAAGTTTTTTTTATATCACTTGAAGACCTAGATCCATCTATGCCTGAAAATCTACCTTTGATTTTTTTTTTATCATATGATCTATTTGCAGTTCTTCATTTCCCTATGTAAAATTTAAATTTGGAATTCTGGTTTTGTGCTACTGAATGGCTCTGGTCAACTTACTGCCATGCTAGTCTAAAGAACAGAAGGCAATGGGTCTGGCTGGAGAAATTTGTGTTAGAGAAAAAAGAGAAATAACCTTGGAAGGCAGACTGCAAATAGAGGTGTCAAGAAATTATCCTGAAAGAGTTTGAGCCCACTGAAAATTTAACATAATTAAAGGATCATTTTAATAACACAGTGTAGTAACCATGTGTAAAAATGATTGAAGAGGAAGAAATCAACAAGGATGCTTAAGCTCTATCCAAGAATGAATCAATACTTGATTTGCGACTGATTGGAGATGGTAGAGAAGGAGGAGTCAAAGATGATTATAAAGCTTAATAAGAGAGAGGGCAGTACAGCATTCACAGAAACGGGGAGATCAAAAAGGAAGACGCATTAGGGAAAATGTAAAGTGCAATAGGACAAATAAATCTCTGATCGGAAACATCTACATGGAAGATATAAGTATAGCACTATGGCTTTGCTAAAAGTCATTTATGAAGTATATATTTGAAGTAAAGATTCTGACTATATTCCTGGCAGGAAATGTGGAGCAAGATGAGCAGTCTAATAGGCTGACAGCATAATTTATTTTCAAACTAGAGTACTACTGAGGGTAAAGGGAGGCTCTCAAAAACTATGCCTGGAAAATAGAAATAAATTAGAGTGTTCCTGTAAAACTCAGATGTACAGTAATTCTAATTGTAGTAGAATTAAAGTGGATGGGTACTTCTGTTTCTAGGTAAGATCACTTCTGCCAGGTCTTCTCTCCTAAAACTAAAAGCCCATAGATACAACAGAACAAAGACTCTTAGAGGTGGAAAGAAGACGAGTGGCCTAGTGATCTCAGGACTTAAAGAATCAACATGGCAGTGAGCTTCTTAGTTTCCTTACTACTTCCCATATATCCTTAACAGGGTACCAGGTACAAACAAACAAAAACTTTCAAGAAAAGTTCCTACCTAAGGGGCCTGGGAAACGATGACCTTACAACAGAAAACTT
Organism: Odocoileus virginianus; assembly: GCF_023699985.2. NCBI lineage: Eukaryota > Metazoa > Chordata > Mammalia > Artiodactyla > Cervidae > Odocoileus > Odocoileus virginianus. The sequence goes on from NC_069704.1 coordinate 19,666,223, forward strand.
TCTTGGAAATTCCTGCCTAAATCCAGCCAACACAGTTGGAAAATATGCTGTTTTCAACACTGTGATCAGGGAACTTCACTTCCACTCCGTCCTCCTGCCCACAGAAGCAAGTGACCTGCATTAAATTTCCAGCCCAGTGTCTGAGCAGGGAGTTAATTTCCCATCCCCTGCCCAGAAGAATCACTCTGTGCTCCAATTCTCCACCTGGATGGTGTCCAAAACCTGAGTACAGAGCTGAGGACAGAGCTCATCGCATTTCCTGCGTGGTGAACGCAAGCAACTCTGATTCTCTGCCAAGGAAGTATTGGTGGCCTGAGCTCAGAACTGACTTCCCACCCCCCGTCAAAAGTAGGGAGTGATTGGACTCTCCTGCCAAGTTGATAACAGCAGGATCCAGCAGCATGGTCACTGGACATTTCTTTTAATGGAAGACAAGACATGAAAATACAGAGTCAGAAAACTTTTCTTCAAGATGAAGAAATATGTAAGAATAAACACAGAATGAAACGTATAGGCAATACAAAGATAATGATTGGGATTGACATGTACATAGTCATGATACTATGTATAAAATAGCTAACTAATGAGAAGCAACTATACTCCAATTAAGATTTTCTTTTCAATATGAAAATAGTGAAGGCAGCATAGATTAACAAGACCACCAATAGCTACATAGCTGCGGAAGAGTGACACCTAATATGCAGATCAGCGGGGGTTCCTCTAAGAGAAAGGTGACCTTTCTATCCATGAGAAGATGAAGAGAATAAAAGACAAAGGGGGTGGGGTAGATAACTATGCTTTGGATGGTTTCACTCACCTGATGAAGTAAAATATCCTGACAATAAATTGTACTCCTCATTTTGTGAGTACAGAGTCAGAATTTTTTCACTGCTCCAATCTGAGTACCATTTCTTTGTAGACTATATGTTTTTCATGGTTTGCAGATGGCTGACTCCCTGATTGCTCTTTCTCCGGAGTGGGGAAAAGTGAGTAAAATGAGGATCTTGGGAAAATCCTAATAGTGGATCAGAACTGCACTTTAATGTTCCCATAATTAGGAATAATTATTTCTGCATAGTTTTGGCCTGAGACCTCTGCCTTTCTGGTTATAAGCAGCAGCAGCCCAAGTCCTAAGAAGTAGTGTAAATGACAGAAACAAATCTAAGTAAGGAACATGTGTTTTCTCTGCAGGAGGCAGAGTCTTTCTGATGGAGGTATCACATAGGCTCTCCTCACCAGAGAAGCTATTGAGCTATTGGACAGGCTTAAAGTTTCTGGCTGTTGTTTCAAACTCAGCTATTTAAGACAAAGATAAAGTATTTGTATCCATTTCCTCCTTCTCCGTAATAACAATTCATTATGGTACAAAGGGGCCTCCCAGGTGCCGCCAGTGGTAAAGAACCCACCCACAAATGCAGGAGACTTAAGAGACGTGGGTTCCATCCCTGGGTTAGAAAGATCCCCAGGAGAAGAGCATGGCATCCCACTCCAGTGTTCTCGCCTGGAGAATCCCATGGACAGAGGAGTCCGGTGGTCTGTAGTCCTTAGGGTTGCAAAGAGTCCAACACTGAAGCAACACAGCACACGCACATGGTACAAAGGCTTTGAAGGCAGATTTATCCACTGGATCAAAACCATCAAGTTGATTTGACCAAAAATTTTTTCATATTGCTATTCAGGAAAAGGTTTTCAGTGTTCACTATTTTGTGCTAAGCAATGTTCTAGCCAGCAGTCTTTTCTTTCCAAACTGGTTTTTCCAGGGACAATCTGGTTTCACTTATTTTTTTAATAAAGCATTTCAGCTTCCTTCCAGGTGATGTTAAAAATCTTCATAAATTTGGTACTAAGGATGCTGGAAATAAAAGGAAATCCAGACCACATATATACATCCATTGTTATTTAAGAATATCTTTTCACTGATTCCTCTAATTCACTAGTTAATGTCCTGATTACACTCCCTTTCAATCTATAAGAAATTTTAAATAGTGAAAGGGGATGAAATGGGAAGGCTCTGAAACACTTTAAAGAGATGATTTTTTTTATTAATAACATAATTTTGGGTCAAGATGTAGCTCTTTGGGTTGAATCCAACTGAAGTATTTCATTGCAATTTTTAATGAAGCTCCTTGACCTCAGGAGAGGAATAGCACTTCCCAAGCTACTACCACTCTTATTCTTTTTCTCCCTAATTTTGTATCAATTAAAGACACAAATGTCAGAAGCCACATAGTAATCTGAAGAAGGAAATGTCAATATGAAGAATTATTAACTTTTTACAAGGAATTAATTAAGAGGGAACAAAAGAAAACTCCCTAAAATACTCTAGGGCTGAAGAAATACACAGTACCCAAGAAAGTAACAAACTTGAAGGTGGAGGGAGTGGGATTTCTCCCTAAGGTGGGGATTCAGACCTCACTGAAGAAGGTAAGGTTGCCGTTTACTGAAAGATAGAAAATATTTCCATATTACCCTGGGGTGGAGTCTACTCAGTCAGTAGGCCAAGGGTAGAAACAGAACCATCTGACAGGGTACCCCCAAAATTTTTCTGAAAGCTGGATGTTAAAGTTTCAGCACAGAATACTTTGGAACCATAAAGCCTCAAATTTCTTAAAGTCTGTTGGTCAGTCTGTTGGAAAGCCAGTTGAAACATCAGCTGGCCTAACCAGAAAGCTACTAGGAAACTGCCCACAGGGAATTCACCAAAAGGCCATCACTGGGGAGACTCCAGGAAGCCAGCCAGGATGTCCCTGCAACCTGCCATATAAAAGCTAGCTGTGGTACCCACAGAGCTCATGTAAAAGCCGAAGGACCAGTGACCGTCTTCTAGGAAACCAGGTATAGTGTCTATGAAACTGACAAAGCCACCTTCTGAACTCATCAAGATCAGGTGATCTCTACCAGATGTCTTCCATGTCAGCCTCGACCTTCACAAACATAAAGAAGAAAGAACACCAGATCCAAGAAGAAAATCCCTTCTTCAGAGCCTTTATGCACAAAGATAAGCATTCTGGAAGCTTGTGAGGAAGAAATATTCCAGTATCACAAATAGGGAAATGAAGGGTAGATTTGAAACTATGAGGCAACAAATATATAATGGATACAATTTAATAAACCAACACTCAAATGAAGAAACTAGTAATAAATACATTCACCTTTATTTAAGTCATCAAGAGTCCACCATGCTCTGCCTAAAGATATAAACATGTGATTTTATTGATATTTCTCCTGGCAATCTAAATTTCAACTTGTGCTTCATCCAGCCTGGCATTTCATATGATGTACCCTTCATGTAAGTAAATACGCAGGGTGACAATACTCAGCCTTGACATACTCCTTTCCCAATTTGGAACCAGTCTAGTGTTCCATGTCCAGTTCTAACTGTTGCTTCTTGACCTGCATACAGATTTCTCAGGAGGCAAGTCATGTGGTCCGGTATTCCCATTTCTTGAAGAATTTTCCAGTTTGTTGTGACTCACATAGTCAAAGGCTTTGGTATAGTCAATAAAGTAGTAGATATTTTCTGGAACTCTCTTGCTTTTTGGATGATTCAATGGATGTTGGCAATTTGATCTCTGGTTCCTCTGACTTTTCTAAATCTGGCTTGAAAATCTGGAAGTTCACAGTTCAGGTACTGTTCAAGCCTGGCTTGGAGAATTTTGAGCATTACTTTGCCATCATGTGACATGAGGGCAACTGTGTGGTAGTTTGAACATTGTTTGGCATTGCCCTTCTTTGGGATTGTAATGAAGGCTGACCTTTTCCAGTCCTGTGGCCACTGCTCAGTTTTCCAAATTTGCTGGCATATTAAGTGCAGCACTTTCACAGCATCATCTTTCAGGATTTAAAATAGCTCAAATGTAATTCCATCACCTCCACTAGCTTTGTTTGTAGTGATGTTTCCTAAGGCCCACTTGACTTCACACTCCCACATGTCTGGCTCTAGGTGAGTGATCACACCATCATGGTTATCTGGGTCATGAAGGTCTTTTTTGTATAGTTCTTTTGTATATTATTGCCACCTCTTCTTAACATTTTCTGCTTCTGTTAGGTCTAAACCATTTCTATCCTTTATTGTGCCCATCTTTGCATGAAATATTCCCTTGGTATCTCTAATTTTTGAAGAGATTTCTAGTCTTTTCCATCCTATTGTTTTCCTCTTTCTTTGCATTGATCACTGAGGAAAGCTTTCTTATCTTTGCTTGCTATTCTTTGGAACTCTGCATTCAAATGGGCATATCTTTCTTTTCTCCTTTGATGTTAGCTTCTCTTCTTTTCTCAGCTATTTGCAAGGTCTCTTCAGACAACCATTTTGCCTTTTTGCATTTATTTTTCTTGGGGATGGTCTTGATCTCTGTCTCCTGTACCATGTCATGAAACTCCATCCACAGTTCTTTAGACATTCTGTCTATCAGATCTAATCCCTTGAAACTATTTGTCACTTCCACTGTATAATCGTAAGGGGTTTGTTTGATTTAGGTCATACCTGAATGGTCCAGTGGTGTCCCCTACTTTCTTCAATTTTAGCCTGAATTTGACAATAAGGAGTTCATGATCTGAGCCACAGTCAGCTCCCAGTCTTGTTTTTGCTGACTGTATAGAGCTTCTCCATCTTTGGCTGCAAAGAATATAACCAATCTGATTTTGGTATTGACCATCTGGTGATGTCCATGTGTAGAGTCTTCTCTTGTGTTGTTGGAAGAGGGTGTTTGCTATGACCAGTGCGTTCTCTTGGCAAAACTCTGTTAGCCTTTGACCTGCATCATTTTGTGTTCCAAGGCCAAATGTGTCTGTTACTCCGGGTATCTCTTGAGTTCCTACTTGAGTTCCTACTTCCTATATTCCAGTTCCCTATAATGAAAAAGACATCTTTTGGGGGTGTTAGATCTAGAAGGTCTTGTAGGTCTACATAGAACCATTCAACTTCAACTTCTTCAGCATTACTGGTTGAAGCATAGACAGATTACTGTGATATTGTATGGTTTGCCTTGGAAATGAACAGAGATCATTTGTTGTGGTTTTTTTTAATTAATTTATTTTTTATTGAAGGATAATTGCTTTACAGAATTTTTCTGTTTTCTCTCAAACCTCAACATGAATTAGTCATAGGTATACATATACCCCCTCCCTTTTGAAAATCCCTCCTATACCCTCCCCATCCCACCCCTCTAGGTTGATACAGAGCCCCTGTTTGTTTCCTGAGCCAAACAGCAAATTCCTGTTGGCTAACTATTTTGCATACAGTAATTTAAGTTTCCATGTTACTCTTGAGATTGCATCCAAGTAGTGCATTTCGGACTCTCTTGTTGACTATGATGGCTACTCCATTTCTTCTAAAGGATTTTTGCCCACAGTAGTAGATATAATGTTCTTCTGAGTTAAATTCACCTATTCCAGTCCATTTTAGTTCACTGATCCCTAAAACATCAATGTTCAATTCACTCTTGCTATCCCCCATTTGGCCACTTCCAATTTACCTTGATTCATGGACCTAACATTCCAGGTTCCTATGCAATATTGCTCTTAACAACATCAGACTTCACTTCCATCACTAGTCACATACAAAACTGGCTGTTGTTTTTGCTTTGGGGTCTGTCTCTTCATTCTTTCTGGAGTTATTTCTCCACTGATCTCCAGTAGCATGTTGGGCACCTACTGACCTGGGGAGCTCATCTTTCAGTGTCCTATCTTTTTGCCTTTTCATACTGTTCATGGGGTTCTCAAGGCAAGAATACTGAAGTCGTTTGCTAGTCCCTTCTCCAGTGGACCACATTTTGTCAGAATTCTTCACCATGACACATCCATCTTGGGTGGCCCTACAGGGCATGGCTTATAGTTTCACTGAGTTAGACAAGGCTGTGGCATTTCATAGCATTAAAATGATTGCTATCTTGAAGAACTGTGACACTTAGCTCATCTTTGATGTTAAAGAAAAAATGATGTCCCACTCCAAAACTCTTAGAACAGTTGCTATTTTATATAATTAGCATATTGGAAATTCTGATACATAACTACATATAATAATATTCAAATTGTATGCATGTGTGCTAAGTCACTTCAGTCATGTCTGACTTTGCAACCCAATGGACTGTAGCCCACCAGGCTTCCCTGTCCATGGGATTCTCCAGGTAAGAATACTAGAGTGGGTTGCCATGCTTTCCTCCAGGGGATCTTCTCAACCCAGGAATCAAACCTGCATCTTTTACATTTCCCGGACTGGTTGGCAGGTTATTTACCACTAGTGCCATCTCAGAAGCCCCAGTATTCAAATTATCTAGCAAAAACTCAACATTTTACTGTGATTTCTGGAAATGTTCCTTGGGCAAGTACGTCTTACAGCTATTTGCAACTGTTAACTCTAGCAAATCTAGAATTAACCTGAGAACCTACAAGGTATAATCCTTGGCCAAAGCATGAAAAATATTCATTAACAGTGTTGCTTTGCAATCATGAATTTGAGGAATTTCAGGACCATTCACATTTTGCCAGCTCTGTTTATTGATAATAGTGAAACTGATGATTTACAATGGATCTTGGTTAGATCCCTGAAGCTGAGGAATGGGTGTGGAAAGCTGGGCTTTGTGGTCAGGTTATGTAATAAGAATATGCCTACCTGAGCAACAGACTGTAAGAAATCCTGGATGAAACTCCATTTGGTGCTCCATGGTTCCAAAGTATTCTGTGGACATGTCAGTGAGTCCTGATCCAAGAGAAAAATGTTACCCAATGGTCTTTACAAAGAAGGCAATTAGAAGTCACATCTGGCCTTCCTGAATCCCTTGCTACTGGGCAAATTTGGCTGCCACACATGTCCCCTTACTTTAATGACGTTGCAGTATTGTGTCCTTTTTTGAAACAATGATTTACAATCATTGTCATCTAAGTCCTAATTCTTCTTCAGCAGTCCTTCCCTGTCTAACTGCCATTTTAATGCAGCAAGACAGGTAGAAGGTATAATGATTTCCAGACCTTGCAAAGTGTGTGGGAAAATATTCCAAAAGTAGACCAGGTTTTATCCCAGAAAGAACCACCAGGAAACAGCTTTGTAAAGACTTCATTTTTGAAGAGCCTCAGAAACTTTCCATTTGGCACTTTTCCTTTTCCCTTGCTTGAAATTTCTCTAGATTTGACAGCTATTAACAGGATCCTACATCCCATCATGTTGCCTTTAATATTTCCAAGCCAGCAAGTTTTTGTCATTTTTGTAATGAAACTCAAATGATGAAATGTGTTGGCTCTGGGCTGCATTTTTCCTTTTTCTGAAAAGCCAAATATTGAGAATAGCTTGCAACAAATGATATCTATATTTTTCATCTCAATTTTTCATCTACCATAGGATAGTAGCATCATCTCACCTCTTGCTGAATATATGAGGAGTCCATTAAATTTACTTGGTTTTTGTGAAGTACAATCCTATCCCAATAAAAGCCATTAATTCATCCTGCATAAAAAATATGCCTTTCATTTTGAAGAGGTTATTTCATAAAGCTCTGATGTGAATATTTAACGTAATTAGGATAAAAAGTGGAGTACTACTAGACACTGTTCAACATATTATTTTAACAACATTCAAATAATGTTATTTATCTTTAAAAAGTAGAAATACAAAGTAAAGATTTTTTTGTACAGGGCTTAAATAGTAGTTATGTTTAGATTTTATGTGATTAATGTATTGGATGTAATTTTTCACTTGTTATTATAATCTAGCCAAAGGCATGTTTTAATTTCTAAAATTGCCAAATATTAAATTCACCAGTGAGACAAAGTATCAAGCCACTCCAACCTACCCATTATTTCTGATATGATAGCCCTGGGGAAGAATGCAACCATCCACGAGGAAAAGAAGCATAATTAAAGAAAGGAGACATGGCCCCAGTGCACAGCTTTCTTGTCCAGATGATGTGAGACTCAACCCAGTGTCTCTCAGTTTCCTCAATAAAATCGAAACAAGCCCCAGTCATCAGAAGTCCAAGATAAATAGTAACATCACCTTCATCTCCAGCCATGTCATTTACTTTTGGGACTTGAGGTGGGACATTAGGGTGGGGACAATAGGGGTTATCTACTTTTCCCATTTTTCCCAGTAAATAGCCCTCTTTCCTCTTTTCAGTTTTTAAAGCTTATTTAATTTAGTTGAACAATGAGGGTGTAAGCTAGAGAAGATTGAAACAGGCTGTCTGTAAATTGAGTCCAGAAGGCATACCCAGAACATTTCAAACCATTTCTTTAAATTAAGTTGTTACTATAAAATAATTCTATTTTATTCAATTGTAAAGGATGATGTTGACTTTATAGAATGCAAACTTGTCTTGCCAGACAGTTTAGAATCTGTAAACATGTGGTAAAATCATTATGATTGTCTTAATTATAAGTAAATATAGATATTTGTATAAAAACTATTTTAAAAATAGCTGCAAAAATATCTTTCATCCATCTTTGTTAAACATAGTGACTCAACAGTTAGCTCTTCTCTTTGACTTTCCTGCAGTGTAGCAAGAAGACAAAGCTTAACAGATTGACTTGGCAGCATTTAACATAGATATTCTCAGTGGAACACATTTCATATTCAGCTTGCTACTACCTTCGGTCACTGGGAATGGATGTAAAAGGAAAGAAGGGATGAATTAGCAAACTGAAAAATTAGCCCAGAGTTTAGAGAGGACCAATCTAGCTATAAATCCCAGCTCCCAGCTGTACTACTGACTGGTCATATGAAATGAGTAAGTTACTCTGAACCTGTCTTCTCACTTAAAAAATGAAAATCATATTGTGGCTATTTTAAGAATGTAAGTGATGCCTCACATAAAGCCTACAACATTAAACATTTTCAAACCATTGCTGATATAATTATCATATTAATCATGATTTCAGACATAGTTTTGCAATTTTGCCTCATTCATCCACAGTTTGCTCATCTATCAGAGAGTGAGTTAATTTAGACCCATAATCATGGCCCTAAGCAGAATTGGCATTATTTGAATCAGTGACATTTTTCTCATTAAAATTCAACAGAACAGAGGTCACTGTTTTTTGCAAAATAAACTGTGACTTGCAGGGGGAAACAAAAAACTGACTTGGGATTACCTGTGCTATGTGAAGGTAGCATTGAGATGTCACTTCCCTGAGTGACAAGCAAGATCTTTTAATCCAAATCTTAGAATATCTCTAATTAAGAAAGCCTAAAGTGGTCGGTGTGACTGCAAGAAGCAGTCACATTTGAGAACTGCAGGGAAGAGATAAATATGTTCAATTATACATCAAACATTAGTATTTATCATTGTTTCAAAAGAGCATATGCACATTTCACACATTTTTGTGTAAAGAAATATGACTGTTTAAAGCAAACAAATTATGTTGGAATGTATTAACTTGCAGACAAGAATTAAAAAGACAAGTAGTAGATTTATTATAGTTGGAATTTCAAAACTAATAAAATCAATCATATAGGAAAATAACAAATGTCTAAACATTGAGTGGACCTAGGAATTAAGTTACCATACAAAAATAAATTACAGACAGATCAATGATTTAAATTTTTAAGAAAGATTTTTAAAAAATTAAACAGCAATAATAGCTTCAAAGTATATTTTTAGGATTCACAATGGGAAAGGCCTTTTTTAGGCTTCTTATCAGTCAGAAATAATATAAGAAAATACTAACCCAAACAAAGATTCTCTCCGACAGCAGATGTTCTAAAGAAAGTTTAGAAGGACAAATTCTGAAAATACATTTCAACATCTACAAAGGGTCAGTATCATTTAAAATGAGGTTTTGACAGCATCCTGAAAGCACTGCTGCCATGAATTCAGTAATATCCCAATCGAGTGCCAGCTCAAGCCAAACCTACCTCCATATAGGGTTCACAAAGGAGCCTCACATAAGAAACCAAGGCAACTTGAATCAAACTACCATATCCTAACAGCTAACATCTATGTAAGCAACTAATACTGTTGTTTAGTTGCCAAGTTGTGTCCAGCTTTTTTGCAACCCCATGGACTATAGCCCACCAGGCTCCTCCGTCCATGAGATTTCCCAGGAAAAAATACTGGAGTGGGTGGCCATTTCCTTCTCCAGGGGATCTTCCTGACCCAGGAATCAAACCTGCATCTCCTGCATTAGTAAGCAGATTCTTTACCACTGAATCACCAGGGAAGCCTAACAAACTACTACAAATGAATTAAAAGTTGATTCAGAGCACAAGCCTTGGTCTCATTCAATCCTCCAATTCTCACCTCTTAATTCTCCCCATTTCTCTTTACACAATGAAGAACATTCTCAAGAATACCTACATAAAGTAAGCAAGGTAACCATGTCTTAATAGTGTCCTTAACTTGGTTTATCTACTTTGTCACATGTAATACAAGCAGGGATGGCAAGAAACTGGCTGCCTGGCCTTGATGCCTAAAACTAGAAGTCTAAAGAGAAAAGGAAACATAGATCTCTATGATTTTAAGATACAATAATCTTATCTATTATAAATTATAGTCCAATCAATGACTCGAGCTTTAACTAGATATATTAACAAATGTTTCTCCCTTGGAGAAGAGTGGGTGACTAAAAAGACAACACGGCTTGGGGAAGACATAGAAAAATTTTGGATTGTCAGAGAAATTAAGTGGAAATTCAAGAATCCATTTTGAGAAAATTATAAACATCTCTGCTCTCAGTTAATTCCAAGGCTACTCCTCATCACAAAGGGTAGGAGAGTTGTTAAGAAAATGGCTCTAGAGTTAGAAGCCTGTCTCCACCATGATTGTTTGTGTGATCATGAGTACCTATCTTAAACTCTTAAGCTCATTCCTTCCCATGTTAATTTGAAATAGTACTTTCCTCCTTGGGTTTGTAGCACTAATATCCACTAAATGAGATGCGTTAAGAAAACTCTGTTTTGCTAATTTATACTATTACTTTTCTCACTGAGAAATAATCCAAATTGTAGGTTTAATTCACTTAGCACATGGTAAAAATAAATAAATGAACAAATGTTGTATATTTTAGTCCTCATCCATTCTTAAGAAAATGTCAAATTTCTCAGTAATGCCTTTTCACTTCCACAATATTCACCAAACCCCCAAATCCTGCTTTTGTATGTGCAAAGAAATTGGCCCTACACAGTAGATGCTCAACACATTCTTATTTCATCAATGAACATGATGCTGCAATCTTGTGCAAGTGATCATTAGAGGGAAAACCACTCAGCAAATGTTCTGAAAAAAAGTCTTTGACCCTAGTGACTTATCACTTTTGATTTAATGACTGTCTCCAAAGAATAAAGCATTTTATTTGGAACTTACTAAAACGGCTTTTAGTCCAAGTCCTAAGGAAGCTTTTATAACAATTGCAATGATTGTTGGATGGATTGGATTCTCTGATTTGGTTCTACACAGGTCCAACCCAGGAATGCTGCAAACTACCAAAAATTGAAAGCTAGTACTAAAGTATCACTGCAGGCCACTGAACAAAAGTTGAAGTCTTGGAGAAAACTGGATTGGCAGACTTTTTAGACAGACAGTTTTCAAATAATTTCCAACTGTTCACTGTAAGGGCACCATAAGAGATTCCCCCCGCTTTCTATTTTCTATACAGATACTAAACAGCAAAGGTATCATTGTTTCTAATTTAACCTGTAGGTGTGTTTTCATAGTACAAAATTTGAGTTCCTATAGCTTCAGTCTTTCTCATGATATAATGCTGCTGTTATTGGCTAACAGTTTCACAGAAAGGAAAATGTAAAGGGAATAAGACTGGCTTAATCAATTATCTGTCCACAATTCACTATCAGCCATGATCAGAGCTATGTAACATGGTTGCCCAAAGTCACCTTATAATTCTCCCTGTATTCCTGAAATTTTTAACCCATTACATGAGGGAAAAAAAACTGCCTTGCTACCATTTTTAAACATATATTTTATGTCTAAACCTTGATCTTAGTTACAGCCAAGTCACAGAGTTGATGAACCCCAGTAGAACAAAGAGAAGTCATTCTCTTTTCTAACTTGCATTATACTGCGTTCTCACAAGTAACAACAACAACAACAACATACGGCGGCTCCCTTATTTAATGTGTGACTGCACGTCTGAGTCCAGTGAGAAATACGGCAGTTCCTCATACAGCAATCGTGGCTACCATGTGTCATGACATGTGCACAGCTCTATTTTAATTTAGAAGGATGGTTCTAACCATAAAGATGGTTGACTCACATAGGTTTCCAAACTTTAAACATGTCATTCCTTTTTAGTTCCTACAGATGAAGAAGGAATTCACAGGGCCTGGACTCCATCTCAGGCCTATTCATGCTGATCATGCCCGGCCACCTCTCCAATGGACTCTGGATTCTGTGTTAGTGCCTATGGAAATGACAACAGAAGGATAAGACCCCCTCCGGACAGAGGAACCTTGAAGATCGTATCCAGGTTACTCCTCGCCTAAGACAGCACATACACTAACCACCCCTTCCTCCAGACAGGCCATAAGTTTTCTGTACCTATCAGAGTATAACCTCGGGCTTATTGATTATTGGCTAATTGTTTAATTGTCTGAGCACATGGCACATGAGTGATGGGGTTATTGGGATTGTATTTACCCTTCCTTTGTTTATGTAAGTCTCAAGGAATTTGGGGTGGTGGGTTCGGACACATACACATGGGGTATAAAAGATTTTCACAAATGCTGGTTGGGGTCCTTGGCTAAGAGGAGACTCTGCCTTGGGCCCGCTGGTGTAATAAACTGCACTCCACTCTCTGCACTGTCCTTCTGAGTGAGTTTGTTTCCCGGAACGCGTGGCTACAACACAGAAACTTAAAATCTAAAAAGTTGAATTGTCAGTGAAGTAACACATTCTTTTTTTACTCTTTCGTAATGACACCCCACTCCAGTACTCTTGCCTGGAAAATCCCATGGATGGAGGAGCCTGATGGGCTGCAGTCCATGGGGTCGCTAAGAGTCAGATGACTGAGCCACTTCACTTTCACTTTTCACTTTCATGCACTGGAGAAGGAAATGGCAACCCACTCCAGTGTTCTTGCCTGGAGAATCCCAGGGACAGGGGAGCCTGGTGGGCTGCCGTCTATTGGGTTGCACAGAGTCGGACACGACTGAAGAGACTGCAGCAGCAGCAGCAGCAACCATTTCATATTAAATGCATCTCACATAGCAAAGCTCTTTTTCTCCCCCAGAGAATCTGGCAGCCACGAGACTTAGCTTTACCAGAGTCTGTGGGTGTCTCTCAGTAGCAGTCAAGTACTCTGAAAGAATAATGGAGAAGTCACTGATATTTTCTAGAAAATCACTCCAGCAGCTCATCAAAAACTTGGCATAAGAAAAAATAATTTCTGAAATCTTTAAAGACTTTACTTAAATTCATTTTTTGGAGACCAAAGGGAAATCATATTTTCAAAATCTCATATAAATGAGTTCCATGGTCCATTAAAATCTTTTTGCTGTTGTATGAGTTTTTGGTAATAAAATGCATTGCTCATGAATATATTTCCAGTCTATAGGGGCCTTAAATAAAGCAGCAGGGAAAAAAAAAAAAAATGGAGGATGGAAAAAGAAACTGACATTTGCCAGGTACATATATTTTACCAGGAAGTTTATAATTCTGTTTTTAATCAAAGTACATATTTATTCATATGTCAAAAAATAAATCCATTAAAGAAAACTTGTGCATTTTTATAACATGTAATTCCTGTGGCATTATGGGAAAATGGGCTGTTCTAACCCACATTGTTTCTGAAAAGAGTCAAATCAGTGATTGTATTATATGAAGGTTTTCTTATTTTTACGTAATAAGATACATCTCAAACATCAATGATTATAACTGCATGTATTCCAAAACATATCATAATGTTTCATGTTTCTTGCCTTTACACATGAAAGGGCCACTATCTAGAATATCTTCCGTCCTTCCTACTTGGCAAAACTGTTGTTACCACTTTAAACTTTAGTTCAGACAGCTTCCTCCAGAAAAATTTCCTTGGCCGATACATTTGCATTGTGAATTGCTCCATTTTCTAGGAAATATCTGTTCCCTTTGCATATTTACATTGTAATTACACACAGTATAATCACTTATTAAGGTATCTATCTTCCCTAGTAGACTAGAAACGTGTTGCTCATAAGCACAATCCTAGACATTTTTGAATGCAACACACAGAATCTAGAACATGAAAGCCATCTAATAATTTTAGTCAATTAAGTTATAGAAAAACCAGAAACTTAGCATCCTGTTTAAGATTATTTCAAAGGACCTAATTTCTTGATGGGAAGTCATGAGGTAAATCTCTGCATACACTCTAGATTTTAAGATTTATATATGTGGTTTATCCAGTTACAACTTTCACTTTATAAGTAGATTCTTATACCTAAAATTAGCCATTTATAAATGAAAATGCTCAGTAAATAATCAGACACTTTGAACCTATTCATATTGACTACTTTTTAAAAAGTCATAATATTAAACATATCCATGTTTTCTAAATTTTCAATTATTCTCAAGTGACTAGCCTAAAAGTAAGTAAGTAAATAAATAAAGTCGCTCAGTTGTGTCCGACTCTTTGCGACCCCATGGACTGTAGCCTACCAGGCTCCTCCCATGGGATTTTCCAGGCAAGGGTACTGGAGTGGGTTGCCATTTCCTTCTCCAGAGTATAAAAGTAGAGTTATTCAAATCCAGATTATTTTTTAAATTACATTTAACAATTTCCAACTAATAACCATCCAACCAGGGCAGGAAAAGTTATGCAATATAATTCTCTTTCTCTGCTTCTTCGTACTTTTGGCCTGTAAATTGAATTTGAAAAGCTCTTTTGACAAAGATCACTGATTTTACAAGCAAATTAGTGTTGCCTTTAAGTTTAACTGCACCACTCAGCCTCTGCTCCCCAGGCAAATAACAAAAGGCAGCCGAATCATCCACAAAGCTAACATGAAACGTCCCTCAGCCCATCTGACATTTCAGTACAACCACTGCTTAGAAAACCAAAAATACACCTGTACAAAATTGCTGAAAATTTGGAACTAGCAGGACTTTCTTTCAACACTTTCATTTTATAGTAAGCCCTGATTCCCTTAAAAACATATATCAGCCTTTATTCTCTTTTGAAAGCATCATTGTTATATTAGACGTCTGCTTAAGAAGACCCTTGGCAATGTATGGAAGGTTTTTCACTTTATCTGAATTGTGTTTCACTGACCTCCCAGAGCTTCTGCTATTTCACACAGCTGGCTCTGCCTTCCATGTTCCCTTAGAGTGTGGAAATGGAAAAATGTAATGGCCATTCAGATACAGAAAGCTCACTGTGAAAATTCAGGCTGTTCTCACAGTATTCATCAAGACAACCTGGTTTTCTGGCATGCCATTCTTGAAAGTAGACATTAATACAGTTGCTGGTGCTTATAGGTCAGTTTCAGTATACTCTCATCTGTTTTGACTCCTTTATTGGCAAGTTTTGTCAGATTTATTTATTAGTCATTCATGGTTAAGAAATGGAAAAGCCATTTCTTAGTTTTCTTCAATTTATAAACTCCTTAGTTAAAATTTTACTTCCCTAATGTTGCTGATTATGCAACATTCACTGGTATACTTAACCACTGATTGCATATTTTAAGAAACTCATTGGATCCTGTCTCTATCTAATGTTATAAAATCTAGTAGCGACTGAAATGGGTGACTTAAGCATTGACTTTTTTCCATCCATTCATTTATTCACCAATTTAGCATTTCTGAAGCAACATTTTCTTCAAAGCACATATTAGAGACTAGACTTAGATACAATTTTATCTACAAAGATAAAATTATGATGATTCTAGCTGAGAGTGACTATTCTTTGAGATTTTCATCCTCTAATTGGCTTAACTAGACTAAAATATATTGTTCCATAGGGTTTAGTTCAAAATCAAATATTGACACATGGTACAAGCATGAAACTTGAAAACCTTATGCTAAATGGAAACTAGTTTAATAGGACCATAGATTATATAATTCCATTTACATGAAATGTCCAGAATAGGAAATCCATTAATAAAACAGTAAATTAGTGGTTGACCAGGGCTGGGTGAAAAGGGAAATATGGAGTGACTACTAATATGCAGTGATAAAAACATTCTAGAATTAAACTATTAAGATATTGTACAATTCTTCAAATGCTAAAAAAAAAATTGAATTATATCCTTTAAATGGGTGAATTGTATGGTATGTTGACTATATCTCTATAAAGCTTTTATATTAACATATCAAAGAATATCTATCCTGTTAACCATTGGCAACTGACAAATTCTGTAATTCACATAATGAAGTAGTAGAAAATAAGGCTTAATAGTTTGGTTAAGGTTAACTAGATCACATGCTTTAGGTATCATAATCGGGCTAGTGTTTGATTATATAATTATGAATAGTGTCTTCCCTAACTGAAAACTTAATAAGGTGATTATCCTCACTGCTTGACAAATTTTAAAATGCCTATTTTACTTGTACCTGCTTCAATAGCTTCTCAAAACTCATTAAACCAATTTGAAATCACCGATTACAAAGGCAAAAATGTCTAGAAAAGCAAAATTGTTTCTTTGTTTTAATTTCTAGAAGTTTAATTATTATGTATCTTAAGGATTTCTTTAGATTTATCCTATTTTTAGTCATTTGCTCAGAGCAGCTTCTTTTTATTTAGTTTTTTAATTTTATTGGCATATAGTTAATTTATAATGTGTTAATTTCAGGTATACAGAAAAGTGAATCAGTTACACATATATACATATATTCACTTCTTTTTACATTCTACTGGGTAGAATTTCCTGTGCTATGGAAGGTCCTAATTAGTTATCTATTTTATATGAGAGCAGCTTCTTGATCCTGTAGGTTCATGTCTTACCAAATTTGGGGAGTTTTCAACCATTAGTTTTGGAGTGCCCTTTCTTCTCTCCCTGAGAGACTCTGATACAAGTGTTAGATCTCTTATCATTATCACACATATCTGAGACTCTGTCAAATTTTTCAGTGTATCTTTAATTTTTTGGATTAAATATTTTTTCCTCTTCTATCTTCCAAGTCACTGATTTCTTTTCCCTATCCCTGAATTCTGCTGTTAAGCCTCACTCACTGAAATTTATTTTTTGGTGTTTGTATTTTCAATTCTAAAATTTTCGTTATATTCCATTTATTCATTATATCTTGTATTACTTGCTGAGGCTTTCTATTTCTTGCTAGCAAGGTGCAGGGGCACCTTATTATAACTTCCCACATGTGGAAGTCTAAGTTCCCCACTCAGACTTTGTTAATATGACTAGAGATGGGGCCCAGGTTTATGTTTTAGGGTTTTTCAACTGTTGTTTTGCTAGAGTACAGTGGTTATTGTCTGAAAGTTTTCTGTCTTGCTAGACCACCACTTTCCTGGTCTTCTGGCTACAAAAAGCAGACTTTGTTGAAACTCCTTTTTTTTTAACCTTCACCCTTTGGCATCTCTGGGTTGCTAGCATTTTCAGGCCCAAATACAATATATGAAGCAAAAGAAAGTCAGCAAAACTCAGCACTATTTTGCTTCTCAGGCTCTGTTATCACTAGGCAGTTGGCTGTCTTCTCCATCTTCAAGTCTTTTAATATTTTTCTTATATATAATGTGCAGCATTTTCCACTATACTCAGTGACGTGAATAAAGGAAAGTATGTCTAGACCATATTTCCAGAAGCACAAACCTGAACTCTCAAAATTTTACTTAAAAATAAAAGCTTAAGAAATTTAAATCAAAATTCATTCTGTGAGGCAATCATCACCCTGATACGAAAAACAGAAAAAGACATCACAAAAAAAAAAAAAAAAAAGAAAGAAAGAAAATTACAGGCCAATATCACTAATGAACATAGATGCAAAAATTCTAAATAACATTCTAGCAAATAGATTTCAACAACACATTAAAAAAAATCACACACCATGATCAAATTGGGTTTATCCCAGGGATGCAAGGATTCTTCAATACACACAAATCAATCAATGTGATACACCATATTACTAAATTGAAAGGTTAAAAACCACATGATAATCTCAATAGATGCAGAAAAAGCCTTTGACAACATTCAGCACCCATTTATGATAAGAAAAAAAGCTCTTCAAAAAATGGGCATAGAAGGAACCTATCTCAAAATAATGAAGGCCATATGTGACAAACCCACAGCAAATATTATTCTCAATGGTGCAAAACTGAAAACATTCCCTCTAAGATCAGGAAAAGACAAGGGTGCCCATTCTCACCATGATTATTCAACATAGTTTTAGAAGTCCTAGCTATGGCAATCAGAGAAGAAAAAGAAACAAAACGAATCTAGATTGGAAAAGAAGAAGTAAAACTCACTGTTTGCAAATGACATAATACTATACATAGAAAACTCTAAATGTGTTATCAGAAAGTCACTACAGCTAATCAGTGAACACAGCAGGATATAAAATCAATACCAGAAATCATTTGCATTTCTATACACTAACAACAAAAATCAGAAAGAGTAATTAAGGAATCACACCCATTTTCTTGCAACAAGAAGAATAAAATATATAGGAATAAGCTTACCTAAAGAAATAAAAGAGCTGCATACAGAAAACTGTAAGACACCAATGCAATAAATCAAAGATGACATAAACAGATAGAGAGATATTCCTGGGTTGTAAGAAATATATTCCTGTATTCCTGGGTTGGAAAAATCAATATTGTGAAAATGACTCTAATATGTAATGCAATCTACAGATACAATGTGGTCCCTATCAAATTACCAGTAGCATTTTTCACAGAACTAGAACAAAAAATTTCACAAGTCATATGGAGACACAAAAGACCCCAAATAGCCAAAGCCATCTTAAGAAAGAACAATGGAGCTGGAGGAATCAACCTTCCTGACTTCAGACTATACTACAAAGCAACAGTCATCAATACCATATGGTACTGGCACAAAAACAGAAATATAGATCAATGGAATAAGATAGAAAGCCCAGAGATAAACTCATGCACCTATGGACACCTTATTTTTGACAAAGGAAGCAAGAATATATAATGGGGCAAAGATAGTCTCTTCAATAAGTGGTGCTGGGAAAACTGGACAGCTATATATAAAAGAATGAAATTAAAACACTTCTTAACACCATACACAAAGATAAGGTCAAAATTTATTAAAGACCTAAATGTAAGACTGGTGGTGGTGGTGGTTTCGTTGCTAAGTCATATCCAACTCTTGCGACCTCACAGACCGTAGCCTGCCAGGCTCCTCTGTCCATGGGATTCTCCAGGCAAGAATACTGGAGTGGGTTGCCATTTCCTTCTCTACTAAACAGAGCTTAATGGTTTCAACCTCACTGGGCCGTGAAGGGGCTCAAGAGAAACAAAGACTCCTAAAGTTCTCGACACAAGGCTTGGTACCCAGGAAGTTTTCTATACACAGTAAGTTCACTGTGAGCAATGATCATGTAAGACTAGAAACTATAAAACTCTTATAGGCAGAACACTGTATGACATAAAGCACAGCAAAATCCTCTCTGACCCACCACCTAGTAATGGAAACAAAAGCAAAAATAAACAAGTGGGACCTAGTTAAATTTAAAAGCTTTTGCACAGCAAAGGAAACTATAAACAAGATGAAAAGACAACCCTCATAATGGGAGAAAATTATAGCAAATAAAACAACTAACAAAGGATTAATTTTCAAAATATACAAGCAGCTCATGCAACTTGATACCAGAAAAACAAATTCAATCAAAAAGTGGGCAAAAGACCTAAGCAGACATTTCTCCAAAGACATACAAATGGTTAATACACTCATGAAAAGATGTTCAATATTGCTCATTATTAAAGAAATGCAAATCAAAACTACAATGAGCTGTCACCTTATACCAGTCAGAATGACCATTATCAAAAAATCTACAAACAATAAATGCTGTAGAGGCTGGGGAGAAAGGGAACGCTCTTATACTGTTAGTGGGAGTGTAAATTGATACAGCCACTATGGAAGAAAATTTGGATTTTCCTTATAAAACTAGGAATAAAACTACTAAATGCCCAACAATCTCACTACTGGGCATATACCCTGAGGAAACCAAAACTGAAAAAGAAACATGTGCCCCAATGCTCATTATAGTACTATTTACAATAGTTAGGACATGAAACAACCTAGATATCCATGGACTGATGAATGGGAAAAGTTATGGTGCATATATATGTGAAATATTACTCAGCTATAAAAAGGAATGCATTTGAATCAGTGCTAGTGAGGTGAATGAACCTAGAGCCTATAATACAGAGTGAAGCAATTGAGAAAAACAAGTATCTCACGTTAATGCATATATATGGAATCTAGAAAGATGGTACTGATGAAGCTACTTTCAGGGCAGCAATGGAGATGCAGACATAGAAAACAGACTTATGGGGTGGGGGAGGGAGAGGTTGGGACAAATGGAGAGAGTATCATGGAAACATATACACTATCATGTGTAAAATAGATAGCCAGGGGGAATTTGCTCTGTAACTCAGGGAACTCACATCAGGGCTCCTGACAACTTAGAGGTGTGGGATGGGGTGGGAGGCAAGAGGGAGTTTCAAGAGGGAAGGGACATAGGTATACCCATGACTGATTGATGTTGATGTATGACAGAAACCAACAAAATATTGTAAAGCAACTATACTTCAATTAAAAATAAATACATTTTTAAAAAAAGAAATTTAAAGACATAAAATACAGTTATTTGAAATTATAGGGGAAGATCTTTTTAACATAGTATTTTAAAAATTTTCTGAAAACTATAAAAAAGCTGTTGGATATGGTGAAAAATATATAGTAGACAAGGACAGAAGGGTACAAACTTGACTCAACATTTTCACCCATGAACCACTGTATTTGGATAATAATCCATAAATATCACTCCAAATAATGTGATCTAGATAACATACTACATAACTGCTCTATGAAGAATTGTGAAAACAAAGAGGACAAGGGGATAGACAAGCCAACCACAGTTACGGCTTCAAACAGGTGACAAAAAAGATTTCTGAGAGAGAATTGCATCAATAGCAATAGCAGAAAACTAAACTAGATGAATGCCAAATTTTAATATTCCAGAAAATTTTAATATACATTATCACAGCCATTCTCGAATTTTAAGCCTTCTGCTTGTGTTCAATGAGTGCAAATGGGGTGATTAAAATGAAATTGGTAAAAACGTTAAGTCAGTTAAAAATAAATTTTCCCCATCACTGGTTTTTATATAATTGTAATATTAAATTAAGATAAGACAGTTGTACAATAATTTTCCCATTTTTTGGAATTTAGGGAGATTCCCTTTATTTTTAATTTCTAAATAATTTTAAATATATTTTAGCCAGTTAAGTGTTGATTAACAGTTCTCTAATGAACTGGTCAATTTACCTATGGTTCTATATCACTGATCTCAAAACATTTTCTTTTTTTTTCAGTAAACAGCAGTATCTGTTAAATTTTATGTGCTTGACTTTTGTCAAGTTGGTAAATATCAGTCTTTAAGTTATTTTGATTTCATTAAATATAAGTTAATTTCAAACAAGGACAACATTACATACTGGGCTATATGTTTTAAGTATATTTTTATTTTTACATTTACATTTAAGCAGTTTTTACATGAAATAATCATTGCTACTTCAAGAATAGTGATTGATTGGGAGTTTGAGGGGAGAAAGGATACATGTATATGTATGGCTGAATCCCTTTACTGTTCATCTGAAACTACCACGACATTGTTAATTGGCTATACTTGAAAACAAAAAGTTTAAAAAAAAAAAAGAGTGGGCATCATCATCATTTCATACTTTTTCGTCTTGTAAGACTTGAATCCATGGTTGAAAGCATGTGTGATCTCAGTATGACTCCTGGAAGAAAATAATTCTGGGCTTGGACCACACAGTGAAGTGAGAATGCTATTTTATTTGCCAGCATCCCTTCCTTGGTGGTGTTGTCAACACAAAAGCACACCATATCTCTCAGAATACATGGATATAAACACACAAGAGCCAAGCATAGATTCTTCCATGAGCCACGGTTTTACCTAATTTTAGCTTATGCTTATTTGAGTTCAAGAACTTGCAATTGAAAGTCCTGAAAAATACCTCAGTATATGTGAAAGAAAACGAGTTATAAAATGCCAGCAAGAAAAGGTCTGTCATCTACCCATCATGTATGTCATAGAATGGTGAAAGAATCTAAAATCATTGAAGATAATCCATTAAGCTGAACAGCTGAACAAAAATGTAATTCATTTGCACTTTCACATAAATTATTAAAATTCAAAAATGTTGCCAATAATCAGGGCATACATAACTGGCTAAGGTAAAATTAGGAAAATAGCCTAAAGTATTTTTAATAAAGCATAAAATATGTTTAAAGATGAAGAAGCTTACCAAACTACTCTGAAAATATTTGTTGTTGTTGTTGCTGTTCAGTTGCTAAGTCATGTCCAGCTCTTTGTGACCCCATAGACCGCAGCACGCCAGGCTTCTCTGTCCATCACTATCTCCGCAAGTGTGCTCAAACTCATGTCCACTGAGTCAGTGATGCCATCCAACCACCTCATCCTCTGTCACCCCCTTATCCTCTTGCCCTCAATTTTCCCCAGCATCAGGGTCTTTTCCAATGAGTCGCCTATTCCCATCAGGTGGCCAAAGTATTGGAGCTTCAGCTGCAGCATTAGTCCTTCCAAAGAATATTCAGGGTTGATTTCCTTTAGGATTGACCGATTTGATGTTCTTGCAGTCCAAGGGACTCTCAAGAGTCTTCTTCAGCACCACAGTTCAAAAGTGTCAATTCTTTGGCACTCATCCTCCTTTACGGTCCAAATCTCACATCCATACCTGACTACTGGAAAAACCATAGCATTGACTATATGAACCTTGGTCGGCAAAGTGATGTCTTGTTTTTTAAAACACTGTCTACGTTTGACATAGCTATTCTTCCAAGGGGCAAGCATCTTTTAATTTCATGGCTGCACTCACTGTCCACATTGATTGTGGAGCCCAAGAAAATGAAACCTGACACTGTTTCCACATTTTCCCCATCTATTTGCCATGAAGTGATAGGACCAGATCCCATGATCTTAGTTTTTTGAATGCTGAGTTTCAAGCCAGCTTTTTCACTCTCCCCTTTCACCTTCATCAAGAGGCTCTTTAGTTCCTCTTCACTTTTGGCATTTAAGTGGTATCATCTGCATATCTGAGGTTGCTGATATTTCTCCTGGCAATCTTGATTCCAGCTTGTGCTTCATCCAGCCCAGCATTTTGCATGATGTACACTGTTTATAAGTTAAATAATCAGGGTGACAATATACAGCCTTGATGCACTCCTTTCCTGATTTGGAACCAGTCTGTTGTTCCATGTCTGGTTCTAACTGTTGCTTCTTAACCTGCATACAGGTTTCTCAGGAGACAGGTAAGGTGATCTGGTATTGCCATCTTTTTAAGAATATTGCATAGTTTATTGTGATCCACACAGTCAAAGATTTTAGCATAGTCAATGAATCAGATGTTTTTTTGGAATCCCCTTGCTTTTTCTACAATCCAACGTATGTTGGCAATTTGATCTCTGGTTCTTCTGCCTCTTCTAAATCCAGCTTATACATCTGGAATTTCTCATTTCACATACTGCTGAATCCTTCACATAGCTTGAAGGATTTTGAGCAAAATCTTGCTGGCATGTGAAATGAGTGCAATTGTACAGTAATTTGAGCATTCTTCGGCATTGCTTTTTTTGGTATTAGAATGAAAATTGGCCTTTTCCAAAAATTGTTAGTGTACTAAAAATAGTAACTAGAAAAAGACAGAAATAGATAGATAATATAGATATGGGTGTAAGTATATAGCTTTTTCTTAATTTATTCTTTTGGGCCCGTTCTTTTGATTATATTGGTTTTTATCTTTTTGTTTTTGTTGTTTTAAAATACCAGGCTCAAGATTGTCTTTTAAGGCAAAGTTATACTTATGAATGTGGTATTATTTTCCATCTCACGAAACTAAAATTAACTGTTCGCACAGGGGCAATTGCTACTCAACTGTTTGAAATAGTGGTATATTTCCATGGGCCAAGGGAGGAAATGGCTTCATCCTATCTCATCAGACTCATCTGCAGCTCTTGAGTAGACCTAGCTAAAACAATTTAATCTTCCCCATGGGTGTGACACAAAAATAAACAACAGCCATAAAACCTGATGGGATCTATAGAGACAATCTCCAAATAAGAAAAAGATAATAAAGAAAAAAAAAGGTAAAAAAAAAGATTTCCATTTGAATCTTTGTTCTCACGTATCTTTCTATGTCTCCCATTACAAAACACATTTAACATGATGTTTCTCCTTGTTTTCTCATGGAAGTAGTACCAGCCATATAACTTGTATGAAATGAAAAAGAGGGTCTCTTCCATGAAAATCATTAAGAATTTCATCAAGGAGCATTAAGGAATGTAAGGGGTTCTAAGCATGGATCCCTTTAAAACTACACAGGTCACACACTCTTGAAGCCAGCTCTATAAGGAAGTATAAATCATAAAACCTATAGAATATTTGGGCAGTAAGCATCAAGGTCACTATACATATACATGCTCTTTTACCCATTTTTCCCATTTTCAGGACTCTATGTAAGAAATATCAGTTTTTTATATTTATATATAAAATATATTTGGTCCAGTGTTATTATAATAATGGCAAATGAGAAAATTTAATAGTAGAAAAATTTGTAGCCCTTTAAAAAATGCTAGTGATAAGATTTTATTAATGACATTATTAGATGATGTTAAGTAAGAAAAATATGACAGAAATAAGCTAGAAATAATATGACAAAAATAAGCTAGAAATATAGCCTTTTCTCTTTTCTCCTCCCTGCCTCTACTGTTTTCTTCTATATACCGTCTCAAAACTGAAAGGGCATTTAGTAACATATTGTTAGTGATTAACTATGGGATAGGAATTCCCTGCTGGCTCAGACAATTAAAGCGCCTGCCTGCAGTGCAGGAGACCCAGGTTTGATCCCTGGGTTTGGAAGATCCCCTGGAGAAGGAAATGGCAGCCCACTCCAGTACTCTTGCCTAGAAAATCCTATAGACGGAGGAGCCTGGTAGGCTCCTGGTAGGCTACAGTGCATGGGGTCACAAAGAGTCGGACACGACTGAGGGACTTGACTCTCACTCACTCACAGGATATGAAAGGATCCCCAGGTGTCTCAGACAGCAAAGAGCCCGTCCTGCAATTCAGGAGACCTGGGTTCGATCCCTGGATGGGGAAGATCCCCTGGAGGAGGGCATGGCAACCCACTCCAGTACCCTTGCCTAGAGAATCCCAAGGACAGAGTAGCCTGGTGAGTTACATTCCATGGGTTCGCAAAAGAGTTGGACTCGACTTGGTGACTAAAGAACAACAACAACATGGGATATGAAATTATACATGATTATTATTTTCTTCTTTATAGTTTTATGAGTATTTTACATTTTCTAATAAACATTTGTTATTTTTATAACTAGGGAGAACAAAGAAGAAAATAATATGGAAGGCTGTCACCTAAAACTGACAGTTCCTAAGCAAACAGTTGGTAACAATAAACTCTTTGAATAGTAATACAAGTGGACCTACTGCAAACACATCACACATTCTCAATCTCTCCAATAAACCTTCCAGAGAAGCAAAATTTAGTGCAGAAAGAAGCATTTCAACTCAGCTTATATAGTTTCTTGGTCTATTTGCCCAGCTAGCTTTGTCCATTTACTACATCACTGAACAGATTTAGTACCATTATTTTTAATGTACTGGTTAGCAAATTTTAAACATGAAACTATTTAATAATTTTATATCGAATACATGCCAATGACCGAGTTCCAGAACAAAGGTTTTCCTACTGGCAAAGCAATAATGATCACAAGTTGACTAAGGCTAGAGATGATTAGAAAATGAGTTCAGTGCTTCCCTGAAGGCTTAGTGGTAAAGAATTCCAGCTACCAGTGGAGACAGGGGTTAAATCCCTGATCCAGGAAGATCCCACCTGCTGCAAAGCAGCTAAGTCCATGCACAACTACTGAGCCTGTGCTCTAGAGCCCAGGAACCCCCACCACTGAGACCTGTGTGCCTAGAGCCCGTGCTCGGCAACAAGAGCAGTCGCTGCCGTAAGAAGCCTGCGCATCGCAACTAGCAAGTAGGGCCCCTGGCAGCCACTAAAGAGAAGCCCATACAGTGATGAAGATCCAGCACAGCCAAAAATAAACAAATAAATAATTTAAAAGAAGAAAGAGTTCAGAATTTTGAAATGCCCTAGCTTGGGGCTACAGCAAAGTCTGAGACAAGGATGTGAGTATAGGTAGTTTATTTGGGAGGTGATCATAAGGATCACCTGCAATAAAGGAGCAAGAGTGAAAAGCAGGAGGATAAACAATGAACAAGAGCAGGGTCATTACAGAACTGCTTATCACTATGGGCAACTGGGATGCAACTGGTCTGGGAACTAGCTGAGGTACTATATAGAATGCTTCTTAGAATTTGCCAACCAAAAGATAAGAAGCTGAGGCATTAAACTTCTGAATTGGTTGATGGTTTGCCTACAGGTATTAACTTCCCAATATTTCCATGGTACCTGCACACGAACTGGGCAAAACTCCCAAGGCCCTGGGGAGAGGCACAGAGGATGTTTGAGATGGAATGCTGTCAAGGTACTCAGAACTGTTCACTATAACCGTATCTGAGGTCAGAGGTAAGCTGAAGAAATCTAACACGGGCTCTGAAAATGTCCGTGGCTGGAAAATAGAAATGAGAGGAAATGGAAGTGTATGAGTGAATATTTTTCAAAGTGACCTTAGTGCAGATAAAGAAAGCTGAAGAGGAGTGTATCTGGTTCCAGCTGCCTGAGTGTACCAGAGGAAAGGAGATACATAGGGCAAGATCATAGTTCTTTTATGTGAACTGTGTTCTAGTAAAAAAAAAAAAAAAATTCATGGGCAAATAAAGATGTATATTGCATCTTGGAGGCACAAACTGAAAAACTACTCTCAGGTGCATGTGGGAATCCTCCATTTGCCATCTTATAAAGGTGAAATATCTTTTCCTTACAGATTTTTCCTTTGTCAAACATCCAAATAGCTCTACATCTTTGTATACATATCCGAACCCATTTTTAGGAATCATTCTTTCAGTGCTTCTTCAACAATCAAATCAAAAGCAATTATTAACCACAGGTCTATGCACAGTAATGGAGCTAGTATCACCTTGAACAGTCAGGTCATTTCTGTCATGTCCAGAGTAGGTTATGTGACATACCCCTCTCACCACAGTTGCCTTGAAAGAAATGTCCAGGGACCTGGAGGGACATGACAAATGCACTGCAATAAACTGTTTGGAGAGTCCTTCCTCAATGATTTCTCAGCATTTTGTCCATGTCCCTGTTGTAGCACTTAACACAGTCTACAGTAATGCATCTTATTACAGGTCTAACCCTCCAGAAACCAGCAAGTTTCACAGTGAGAATTCATCTTATCCACCTCTGCACATACAATGCCCAGCAAACTGTCCAAGGCAATATAGGTGACCAATTCAAATTTACTGACCAAGTAGACAAAGTGTTTTCCCTGATTTGTGTCAAATAGATCAATGCTGACATCAACACTGAGATCTGCACTTGGTTCCAACACCACCAACCTGGATAACCTTGAATAAGTCAACAACCTTTCCTCAATCTCAATTTTTCTCATCTTTAAAATTGAGGGGGTTGAGAAGATGATCCCTAGGGTGCCTTCAAGCTCCTGTTGTCAATGATCTATGTGTCGCAGCTGTTAGCTCATTAGAATGCACTGAAGGAATTCTGTCTCCAAATCCCTACCAACCTCTCAAGTACCTCCAAGTACCCTGTGACTAACTGTGTGTTTATGTGTAAGTGGATAGATATGATAAGAGGGCAATTAGACTTTTAAATGAGGAAGCTAATAAGGAGGTTTGCACCTTTGTTCTCTTAAAATTTTAAAAGCTAGTGCCTGTGTTGCTTCAGAAGATTTTCTGTCATCTAGTTTACATTCCATTTCAATTTCTAATCTTTAGGTTTTGTTGGTCTTGGGATGCCTGTTAACCTGTTGATAGCAAGAAGCAGCATTTGTGCCAATCAAGGTACACTTAATTTTTGCAACTCTAACTTCAGGTTAAACAATAAAGAAACAAACAAAAAACCTAGAAATATAATTCACTCTTTCATCACACTTTAATGACATGTCAGGCACTGTGCTAACTCTAAAAACTGGGAAACAAATTAGAAATGTCTTAATGAGTTAAGAAATAAAGTAAATGTAAAACAATACTTCTATTATTCATAAATACCTCAGGAACTATAGAATTTCATTTTAATAAATAAATGTTTATCTTTAGTACTGTTTTATTCATAGGTATTCTATAAAAACAAGATAGCAATGGAAAAAAAGGCAAATAAAAGTCATGGACTCCAGATTCAAAGAAAGGCAGTTAATTTAAAACTATAGTTTAATGAATTGAAATCTTTGAGAAGGAAGAAACAGAAAAACCTATTTCAGAATAGCAATTACATTAATCAGGTAACCTTATCCCATTTTGAGGGACTTATAAAAAAACGCTTTTTTCAAATTTCATTCCAAATGTATACATGAATGACCTTCCTTAAAGGGCATTCACTAAATCCAAATTAGATTCTCAGTCTTCTGGGTCACTAACAGAAAGTGATACACACAAAGGTGTGACAGTATCTTAAAGTGCTACGACCTAGGCATGAGGGTAAAAATGTAGTCCTATACCCCAGTGGCAAAGAGGGAGATGTATGTAAACTGGCAATGGTTCTGAGTGATGGTATTGGAAAAATATAATGTTGAATCATAAAGGAGAAAATTCAGAAGGGAATGCCACAGACTGGTGGGTGCATTGCATTAAAAGAAATAATTAGACAGCAACTAGGATGAATCTCCAGAGAATGAGGCTGTGAAAAAATCAACAGATGAATGGATAAAGAAACTGTGGTACATATATACAATGGAATATTACTGAGCCATAAAAAGGAATGCATTTGAGTCAGTCCTAATGAGGTGGATGAACATAGAGCCTATTTTACAGAGTGAAGTAAGTCAGAATGAGAAAAACAAATATTATATACTAATGCATATATAGGAAATGTAGAAAGATGGTACTGATGGACCTATTTGTAGAGCAGCAGTGGAGACAGACACCTTAAGAACAGATTTGTGGGCACTACTTGGGGGTGGGGAGGAAGGAGAGGGTGGCATGTGTGGGGAAAGTAACATGGAAACATACATTACAGTATGTAAAACAGATAGCCAATGGGAATTTGCTTTACGACTCAGGGAACTCAAACCAGGGTTCCGTAACAACCTAGAGGGGTGGGATGGGGATCGAAGTGGGATGGATGCTCAAATGGGAGAGAACATGGATAAACCCATGGCTGATTAATGTTAATGTTTGGTAAAAACCAATACAATACTCTAAAGCAATTATCCTTCAATTAAAAAAAATGTTTTATTTATATTTTATTTATTTTTTATATATAAAAATAATAATAATAAATTTTTTAAAAAGCCAGTCCCAGAAGGGTACATTCTGTATTACTCCATCCATATAACATCCTTGAGGATGGCAAAATTATAGATGTGTAGTACAGACAGGTTTAGAGATGCTGACCCTCTCTCTAATCAAAAATCGCCCTATAATTA
The DNA here is from genome assembly GCF_023699985.2 of Odocoileus virginianus. Taxonomy (NCBI): domain Eukaryota; kingdom Metazoa; phylum Chordata; class Mammalia; order Artiodactyla; family Cervidae; genus Odocoileus; species Odocoileus virginianus. The sequence goes on from NC_069704.1 coordinate 19,695,918, forward strand.
AAGTAGACCCTCTGTATTCCAGGTACCTAGTATCCACAGTTTCTTTATATCTGAGGTTCCTCCGTACCTATGGTTCCCCATCCATAGATTCAATCGACAGTAGATCATGCAGTACTGTGGTCTTTACCATTAAAAATATCAAAATATAAATAAACCTGAATAGTTGAAACCTGTGTTGTTCAAGAGTTAGCTGTAATGGTTTTCAGAGAAAGTCTATGTGGAGGAGTGGGGAGGGGTGAGAGGGAAGGTGGGTGTGGGTATAAAAGGGCAACAGTAGGAATCCATCTGATGAAAGAACTGTTTCATTTCTTGACTCTGGCAGTAGACAAACACAGATTTTACATATGACAAAATTGCAAAGAACTAAATATACACACATAAGAACATATATATAGATATGAATACATATAAAATGAGAAATCTGAATATCAGTGAATTTTTCATTAATGTCATTTTACTGACTATGATATTACACAAGTTGATTAAGATATTATCATTGGAGAAAATGGTTAATGGGAAAATAGGATTTCTTCATATACGCTATTATAAATCTACAATCATCTTAAAATAAAAATTTAATTACAAAAATCAATAAGAAAAGTACGGATAATACATTAGAAAAATGACTCAAGGACTTGAACAGGCACTGAGCAAGAAAGAAATTCAAATGACGAATCCATGAAAGGTTATTAGGCTTAACTGGCAAATTCAAATTAAAAGGACCATTAGATATAAATACAGAGATTGACTGAAAATTAGAATATCTGATAAAACTAAATGTTGTAAGATGGGAACAGTCTGAAACTTGATCTATTACTGATGAGGATATAAGTAACTGTAACAAATTTGGAAAACTTTTTCTGATAAAATGGAAATATTCATATATTTTGACCCAGAAATTCCATTGCTATGCATTAGAAAAATGTTTGGTATATATGTGTCAGAATGTATGCTCCCAAGAATATACACAGCCTGGAATATTGGACTAAACCTGGAAAGAGCTCAGGTATCCCTTCAGAATAGAAGGGTTAAATAAATCAGAATATCTGAATACAGTAGAATTGCATATATCAAAATAAAGTATGAAAAGTCAAAAAGATAGGACACTGAAAGATGAACTCCCCAGGTCAGTAGGTGCAAAATATGATACAGGAGATGGGTGGGGAAATAGCTCCAGAAAGAATGAAAAGATGGAGCCAAAGGAAAAACAACAGCCAGTTATAGATGGGACTGGTGATAGAAGCAAGGTTCGATGGTGTAAATAGCAATAATGCATAGGAACCTGGAATGTTAGGTCCATGAATCAAGGCAAATTGGAAGTGGTCAAACAGGAGATGGCAAGAGTGAATGTCGACATTCTAGGAATCAGAGAACTAAGATGGACTAGAATGGGTAAATTTAACTCAGATGACTATTATATCTACTACTGTGGGCAGGAATCCCTGAGAAGAAATGGAGCAGCCATCACAGGCAACAAGAGTCCAAAATGCAGTACTTACTGGAATGCAACAGTAGGAAGTCAAGAAACACCTGGAGTAACAGGCAAATTTGGTCTTGGAGGACAGAACGAAGCAGGCCAAAGGCTAATAATAGAGTTCTGCCAAGAGAATACACTGGCCATAGCAAACACGCTCTTCCAACAACACAAGAGAAGACTCTACATGTGGACATCATCAGATGGCCAATACCAAAATCAGACTGATTCTATTCTTTGCAGCCAAAGATAGAGAAGCTCTATACAGTCAGCAAAAACAAGACTGGGAGCCGACTGTGGCTCAGATCATGAACTCCTTATTGCCAAATTCAGACTTAAATTGAAGAAAATGGGGGAAACCACTAGACCATTCAGGTATGACCTAAATCAAATTTCTTATGACTACACAGTGGAAGTGAGAAATATATTTAAGGGACTAGATCTGATAGACAGAGTGCCTGATGAACTATGGATGGAGGTTCATGACATTCTATAGGAGACAGGGATTAAGACCATCCCCAAGAAAAAGAAATGCAAAAAAGCAAAATGGCTATCTGAGAAAGCCTTACAAACAGCTGTGAAAAGAAGAGAAGACAAAAGCAAAGGAGAAAAGGAAAGATATACCCATTTGAATGCAGGGTTCCAAAGAAGAGCAAGGAGAGATAAGAAAGCCTTCCTCAGCAATCAAAGCAAAGAAATAGAGGAAAATGATAGAATGGGAAAGACTAGAGATCTCTTCAAGAAAATTAGAGATACCATAAAATAGAGGGAACATTTCATGCAAAGATGGGCTCAATAAAGGACAGAAATGGTAGGGACCTAACAGAAGCAGAAGAGGTGGCAAGAGCACACAGAAGAACTGTACAAAAAAGATCTTCACGATCCAGATAATTACGATGGTGAGATCACTCACACTCACCTAGGGCCAGACATCCTAGAATGTGAAGTCAAGTGGACCTTAGGAAGCATCACTATGAACAAAGCTAGTGGAGGTAATGGAATTTCAGTTGAGCTATTTCAAGTCATGAAAGATGATGCTGTGAAAGTGCTATACTCAATACACCAGCAAGTTTGGAAAACTCAGCAGTGGCCACTGGACTGGAAAAGATCAGTTTTCATTACAATCCCTAAGAAAGGCAATGCCAAAGAATGCTCAAACTACCACACAATTGCACTCATCTCATACACTAGTGAAGTAATGCTCAGAATTCTCCAAGCCAGGCTTCAACAATACATGAACCGTGAACTTCCAAATGTTCAAACTGGTTTTAGCAAAGGCAGAGGAACCAGAGATCAAATGGCCAACATCTACTGGATCATCGAAGAAGCAAGAGAGTTCCAGAAAAGCGTCTATTTCTGTTTTATTGACTATGCCAAAGCCTTTGACTGTGTGGATCACAATAAACTGTTAAAAATTCTGAAAGAGATGGGAATACCAGACCACCTGACCTGCCTCTTGAGAAACCTGTATGCAGGTCAGGAAAAAACAGTTAGAACTGGACATGGAACAACAGACTGATTCCAAATTGGGAAAGGAGTACATCAAGGCTGTGTATTGTCACTCTGCTTATTTAACTTATATTAAGAGTATATCATGAGAAACGCTGGGCTGGAGGAAGCACAACCTGGAATCAAGACTGCTGGGAGTAATATCAACAACCTCAGATATGCAGATCACACCACCCTTATGGCAGAAAGTGAAGAAGAACTAAGAGCCTCTTGATGATAGTGAAAGAGGAGAGTGAAAAAGTTGGCTTAAATCTCAACATTCAGAAAACTAAGATCATGGCATCTGGTCCCATCACTTCATGGGAAATAGATGGGGAAACAGTGGAAACAGTGGATGACTTTATTTTGGAGGGCTCCAAGATCACTGCAGATGGTGATTGCAGCCATGATAATATTAAAAGACCCTTACTCCTTGGAAGGAAAGTTATGACCAACCTAGATAGCATATTAAAAAGCAGAGACATTACTTTGTCAACAAAGGTCTAACTACTCGAGGCTATGATTTTTTTCAGTAGTCATGTATGGATGTGAGAGTTGGACTATAAAGAAAGGTGAGCACCGAAGAACTGATGCTTTTGAACTGTGGTGTTGGAGAAGACTCTTCAAAGTCCCTTGGACTGCAAGGAGATCAAACCAGTCCATCCTAAAGGAGATCAGTCCTGGGTGTTCATTGGAAGCACTGATGTTGAAGCTGAAACTCCAATACTTTGGCCACCTGATGCAAAGAGCTGACTCTGTGAAAAGACCCTGATGCTGGGAAAGATTGAGGGTAAGAGGAGAAGGAGATGACAAAGGATGAGATGTTTGGATGGCATCACCAACTCAATGGACATGGGTTTGGGTGAACTCTGGGAGTTGGTGATGGACAGGGAGACCTGACGTGCTGCAGTTCATAGAGTCGCAAAGAGTTGGACACGACTGAGCGACTAAACTGAACTGAATATAAAGATAATGCTGAAAATCATTCAATTAGGCTTTAACAGTACATGAACCAAGAATTTCCAGGTGTACAAGCTGGACTGAAAAAAGGCAGAGGAACCAAAGATCAAATTGCCAGCATACACTGGATCTTATAAAAAGCAAGGGGATTCCAAAAAAAACCTACTTCTGCTTCATTCACTATACAAAAGCCTTTGACTGTGCGAATCACAACAAATTGGGGGAAATTCTTAGAAAGAGGTAAATACCAGACTACCTTACCTGTCTCCTGAGAAACCTGTAAGTAGGTCAAGAAGCAAGTTAGAATCTGACTTGGAACAATGAACTGGTTCAACATTGGGAAAGAAGTATGTCAAGTCTGTATATTGTCAACCTGCTTATTTAACTTATATGCCGAGTAAATCATGAGAAATGATGGACTGGATGACTCACAAGTTGAAATCAAAATTGCTGGGAGAAATGTCAACAACCTCAGATATGCAGATGACACTACTCTAATAGCAGAAAGCATAGAAGGAACTAAAGAGCCTCTTGATGAGGGTGAAAGAGGAGAGTGAAAAAGCTGGCTTAAAACTCAATATTCAAAAAACAAAGATCAAATATTATCTAGGGTGAAACAGATCACCAGCCCAGGTTGGGTGCATGAGACAAGTGCTCGGGCCTGGTGCACTGGGAAGACCCAGAGGGATCGGGTGGAGAGGGAGGTGGGAGGGGGGACTGGGATGGGGAATACATGTAAATCCATGGCTAATTCATTTCAATGTATGACAAAAACTACTGTAATGATGTAAAGTAATTAGCCTCCAACTAATAAAAATAAATGGAAAAAAAAAAAAAAAAAAGATCATGGCTTCTGGTCCCATCACTTCATGGCAAATAGATAGGGAAACAATGGAAATAGTGACAGACTTTATTTTCTTGGGCTCCAAAATCATTGTGGATGGTGACTGCAGCCACGAAATTAAAAAGACACTAGCTCTTTGGAAGAAAAGGTATGACAAAGCTAGACAGAATATGAAAAGTAGAGACATCACTTCACTGACAAAAGTCATATGACTTTGACTTTGTGTTACTGCCTTTTAAATTGGGTTTCAGTTCAGTTCAGTCAGTCAGTCGTGTCCAACTCTTTACAATACCATGAACCACGGCACGCCAGGCCTTCCTGTCCATCACCGAGTTGAAAGTTACAGCATCTCTAAAAACTAAACTTTTCACTGATTAAATTTCTTTCTCTTCCATAGACTTTAGTTGAAGGCCAGTAGGAAAGAAAAATGGGAAGGGGAAAACAAGTGCCATCCTTCTTCCAGGCACTTGACTGCTCCTTTGATCTGGGCCAAGGTGTGTACGCACCACACCATGCATGACTCAGATGCCTTCAGGCCCCTTACTCTATGATATGTATCTTGTGTGGGGGTGGGGGGTTGAAACTACCTGACATTAAAGGAAAGATTTGGAGAGAAAAAAAATTGCTTTTTGATATTTTTTAGACTCTAAGAAAATATCAAATGCACATGGAAACAATTAGCTGTCCCAAATACAAGAATTTTTATTAAATGGTGCATGGAGATTGAATAAGTTCAGTTCAGTCGCTCAAATCATGTCCGACTCTCTGCAACCCCATGGACTGTAGCATGCCAGGTTTCCCTGTCCATCACCAACTCCTGAAGCTTACTCAAACTCATGGCCATCGAGTCGGTGATGCTACCCAACCATCTTATCCTCTGTCATCCCCTTCTCCTGTCTTCAGTCTTTCCCAGCATCAGGGTCTTTTCAAATGAGTCAGTTCTCAGGTGGCAAAAGTATTGGAGTTTCAGCTTCAGCATCAGTCCTTTCAATGAATATTCAGGACTGATTTCCTTTAGGATTGACTGGTTGGATGTCCTTGCTGTCCAAGATATTCTCAAGAGTCTTCACCAACACCAGAGTTTAAAAGCATCAGTTCTTTGGCACTCAGCTTTTTTTTTATAGTCCAAATCTCACCTCCATACATGACTACTGGAAAAACCATAGCTTTGACAAGATGGACCTTTATTGGCAAAGAAATGTCTCTGCTTTTTAATATGCTGTCTAGTTTTGTCATAATTTTCCTAGAAGGAGCAAGCCTCTTTTAATTTCATCGCTACAGTCACCATCTGCAGTGATTTTAGAGCCCCCAAAATAAAATCTCTCACTGTTTCCACTGTTTCCCCATCTATTTGCCATGAAGTGACAGGACTGGAGACCATGATCTTAGATTTCTGACTGTTGGGATTTAAACCAACTTTTTCACTCTCCTCTTTCACTTTCATCAAGAGGCTCTTTAGTTCTTCACTTTCTGCCATAAGGGTGGTGTCATCAGCATATCTGAGGTTATTGATATTTCTTCCAGAAATCTTGATTCCAGCTTGGGCTTCATCCAGTCTGGCATTTCACATGGTGTACTCTGCATATAAGTTAAATAAGCAGGGTGACAATACACAGCCTTGATGTACTCTTTTTCTGATTTGGAACCAGTCTGTTGTTCCATGTCCAGCTCTAACTGTTGCTTCTTGATGTGCATACAGATTTCTCAGGAGGCAGGTCTGGTGATCTGGTATTCCCATCTCTTTCAGAATTTTCAACAGTTTATTGTGATCCACACAGTCAAAGGCTTTGGCATAGTCAAAAAAGCAGAGGTAGATGCTTTTCTGTGACCCTCTTGCTTTTTCAATGATCCAACAGAGGTTGGCACTTTGATCTTGGTTCCTCGGACTTTTCTAAATTTAGCTTGAACATCTGGAAGTTCACAGTTCACATACTGTTGAAGCCTGGCATGGAGAATTTTGAGCATTACTTCACTAACATGAGATGAGTACAATTGTGTGGCAGTTTGAGCATTCTTTGGCATTGCCTTTCTTAGGGATTGGAATGAAAACTGACCTTTTCCAGCCCTGTGGCCACTGCTGAGATTTCCAAATTTGCTGGCATATTGAGTGCAGCACTTTCACAGCATCATCTTTCAGGATTTGAAATAGCTCAACTGGAATTCCTTCACCTCCCCTACCTTTGTTCATGCTTCCTAAGGCCCACTTGACTTCGCATTTCAGTCTGCCTCTAGGTGAGTGATCACACCATCATGGTTATCTGGGTCATGAAGGCCTTTTTTGTATAGTTCTTCTGTGTATTCTTGCCACCTCTTTTAATATCTTCTCCTTCTATTAGGTCCATATCATTTCTGTCCTTTATTGTGCCTGTCTTTGCATGAAATATTTCCGTGGTATCTCTAATTTTCTTGAAGAGATCTCTAGTCTTTCCCGTTGTATCATTTTTCTCTATTTCTTTGCATTGATCACTGAGGAAGACTTCCTTATCTTTCCTTGCTATTCTTTGGAACTCTACATTCCAATGGGTATATCTTTCCTTTTCTCCTTTGTCTTTAGCTTCTCTTATTTTCTCATCTATTTGTAAGGCCTCCTCAGGCAATCATTTTGCCTTTTTGCATTCTTTTTCTTGGGGTTTGTCTTGATCACTGCCTCTTGTATAATGTCACAAACCTCCATTCACAGTTCTTCAGGCAGTCTGTCTATCAGATCTAATCCCTGATTGAACAGACATAAGTAAGTTTTCCCTTTGGTTGGAGCAATTTACAGTTTGCTTCTCCTCATCCAGAATTTTTATTTTTGATCTTGAATTTTATTCTGGTACCATAATAAGCAGTTCATAAATATTTATAAAATAAGCATGTTTTTATTAAAAATATTGTATTTGTATTATTTTAAATGAAAACAAATTTTAAGCTTTCATATGCATAGGAAAAAAAAGACTAGAATAAAAATAGACCTTTCTTCTTGTTTTGCACTCTAGTATATTTTTCTCATTTTCTTTTTATGATTAGAGGAATAACTAATTCAAAGAAGTGATTTGAAAAATAAAACTGAAAATTATAATTTAATGATCAATTTAAGTCACTAAAAATATAAACAGGAATAGTCAAGCTCACCATTATTTTGACCAATGTTTATTACCAGGATCTTAGGAAATGTGATCACTGACTTTAGATTTGTTTTGTTTAGACACTGTGATGTTGCCTCATAAAATGAGAGGTACCAATAGGAATAGATATTCCTTAAATTACTCAATTACAGTTTTAGCCTTTGCAACTCGATTTGGAAGTCAAGCCTGATTACCGTATTTAAGTGTTTATAATCCCTTCCTCCCACCTCCTCCCTTAATCCATAATTTAAGTTATACATGTAATTTATGTGATAATTATTCATTCATGAAATTTGCATAATATGTAAGCTAAGGACCTGTGATTTCTCTGAAAGTTTCCATTTCCCAAACAACAGCAAGATAATGTAGTAGCAGTAAGGCCTATATTTCCTGAATTCTCATAATCCACTGTACACAGACTCCCATAGCCAGTGTCTGATTTCACCCAACATACCTCTTGAAAAAAAATCTCATTTCTAAAAAGTAAATTATTTCCCAAGACATTAGAGTTCTAACAAGCTTTACTAGATATTACATAGAAGACAGGGACATTTATGTACATGTGACAAAACAGCAATTTTTCCTTCAACGTAAGTCGTCTGCACTGGCCATCTCTTCCCAAGTCTGTTTCCTTCCCCACTCACTTCCAAATCTTTTATCTCCAATTGTTCCTCCTACCCAGCCCTCCTTCAACCACTTTGACTGTACTCTTTCATTACTTTCCCTTTTGCAGCCAGAGAAAAGGATCTGTCTCTGATCCTCCAAATTTGCATCATCACACCCATCATGTAAATTTGCTTTCAAGTATGCAAAAGATCGATAAACTGAGGACAAAGACTAGGGGTGTGTATGTGTGTGTGTGTGTGTGTGTGTGTGTGTGTGTGTGTCCATGCACAAGTGTTTACTAGTGCAAATATCTAAGAAATAGATGGTCCTTTTTTTCCTGGATAAGACAAGTTTAATAAATTTGTTGATGGGAGTCTCTGGGGGTGTGGGAAAATGTTTACATGCCAAAAAAAATGGTAGGTAGTTTTTTAAGAAAGTGCAGACCCAGAGAAAATCTCACATTTCCATTATCAAATTCTGAATGCTGAAAGATTCTTCATAGAGGCTTTTTATTACTGTGGGAAACATGTGGGCTTCCGTGAAACAAATTTTGGAACTATCTATATTTCTATTAAGAAATATATGGTCTTTAACTGAGGTGCTGCTTCAGAAAGGGAAAAGGAAGTAGGGCTAAAGGGATATAACTAATGTTTTTTTCTGAAAAATTTTCTTCTATCGCATTAAACAATTTTTTCTTCAGCCTTTTTATTATTTCTGAAATTATGATATACCTTACAACTGATATGCACATTTACTGGAGCAGTGTTGTGTTTTTCTCCAAAATCTATACCCAGATTGGTGGCCATCTCACAATATCCAGTACCTTAAAATTGAAGAATATGCTGTGTATATTTTTTAGAATTTTCTATATTAAAGTTATGGCTTCATAAAAGTCGTATTTCCTCACTGCATCTGGTGATGTGACTAAAAAGATAAATACATGCAAAGATGTATAAAGAAAAAAAAATTGATATTGTCTTCTTAGCCCCCCTCATGAAGTTACCAGCATTAGCAATGTACTGATATTCTTTCACATAACCAGGGGAGCTCTGACATAGTATAGTGCAGGCTTTCAGGCTGTGATAATTTTAACAAAATAAAATCATATAACCTTATGTAATTTTCTTATTTCAAAAGCATCATGGATATCACTTATGTTAATAAATAAATCTCTACAATGTGTGTGAGTGTGCTCATTTGGGCCCAAGTCTTTATGTCCCCATGGAATATAGCCCGGCAGCCTGCTCTATCCATGGAATTTTCCAGGCAAGAATACTGGAGCAGATTGCCATTTCCTTCCCTATGGGATTTTCCCGGCCCACAGATCAAATCCCAGTCTCTTACATCTTCTGCATTGGTAGGCAGATTCTTTACCAGCTCACTATTTTTAAATATCTATCTGGTAATCTGCAACATAGATGTGTCAGAATTTAATCATCCATTTCCCCAATTCAAGTAGTTTCTAGTTTTTCTTTGTGCCAGCTTCCAGCAATTCTTCAATACATATTGATTGCTATACCAATGGCTTCATATATCGGTGCCCTTACTTATAAAAGCTAGAGGCCCACTGGATTAAATTTAATGCTGGATTAAATAATATGTGCATAGTAAGTTTAATATATATTTCTAGATAAATTTCCCCAGATGTTTTAGAGATTCGTACTGCCATCAGCAGCATTATGAAAGGGCCCATTCCCTCACAATCTCACCAGCATTCTTGTGATTACTCATTTCAGTTTTTTCCAGTATAATGGATAAAAATGTTCTCATATTCTAATTTTCATTTTCCTTACTAATAGTAAGATTAGGCATTTTTCCACATATGTCTTGGCCATTTGGGCATCATCTTTTTTCTCTAGGCTATTTTTCTACTGTGTTATCTTTTTCATGTAAAACAATTTATAAGATCTTATTACTCATTAGGAATATTTACTTTTTGTCAGTAACATATGTTGCAAGCATTCTTTTGCAGTTTACCACTTTCTGTCTGATTCTGTATTATAGCTGAAATAATTTTTATATAAGAAAATATGGAAGCTATCCCTCAACCTGAGGTTAGAGTCTTTAAGATTTTCATCTAATGTTTTCAAGTATTTTCTTTTTATTTGCCTACAAAGTTCTGCATATTCAAAGCTACGGTTTTTCCAATAGACATGTATGGATGTGAGAGTTGGACAATAAAAAGCACTAGCACTGAAGAACGGATGATTCGAACGGAGGTGCTGGAAAAAACTCGAGAGTCCCTTGGACAGCAAGGAGATCAAATCAGTCAATCCTAAAGGAAATTAACCCTGAATATTCACTGGAAGGACTGATGATGAAGCTGAAGCTCCAATACATTGGCCACCTGCTGTAAAGAGCCAACACTTTGGAAAAGCCCCTGATGCTGGGAAAGATGGAAGGCAAGAGGAGAAAGGGATGACAGGGGATGAGATGGTTGGATGGCATCACCAACCCTATGAACATGAGTTTGAGCAAACTCGGGGAGATAGTGATGGACAGAGAAGCCTAGTGTGCTGCAGTCAAAGGGGTCGCAAAGAGTCGGACATGACTGAGTGACTGAACAACATTTTTATTTACTTTTTTGCTTTATTGAGGTATAATCTACATATGACAAAATTCACTCATTTTGAACATACAGGTTGATAAATTTTAGTAATTGTATGTACTCACATAACCTCCACGAAAATCAAGCTGTTGAACAGCTCCATCATCCTAAAATGTTTTCTCACACCACTTCACAATAGATACCCTTCCCTGACCCTTGACCACATTCTGTTTCCTCTCACTACAGCTTTACAAAACGTTTTCCAGGATTTTGTATTAATGACTCACAGACTACATAGTCTTTCATGTTTGTCTTTTCTCATATGTTTGAGTGGCACCTGCATTTTCACATGTTAATATCCACTTCATTTTCATTGCTGAGCAGTGGATAATTCATAACATGAATTTGTAACTATCAGTTAATTGATATTTGAAGTTATTCTAGTGTTTGGTTAGGTCAAAAATCCAGAAATAGTCAAATTAAAATGACTATATCTATAAATATTATTTAGTAAGGGTTTATTGTCTATATAAAAAGTTCACAAGCTGGGAGCTTCTAACTTTGAAGACTGATAAGAAACTCAGGGCATGAAGTTACAGGATGGCTTATAAAGTAAAATGAGGAAGCTGTTAGCCTTCATCACAACTGGTTATTAAAATGGGGATTTCCAGATGGCAAGGGATTGGTTGAAAGTGATTATTTCCTACCAGTTTTAGGAAAATGACCTAAGTTTCCTCTATGACTGTCAGAGCCATTTACAAGACATAACCTTAAGTCCTGCTTATGCTCATGAAATGAGCTAGATTTAGTTTTGGTTACACGGCTTAAATGGTTTTCTCTGCTCAGGAATTATTAAGCCAGGGCTTCATTTTGTATTTAACTTTAACAGTTAGTATGTGTAATATTAAATATTATTAACATAATGTAACATAACATAACATTATAATATCATTATATATTAAAATATTTATGAATATGTAAAAATCTCTGAGTAAAAGACTTCATATGAACGTACCCTTTTCATTTCTCCTGAATAAATATCTAGATTTAAGATTACTGGGTTATGTGGTAAGTATATGTTTAATTTTATAAAATGCTGCCATATTGTCTCTTAAAGTAGCCTTGTCATTTTGCATTCTCAACAGAAATATACAGTTTCCAGTTTCACATTCTATCCAGCACTTGGTATTGTCAATTTTTTTTTCATTTTAGCCATTCAGATGATGTCCAATTATCTCTCATTGTGAGTTTTATTTGGATTTACATGATTTGTAAAGTGTGTATCCAAATCTTTTTCCCTTTAAAAAAAAAATTGGATTGTTTTCCTCAAGTTGTAAGTGTTCTTTGTATATTTCTGAAGACAAGTCCCTGTCAGAAATACATTTTGCAAGTCTTTTCTTACAATCTATGGCTAGTTTTCTCATTTCCTTAACTTTCACAGATCAAAGGTTTTAATTTTGATGAAGACATTTTATTAATTTTCATTTTTTTCTTTTCATCATATTTAAGAAGTCATTGTCTACTCCAGTGTCACAAGGATTTTACTGTTTTCTTCTAAATATTTAATAGTTTAAGTTCTTATGGTTAGATCTCTGACCCATTTTGAGTTAATTGTGTGTATGGCATGTGGTAGCAGTTGAGGTACATATTTCTATACAGATAAAGCTAGTTGCTCTGGCTCTAATTTTCAACTTGAAGATTCATTTGGAATTTCATGTATTATGAAGCAGGGCTCTAGCTTAATTTTTTCCTGATGGATAATCAATCATACCAATACTTTTCTATCATCTAAGTCTGAAATATTATGCTTATTGTTTCTTAAATTCTTATTCATAATTGTAACTATTTCTAGAGTTTATTCTCTTCTACTGATTTGGTTTATTTTTGTAATCATAGTCTGAAACTGTTTAATCTTAAACTGTTCCACTTTCTGCTTTTTCTCATTTCATTAGGTGGCATTACTATCTACCTAACTGGTCAAGCCAGTAACATAGATTGTTGTTTGTTCGTGTTGTTTACTCGCTAAGTCATGTCTGACTCTTTTGCAACCCCACAGACTGTAGCCCACCAGGCTCCTCTGTCAATGGGATTCTCTCAGAAAGAATACTGCGGTGGCGACCATTTCCTTTTCCAGGGGATCTTCTGGATTCATGGATGGAACACACATTTCCTTCACTGCAGGTGGGTTCTTTACTACTGAGCCCCAGGGGAAGCCCAATAACCAAGGTACCAGCATTTCTCTCTCTCTTGCTCACCCTTACAATCAGTCTAGCACCTTCCCCTCCATTTTAAAACTCCATCTCCACACCTAACAGTGTCATCCAGGCTTCCATGATTTTATTTTGCAGCATCTTTTCCACACCCACTAACTCTACCCACACTGGCCATCTTTCTGTCCTTTGTCCATCCAAGTATGTACCCGTCTGAGGACCTTTGAGCATGCCATTCCCTCTACCTAGGATAATCTTCCTTTATCCTAACTATCTCTTTTGCATCTTTCACATCAAATTATAATTCAAATTTCTGGAAATATCTCATATATGAGGTCCCCCTGACTATAATCTTTCTATTGCTAGTTTGAGTCTGAGGTGGGTTTTCACCCAGGAATTTGAATACTTACTAAGCTGCACATGGGCAGCATCTACTGAAATCAGACACTAGATCTTTCCTTCCTTGAATGATCTCTCCCCACCTTTGTAAAGAGTCAGCCAGTAGCCAGCACCAGGATTGTTGCTCAGTGAAAAAAAACAGCAAAGATTTCAGTTCAGTTCAGTTCAGTCACTCAGTTGTGTCCGACTCTTTGTGGCTCCATGAACTGCAGCACGCCAGGCCTCCCTGTCCATCACCAACTCCCAGAGTCTACCCAAACCCGTGTCTACTGAGTTGGTGATGCCATCCAACCATCTCTTCCTCTGCCATCCCCTTCTCCTCCTGCCCTCAATCTTTCCCAGAATCAGGGTCTTTTCCAATGAGTCAGATCTTCACATGAGGTGGCCGAAGTATTAGAGTTTCAGCATCAACATCACACTTTTCAATGAACACCCATGAACTCCTTTAGGATGGACTGGTTGGATCTCCTTGCAGTCCAAGGGACTCTCAAGAGTCTTCTCCAACACCACAGCTCAAAGTATAATTCTTCTGCATTCACCTTTCTTTATGCTCCAAATCTCACATCCATACATGACTACTGGAAAAAACCACAGCCTTGACTAGATAGACCTTTGTTGGCAAAGTAATGTCTCTGCTTTTTAATATGCTGTCCAGGTTGGTCATAACTTTCCTTCCAAGGAGTTCAGTTCAGTTGAGTTCAGTCGCTCAGTCGTGTCTGACTCTTTGTGACCCCATGAATCCCAGCATGCCAGGCCTCCCTGTCCATCACCAACTCCCAGAGTTTACTCCAACTCATGTCCATCGAGTCGGTGATGCCATCCAACCATCTCATCCTCTGTCGTCCCCTTCTTCTCCTGCCCTCAATCTTTCCCAGCATCAGAGTCTTTTCCAATGAGTCAGCTCTTCGCATCAGGTGGCCAAAGAATTGGAGTTTCAGCTTCAGCATCAGTCCTTCCAATGAACACCCAGGACTGATCTCTTTTAGGATGGACTGGTTGAATCTCCTTGCAGTCCAAGGGACTCTCAAGAGTCTTCTCCAACACCACAGTTCAAAAGCATCAATTTTTCGGTGCTCAGCTTTCTTCACAGTACAACTCTCACATCCATACATGACCACTGGAAAAACCATAGCCTTGACTAGATGGACCTTTGTTGGCAAAGTAATGTCTCTGCTTTTTAATATGTTATCTAGGTTGGTCATAACTTCCCTTCCAAGGAGTAAGGGTCTTTTAATTTCATGGCTGCAATCACCATCTGCAGTGATTTTGGAGCCCAAAAAGTAAAGTCTGACACTGCTTCCACTGTTTCCCCATCTATTTCCCATGAAGTGATGGGACCAGATGCCATGATCTTAGTTTTCTGAATGGTAAGTTTTAAGCCAACTTTTTCACTCTCCTCTTTTACTTTCATTAAGAGCCTCTTTAGTTCCTCTTCACTTCTGCCATAAGGGTGGTGTCATCTGCATATCTGAGGCTATTGATATTACTCCCAGCAATCTTGATTCCAGATTGTGCTTCCTCCAGTCCAGCATTTCTCATGATGTACTCTGCATATAAGTTAAATAAGCAGGGTAGCAATATATAGCCTTGACGTACTCTTTTTCCTATTTGGAACCAGTCTGTTGTTCCATGTCCAGTTCTAACTGTTGTTTCCTGAACTGCATACAGGTTTCTCAAGAGGCAGGTCAGGTGGTCTGGTATTCCCATCTTTCAGAATTTCCACAGCTTATTGTAATTCACACAGACAAAGGCTTTGGCATAGTCAGTAAAACAGATATTACATGTTTTTCGGGAACTCTCTAGCTTTTACGATGATCCAGCGGATGTTTTTTGCCATTTGATCTCTATTTCCTCTGCCTTTTCTAAAACCAGCTTGAACATCAGGAAGTTCACAGTTCACCTATTGGTGAAGCCTGGCTTGGAGAATTTTGAGCATTACTCTACTAGTGTGTGAGATGAGTGCAATTGTGTGGTAATTTGAGCATTGTTTGGCATTGCCTTGCTTAGGGATTGGAATGAAAACTGACCTTTTCCAGTCCTGTGGCCACTGCTGAATTTTCTAAATTTGCTGGCATATTGAGTGCAGCACTTTCACAGCATCATATTTCAGGACTTGAAATAGCTCAACTGGAATTCCATCACCTCCACTAGCTTTGTTCATAGTGATGCTTCCTAAGGCCCACTTAACTTCGCATTCCAGGATGTCTACCTCTAGGTGAGTGATCACGCCATCGTGATTAACGGGGTCGTGAAGATCTTTTTTGTACAGTTCCTCTGTGTGTTCTTGCCACCTATTCTTCATATCTTCTGCTTCTGTCAGGTCAAATCATTTCTGTCATTAATTGAGCCCATATTTGAATGATATATTCCCTTGGTATCTCTAATTTTCTTGAAGAGGTCTCTAGTATTTCCCATTCTATTGTTTTTCTCTATATCTTCGCATTGATTGCTGAGAAAGGCTTTCTTATCTCTCCTTTCTATTCTTTGGAACTCTGCATTCAAATGGGTATAACTTTCCTTTTCTTCTTTGTTTTTGGTGTCTCTTCTTTTCACAGCTGTTTGGAAAGCTTCCTCAGACAGCCATTTTGCTTTTTTGCATTTCTTTTTCCTGAGGATGGTCTTGATCCCTGTCTCCCGTAGAATGTCACGAACCTCCGTTCATAGTTCATCAGGCACTCTGTCTATCAGATCTAGTCCCTTAAATCTATTTGTCACTTCTACTGTATAATCATAAGGGATTTGATTTAGGTCATTCCTGAATGGTTTAGTGGTTTTCCCCACTTTCTTCAATTTAAGTCTGAATTTGGCAATCAGGAGTTCATGATCTGAGCCACAGTCAGCTCCCAGTCTTGTTTTTGCTGATTGCATTGAGTTTCTCCATCTTTGGCTGCAAAGAATATGATCTATCTGATTTCTGTGTTGACCATCTGGTGATGTCCATGTGTGGAGTCTTCTCTCATTTTGTTGGAAGAGGGTGTTTGCTATGACCAGTGCATTCTCTTGGCAAAACTCTATTAACCTTTGCCCTGCTTCATTCTGTACTCCAAGCCCAAATTTGCATGTTACTCCAGGTGTTTCCTGACTTCCTACTTTTGCATTCCAGCCCCCTATAATGAAAAGGACATCTTTTGGCGGTATTAGTTCTAGAAGGTCTTGTAGGTCTTCATAGAACCATTCAGCTTCTTCAGCATTCCTGGTCAGGACATAGACTTGGATTACCGTGATACTGAATGGTTTGCCTTGGAAACAGAGATAATTCTGTCGTTTTTGAGATTGCATCCAAGGACTGCATTTCAGACTCTTTTGTTGACTATGATGGCTACTCCATTTCTTCTAAGGGATTCTTGGTCATAGTAGTAGATAAAATGGTCATCTGAGTTAAATTCACCCATTCCAGTCCATTTTAGTTCACTGATTCCTAGTATGTCGATGTTCACTCTTGCCATCTCCTGTTTGACCACTTCCACTTTGCCTTGATTCATGGACCTAGCATTCCAGGTTCCTATGCAATATTGCTCTTACAGCATCAGACCTTGCTTCCATTACCAGTCACATCCACAACTGGGTGTTGTTTTTGCTTTGGCACCATCCCTTCATTCTTTCTGAAGTTATTTCTCTACTAATCTCCAGTATCATATTTGGCACCTATTGACCTGGGGAGTTCATCTTTCAGTGTCCTATCTTTTTGCCTTTTCATACTATTCATGGGGATCTCAAGGCAGGAATATTGAAGTACTTTTCCATTCCCTTCTCCAGTGGACCACATTCTGTCATACCTCCACACAATGACCTGTCCGTCTTGGGTGGCCCCACACGGCATGGTGTAGTTTCATTGAGTTAAACAAGACTGTCATCCATGTGATCAGATTAGCTTGTTTTCTAAGGATTAGCCTTGATTTAACTGATTACTAGTCATCACAGTGCTCATTAAAATGCCTTCTGGAATATCACAGACTCAGAATGTCAGAGTAGCTCTGGGGTCACCATCAGATGAGGAGGAGGTTCTGTGACCACATGGCATGTTCCTAAATCGCAGCCTACTGTACAGAAATATTCACTTAAGTCTTGGAAAGTGTCGCTAGTGGTCAAGATCTAACCTGCCAACACTGGAGATGTAAAATACCTCGGTGTGATCTCTGTGTCAGGGAAGTTCCCTTGGAGAAGGAAATGGCAACCCACTCCAGTATTCTTGCCTGGATAATCTCATGGACAGAGGAGCCTGGTGGGCTACAGTCCATAGGATCACCAAGAGTTGGACACGACTGAAGCAACTTAGCACACCTGAAAAGTGCACCTGGAGAAGTTAACACAACTGACAAATAGGGCTTCCCATGGGGGAAGGGATCTTAGGAGGCCTGGGCATCTTCCATAGAGAACGGTCATATTGGGCTTGCTTGCCCACTCTGTATCGTGTGTGTATGTTGCTTCACTCACTCTGACTCCACTTCTCCAGGGTGGGTGTGGGTGTGTGGGGGTTTCACTCACTCTGAATCCACTTCTCCAGGTACTGTGTGTTCAGAATGTGCCACAGCTGCAGCTGCCACTCTTCTTGTTGCTGTGATGACTCTTAGCAGCTTGTTATTGTTCCGTGTAAGAGTGAGCCCTAGGGTACCCTTCTCCACTAAACTTCTCCCTCAAGCTCCAAATGCCATTTGACTCATTTTCCATTACAATCATCAGAGGACCTTTAGCAATTCTAAGGGAGTTATTACTTTCTTTCACATTTTTTCTCAAATA
Source organism: Odocoileus virginianus (assembly GCF_023699985.2). Classification (NCBI taxonomy): domain Eukaryota; kingdom Metazoa; phylum Chordata; class Mammalia; order Artiodactyla; family Cervidae; genus Odocoileus; species Odocoileus virginianus. The sequence continues at coordinate 19,714,291 of NC_069704.1, forward strand.
TCTGATTGCAATTCAGCTCTCCAGAGAAAATCCAAGCTGCCTCTTTAAGCCTTTCGAAGAAAAAGGGTGAATTTTATCCTAGATTCATCATTTTAAAGCTGAATGGCCCCTTGAATACATCCTAATTATGCCTCCACATTTTACACATGAAAAAAACATGTCTGATGTGCCCAGGACAAGATCTGGTATGCATAGCAATCATTAAAAAGTATATTCAGTGAATGAATGAAATTTAGGCAATCTAGATTTCTCCCAGATCATGGCAATAAGTCTGTAGCCAAACAAAAATTAGAATCAGGAGTCTGATGGCTGCAGTACATAGGGCCACAAGGAGGTGAACACGAATGAAGCAACTTCACATGCCTGCATAGATTTTCTCAATCCAAAATTGAGCCTTTTTATAAAAATGAATTATATTTATTTATTAAAATAATCTAAAGAAAAAACTTGTATATTTAAAGATTTACCATAAACATTTTAAAACATCCTTGCCTAAAGCTAAAGATAGCCTTTTAAAAAGTAGTCTATTTCTGTAGTACAATAAACACACAGAATGCACTTATTCAATTTTCACACATCTTTATTTAGGTATAGTCGATATGTAAGAAACTGTACAGATTTAATGTGTACAACTTGATAAGTTTAGAGATCTATTTATACACCTCTGAAACCTGACCACAATCAAGGGATAAGTATCACCTCCAAAACTTCCTTCTCACTCCTTAGTCATTCTTTGTGTTTGGTTGGTCTTGGCTTATTTTAGAAATATTACATGAGACCTACCATTTTAGCAAATGTTTATCTGTGCAATACAGTATTGTTAACTATAGGTGTTATACCGTACATTATATCTCTAGGACTTATTCTTGCATAACCAAAACTTTGTACCATTTGACTTACACTTCCCAGTTTCCCACCCCCCGCCCCCAGGCCCTGCAACCACCATGATACATTCTGCTTCTATGAGTTTGACTATTTTAGATTCCTCATAAAAGTAGTATTTTGTAGTATTTATCCTGTGTCTGGTTATCTCACTTAGCATAATGTCCTCTAGGTTCAGTCATGCTGTTGCATATGGAAAGTTTTTTTTCATTTTTTTGAGACTGAATCATATTTCATTGCATGTATATACCACATTTTCTTTAATTGTCATCTGTTGATGAACACTTAGGTTGCTTCCATATCTTGGCTACTGTGACTAATGCTGCAATGAACATTAAAAGTGCAGATATTTCTTAAATCCTCATTTCAATTCTTTTGGATATATATCCAGAAATGAGATTGTTGGATCACATGTTCACTCTATTTTAATATTTTGAAGAACCTGCATACTGTCTTCATAGTGGCTATAACAATTTGTATATCCACCAACAGTGCACAGGGTTCCCATTTGTTTCCATCCTTACCAGCATTTGTTATCTATTGTCTTTTTGATGACAGTCATTCTAACAGATGTGAGGTGATATCTCACTGTGGTTTTGACTTGCATTTCCCTCATGATTAGTCATGTCAAGCTCCTTTTCATATGCCTTGGCCCTTTTCATGTCCTCTTTGAGAAAATATCTATTCAATTTCTCTGCCAATTTTTTAATCAAGATACTTTTGAAACAATTTAAGAAAAAGTTTCCTAGATTTGTACAGTATTTTACAGCTGTATTGTTCACACCTAAGTTTTTAGGGAGCTGACTTTATTGAATATTTCCAAGCCATTTGATTTTTTTAAAAATGTAAGTGTACTTGTGTTTTCTGAAGGTTTACCTAGTATATAAAACATTCGATGTATACAGTTTGATAAGTCTGAACATGTACATATACCCATGATACACCATTACCACAACAGTTTGATTTTAACAGAACCTACAATTTTCCCTGTGCATTTGTATACCATCAGTTAATACAATATATATTACAGAATTACACCCGTAAAATGACTGGAATAAATAGAATTATGAACATACGCAACTTTATCTTGATCAGCAAACAACTCAAATAGTGGGAACAGTAGTAGTAAGCACTCAGCCAACTGTATATATACCTGGGGCATCCATCAGTAAATTTTGCAGATGGAATGGATAGGATGGGTTAATCTAGAAATTTGATTGAGTAGAAATCAGTTAAGGGATCTAGAGGCAGAGATATTTGTCTGACTCCCATAGTACAGTCATTTGATTGGGTTGGTCTAAAGGACCCATGCCTACACTGAGAAGTTAAAAGGATTTTCTAAGGTGCTGATATGGAAAAGAAGCTTCTTATTGAAGCCACCTGCCATTTACCAGGTTGTTCCATTATTTTGACCTTTTCATTTCCCAATAAACTGTCGATAAAATGTAACACAAATGAAAAAACTAAAGATAAAATATTAAATATTAAAATATACATAATAAATATTTCATTTAAGGTCAAGTAAAACTAGACTTAAACTGAAAGTGATGAAAAATATCAAGATAAATGGAGTAGAATGCATTCAATTTGACCTGTTTTATATTAGAGTGCTTGAAAGTATTTGTCAGAAAACAAAATTTAAAAAGAATGTGGTCCCAGGCAGAAGACCTCCAGTGTAGACTCAAGTTTATCACAAAGGACCCAGACCAGAAGCTGATAAGTAACATACTTTCCTGAATCATATAAATTTTGAACTATGTATTTGTGTGTTTGTTACATAGTGATAAGAAAAATAAAAATGACCTGTGCCATGAAGAATATACAGCCTAGTGGGAAAGGAAGACGGATTTATATCAGTGGTATAGGATCTGCCTTAGGGCAAATGCCAAACTAGACCCAATATATCCAAAGTCACATGTCTATATGAATAATTGATAAACAGAGTAAAAGAATTATTCAAAATTATATACATAAATCATCTTGAGGGAAGATTAAAAGCCAAAAATAAGAGTATTTTAATTCTAGATGGCTAACACTAGAACTCCAATTTGCCAGAATTAGTGAGACTTACCTCAAGACTCCTGACTGCTAAAAATGTCTCTGAGCTGTTTTCATAAAACAACAAGTTTTATGAAGCTATGTACTTATTAAAATCTTTTATTCAATTGAAATTCCCTTAATTATGGGTACAGTTTAACCAGAAACTGATTGCATTGATGGTTTTTATTAATAACAAATAGGCTCATTATCACTTAAAAAATGGAATTGGGAGTAAATAATGGGCTTCCTGGTGGCTCAAATGGTAAAGACTCTTCCTGCAATGCAGGATACCCGGGTTTGATCCCTGGGTCAGAAAGATCCCCTGGAGAAGGGAATGGCTACCCACTCCAATATTCTTGGCTGGAGAATTCCATGGACAAAGAAGCCTGGGGGGACACAGTCCATGGGGTTGCAAAGAGTCTGACATGACTGAATGACTAACACAATGCCTTATAAAGTATGAGGTTTAAAGAGTAAATAATTAAAATGATTGGGAAACTCTACTGTAGACCAAGTGTGCCTTTACTCAGAATCAATCTAGGATACCTTTTTTTTTTTTTTTTCAAATTTATCTCAGTAGTAGACTTCTAAAGAATGCCCTGTATACTCAATTAAATTTACTTTACAAAAATAAAAAACTTGGTCTTTCAGTCTGTTACTCATAACAAAACAGCCTAGCAATGAAAAGTCCTCAGATATTAATTGTGATCACCTCTATAGAGAAGACAATAAAGAACAAGAGAAAGGAGAGGAAGAAGAGCAAGAAAAGGAAATTTCTGTTCAATGCCTAAAATGATCTTCCTTTCTTCCTCCCCTGCAATGGATTGTTCATTCTTCTCTTCAATATTTGCTTAAATTCCATGTCTTCTGAGAGACTTCCCCTGGGCTAACCTATCCAAAGTCACCTGCCATGGTTATTACTGAATTTTCTTTACCAAAAAATTAGAATCAGCCTAATGCCCACCAGAAAAATATTTTTAAATAAATTATGGTTCATCCACACAATGTAATTCAATGTAGTTATTAAAAATAATTTTAAAAGAATAATTAACAACATGAAGAAATGATGCTATATTTAAATTAAAAATCTGATTTAAAAGTACTGTTTTCACAGTAATTTTTTAAAATGTATCTGTAAAAATGTACATGCATCCATAAATTTAAAACCAGATTGATTAATACTAACATGAAATCATTGGTCACATCACCCCTCGGCTTAAAAGGTATCAATAGCTTCCTATTACATTTAAGAAAAGGTTGACCTCAACATGGCCCTCTAGATCTTTCTTGTTAAGTACTATCCCTATAGTACTATCGTGCAACCCCATTCACATTACACGCTCCCCGCACTACTCTCCAAGCTTTGGAAGTTTTTTTCAGTGCTTAAAATATGACCTGATTCTTGCAACTCAGGTTGTTGGAACTGTCTCTCAATCCAGTCTCCTTTGGTAAGGCTCCCCTATTCTTTGTATGCACACATACTTTGTATACATACTTTGTATTTACACATACTTTGTACGCACACTTTTCCTTCATCATAGGAATAGTCACTCAATACTCAGAGCTCAGGTCAAATCATCACATATTCAAAGAAACATTCTCTGATAACTTTACCCCAATTCCCTCTAATAGCTCTCCCTCCTTCTCATCCACATTTCTCACTGCACTTAAATAATATTTACTTGTTGAAACTATGACACTCAATGAAAGATGTGACCTGTCTTGTTTCCTTTATATGTAGCATGGCTCCTTGTATATTGAAAGCACTCAAAATATATTTAAATGAATAATATAGCTGGTATCTCTTAGGTGCTTACTTGTTTTATATGACTTACCTATATTAACTTCACCATAATCCAAGAAGTGGCTCCTATTACAATCCCTGTTTTGAAGATTATGAAGCCATGACATTGACATATTGAATTTATTCAAAATCGCATCATAAGTAGAGCAGGGATGCATACTCAGGCATAATAGGTTATGTTCCTAACCACTAATAATAACAAACATTTCTTACATAACATAGATAAGGAGCCAGATATTCTACTAAATGCTTCATATATATTGACTCATTTTAGCCTCATAACAAGCCCAGTAAGCACTATTACAATCTGTATTTTACAGATGAAAAAACTGGGGCACAGAGATGTTTAAGCAACTTGCCCTGGTTGTGTGATTACTAAATGGCAGAATCAGAACCTGAATCCCAACATTCCACCATGATTACTACTATATACTCCCTTCACATGGCACCAGAGAAAGAGAGGGAGGGAAGGAACTTTCCTTGGTGTGGAAATTATGAATGATTTCTTGACTTTTATTGTCTAAAAATTATGTGACAAATATGTTTTCACAATGAGAAAAAGGTTCTTTTTTAAAAATTACAATGTAAAATAAGTAACCCTTGGTGTAAAAATATTCATAAAATCATAAACATATGACTTAGAAATTTGAGCGCTTCTCTGACCCAGTTTGCTGATGCTTGTATATCCTCCACCATAGTGACAAGTGGATTTCCAGCCTCCTGCAGATGGGCTTCCAGTGCTGCCTGATGATTTATATGGACCTCAAGAGCCCTTGGCTCTTTACCCACTGAGCCATCAGGGAAGCCCCCTCACAAGACACTGTGGCTGGTCTCCCCATGAACTGAGGGGTATCATCTCCTCAGCATTTCAATAGCAAATGACCGTGATAAAATCAAGTGATTCATTTTTAAAATAATTTCACACTAAGCTGATGCTGTGAGATATTAAAGAAACTAAGCTCTCTCAAAGAAAATTATTTTTTGAAATAAGACTTCAGCCTCACATGGATTACTTTCTGAACCCCTAAAGAGCAGGTGGAGTAAAATATTTTAACTTCAATGATTAAGATCATTGATAATAATTAAGATCTTCCTCTTCAACACTGAAAAAGAATATTTTTGTGTACTTTACTTTTTAAAACTGGTCTGGTGATGGCCTCCTTAATTGTCTCCTTTCCTGTAGGAATGGAGGCTCCTTCCCCACCACCCCCGCAAGGATCCTGTATGTAAATATTTCCACCATAGCAGCTTTAATAATTTATGCTCCTCATTACCTATGTGCCTGCTCCTCTTTCTTATTCCATTTTTACTTTGCTTTCCTGGCATCTAACTCATTTTAAGAACATTAGGCTCCTGAAAAAACACAAAAATAATAACAATCACTCAAGAAACAACAAAAAAGTAATTTTATAATAGCTCAAATTCTCTATTTGATTTCAACCTATTCAAACAGATATATGTAAGTTCATTTTTAAAAAATAATTCCCCTCCTTAGCACCTCCTCCACTCATTTCACCTACTTTCCTGTTTCTAATGCCCACAAACTACCCTGGGAAAAAACCCATCCCTCAGCCCCTTCCCCAGAACATCTCTAGTTCTCCTCTTTCACCTTTCCTGTCATTCTGTTTTCAAACCACCAAAGAATTGATCTGGCAAAGGACAGAAGGTAGAAAAACTAGTATATTTGAAAGGTAGTTTTTACCATGACATAGCCAACCTTTGTGTCAAAAGTTTAACAACTTTCTTTTGGAGTTTCCTTTTTCTTTTCCTGTCCCCAAACTCTAAGTTATTTAGCATGACCTGTAACTACTGTCTTTCCTTCCATACCAGTGACTTGAAACAGACTCAAAAACTTTAATGAGGGGTTATCATGAAACTATTTTAAGACTAATTCTAAGCGGAGAATAAAGGTCATAATACTGCTACAGCAGCTAAAAGCACTTTCGCTGACATTATCTAATTTTCACAGAACTCTAGAGACATAGGCAATTATTTTGATTATGCTTCTATAGATAAGGTGTTTTAGGCACAATGAGTAGAATAATGGAGGTCAATCATTGCTTGCACCAAGAATAGACTTATATCTACTAGTATTCATGGGAGACCAATTTGGAAGACAAGACTTGGCCTTCAAAAAGGTTATTTTATCATCTTTCTCTTGCCCAACACAGAAAAACCCAAAGACTTGGGTATTTTCATTACTTGTACTAATGAAAGTTGGAGCTGTGCTCTTTAAGTCACACATACTACTATGCAAAAAAGAAAAAAAAAATGTTCTCTCTAAACAGTTGATAGCCAACATTACTAGAACAGCTTTACTTAAATTTTGTATAATTAAAAAAAGGTTTATTTTCATTGGGCAAAACCCTTTAAACTGTTGATGATTAATCCAAATATTTGGAAGATTCTTTTAAAAGTTGATATCTGAATCACATATGCTTATCACAACTCTGGAACACATTCTGCTGCTAAGTCACTTCAGTTGTGTCAGACTGCGTGACCCCACAGACGGCAGCCCAACAGGCTCCCCCGTCCCTGGGATTCTCCAGGTAAGAACACTGGAGTGGGTTGCCATTTCCTTCTCCAATGTGTGAAAGTGAAAAGTTAAAGTGAAGTTGCTCAGTCGTGTCAGACTCTCTGTGACCCCATGGACTGCAGCCTACCAGGCTCCTCCATCCATGGGATTTTCCAGGCAAGAGTACTGGAGTGGGATGCCATTGCCTTCTCTGGGAATACATTCTAGAAGTGTGTAAAAGCCTTTACTCAAAATTCATCTAGACCATTGCCCTTGAAGTCACACTTTAGAATTTGCTACTCCTCCATTTAGCTTCATATTTTTGTTCCAGTTACTCTTCACTAGAATTTCTGCACTCTTGACTCATTCTGACTACTTGGTTTAAACTTGAATGAAGAAAAAGATGTCAATATTTTCTTTGAGAGGTAGAAGCCCAGGACTTCACAGATAAAAGGAAAAGAGAAGTGAAACAAGAAAGAGAGTTTAATATGAAGCTATGTGTTATCACACATGCTTTCCCATCACAACAGCCTGCAAAAAGACACAGCAGATCATTCAACAGGTATGTCCACGCAACATCCAGCATTTCTCTAGAAAGGTTTCAAAGGGAATGAGGGTCTTGGAGTCTTGATGAAAGTGAAAGTCACTTAGTCATGTCCAAGTCTTTGTGACCCCACGGACTATACAGTCCACGGAATTCTCCAGGTGACAATACTGGAGTGGGTAGCCTTTCCCTGCTCCAGGGGATCTTTCCAACCCAGGGATCGAAACCAGGTCTCCTGCATTGTAGACAGACTTTTTATCAGCTGAGCCACAAGGGAAGCCCAAGAATACTGGGGTCTTGATAGAAGGAAAAAAAGAGAAAAATTTTACCTAGCTCCCTTCTGTCTCACATTTCACATGGTTCTTCCCATGGAGAATTAACTTCCCTGAACTTTCACATTTCATTATCTATTCCCTGAGACAGTCCAGAAAGAAAAAACCCTTGCCTCTAATGTGGTGCATTAACCAAGTTCAAAATACAAGGGTGATCTAATACAAGTACAGTGATGACCAAGAGATAAAGGAAGAAAGAAGCAATTTGATGAGGAATACAGTGTTATTATTACAATACAGGCTCTTAGGACATAATTATGATTATACCCACTTGCTGGAGATGCCACAACTCTTGAGCAAGAAATGCTCTGGTCTTTCTCAGCTGGCCAATCAATATATTTAGGGATCAAACAGGGATCATACAAGATGTACTGAAGTCCAGGTCCTAACCTATAGCTAAGCCAAGGTAATAAACCTGAGAGAGCCAGAAACAGAAATAGTCAGAGGTTGAGTACAAACCCAAGGCCTTAGAGAGTACTAAAAATTTAAGTTGAGAAAACCAGAAGCAAATACCAAAGCCGAGGTCACTGATGGCTTCAAGGTTGGTTGATAAAGTCCAAGACTAAAAGCAGAAAGAAAAAAAAGTAGAACCAAAACAGAACAGAGATAATATGGGCAGATTCCCATGCAACTGCCTTAAAAGTGCTGAGAAGATGGGACTTGTCTTTTTATGCCATTAGGCATGTGGCAGATAGATAATCTTAAAAATTATAGCATCTCAACTAACAGAGAAAATGTATGGGAATAGAAGACTGATTAAAAAAAAAAAATTTTAGAAATGAACTTTATGTAACCTAACTGTCCTTTGTCCATGCCCGCTTGACAAGTAAAATGAAGTCATACTTTCATCAAGCACACCATTCATTTAGTCAAAATATTATATCAAAAGCCAACTCTGATCAAAGAACTACAGTTAGGACCCATCATACAGGTCTTATTTAAATAGTCTGAGCCCCTGCCTTCATGAATTTTATAGACTGGTGGGGTACATAGATAATTGATAAACAGGTATATATTTATAATTATAAACTGCTGTGAATTAAACAAACAAGACAGTGACAGAGAAAAGCAGGGAAGAAGGGAGAATACACTTAAATACTGCTGTCAGGGAAGACCTTTTCAAGGAGTTACCAATTAAGCTGATATCTGAAGCATGAGAGAGAGAAAACAGCACTATTGAAAGTCTCCTTCACAAAAGTGACCGCATGGCCAAGTCCCCAAAACCAGACTTGGTTAAGAAATGGAAAGAGGTCAGGATGACTGAAATGTAACATGAGAGGAAGATGGAATGAGCCTGTTAGGCTTTGATTACAATTTGAATTTTAATTCCAATATGAAGCCATGAGTGGGCTTAATCATTTTAGTTGCAATGACTTAAAACCGCCATCCTGCTTAGCTGTTGGAAGTCCTCTCTTAAGAGATTACACAAATATGACCAAGGATCCCCGGAGGGCAGTTAAATGTTCCACGGATATGTCCTGTTTTCACCTGCTGCCTCAAATCCCTGTCCTTCTGCAGACCACCATCTGAAGGGCTGGGATTACCATCACCCTTCAGTATCTACTATTTCCCCTTAAATTGCTTTCCCCCAAGTTCAAATAGCATCGCTAAAACAGACTGCAATTTTAATGGACTTTACTGAAAGTTTGAGGGAAATGAAAAAGAAGTATTACTAGAACCCAGGGAGTAACTTATAACCACTGGTTGGTTGTTGTTGTTTTAGTCGCTAAGCCGTACCCGACTCTCTGTGACCCCATGACCAGGCTCCTCTGTCCATGGGATTTCCCAGGCAAGAATACTGGAGTGGGTAGCCATTTCCTTCTCCATCTATTATTAAAACTCATAGACCGAGATACATCCTTGGATTTGGACAGTCCCAAGTGGTCCCAAACCACCCTGTGATACAGTGAAGCCAGATTGCTCTCAATCATCCTGCCCTGCTTCTTGTTTCCTATCCTGAGATCAGTCTCTTCCAAAGCTGGTTGATGACACAAATGAATTACCCTCAAAGGAAAAGTTAACCCCCAAGGTCTTCTCACCCACATGGTGAGATCCACCTCATGATACTTACCCACACTGGAAGCCAACAACCCAACATCAATAAAGGTTGAACTCAGAGAGTGTTTGAAATATTATCATGCCAGTCTAGTTTGAGATTATCCAAACTAAGCCTAATTCTTTCCCATAATTCAAGGTAAAGATCAGGCTTGCTATAAATCCTTCTTGCATGGTCTCTGGACAGATGGTGAAGCAGCAAATTATGGGCATAGTTCAAAAGAGACACAACTCTCTTAAGGATGGCATTATAGCTCTGCAACCCTATACAACTGTGCAACCCTATGCTATAGACCATCTTTAGTTATATCACAGATTAGTTTCCTTACTTCAAATAACACTGCCTCATGAAATTTTCAAGTTTGGAGTATGTCTCCATTTTACTTTTGCATAACAAAAAATTTATTTTGGTTCCTCCAAAACAAAGACATAATTTGAACCAAAGGTATATTCAAGTCTCCACTCTCAACAAAACAGAAAATGCTTAAAGCTTAAAAATATGTAATCTTCTTTTCTAACTTAAAAAATAAACTATCGCATTTGCCTGCACCAAGAAGGACGCTTGTCTTAAATGTGAGTCACGGCAGCAGAACAGTTCTCTTCTTCAAATTCTAGCTCCAAGAATTCTCTTCAGTCTCCTACCTTTTACGTGACTGTTGTCGCTTCACTTTGATTCAAGTTCATGTACTTATCCTCCCGTGGGAACAATTTTTGCACTTAAGGAGGCCAACTACCTGGTTCTCACATCAGTTCTTCTTGTCAGCTTCATCCCATCATGTGATTCAGCTCCTGAGACCCCAGCTGAGTTCAGAATTCCATTCACACACCACGCCAGCCTCCAGCATCACCTGAAAGATAAATTGGAGCTGTTATTCTCAAACAGTCGAGAATATGAAGAACTCCTCTGAAATGATGCTGTGATGCACACGCAGCACCATCTCAAAGCCCACATAGCTCACCGCATCTTCACCAGGGTTCAGTGGTTTGCAGAGGATCTGCAAACTTTACTAAGCGTGGGGAAATATAGGCGTGAAGCTTTCAATGCCAAGTTCCCTAGCCTTCAGTACTGCCCCCTACTACCCCACCGTCTCACCCACCCTGACCCTTGCCCAGTGGCCAGTCATGGCTAGTGTTTTATTCCAGAGCTACCTTTTCCCACAGCTATTCTAATAGTGCCCTCTAGTGGTAGGTGGTTAAAATGCAATTAAAGAAGCAGGATTGAAGAATCAATCACACCATAAACGTTCAACTTAATTCACTCACTTGAAGTGTCTGCAGTCCGTGGGGTCGCAAAGGGTCGGACTTGACTGAGTGGCTGAACAATTAAGTGCCTAGGGACTGTCCTAGAGATAGTCACCTCTGACCAGGAAACTTTCTAGTTCTCTGCCTTGCACAGATACCTGGATACATACAAGAGCCAGACAGACTTTTTCTTCCAACTGGGAAGTGTACTGATCAAAGACCAACTAGACTGTCACATAGTAGTAGGTAAATTGTATCATCAACTATAGCACCACAATTAGCCACTGACATCAAGAAGGGGCAGGGACAAGGGCTTGTAGCTCTCCACAGAAAGCTACACACTACTATGTCAAGTAATTACGGTTTCTCATGGAGACTGAAATAAAGGGATCTAATTCTATTGTCTCCGTTTTGGAAAGCACTTAAATATGAACTTTTTAATAGCTCTGTGCTTCTTAAGCCCTGGAAAGTGTTTAAAGTTCATGTTTTCTAGGCTGAGTTCTATTAACTACTTTGGGGTGTGGAGAACAGGCTGGTAGGCAGTCAGGGTGTCCAATTCTGCCTCTGAAGAGGAGGCCACTGCCCTGTAATCACCATGCCATGAAGCTTAATGAAAGGACCAATCTCCTCATCCTGATGTAGGATAGCAGGGACAGGCACTCATTCAAGAATAATTGTATACTCACACATGGAGAGCAGTTTTATAAACCAAATGATTATCATTTCTCTTCAATTTCCCACAAATACCATCAAGGCAAATATTGTCAATGGCCCCATTTATATTTCCCCATCCCATTTGTCACCACTATGCTATGAATTCCAAATAAAAACACTGTCTCTGGAGAAGGTGTATAAGACAAAGAAGTAATAAGTTCCCCTGGAGATTATGATACACAGTCAGATTTGGGAAGTAATGCCTGCTACCCTCAAATACCTTCATATGTTGATGTTCCCAAAATGTTTATATGTTACAATTTAATTAATTATTCTCTGTAAGAGGCATTTGGGCTATTTCCAATTTTTCAATAACAACAAAATCCTGCAATTCAGTGAATGATTTTAATGAATTTCTTCTTCTTTTTTGGTAAATTTTTGGTTGAAGCATATGGACAATTTTTAACTCTTTTTAGATAACATTTTTTTTTGTAGAAATACTAAATCCTCTAACAGTGCTGCCAACAGTAAATACACTGCCTAAAATCCTCTCCACATTAAATTTTATTGTGATCATTAATTTTTGTTAGTATAATGGTTATATTCAAGCTGTTTTAGTTCACATTGCTTTGACAGTCCTGTAAACCTGTATGTGATGGAAGCCTCTGAATATCCCAGATATAAACATCTAGGCAAGATAAAACTCATGCTAAATCCTACTTGGACTAATAGATGTATTAATGTAGTCTTGTGATAAACAGAAATTATTCTCTTCTAGGACAAAGTTATTCAATGAATATGCAATGAATTAAAAACATTCTAAAGGGATTTGTCTTGGGTATACTGGGAATTTCCTTTTGTCAACATTCCTTATTGCTATGATAGCAAATTAGGCAAAATCAAACACATTCGTTATCTTTCAACTTTCGTGATCTCTGATGAGTAGCTGGAGGGTTTTTAAATAGTGCAAATTAAGGCAATTTTTAAAGAGCTGAGTGGGTTTAATCTATCTAAAGCTATTTTTATGATCCACTAATGCAAACAATAAATGAAGCTAAGATAGAGTTATAACACAAAGGAATTTTATTTATGCCTTTGGCTGCCACTAAAATCCAAAGGGAACACAAAAGTGTAGTCGTAGTGTCTTTTCATAAAGAACAAGATTATGAAAAATTTCAGGGTCATATACCCATGGCTATGAATCTTCGGTCATAGGCTTAGACAGACCTGAAACAGTTCCTAGAAGTACAAACATCTTTATTATTCTAGCTTCTATTCTGCTATTACTTCAGAGAATATGGAATGAGAGCTGGCTGGACAAATATTTTCAAAGCTTGCATACAAATAAATTTTAATGCAACACCACAAGTATGTCCTTGATTATTCTCTCTGAAGTTTTATCTATAAATGAACCAGTAGGCACACTTATAAATGGGAGAGAGACAAGGAGCTTAGGATAGAAGATACATTGGACAACAGATTCCAGATCCAAAAAGAACCCATTTGGACCATAAATGGGAGAAATGAGGACAGTGGTATCTAGTTGAGGCCACTGTTGTTTGAGGGGGAGGGCAGTGAGGCTCAGTATATGCAAGGAACACTGAGGCAAAGGATCCCAAGATGTCTTCTTATTGCTTGCCAGCAATAACACGCAGGCTCCTGTTTACTGATTTCAAGTCATGAAATGGCCAAAGCAAGCTTGTCCTCAATACCCCTTTTCTCCTTGCCTTTCCTCAGCCACTTACAGAGCACCAATTATTTTCTGCCTCTCTGAAGTAAAATAGTATATTTTCTCATGATCAAATGTGTAGTAAAGAATTGGCCTTTGCCCACAGACAGAGCTGGCTTTTTCTCTTGGCTTCTGCGAGGTAATTTTTTTTTTTTTTTTGGACTTGCTCATGATAATTTGATATATACATATATATTGCAAAATGATTACCACAATAAGGTTAGTAAGCACATACATCATCTCACATGGATACCATTTTCCTTTAGCTGAGTTTTTTGTGAATCCTTTTCTGTAATAAACCTCAACCATGAATATAATAGACAAGTGAAGTCTGTGAGCTCTTCTAGAAGGTTATCTAACCTAAGGGTGGTTTGGGGGACCCTCCGAACTTATAGTTGGTGTCAGAAGTAAGAGAACTCTGTGGACTGTACTTTCAAACCTTACAGTTTTGCTAACTCTGAGTGTGTACATCTGCTATATATAAGTTTTGAGGTTCCTTAAAAAACATATCACCTGCGTGCCTGTTAAAAAGTGCTGCTATATGCATGGGAGCCAATTTACCTTACTCTATGTAAAATTCAAGTTCACTGCTTTGATATGAGGGCAACCTTCTTATATCTCTAGAAAGCTAGAGAACTAGAGTTTTTAATTTCTTTCTATTTTCTGAAAGGGTGAAATTTTTTTCTGTTTTATAGCAGTTCATGCAGACCTTTGAGAATATTCTCTTTAAGCATTAGAAACAGAACCATAATTTCAGGTAAGTACCATCCTAGGCGCTAATTGCAGTTGGTCAGTAATCTCACACAGAGATATGTGAAAAGTACTATATAATAATAAAAATCAGGCACTCCACTTCTTAGCTGCCGCTTCATTCTCTTAATTTTCTCCTCTTCCTGACCTATTGAAATAGTATTTTACCTTTTCTAGCATATGTTTTAGATACCCCAGAGATTATTGCATCCATTAAATATTCTTTACTAGGAGATATGCTTAAGGTCAATTTAATCAGTTGTTATAAAAAATGGAAAATTGACTTTTTAAAATGAAAAGGGCTGCTATTGCTCAGCAGAAAAGGGAAATTGGATCCTTATTTGATGCCATATACAAAAATCAACTCAAAATGGGTTAAAAAAAATTAAACAGAAGACCCAAAACTGTAAAACTACTAGAAGAAAAAATACAGAGAAAGTTTCTTGACATTGGTCTGGGCAATGAACTTTTCAATACGACAGCAAACAAAAACAAAAATGGACAAATGGGGTTTCATCAAACTAAAAAGCTGCAGTGCAACAAGGTAACAGAGAAAAGAGACAACCTATAGATTGGGAGAAAATACTATAATCCATATATCCAATAAGTGGTTAATACACAAAGTGTATAAGGAATTCAAACACCTAGACAGCAAGAAAACTCAATTTTAAAATAAGTGAAGGACCTGAACAAACATCTCAAAAAAAGATACACAGACGATCAACAGGTATATGAAAAAATGCCCAACATCACTAACCATCAGAAAATGCAAATCAGAACCACAATGAGATACCACTTCACACCTATTGGAAAGGTGAGTATCAAAAAGACAAGACACAACCAGTGTTGGCAAGGATGTGGATAATTAAATATGGTAAATGTGGTAACATTTACCATAAGAAAATGTGGTAACAGTATACAACGGGAAAACATTATGCCTTAAAAAAACAAGGAAATCTTGTCTTTTACAACAACAAAAAGGAACTTGGAGGATATTATGCTAAGTGATATAGCAAGTCAGACTTGGAAATAAGCCAGACATAGAAACCTAGATACTGCTTAATTTCACTTACACGTGGAATCTAAAAATGTAGGGTAAGAGAGTTAGAGAAGGCGAGGTTCAGAGAAAGAAGGATTCCAACGCTTTACAGGAACAGATCACCTTTAATGAGGCAAGAAGGGGCAGCAGTCAGATTAGTGAGCTGCTCCTCTAACCCTAGAAAAGAGGAAGTAAATATAGGCATGTATGTGGAAAGCTACTATCTAAAGGGGGCCTGTTCTCCAAGGTTGTTTGGAGTAGTTATCTCTTAAACGGCTGGGGCAAGGAATTCTAGAGATAAGCCAGAGGCTGGACTGGCTGGGAGCTGGGCGTAATCAACCTTAATTTCCTTTTTTTTTCCTTTCAGGTGAGAGAGTTCTTTATTTGGCATAGAATGTGGGGAGGACCTGGAGAGGAGTTTTAACTCCAGCCTATTTTGAGCCATGTAATTTTCCTTCAAAAATATGTTAAACTATTAGAAGCAGAGAGTAGAAAAGTGATTACCCAGTGGCTAAGGCATGGAGGAAATAAGGAAATATTGGTCAAAGGGTACAAAGGACCAGATATCCAGGATGAATAAGTTCTAGAGCTCTAATGTATAGCATGGTGACTATAATAATAATGTACAATATACTCGAAATTTGCTGAGAATAGATTTAACTATTCTCACCAAAAAATTAGTGAAAGTTGCTCAGTCGTGTCCACCTCTTTGTGACACCATGGACTGTCCATGGAATTCTCCAGGCAAGAATACTGGAGTGGGTAACCTTTCCCTTTTCCAGGGATCTTCCCTACCCAGAGATCGAACCCAGGTCTCCTGCATTTCATGCAGATTCTTTACCAGTTGAGCCACATATAAAATAAAGCAAAAGTTACGAAAGTCATATCCATGCTTAGATCCTAATCAAAAGGTTTATTTTTAATCAGCCTTTTTTATTCATAGACGGTTCTATTTTACAATCCAGTTCTATAATCATTGTTAATGGTCTGTTAAACTCAGCCATAATATCCAGGAAGCACTACTGAAATTCTGTTTCTTTCATTTCTACCAAAAGCCATGGGGTCATCTAGTATTTTATCTGCCTTCCACATTCTTGTAGCAAACTTTATATCAAGTATAGCACCTCCATTCTGGGACCCAGGTTGAAGGGGAAGCCCAAGCCACGCATACAGGTTTGTGGTGAAAGGAAAATAAAGATTGGCAGAACCAAGGAATGACTCTTCAAGTTTCTCATGAAAAGAAGTATAAGCCACTTCTGTTCATCGCTGACTGCCCAAAACAGTTACAAAAGCTTGTCTTACATCAGTGAAGTGAAATATAACCTTCAGACAGAGGCAGACAATAAATATCTTGGACAAAAATAAAACCTACCATACCACTGTTTATAGCTCTAACGCATTTTTACTTAACCATTGACCACAGCAGTGAGGTATAATGGGTGTTGAGACTACAATAAAAAAAAAAACTTAACTACTCCTTTTTAATTACAAAGAAATTTTCAAGGCATATCGCCTTTGCTCAGTAAGTGAACAAGTGTAGAAGTCATGCAAAAATAACATGCTTTCCCTGACAGCCATTCCATCCTTCTCTGATCTTTCTATAATTGCTTTTTAGAGTCAAATAAAAAATTACCACAAACTTAAGTGACTCAAAACAATACTCATCTATTATCTCCAGTTCTGTAAGTCAAAAATTCTCTGCTTCACATTTCACAGGTCAAAGCGTTAACCACCTGAGCTCTTGTCAGAGTGCTGAATAGAGCCCTTCTAAACCTTACTCAGGTTGTTAGCAGAAGCCAATTCCTAACAGTTATGAGACTGAGATCACACTTTCCTTGCTAACTGTCAGCTGGAACCCCCTCCTTCAGCTCTTTAGGGCCACCCACATTTTCTCACTTTCCCTCTCTGCTTTTAAGGACCTGTGTGATAAAATCAAGCCCACCTAGGTAACAGTCCTATCTCAAGGTCAATTTTGCCGTCTAACAGAATATAATCACAAGATTTATACCTTTACTACATTCAGAGGATCCAGTGATTAGGGTAGGAATTTCTGAGGGTCATTTGAGAAATCCTACCTAAACAGACTTAAAATATCCAAAATGGATTATAAAATGACTGTGTATATATCAAATCATTTTTCTTTTCAGTGATCATTAATGTCTCACTAGAGTTAGTGAGATAAAACCCAGATTGTTTCTCCTGCTATATAAAGATCTGTCATATTGCTTGGAGCCAAACTAATAACTTAACATCTCACTAACTTTCAAAATAAACTTTTGAATCAGGGTGATCTATTCTCTTTTGTAAATTCATGTTGGTTATTTCTACCTCTTCTCTTTGTTGTTATTGTGTGCATATGATCCTTCAAGCTAGACTTCAACAGTGCATGAACCGAGAACTTCCAGATATACAAGCTGGATTTAGAAAAGGCAGAGGAACCAGAGATCAAATTGACAACATCCATTAGATCACAGAAAAAACAAGAGAATTCTAGAAAAATGTCTATTTCTGCTTCACTGACTACGCTAAAGTCTGACTGTGTGGATCACAACAAACTGGGGGAAATTCTTAAAGAGATGGGAATATCAGACCATCTTATTTGCTGCCTGAGAAACCTGTATGCGGGTCAAGAAGCAACAAATAAAACCGGACATGGAACAATGGACTGGCTCCAAATTGGGAAAGGGGTACATAAGGCTGTATGTTGTCACCCTGCTTATTTAACTTATGTGCAGAGTACATCGTGAGAAATACTGGATAGGATGAAGCATAAGCCGGAATCGAGATTGCCAGGAGAAATATCAATAACCTCAGATATGCAGATGATACCACATTAATGGCAGAAAATGAAGAGGAACTAAAGAGCTTCTTGATGAAGGTAAAAGGGGAGAGTGAAAAAGTTGGTTTAAAATTCAACATGCAAAATACAAAGATCATGACATCTGGTCCCATCACTTCATAGCAAATAGATGGGGAAACAGTGGAAATAGTGGCAGACTTTATTTTCTTGGACTCCATAATCACTGCAGAGGGTGACTGCAGCCTTGAAATTAAAAGATGCTAGCTCCGCGGAATCCAAAAATAAACTCAAAATGGATTAAAAATCTAAATGTAAGACCAGAAACTATAAGACTCCTAGAGGAGAACATATGCAAACACTCTCTGACATAAGTCACAGCAAGATCCTCTATGACCCACCTCCAAAAATACTGGAAATAAAAGCAAAAAAAAAAAACAAATGGGACCTAATGAAACTTAAAAGCTTTTGCACAACAAAGGAAACTATAAGCAAGGTGAAAAGACAGCCTTCAGAATGGGAGAAAATAATAGCAAATGAAGAAACAAACAAAGGATTAATCTCAAAAATATACAAGCAACTCCCGCAGCTCAATTCCAGAAAAAGAAATGACCCAATCAAAAAATGGGCCAAAGATCTACTAAACAGACATTTCTCCAAAGAAGACATACAGATGGCTAAAAAACACGTGAAAAGATGCTCAACATCACTCATTATCAGAGAAATGCAAATCAAAACCACAATGAGGTACCATTACACACTAGTCAGAATGGCTGCTATCCAAAAGTCTACGAGCAATAAATGCTGGAGAGGGTGTGGAGAAAAGGGAACCCTCTTACACTGCTGGTGGGAATGCAAACTAGTACAGCCACTATGGAGAACAGTGTGGAGATTCCTTAAAAAACGGGAAATAGAACAGCCATATGACACAGCAATCCCACTTCTGGGCATACACACCGAGGAAACCAGATCTGAAAGAGACACGTGCACCTCAATGTTCATCGCAGCACTGTTTATAATAGCCAGGACATGGAAGCAACCTAGATGCCCATCAGCAGACGAATGGATAAGGAAGCTGTGGTACATATACACCATGGAATATTACTCAGCCATTAAAAAGAATTCATTTGAGTCAGTTTTAATGAGATGGATGAAACTAGAGCCCATTATAGAGTGAAGTAAGCCAGAAAGATAAAGAACATTACAGCATACTAACACATATATACGGAATTTAGAAAGATGGTAATGATAACCCTATATGCAAAACAGAAAAAGAGACACAGATGTACAGAACAGACTTTTAGACTCTGTGGGAGAAGGCGAGGGTGGGATGTTTCAAGAGAACAGCATTGAAACAAGTATACTATCAAGGGTGAAACAGATCACCAGCCCAGATTGGATGCATGAGACAAGTGCTCAGGGCTGGTGCACTGGGAAGACCCAGAGGGATGCGATGGAGAGGGAGGTGGGAGAGGGGATCGGGATGGGGAACACAGGTAAATCCATGATTGACTCATGTCAATGTATGGCAAAAACCACTACAATATTGTAAAGTAATTAGCCTCCAACTAATAAAAATAAATGGAAAAAAAAAAAAAGATGCTAGCTCCTTGGAAGAAAAGCTGTGACAAACCAAGACAACATATTAAAAAGCAGAGACTTGACTTTACTGATTAAGGTCTGTCTAGTCAAAGCTATGATTTTTCCAACAGTCATGTATGGATGTGAGAGTTGCATCATAAAGAAGCCTGAGCACTGAAAAATTGATGCTTTTGAACTGTGGTGTTGGAGAAGACTCTTGAGAGTCCCATGGACAGCAAGGAGATCAAACCAGTCAACCCTAAAGGAAATCAACTCTGAATATTCATTGAAAGGACTGAAGCTGAAGCTCCAATACTTTGGCCACCTGATGCAAAGAGCCGATTCATTGGAAAAGACCCTGCTGCTGGGAAAGATTGAAGGCAGGAGAAAAAGGTGATGACAGAGGGTAAAATGGTTGGATGACATCACCGAATCAATGGACATGAGTTTGAGAAAACTCCAGGAGATGGTGAAGGACAGAGAAGGTCACAAAGAATCAGACAGGACCCAGTGACTGAACAGTAACAACGACAGTTTCCCTTCCTTCTCTCCACCTGCTCAAGTTGTCTGCTTCCTTTAAACTGAAACATAAATTCTATGTTACACATTGATTCAACATATATGAGTGAAAGTGAAGTCGCTAAGTCATGTCCGACTCTGGCGATCCCATGGACTACAGCCTACCAGGTTCCTCTGTCCATAGGATTTTCCAGGCAAGAGTACTGGAGTGGGTTGCCATTTCCTTCTCCATATATGAGTGAGTACCTACTAAATATCAGAAACTGTTCTATGCTTAAAAGGATACATGGTAACCAATGTAAGGTTCTTTCTCTCATGGAGCTTCTACTATAAGGGGAAAGACTAAAGCTCTCTAAACACATAAAACCACAGAAAATCTTTCCCTACTGGCCTGTTGAAGTGTTTATTAACTGTGGTACTGACCTGATGCATACCATGCATTATATATACATTTTTTTACCCAAGTGTCTGCCCTCTCTCCCCAATGAGATTTTAACCTCCTTCTGGATATACACAGTATAATATTATCAATAATGTCAATAAATCCTAGCATTCTGCATTGAGGACTGAGTAAATATTTACTGGCTAAATGATCAATCTCTGTACTTGAGTTTGATCAAAGGTTTAAATATTTTTCCCAAGAGAGCCACAACTAAAATTCTCTTTGAAAAATATATTTTTGGGCAAAAATGATGGAAAAAATATTGACTAGAAGGCAGGAAGAAAAGTAGAACCAGGATAAACTTTCTAAAACATTCACAACCTGTAGGATTTTCTCCTGAATGGTCAAGAAGTGTGTTGGTTTCCTGTGACGAAGAGTTCAAAATTAAATATTAGGTTAAATTTTGTTACCTCTGCTGGGGGATTAGCAGACAGAAGATGTTAGAACTCATTCTTATATGATGGAAAAGTAGAACTAGTATTTAATATGTGACAAATATCACATACATTATATCACTTAGCTTTCAGAATATTTAAATTAGTATTGTTTCTCTTCACATACTTTCAGGTGGTAACCTGAGATCAAGCCAAGATCATAAAATGATAATAGAAGACTAAAACTGAATGTTTTTAAAAGTTAATAAGTCACAACAACATATAAAAAAGAAAGAGATCATTAGTAAAATATGTATTTCAACAAACCTGAAAAATGGATATTGGAACAGTGACTAATGAAGCTGAGGGAAAGGGGATGCAAATAGAAAAAAATGTGAAAAGCATGCAGGAAAGACACCACTTATTCAGCCAACAAATCCCCTAGAAAGATGATCTGGGAATTCTCAATACAGAGCAGGAGTTAGAAATGGAACAGAAAAGAAGATTAACTGACACTCCACATACAGAACTGTCATCCCCATTATTTTTAATCCCTGATCACCAGGACACAGACAATCATAGATAACAGCCTGTAGGCAGTCATTTACCTCCAGTCATGAAAAGAAAGATGGACACTGAGTTCATTTGAAAGAAATTAAATTAAATGTTTGGGGTGAACTTTGTTATTAAAAGTAAATAGACAACTGAGTATCAACAGGTCAGTTCAGTTCAGTCGCTCAGTCGTGTCCGACTCCCTGCAACCCCATGAACCACAGCACGCCAGGCCTCCCTGTCATCACCAACTCCCAGAGTTCACCCAAATCCATGTCCATCAAGTCGGTGATGCCATCCAACCATCTCACCCTCTGTCGTCCCCTTCTCCTACTGCCCTCAGTCTTTCCCAACATCAGGGTCTTTTCAAATGAGTTAGCTCTTCGCATCAGGTGGCCAAAGTATTGGAGTTTCAGCTTCAACATCAGTCCTTCCAATGAACACCCAGGACTGATCTCTTTTAGGACGGACTGTTTGGACCTCCCTGCAGTCCAAGGGACTCTCAAGAGTCTTCTCTAACACCACATTCAAAAGCATCAATTCTTCAGCACTCAGCTTTCTTTATAGTCCAACTCTCACATCCATACATGACCACTGGAAAAACCACAGCCTTGGCTAGACAAACCTTTGTTGGCAAAATAATGTCTCTACTTTTTAATATGCTATTTGGTTGGCCATAACTTTCCTTCCAAGGAGTAAGCATCTTTTAATTTCATGGCTACAATCACTTTCTGCAGTGACTTTGGAGCCCCAAAAAAGAGTCAGCCACTGTTTCCACTGTTTCCCCATCTATTTGCCATGAAATGACGGAACCAGATGCCATGATCTTAGTTTTCTGAATGTTTTAAGCCAACTTTTTCACTCTCCTCTGTCTCTTTCATCAAGAGGCTCTTTAGCTCTTCTTCACTTTCTGCCATCAGGGTGGTGTCATCTGCCTATCTGAGGTTATTGATATTTCTCCCAGCAATCTTGATTCCAGCTTGTGCTTCTTCCAGCCCAGCGTTTCTCATGATGTACACTGCATATAAGTTAAATAAGCAGGGTGACAATATACAGCCTTGACGTACTCCTTTTCCTATTTGGAACCAGTGTGTTGTTCCATGTCCAGTTCTAACTGTTGCTTCCTGACCTGCATACAGGTTTCTCAAGAGGCAGGCCAGGTGGTCTAATATTCCCACCTCTTTCAGCATTTTCCACAGTTTATTGTGATCCACACAGTCAAAGGCTTTGGCATAGTCAATAAAGCAGAAATAGATGTTTTTCTGGAACTCTTTTGCTTTTTCAGTGATTCAGCAGATTGTTGGTAATTTGATCTCTGGTTCCTCTGCCTTTTCTAAATCCAGCCTGAACATCTGGAAGTTCATGGTTCACGTACTGCTGAAGCCTGGCTTGGAGAATTTTGAGCATTACTTTAATTGCGTGAGAATTAACAGACTTTGAGGGGGGAAAAAAATGACATGAAAAAGAAAGACCAAAACAAAGAAAGAAGGAGATGACCCCTGAGTAAACAGAAAGAAATCAATAGAGAAAAAAGGAGTTTAAAATATTATAACCAGTAATCTAAGAAATAGCTCAGAGAATTTATCCATAAACATAAGTCATTGTGAAAAAATTACAATAAAATAAGTAGAAAGAACTCTTGTGAAATTACAAAATAAGATTAACAAAATAAATTTTTCAATAGTCGACAGATAAAATTTTAAAAACCTCACCAAGAGTGGAAAGAAATGAAAAATACAAGATCAGATATAAAGACATATCAAGCCAAAAATATCAGTACTTCTACCCAAGTAATAGGATTCCCCAAAACATATTACAGAGAACACAGGAAATAAAAAATGACCAAATAAATAATGGATAGGAATTCCTCAATGCCAACCTTCAAGATAAAAATCCTAGCAGAGGGAATAAAGATCCACACCTAGGTCTGTCACTGTGAAATTTGAAAATGCAAGCAATAAAAAATTCTAAAAACATGATTAAATATGTACAAAGACAATGTTTACTGGATATTTTAGCATGGATGACTCTATGCAAACCATTGGGAACCAGTATGTATACAGTGTATAGGGACCAGTATGTTCAAATTTTTAATAATTGGTCCAATGCTTTTAGCCTTTTCCTACTACAAATCCATCCTTCAAATGGCACCAGGGACATTTTCTAAGCTACAAACCTGGTTCATGTACTCAGCTCTATAAAATACTTTAGAGAGAACACCAAAATTATGAGTGTCATTCAACTGCATATAATATCCCATCTCCTTAATCTTCTAAAATGCTCACTGATTTATGCTTTTATTTATTCCTTTAATTAATAATGAGAGTACCTGCCATGTGCAGGGTACTATTCTAGATGCTGTGATACACAGTGCAGCATGAATAAATCTAAAAATAATTCTGAAAAGTGAATAAAGCCAGATAAAAAATATATACTCTATTATCCCATTTTATAAAATACTAGGAAATGCAAACATAAATAACAGATGGGTGGTTGTCTGAGGGTGGGAGCAGAGCAGGAAAGAGAGGGAGAAGAAGACTGTAGGGACACAAAGAAATTTTGAGGCTGATGAATAAGTTTATTATATTGATTATTATTGCAAAAGTTTCATGACTATACACATATGTCAAAATTAGTAACAGTATACATATTACTTATTTGTAGTCACTGTATGTCAGTTATACCTCAGTAAAGCTGTTAAACCCACAGATATAAAACACAGTTTTAAACACTTGGTCTTGGACTGAACAGTCTCCCCAAATTTCATATGTTCAAGCTCTAACCCCTGATACCAAAGAAAAAGGTGACCATATCTGGAGAGAGAGTCTTTAGAGAGGTGATTAAACTGTGATGAGGCTATTAGGGTTGGGTCTAATCTAATATGACAGGATCTTCATAGGAAGAGGAAATTAGGATAGAGACATGCTAATGCTAATATACAGAGAAAAGGCACAGGGAATAGATAGCCATCTACAAGCTAAAAAGAGAACTAAAAGAAACAACACTGCAAATATTTTGATCTCAGACTTCTAGCCTCCAGCACTGCGAGAAAATGAATTTTTGTTCCTTAAGCACCCAGTCCATGGTGATATGTTATGCAAGTCCTAGCAAACTAATATACCTGGTAAGAGATTCCACAATTTGTATATATACCTCATGCTCTCTCTGTGGTTACATCATGAGTGATTTATTTCCTATCTAAATGAGTTCCTTTGTGCTTTTTTTTTGCAATATTTATGTGCTCCTGTGATAATTATAAAAATAGTCATAAAATGTTATATGGAACCATTCACTGGATTCAATCTGAAAATTCTAACAACAAAAAACCACAGTGGAAAATGTCCCATTTTCTTATTCTAAAATAAGTGTGTTTCTAGTACAGGAGAAAACATGGCAATTTTAAAAAAGACAACTGAAGGAAAAATGGTAAGTATACTTTTAAAATCTTTCTATAAATATTCAAGAGGAAGCCTGCCGATTCTAAATTGCTGATACTGCTGTTTCAAAGATGTCTGCAACATACACAGGAAAGACTCAGTGGAACTATAAACGAGCTGTTCATTAAAGATACCTATGTAAATTACAAGACAAAAGGTAATATTCAATATCAAATGCTCCCATTTTTTCAGAAAGCTTCACAAAATGAGTTTTAAGTTGGCAGTGATTACCAGCAATGTTTTTGTTAGGAGCTTCACAAGGCTTTCTTTTATTCTTAATTACTTTTGTAACTACCAACACTTACTCAATTAGATATGTTAATAGTCCCTGGATTTCTGTACACCTGTTTCTTCCAGCTGTCTGCAAGGCTGGCTCCCCAACATCTGTATGGAATTGGTAGTTCTATTTTCTACTATTCAAATCACAGGAAAAGAAGTCCTAGTGTTTAGGAGAAATACTGATTGAAAATGCCTGCCCTGGTCATGCAAGACAGTAGCCACTTGCCTGAGCTATCTTACAACAGGAGGTCCCAGTAAGGAAAGCACTACTAACAAGCTACCACCAACTGGGAAGAACTCGGGAAAGGTCAAAAGGAGAGAGGAGATGCCAGTCTATATGTCTGACCAACCTCCCAGAACTCTCGCAGGAACCACCTTGGCTGAGCGATGCATGTCCCACCAGGAAGGACCCTGAGTCAGAATGACTGGCCACAGGCAACTCAGAAACTATTCCCATCTCCATAAAGCCCAAGATTGCAAGTTACGTGGCGGAGCAGTTGTCCTGGGTCCCCTCACTCTCCTGCAATCCACCAGGGTGCCCTGCAAAAGGTCTGTCTTCCTGCAACATGAGGATCAGTATGGGGTTCAAAGGCTTAAAATAAAGACAAAGGTAGTCAGGCATAAATATGCTTGCAGTTAAATCAGTATGATGAGAATAAAATCTGGGATGCCAGCAAAAATTACCAGAAGCTTCCTTATGCACTCATAAGTATAAAAGGACGGTCCTTTACTTTATAAGCCCTCTGGTGCTCAGGTTATATATTTATCACTATATATGTATCCAAGGTCCAGGTTATAAAGTAGTTTTGCTATGAAAATTAGAGCAGAAGTTAAATACTTTAAAATAGAGTCATTTATAATAAACTGAAGTATCTACTAAAATTGCTTTCAAGAATATGCATTCCACCAGATTTTTATTAAGAAAGTACCTACAATGCACAATAACTGAGGAGATAGGTTCTTTCAGTTCAGTTCAGTTACTCAGTCATGTCCGACCCTATGTGACCTGATGGACTGTGGCCCACCAGCCTCCCTGTCTATCACCAACTCCTGTAGTTTATTCAAACTCAAGTTCACTGAGTCGGTGATGCCATCCATTACTTTAGAGAAGTGATTAAATGAAAATGAGGTCATCAGGGTGGAATCTAATCCAATAGGACTAGTGTCTTTACAAGAAGAGATTAGGACATGCACATAAAAATCTACAGTTGGAAGACCATGTAAAGATACAGAGTGTGTGTGTGTGTGTGTGTGTGTGTGTGTGCGCGCGTGCACACATGCATATGCATGTGCATGCACGTGTGCTCCATCAGGTCTGATTCTTTGCGACTCCATGGACTGTAGCCTGCCAGACTCCTCTGTTCATAGAATTTTCCAGGCAAGGCTGCTGGAGTGGGTTGTCATTTCCTGCTCCAGGAGACATTCCTGAGCCAGAGGCCTAACCCACAGCTCCGGCGGCTCCTGCATTAGCAGGTGGATTCTTTACCACTGCACCAACTGGGAAGCCTGAAAAAGTTTCCTAAATTCAGGAATTACAGCAACAATGACAATGCCCCTGATCTCATGGAGCTTAAAAGGAGTAAAAATGACTAATAAATCCAGATTGACTAAGTGTTACGAAAATTATACAAGATAAAATTACTGGTTTGTACTGGGGAATGCTATTTAAGTATGGTAGTTAATATCTTTGAAGAGATATTATGAAAATGAGATAAAATCTTTAACTTACACAACTAAAAAATAAATAAGTATGGTACTCGGTGTCAAAGAGAACACTGGAGAATGGGCACCATAAATTGAAGTAATTTATAATGAGAGGATGTGGGCATAACAGCACATTATTTTAATGCATATAAATTAACCTACAATTTTATTTGTAGAATTTTATCTACAAAGTGTTTGCACTAAGATTTTATTATAAGGTTGTTCATTGTACAACTGTTTATAGTAACACAAATTTGGTGAAGCTTCAACCCCAACAACAGTTTACTCATTAAACAAATAAAATACAGTGCACCAGCAAAATAGCACATTGTGCATCCGTTAAAATGATTCTTTACCACTTCTGATGCAAGAGGTAGATTTTCTCCACTTTCTTCAGATTCTTTAAGATAGTCAGGGGATGTTTAAAAGGCACAAACCTACAGAATTTAAAGAATAACAAACAATGAACAGTGGGAGATAAGTGGAAGAATACTGGGAGATGAAGCATATCAGAGGAAGCCATAGTCTGGAAATCATGTGGTACAAGCATCAGTAAAGGAAGACATGATCCATTCATCAAGTACAAGCAAAAGGAGAATATGAAAAGAGAAAGGAATAGTAAAAAGAGCTACAAATGGATGGTAGATGAAGGTCTAGGTACAGAAATCTGTGAAATAACCAGTCCTCCTCCTTTGCTTGCCTCTACTGACTTGAGCTTTATACTCAATACAAAACAACCGTCCTGAAAGAACTAAGGTAACTAAGGCTGAGTATGAGTGCCATAGAAGAGACCTCCCTCACTATATCATATAGGTGTACCTTAACCTAATAACCCGTTTCTGTTCCTTACCCTAAAGAAAGCCTGCCATCAATAAAATCTTAACTAGCACCATAGATCATGCCATCAGACTTAATATCAACCAATTCTAAACGTGAGCAAATGAGACATTTGAGGAAAGGCTGCAGTATGCAAGAGAAATACCAAAACTTTGAAACAAACAAACAACAGATGAAAGTAACCTTTGGCAAAAAGAAAAATAAGAAAATGACAAAGAAAGACCTTTGAATCAGAGTCCTCAATGACATTTAATAAAATATTCTTAACAGAGCATAAAAATATTAAATGTTTTGTATCCAGCCCAAGAACTAGAAATCCAGACCAAATAAACAAGAGATGGGGACAAGGCATACCAATGCCAAATTGGGAATTACTTGTAATTCCCATGTGCAGAGAGGCTGAATACCCCTGCCTTAGATATTGCAATTGAAGAGACAAGAGCAGCAAAGCAACTTTCCCTCTGGGACCGAAATGGGAAATGGACAGTCAATCATCACCTATTCCATCACTGACCATCAAGAAATGAGGCTGCAGAAATTCTTACCTCCATGTAAGCTAGATTCCTTATAAAATAGATCAGTTTGTGACTCAGACTGTAAAGAATCTGTCTGCAATGTGGGAGATCCCAGTTTGATCCCTAGGTCAGGAAGATTCCCTGGAGAAGGGAATGACAACCCACTCCAGTACACTTGCCTGGAGTATTCCATGCAAAGAAGAGCCTGTCGAGCTACAGTTCATGGGGTTGCAAAGAGTTGGACACCATTGAACAACTAAAGAATAAAAGCAACTCCACACTCAGAAGATGAGATCAGATGAATAAAAAGAAAATCACATCTATGGAACTTCTGCCATCCAGAGAAATGTATGTCAAGAAGAACATCCAGAACAGGGAGCTTCTAGCAAAAGAACATTAAAAACACTTAGAGATTTGATTGCAATACAAAATAAAAGCATTTTCATCAACTAAAAATACTGTTAATGTTAGAATTTAATACAGTAGTTGGAGGTAATGTTAAGGTTGAAATACGTGTCCTTGAACATAAAATAGAAGTGTCTCACAAAGAGATGAATATCATGAGGTTAGAGACTTGGATGATGATGTGGTTGAATTGTATCCCCCAGAAAGACATATTGAAGTCCTGACCCTATGCCTGTGAGTGTGATCTTATTTAGAAATAAAGTCTTTACAGATGTCATCAAAACAAGGTGAGCTCATACCAGATTATAATGAGCTGTAAATTCAATGACTGGTGTCCTTGTAGGGAGTGAGAGATTTAAAAACATGCAGGAGACATGAGGAAGAAGGCCAAATGAACATGGAAAAAAACTGGAGTCATGCTGTCACAAGCCAAAACAACATCAAGGATTGCCGGCAACCACCATAAGCTAGAAGCAAAGAAGGATTCTTCTCTAGAGACTAAAGAAAGAGTATGGCCTTACTGACATCTTGATTTTAGACTTCTAGTCTCCACAACTGTTAGAGAATACATTTCTATTGTTTTAAGCCACATTTTGTTTTTAGTTGCTAAGCTGTATTCAACTCTTTTGTGACCCCATGGACTGTAGCCCACCAGGCTTCTCTGTCCATGGGATTTTTTAGACAAAAACTGGAGTGGGCTGCCATTTCCTTTTCCAGGCGATCTTCCAAACCTAGGAATCAAAGCGGCGTCTCCTGCATTGGCAGGCAGATTTTTTATGGCTGAGCCACAGGGAAACCCTTTAAGCCACATGGCTTGCGGCAATTTGTTACACTAGTCCTTGTAAACTAATACAGATGATCAATTCATAGGATTTAACATACAAATGGGGAAAAAAAATTAAACTAACAGAATTTTATTTCCCTGAGTTTAAGAAATTTTTGAGGCTTCAAACTGAAAAAGGTCATTGAATTCTGCTGCTGCTGCTGCTGCTGCTGCTGACTATGAAAACAAGCCCCCAGGTATAGATAGCCTAGTAAAGAACTCCAGTCACCAAAGATCAGTCTCTGCCCTCTTCCAGCAGGAAGGAGAAACTTCTAACAAAGAGCAAAAGCATAGGACTTATCATCTAAAATTCTAGAAGTTATAATTTGGTGGACGAATGTCTACAGACTTTTAAAAGGCTATAAGAATTTTATACTGAGTAAGATAGAGTGTCTACAAAAATTTTTTTGCTTGTTTTTTCCCACCCTTGAGAGGTGCAAAGGTGGTAACTTTTCATTGCTTTTACTTTCAAGAAAAACTCTGATGTAGAAATTTCTATTTTCCTTCAAAACATTGTTTTACTCTTTTCTAACATTTTTCATGACAGACCATTTTAAGTTTATTTCCGCCTTTAGGTAATGTGTTCCTGTCCCTCCAGGCTTGTATGATCCTTTTTAGTATTTAAAATACAATAATCTTATCTGAAGAGATTCAGTGTTGGTTGTTTTTCATTAAGTTTGCGCAAGCTCCAGGAGTTGGTGATGGACAGGGAAGCCTGGCGTGCTGCAGTTCATGGGGTTGCAGAGCCTGACATGACTGAGCGACTATACTGAACTGAACTGACACACGGAGAAACCTGCAGATAAGCAGATTACAATCTACCTTCAACTTAATGTTTTATATTTAATTTCTATTCTGTTCTATTATTTCATTTCTCCTGGCCTATTCTATTCCCTTCTCTAGGAGCATAAATTATAGGTATGTTGACTCATCATTATCTTACTTGTCCCTGTAATCTTCTTTATTATATATAACATTTACAAAAATCTTATAGCTTTTCTTTGGCGTTCTAGGTAATTTTCTCAACTATCTTAAAGATCCATATAGTGACAATTTTCTTCTTTACTAGTCGAAATGCTTTAATAACATTACTTTTATTAAATTTACTTTTTAAATTCCTTAATAAAAATCCTTGCAGCTCATTGTTAAAAATAATATTCACATTCATTTAAGATGCCATGTTTTCCTTAATATCAGTTCAAAATATGAAGTACCTAAAATTTGATTTTGTTTCCCTGGATAAGTCTTCAAATATATGTTTCTTGATGAAATTTTTCACACCATTGTTTCAAACTGTATTACCATACCTTGGTTACCAAGGTAAGAGAGTAGTAGGTTGAGTATAATAGATTAATTGAGAGCAGGAGACCTTCTATTAGATCTGATTTTTAAAAATTTTTTCCAGACATCTTAAAAAGTATGCTACCGGAAAGTAAGCAGCAGGGTGATGAAGGAGGATGATATCACCTTATTCGTGTGGTGGTTTAAGAATGTGGGAAGGAAGTTGACACTATAGGAAGCTGAAGCTAAAGTATCTTTCCCTTGAAAGAATTTTCTCTACATTTGTTGAAATCTGCCGTGTGGACACAAACCCAACTAGATCTGGAGAAATTCTTTTCCCAACATGAGAGATGATTGGTTTTCTCCAGCTGGCCATCCAGGCAGGAACTTCTATGGTGGAGCAGGGTGGGGTAATGCACCATTAGATTTCTTCCTATGAGCTGAAACTACATGTTTTCTCTTAATACTTTTGCTACTAGTGATCTAAAATTGTTAAATGACTCTAAGTTGATATTCCCCTATCCTTCTGATGACTTATCCTCATTTCCAGGGTCCCTTGATGTAAATCACTGGAATATGGCAGCAAACAGACTTTAACAGGGTCCCCAGTGGTCTCCATCACCAGATATTTTTGCCCCAGTGTAATCCCCTCTTCTTGAATGTGGCAGAATCCATGATTTGCTTCTCATGGACTAAAGTAAAAAGGGAAAGGATTTAACATATGTGATTATTTACATTAGATTGCAACCTTTCTCTTGCTAGTAGGCCCTCGCTATTGCTCTCCCTCACTGCCTTTGTTGAATATACTGTCATCTGGAGAGACCCAAGGGGCAAGGAACTGTGTGTGGCCTCCCCGCAACAGTCAGCATGAAGATGAGGCCCTCGACCTAACAGGCCACAAGGAACTGGATACCACCACCAACCACATGTGGTTGGAAGTGACCCTTCCCAAGCTGAGCCTCAGATGGACCCCAGGCTCAGACAAAACCTTGACTGATGCTTGTGAGAGACTCTGAGGCAGAAGACCCAGCTGCACCATGTTCAGATTCCTGGCTCATGGGATATAGCTTATTTCAAACCACTGCAGTTCTGGTATTATTATTTTTTTTTTTACAAAAATAGGTAAATACTACAATGGGTTTCTTTCTCAAGTCAGAACTTTGCTACTGGAAAACCACTTTTCAAAAAAACATGTATTTTCCACTGAGCCACCTTTGTCTTGGAATATAACAGCTCTTTATCAAAAGAGAGAACTCCAAAATCTTTTCCATAGCCTATTTATACCTCCAATACCTGGACCCTCCAAATTATAAGATATTGGTAGAATTTTACAGAATTTTCCCACATGCACTCCCCAACAATCAACTCAAAGAAACTGTTTTTATTTTTATTTATTTTTTTCATTTATCTTTATTAGTCAGAGGCTAATTACTTTACAATATTGTAGTGGTTTTTGTCATACATTGACATGAATCAGCCATGGAGTTACATGTGTTCCCCATCCCGATCCCGCCTTCCACCTCCCTCTCTACCCGATCCCTCTGGGTCTTCCCAGTACACCAGGCCCAAGCACTTGTCTCATGCATCCAACCTGGGCTGGTGATCTGTTTCATCCTAAATAATATACATGTTTCAATGCTGTTTTCTCGAAACATCCCACCCTCGTCTTCTCCCACAGAGTCCAAAAGTCTGTTCTGTACATCTGTGTCTCTTTTTCTGTTTTGCATATAGGGTTATCGTTACCATCTTTCTAAATTCCATATATATGTGTTAGTATACTATAATGGTCTTTTTCTTTCTGGCTTACTTCACTCTGTATAATGGGCTCCAGTTTCATCCATCTCATTAGAACTGATTCAAATGAATTCTTTTTAATGGCTGAGTAATATTCCATGGTGTATATGTACCACAGCTTCCTCATCCATTCGTCTGCTGATGGGCATCTAGGTTACTTCCATGTCCTGGCTATTATAAACAGTGCTGCGATGAACATTGGGGTGCACATGTCTCTTTCAGATCTGGTTTCCTCTGTGTGTATGCCCAGAAGTGGGATTGCTGTGTCATATGGCAGTTCTATTTCCAGTTTTTTAAGAAATCTCCACACTGTTCTCCATAGTGGCTGTACTAGTTTGCATTCCCACTAACAGTGTAAGAGGGTTCCCTTTTCTCCACACCCTCTCCAGCATTTATTGCTCGTAGACTTTTGGATAGCAGCCATCCTGACTGGCGTGTAATGGTACCTCATTGTGGTTTTGATTTGCATTTCTCTGATAATGAGTGAAACTGTTTTTAAAACCTCTGGTTCCCTAGAAACAGAATCTTAGGGAGAAACTGTGGAAGTATTTCACTGTGTGCTCTTAGCAGGGAGGAAGTAAAGCAGGAGAGGCCGAACGGTGAAAGCTAAGTGAGGTGTGATCTCTCAGCTGGAGTCAACGCCGAACGGTGAAAGCTAAGTGAGGTGTGATCTCTCAGCTGGAGTCAACTTTAATCCTGGTCCCTTAGGAAGCTCTGGAGCAAAAACTGCAGCTCTAGACTTCCCTGGTGGTCCAGTTGTTAAGACTCCATGCTTCCAGTGCAGGGAGCATGGGTTCAGTTCCTGGGTGGGGAACTAAGATCCTGCATGCTGTGGGGTATGGCAAAAAAAGTGTACAAAAATTTTAAAAAAAAAGATAAAAGAAAACTGCAGCCCGGAATTGATTCCATTTTTAGGTAAGAGGCCTAGTCTCCTCTGCCCCATGTCAACTAGTCATTGATCACTGGCTCTCGTGGAGGGGTCTGGGAAGATGTGCATGAAGAGGGATGCTATAGTCCTTGGCAGCCAACACTCACAGCACCCAGAAGCCGCACCTGCTCAGTGAAGGGTAGGGCCCCAAGAGCATCCACCAACATGGTAAGTTGTGTTTTGCTTCCTCGTGTCATCTTTGAAAGTATTGTAAAAATATTGTAGTTGACAATATTTCTAGTTTCTGTTGATCATTTCATTTAGTTTATGTGTGAGAGTTTACAAATGTGCTTATTTACCCCATTATCTTTCCCAAAAGTTTCCCAGTTTATGAAAGTGAGGTAAACCCATGAGGTTATTTATGCACTCTATGTCGGCCAATTGTGAATTAGGAAAATCTGCAGCGTCCATTCAGGCCCTATCACTCATCTCCTATCCCACTCCACCCCACAACAAGCAGCCTGTCAAACACACCTTCTGAGTTAGAGATTTAAGCTTCTGCTTCAGAATGAAAAATTACTACTGTCTAACACAGACTGTGGGTTTGCTGGCCCTGTTCCCAATTGAGTTGGGGGAACAGTGTCTGAAAAACAAACCTTACAGCTCGGGTTATCCTCTCATGGTGCCACTAAGGTGGCTGGCAAGGTTTCTCCCATCACAGCTGGTATTATCCTGTGTTACTCAACCAGAGGAAAATTACTTCCTAATGGACCCTTAAGCCCACTGTTCAATTTTCCCTTAAGGTATGATGAGTACAATCCCAAGGACTCATGCTAAGCAAGGCCTCTTCAAAAATTATGGTCTGTGCTCATTTGAGAGTCAGAAATTTTCAATTATATAGCCTCCCAGGATACATTTTAGGGAAAGACAAAACACAACTGTTTTTGCTCACTTGTTAAACACTAACCATTTTGTTCCTAACTCCATTACTTTTCCTCACTTCATCCCTTTTATGCAAATAGGCAGCCCATTTTCAATCTTCCTCGAAATAGAAATGAAGGCTCTGTGTATAGAAAATAGGTGATTTTGGACTTTGCTTTAAAAATTATCTTAGGGAACAACCTGAATTTTTTTCAACACTTAAAAGTTTCAAGTGCCTTCACATTCATTGCATCATTTTATTCTCACCACAAGCCTGCAAAATAGACAGGTGTTGTAACCCCCAATTTACAGACTAGAATTCAGAGATCACCTAACTTCTTAAAATCACATTGCTGAGAACAAACAGAACTAAGACAAGAACCAGATTTTCTCTGACTTCAGTCCAATGCTGTTTCTCCTCTTCCATGCTGTCTTTTAACTGTCAGCAATACACATTCTCAATTCCTTTCTTGATCCCCAGGATGTTTGCTTTATGATTATTATTTTTTTCACTCAGGGATCCCATGAGCACACAGCAGGACTTAGCAACACCCCATTTAGTGTCATTCAATGTATATCCACATTCTCTAATAAGGACCCTGACTTAATTATCTAATCTGGACATGTTATTTTACCAGTGTGATTCCAAGATGTGCTGGTGAGTCCCAAAATGAGCATATGAATGTGGTTTATTTGGATTTTATTGTATCACCCTTATGCTTTATTTTCAGTGCGTTTTGAGAGAATCTTTAGCATGTGTAGTAGCACTTAAAGAAGATATAACACTGCAAAATAAGAGTTCTCTATCTATCCCCTGCACAACCACAAGAGGACCCTTTCAAACCAAAAAGCTGTGAATCTTATCTGTGAGTTCTGTTGTAAATTTTGATCTGGAGGCGTGTTTAATAGCTTTTCAGTGGTTATTTTAAAGGGAGTATTTACTCTAAATGATGTCTGCTTATATTATTTCTTTGCCAAATTGCTCCCAGCAACTTGCAAATCTGCTTCTACCTCTCCATCAGTATCCTCTCCGGAAAGGAGACATTTTCGGTTGTGTACTGCATGAAGTATTTGATTTTCCTTGATGATCTTTAAAGTTCAACCAGAAGGACAATGAGCACATCCAATCATTCTCAACCTTTTCACCACTAAGGATAATTTTTTTTATTATTTTACTCTTCGATATGAAATATATTATGTGCCAAACTTCACATTTATCAAGAAATTCTTTATTTCCCCATTTTTAGTACCAACTAACATATAGAATAATAACAAACACATGGAGCATGTTTGTTATCGTGCTGGGTGCTATTCTAACAATTTACATAATTAACTTCTCTAAATCTTTAACATCATAGGAGGTAAGTACTATTATCTTCTTTACACATACAAGGCACAGAAGAGTTAAGCAACCAGCAGTAGTTACTACCTGAAATTTAGCACTGGCAGCTAGGCTCCAGATTCAATGTTATTAACCTCTACATGTGCTGTTTCCTATTTTTAATACTGGGCTGGCCAAGAAGTTCATTCAGGTTTTTCCATACAACACAATGGAAAAACTTAAACAAACTTTTTGGCCAACCCACTATGTATCTGGTTAACACAAGTCAGTGAAAGCATGTAATCCTTCTAATTTCAGAAAGGCAGAACTGGTAAAGGCATGAGTTCCTCCAATGGGCAGACATCCCAGGTAGAAAGACCACTCTCTTGGAGTCAGCAGACTAAAATCAAAGCTTCCACTCCTCCCTTGTCAGCTTTATACCCCTGAATACACTTTTAACTTCCCAAGTCTTCAATTCTTAGTGTGAAAATGAGAATACTACAATTTATCCTGTCTATCTCATTCATTAGCTTAAAAAAAAATGTCCTTCATAGCACAGCCTCATATGTGCCAGGCACTGCTGCTGGATCTGGGGTGAAAAATGAATGGGGGTGAAATCATCTCCTTGAAGGAATTCAGAGTCTAGAGTGGAGGAAGAGGAACAGAACTACACTGACACACAACGTGACAGGTTTATGCCATAGGAGTTACTGAATAAGAGGGGGATGGAGAGGAAGAGCCGTGTTACATTTCTCCAGAGGGGGCAGGAGCGGGAGGCAATGTCAGGAAAACATCATGGAAAAGACAGTCCCTGATATGAGTCTTGAAATATCAAGAATAGTTCATAGGGCACACAATGATGGGGAAACAAGATAAGTGAAAGCATGAAGATACAAAGAGAGAAAATATGCCCTAATTTCAAATACTTAAAAAAATGCAGAAGACACTGCTCCTGGGCAGTTAGCAGGGGGGAAGACTGACTCATGCAGAGAGCTGGAAAGACAAGAGTTTGGGTGACAGAATAAAGCATTTTATAAATTTCAAAGCATGCTATAAATAGACAACAGTATTTAGGATGGTCATTACTCAGGACACCAGTCAGTATCGAGGGTTCAATGTGTTCCTGAATTGCAGACTATCAGTACAGGCACCACTCTGGACAAACCTAGAATACAGGAGCCCCTTAAACTTTATAGAAGCTCTGGAATTTCCCTGGTGGTCCAGTGATTATGAATCCACCTTGCAATGCAGGGTACATGGGTTTGATCCCTAGTCGAGGAACTAAGATCCCGCATGCTATGGAGCAACTAAGCCTGTGAACAATAAATACTGAGCCCATGTGTTGCAGCTAGCGAGTATGTGCGCCACAAGGAAAGACCCCACGTGGTGCAACTAAAATTGGATGCAGCCAAATCAATAAATATTTTTTTAAAAAATTAACGGAAGCTCTGAAAAGTTACCCCTGAGCACTGCTCCAGAATCAGGTGAGATGCTGAAACTATGACTTCTTTACCCTCCTCAGTCAGAATTTCAAATGATACACTGCACCTCTCCATCAGATGCTTTGCATCAGGAAAAGTCAAACCTGTGTTTCTGACAGAACTTACAGAAAGCCAAGAGGCCTAAAGGCTCCTAAACAAAGACCGTTCAGCCATCCCCATTTCTGCAGAGGCATGAGGGCCTGAGATGGAGAGCCTAGATTATTTAGATAATTGCTTCAATTTTCTATCTTGCTTTGCTTTTGTAAATGAGGAAGGAAATGAAGAGAATAATTTAATTCAAGTCTCCTGAAAACATATTTATTCTTCTTTCTCTCATTCACTCTCCATTTTACTTTTGGAGAATTTCAGTAAAAAAATAAAATAAAATAAAAATATGCATTGTCTGGGGAAATCACACTGGCATAATAAGTCGATGAAATTTTCAATGGGGCACAGGTGGGAAGAAGACAGCTGTTGCCTATTTAGGCAAATGTGCATGTTTTTTAAAAAGGAAATTGTGTATAAATGGACCCAAATAACAGCTTTCCTGAATAATTGAGATAACTGACACCAGTCTCCTTTTTACTTTGTTCATGTAAGCAAGTTTCATGGTCTTTAAAGATGCTACTATATTTCTTTTGCCTTCACTTTCTCAGTGCACAAGGGGGATATTCTTAACTGTACCTATACAAAACTCACATGGAATTGACCATTTCTCTTACAAGCAAAGTCTTAAGAAAATGGTATAGCTCTAGATTGTCTTGTTGCATGTGTAGTCTATGCTACCTCATGTAAGATAGCAAAGCCAAAACAACATTCATGGAGAAGAGATTACATGTAAGACACCACAGCAGGCTTTGGATGGCAAAAGAGAGGTCTAACATCACCGCACCAACTTTGAATTAAATTGGGGATAAATGTGTAACAAGTCTGCAAAACTCATGCGTCAACTGGAATGTGGAGAAATATGTAATCTTTCAAGTAATTTGATGTTTATCTAAAGCCCTGATATGATCAGTGAAAATGATAATGATAACAAATTTTATTCCTATGAAACTTAAACTTTCATCTGAGCCAGTATTACAAATAGACTTTATTTTCTAAGTAAAATGCATTCAATTTTCTTAAGTAGTTTCCACTTCTCCGTTTGCCCTTCCAAGACGGTATCAAATATACAGGGAAGAGGTGTGCTATGACAAGACTGCCAAGGGTGGGGAGCGGTGGCAGATGCGACCCCTGACCTCATGTCCGTCCTTAGACTTGTACTGACTCTCATGTTCTGAGAGGGGCTTACCTTCTTGCATTTTCAGCTCTTGAAAACCTCCTGATATGGATTTCTTCAACTTGGTCAGGCCCAGTATTAATCCCTGAAAGATTCAGCCTCATAGCACGTCACCTACCCAACCAGCCCTGCAGTCCATGCTGGCCTTCACTCCAGGGTCTCTCCCCTCCTCCCTCACAAGCCCTGTGACAGGCCCATCACCCCTCACCTTAGGACTAATATCACACAGGAACCCCAGAAGGCTTCCCTGTCCCCCCATACACACACCCCGCCTGCCCATCTGACAACACTGTGATTTTCATCCTATATTACTCTCACCTACCTGAAAAGAACACTTCCCTGATAGTGAGCCTAGCCTGAAAAGAGGAAATTACAATTCATCTTTTGGACTTCTCTGATGATCCAGGGGTTAGGAATCAACCTGCCCTGCAGGGAACATGGGTTCAATCCCTGGTCCGGGAAGAATCCTTACGCCATGGGGCAACAAAGACCCACATGCCACAACTACTGAGCCTGCAACTACTGAAGCCCGCGTACTCTAGAGCCTGTGAGCTGCAAACACTGAGCCCGCACACCCTAAAACCTGTGCTACGCACTGAGAGAAGCCACTGCATAAGCAGGCAGCGCACCCCAACCAGAGAGCAGCCCCCCGTTGCCGCAAATAGAGAAAGTCCATGTGCAGCAACAAAGACTCAGAACAGCCAAAAACAAATAATTTCTTTTAAAAAAAGAATTCATCTCTCTCCCAGCATCCAGCCATTAAACACTGTAGAAAGATTCTGAACAGTAACTAAAGAGTATTCTATTATAATCAGTTACCACAACAGAAAAATATTCCAGGAGTCAGGTAAGCCTCAATCTGCAGGGTGTCCTTTCCTCCCTTCCGAGAGCAAGAGGTCATGGCCCATATTCATTGAATTGACTCAAATCATACATGACAGGCACTGGTCTAGGCTGAGCATCTCAGAGATGAAACAGAGTCAGGCAATCGGAATGCTGCCTCTGTACTGGAGAAGATAGGGAAACAGAGGCAATCCCAGCGCGCAGAAAGCTGCTGTGATGGAGGAAGCACAGAACACTGGGGAGCCCAGATGGGGACACCCAGCCAGACAGCAGAAGCCAGGGGAAGCTTCCCAGTGAACTCCCGCCCAAGCTGAGTCCTGAAAGAGAAACGGGTGCTGTCTAGGAAATGACAGCAAGAACATGTCAGGAGAGGAAGCGGCACTGCGGAAAGACAGAGCTGTGAAAGAGTGCGGCTCATTAGCGGCGCTGCCGAGCAACCCGGCACAGCTACCCTGAACATATTACACATTCATTTTCCTTTCCTCTCCTGAGAGGCTTTGATTTCCCACAGCTATGAACAAAGCCCCAAATGCAAAGCAGAAGTGAACAGGGTCATAGGAAATGAAAAACGTGTAGATGGATACCTTTGGAGATGAAAGCAGAAACATTTTCTAATATTCCTTAAAAGAATAGGATTTTGCTTCTAAGGACTTCAGGCTGCCTCTTGGTGTCAAACAGCAGAATAATTGGCTACTGTTGTTGGTTTCTTTTTTTTTTTTCTATCTAAAAGAACTTCTTTTAATATTCTCTACCAATTACAGGGCATTCAGAAGGTAAATCACACAGGAAATTTCCAGAATTCATAAATGCCATAGAAACAAAGCAGTTCGCCTAAAGAATGCACTGTTTCAGCTACAGAGTAATTGGAAAAGAATAGCATTGACTATTGACTATTTTTTGCTAGGTAGACTATCTGTCTTTGTTCCCACCTCTATGTAAATGAAGATTCTTTAAATGAGTGCATCCTACATTTATTGAGACCAGGCAGAAGTAAACAATATGAATTACAGAGAATGATACTAGCATGGAGGATGGTCCCTGCACATCACAAAAAAAAAAGAAAAAGAAAAAATACTGAGGGAATAACAAAGCAGTACATGTTCAGTATATTTTTAAGGTAGAATTCCTATGAAGTTGTGCTAATTGGAATTATTTCCCTTAGAACAGATGAAGTTATCTCTAAACTTAGAAATAGAGATGTTTATGTAGCTCACTAAAACTACAAAGATTATCTATCTACTCACTATAGTTGAGAGAAAATTTTTAGAAAAAAGGTGAACAAATGCATGCAAAAATATGTTAAGTATCATTTAATTACTCAAAGCAATTCCACCTACTAGAATAGCACATAAAAAGATTTAATTTGAAATCGATCTTTCCCTGCCTGCTAAAACAAAATGTCAATAATTTTAAAAATAATATTTATCCAACAAGAATGTGTCAGCATTTCTACATTTTGGAGGAGAAAAGGCTCTACCCTTTCCCCTCAGCACACTAGTCAACCTCTTTCTTCAAATGAGCAGCTCTAAGTCTACTCATCTTCTTCTTAAGATGTAATTAGCTGAGAGTTGCTTCAGAGAAATCCATGCAACATCCCTTCTAACAGAAATAGTTTGAGGTATTGAGGGGAGAGAGGGCATGGAAACCACATTGAATGAGTTTTTATGGAGTTAGAGTCTCTCACTAATGTGATTATTTCAACACCATTACTTCAAAGGTCCCCGTGTACAGTGAACTCAGTGTTTCTCAAGGATGGCTGGAGCTAGTGTCAAGAGATTAGTTTACAAGAAGGACTTTGAAGTATCCCTTATAAAGCTTTATCCCCAAAATAGAGTTACAGTGGCACAAGGGCTGAAGCCAGGAATGGCAGGTTAATGAAACAGATTGCATGCAGAGGGGAGAGGATTCTAAGGTCAGAATGGTGCTTGTTCTAAGACTATTTTCTGACCCAGCCTTGATAGTCAAAACGTCAGTTTTGGGGAAAGAGCCAACATTGAATAGCTGCTATCACGGTGCTCTCTGAAACACTGAAAACAAAAGTTAGTGTCTGCAAGAGTGTGGCTTCCCAGGTGGCTCAGAGATAAAGACTCCACCTGCCAATGCAGGAGATGCCGGGTGGATCCTTGGGTTGAGGAGATCCCCCAGAGAAGGAAATGGCAACCCACTCCAGTACTCTTGCCTGGGAAATGCCATGGACAGAGAAGCCTGACAGGCTACAGTCCATGGGGTCACAAAAGAGCTGGACATGACTTAGCTACTAAACAAGAGTGTGCTGGCGATTTTGTTTGCTCAACAGGAAGCTTACACATGCTTCACCTATATTAATAGATTCAGCATGTCATCAGAACCCAGTGTCCTCACGAGCACCAGGAACACTTTGGATACCCATAGATTGAAAAGGAGTCACGGATACAGCAGACAACACATGATATGATTACATGTTCAGTGCCATCCACTCTACTAAGAGCTCTGCTAAGAACTTAAAGGGAAGAGAGACTTGGAATAGGGCTGAAGTTGCTGTCATTATAGAAAGATGGAGAGAAGTGCTATTTTTATGCTGAGATGACTATACATAGTTTCCCTCCCGGGTTGATGTGGACTGAGAAATAAGAATCTCCTGGCAAGCTTCCTTCTGGGGCATTCAATCTTGTCTCAGAGATGAGAGTTTACCTGCTATGTGATTCATTCACACTTCATTATCTCTTTGCTTTCTCATGAACTGATCCCCCAAAAACAGGAAAAAAAATTGAGGACCAAGATTCCAGCTCCTTCTCCATGAAAAAGACATAAGGTCCAGGCATATTCATTTTACTGGGACTTTAGAAATAATAGTATGCTCAAGGGAAGTGATTTCTCTCTGAGCTGTGTGATGGCTCATGAGACCAGATCAGTTTCCTCTTTCTGCTGTGTTGGGCTCTGCCCATTAGGAAGCTGACTGGGCAGTATGTTACATGGACTCTGTAGACATGCTCTAGAGCAGTGGCACATAACTGTTTTGGCACCAGGGACCTATTCCGTGGAAGACAATTTTTCCATGAATCAGAGGTTGGGGAGATGGTTTCTGGATGATTAAGTGCATTACATTTATTATGGACTTTATTTCTAGTTGATTGCTGCTGTTCATCTGACAGGAACCAGTTCACGGCCCAGAGGTTGGGGACCCCTTCTCTATAGGAAGAAAGAGATAGTTGCTGATTCCACATTGAGACTTATTTCCACCTTAGTGCCTACAGCTGGGTTTCTCCTACTTGTATTGACCTCAATTTTCTCACCTTTAGTGCTTCATGGATTTTTTTTTTTCCTTAAGGATAT
Organism: Odocoileus virginianus; assembly: GCF_023699985.2. Taxonomy (NCBI): domain Eukaryota; kingdom Metazoa; phylum Chordata; class Mammalia; order Artiodactyla; family Cervidae; genus Odocoileus; species Odocoileus virginianus. The sequence continues at coordinate 19,757,245 of NC_069704.1, forward strand.
AACAGAATCTGAGATGATGTAACAGAGTTCATTGTGTCATTCCTTACTAAGATGTGTGGGACATTTTTGCCTTGTAACTGGAGAAATGGGAGAATTTCTCCAGGGAAAAGCACTGAGAGGAGAGTGACAGGGAAGGAGGACAGCACCATCTCACTCCCAGGCCTAGGCTTAAGATCCATTATTAGGGAGATGAAGAACCAGCAGTCACAGACCTGTCTTCATGAGGTTTTAGTCAAGAGGGATGGCTGGAATATTACTCACCCACTCAAATGAGACTTTTGGAGACAGGATAACTGCTCTCAGGGCACTGATGACAGAGTAGGGGCCACAGCCATGGAGCAAACAGAGCTTCCTTTCTCAATTGGCATGGGACTCAGAGCAGATCTGATCCCCTGAGGACTGGGTATTTTAGGAGCAACTGGAGTTGGTGCCCTTAGCAAGGACATTGTAGTTCTCAGGGCAGCAACATCTTGGGTTCTCTGAGCCAGATGATTCATGGGTGACAGCTGCAGGAAGTGAGATCCAGAGGAGGGGAGGACAGCCAGCCTATCTGCTGGGCAGAGGTGACTGCTGCTGACCCACTGCAGGCACAGACAGCCCACACTCCCAAGCTTTCAAAATAACTCCCATCGGATAGAAGACTGTGAGCAAGCACCTGGATTTGTTCACTCTTCAGTGTCCCCTCTCAAGCGCTTGGTAGGTGCTCAGTAAATATTTGCTGTGGAATACATTCAGGATGCTTTTAGGGAGGCTGAGTTCCAAAAATTAGTTCAGTGAGTACTTGACTAGCATCCTTTGATTACTGAAATATTTGTAACATAACTTTGCAGACACAGAGAACTGGGTTGTATTTATTGTGTGGTCAGATCAATTTGATCACTGTCACTCTTTGAATGAGGCTTTTCTCTTTGGGACAGGGATAGAAGAGAAAGAGAGAATTAGGGTGAAGGGTGGGCATGACCTCTGCAGGGACAAATCCAGTGGGTTGCGTAGTGGTCCTACATTTACATGTGGTAGGATGGTGTTTTCCCCCAACTCTTGGCATCCCACTGATCAGACAGAATGGCTGTAAGCAGCCTCAGGACCCTCCAAAATTAAACTCTCCTTTGTGTGATTCTCAAATACCAAGACATGGTGACTGCAGCAATGCCCAAAGCTTCCTTTTAATCAGAAATTCCTCATGCCAGTCTGTGCCAAGGCTCTCATAATCCCACATCAGGCAGTCTCTTAGCATACGGTGCCTATTTAAAATGTGAATATATTACCTAGGAGGGTAACATATTAATCCACTACCAGCCATTAATACTACAACATGAATTAGAGTGTCAGTGACTGAGGAGGCCTTGCCTCAGGGAACGGTATATAGGGCAAATTTGTTAATTTTTTCTTGTCTTAGATTATGATTTATTGTACAAACAAAAATTGCAACAGCAATAAAGAAATCTAAAACAAGGACTAAATTCCCCCTTGTGGTCCTACTGCAGTTACATGTTAATTGCTTTATCTGGGTTCCCTTTCAATTTCTATTCAAATTCATAAGCAGCCTCAACTAAAATGTTTCCCATTTTTTCTGAATAATAATAGCTAACATTTTTTAAGTGCTTACTGTGTGCCAGGCACTGTCCCAGAAACACTTACACAAATTAAATCCTGTCATTTTAACAAAAGCTCATGAGGTAGGGTTTCCCAGGTGGCTTAGTGGTCAAAAATCTGCCTGCCAATGCAAGAGATGAAAGAGATGTGAGTTCAATCCCTGGGTCAGGAATATCCCCTGTAGTGGGAAATAGCAACCCATTCTAGTATTTTTGCCTGGAAAATTCCATGACAGAGGATACCTGGCAGACTATAGTCCATGGGGTTGCGAAGAGTCAGACATGACTGAGCACTCATACACCTACTCATGAGCATGAAGTAGGTATAGTTTAATTCTCATTTTACACATGGGGGATTGAGATCCAAAAAAGTTAAGGAACTTGTCCAAGTCAGTAAATAATTTACTCAAAGCCAAGCATTTGGCTCCAACATCCATGCTTTCAACTCCTGAGCCAAACATCCCATTTACCAAAAGGGAAACTGAGGCATCATGAGCTAATTAACTTGTCTACAGTTGCGTACATAACATGTGGCAGAACCAGAGTTTGAGCAAGTTGCTTGGGTATAAGCTCACCCTCTTAACTGCACCGTACAGATGATAGGCTTTATCCTGGTTGGTACTCACAGCCTGTTTAGAGTTAATGTCATTATGCCCAGTTTATGATGTTAAGATTAAGAAGACTAGTTAATTTGTCCAAGTGCAGATCATAAATGACAAATCCAGGTGATAAATACAGATTTTCTGTTTCCAAGTTCAGTTCTTGTTTATGTTATTTTTTAACTGCCTCTATTGGCATTCAAATTTTTCAATACAGTTTAAACAAAACACATGAATTGTCTATTTCCTATCTTATTCATTTCATGTAATTCAAGAACACTTTCCCTAGTTACTAGATAGTTTCCATAATCATCACTGTATTGGCAGCCCAATAGAACCCTTCAGTGATAAATCATAATATATTTAAACACCCCGTTGAAATTTTTTCTTTTATCTTTTTTCTACTATTATAAATAATGTGACAAGAAAGACATCTGTGCAGTATCATATTTCTTTTAAAGTGTTTCTTCTGGAGTAGTAAAGTACAGCTTCTCTCATTTTGCTTGATTTTCCAACAACTGATTCAACCTTACACAGAAAACAGAGCATCATCACCTCCTTGCAGACAGCAATAGCAATAGACACTTTCCCAAGAGCCCCATGTGTAGACAGCCTGGAGTGATCTGAATTTTTCGACTCTGTGTCTGCTTCAGAGGCATTCAGCCAATTGAATTATATCACCCACTTGCTGGCTGAGCATCCATTAGCCAGAACATAGCCTTCTGGTGGCAGCTTTCTTGTGGCTGCTGCATGCAGGACTCAAACCTGAATCTCAAGAACAGTGTTAGGGTTGGGTTCTGAACTGATGTCACCTGTCTGGGAGCTGGAACACACTTTCTGGAGTTACCTAAACCCCTGAGCACCCATCCCGACTATGCCTGTCTGGTGGGGCTGAAGAGCACAGATGCCCAGTAATTAGTTGGTCATCTCAGTATTGTCATCAAAACAAAGTAAATTCTTATTATTCTCACCTTATCTATCCTCTAGAATATAAATTTCTTGAGAACAGGAACTATGTCTTTCCTGGGTCTCAGTGTGGGTCCTAAATCCAGCTGATGTTCAAATATTAATGATGTTTTCATATACTGGGCAGGAGCTAGTCTTATGCTTTATAGTTAGTTAAGTCAAACAACCACTTTCACTAAAATGAAAGATTGATGATTATGGGGAGAGTTTGTGTACTTTGGATTCCATTACAGAAGTAATCTATTTATGCTAATTATCATGCTTTATTCCACAACATTTTCAGTGAGTGAAATATTGACTTTTTTAAATAAAAGTCACCTTGAAAAAGTGATGAATAACATATTCAGCACAGAGTTGATAAAAGAGAATTATTTTTAATTGATCTAATCTCACTACATAAATAGATTTGAGGAAATTAGTATTTTACAAAAGTTTACTATTTTAAATTCTTCTCAGGGTTATAGTTCCTGAAACATTCTGACTTAGAAAGAAAATAAGGTCATCATAATGTCTTCTTTCAAAATAAATTATTGAGTTAAAAAAATTGGAGTTAAAGTATTGATGCCAGGATAGAGGTAAATATTCACCTATCTCAGCCACAGCTTACAGCTTTCCATTACTAAATGCAAAATGTGAGCTTTGCTCTTGAGAAAAACCTATGTCGTAGGGCTATTGATGTCACTGCCACTTTGAACATTTTCAATATTTAATTATGAGCTTTAAATTTGTTTATTTTACAATGCATTCTGTGTAGCAGCTGAATATGAATTGCAACCAGCTGGGAAGTAAGAAATACAAATATACTGTGGCAACCTCTAAATTTAAAAATACACCAATGTTTATAGCCAATAACAAAAGTAAATTGCAAGCTATTAAATATTATTGTCAGATAATTTTCCAAGTTCTGTAATTTTCCAAATCTATAGAGCAAAATTAATGAGTATTTATATTTTGATCTAAATTTCAAATTCCATTTTATAGAAAATAGAAAAGAGATGGGTCAATTATAGAAATAATTAAATCATCTGAGGCTTGTTTCTGAGATAAAATTTTCTGGAAGGTTTCTGTTCCTTTCCAGCTCTGCAGTCAGTTGGCTTCCTACTGATAAATCCACAGAGCATCGGAGTAGTTGGTTAATGAACAAACTCGATGATTTTCACACTGTTGAGAGAAAGTGTAGAGTCCATGTTGGTACATCAGTCCCTACTGCAACAGTGGAGGGAGGCTAAGGATTCGCCAATCATGGCTGTCCCACTACTTTCCACCAGGGCAGCACCATCTTTGTCTGTTTTACCTATTGCCTTTCCACCTAAAATTTCTTGGGGAATCGTGGGATGCGGGGATCAACTGCTAAAGCTATCTCATTTAATGGAGATTTTATAGAGTATGTCTAATCAGTCATCTTTTTCTTTTTTAACTTCTTTTGTCATTCTAGATAAAACATAATTTTAGTGCAGATTTAACAGATGACTTAAATCAACCCACAAAGTGAAAGAGGGGTTAATAGAGACCAAAAGGAATACACTTGTATCTTTGGTGATCTAATATACTGAGGAACAGAGACAAAACTGAAAAGGGCTAGCAAAGTAAATCAAGAGGTAGGGAAAGAAAAAAGAACATAAGAGATAAAGGAGCTAAAAGTCCAGAGGAGAAATTGTAGAAAATATGCTTTAACTTTAGGCTTTGGTTTAGACATTTAAAGTGGGAGATGTTATTTTTTCAACATTGATTTTGGCTCATCACAGCCAAGATTTTTCATAGATCTTCTTCAACTGGGATTATAAACTAAAAAAAGAAAAGGCTGGACCAGGAAACAAGCCTCAGAGGAGTGCAAAATGTAATAAACTGTGAGGCTTCCCCAAAACCAAGGTTTTTCTCTGACTGGTAGAAACTCTGATTTACTCCTTTATCACTTTATTCCTTCAACAAATACTTAAGTTTGCCTTGCTCCAGGCTATTCTAAGTCCAGTAAAATATGATGGATGACTTCACTGTCTTCATTAGGAAGGGGAAAATTCATAGAGAATAGACTTATAGATACAGCAAGGGAAGGAGTGAATGAGACAAATTGAGAGCGTATTGAAATATATACATGACCATACGTAAAAGAGATAGCTAGTGGGAAGCTGTGTATAACACAGGGAGCTCACCCCAGTGCTCTGTGACAACCTAGAGGGGTGGGGATTGAGAGGGAAGTTCAAGAGGGAGGGGACATATGTATACTTATGGCTGATTCCAAATGTTGTACAGCAGAAACCAATACAACATTGTAAAAGCAGTTATCCTCCAATTTAAAAAGGAGGGAGGATCAGATTGGAAACTTTTCAACCTGCTCCTATCCCACCTTCTTCTGGGTTCCTGTAGCACTTCCTATTATGTTTAGTAGTATTTATCACATACTTTCAAAAATTTACTTATTTTTGCATGTGTTAGTCCCTGTAATGCAAATATCCTAAGCTACAGCCACGCCAAGTTTGAGTCCTGACATGTTGCCTTCTACCCAGCAGATGCTCAACATGTGTTTAATGAATCAATTTTTTTAAAGCTATAAAGGTAGATATCATTTAAATTAGAGCAGACAGGAGGTGAATTTTCTTCTACATGCCATTACACTAGGACATGCTTAAACAGTGCCTTTCCTCAAGGAGCTATCAGATGTTTTGTTTGTTTCTACCAGTGACCTTAAATGTGAGGAAAGAGGGGCATTAACTCTAAATACAGAGTGGTTGAGTAGCTGAAATCATATTAAATTTTTATTTTATAATGGGCAAATTGAGATCAGGAATGCAGCTCTCATTAACCCTAACCCTAATTTTTTTCGGTACTTTAGTACTTTTTAAATATGTTTCTACTGTCTAATTATTAGTCAATGCGCTGGGCCAACCTCTCTCTTTATTTTGGTAATTCTGGCTGGTTATACAGGGAGAGAGAACTTCCTATTACTCTTCACACATTAGACAGTGCTTCTCAAATATCTATTCAATCAGATCTGTATGTTGGTGAAGGTAACTTGAGAGTTATTTAATGCTATGTTCAAACATGAGATGCTTATACTGCATACAGATGTTCCAGAAGAAAAATCAGAACATCACCTAAGTGTCTGTTTATTAGGTACACATTTTAGAATATCTTAAATATTTTCCATGTGCTCCAATACTCTGGCCACCTGACACAAAGAGCCAACACATCGTATAAGACCCTGTTACTGGGAAAGATTGAAGGCAAAGGGAGAAGGGGGTGGCACAGGATGAAATGGTTAGATAGCATCACCAATTCAATGGATGTGAGTCTGAGCAAACTCCAGGAGATAGTGAAGGACAGGGAAGCCTGGTGTGCTGCAGTCCATGGGGTCGCAAAGAATCAGACACAACTTAGCAACTGAACAACTACAATGTGCTAGGAATAACAAAAAGCTTAAAGTTTACAATATATTGGGGAGAAAAAAATAATGAGCAAGCAAATCCCACTAATACATAAATCTACTAAATACAAAATGCAACAAAAAAAATTTACTGTAGTACTATGATAGAAAATAGGTGGGGAATAAATCTATTTAGAAAGAAAAATTAAGCCTCATATCACCCTTGGAGGACGACAATTAAGCTGAGATGGAACCAGCCATATGAAATTCCAGAGAAAGAGCATTCCATGAAGGAAGGTAAGAATGAACAAATATTCTAAATTGGGAAAAATCCTGGGTGAGAATGTAAAACAAAGTATGACCAGAGTATAGTGAAAGATATGAGTTGAAACTCTAGAAATAAGCAGCCCTGCTTATATCTTTTCCAATACATGAAGTATGGATTTGATTCAAAAATACAATAAAAATCCATAGAAATATTTTAAAGAGGGCAAGTGGCAAAGTCTTCTTTAAAAAAATCATTCTGGATACTATACTATAAGGAGAATCGATTGTGAAGAGAGGATAGGTAAAAGGCACAGGAAAACTCAAAAGACTACTGAAGTAGGTCCAATTACTACAGATTTATACAGCTTAAATTGAAGTGCTGGTAATGGATGTGGAAAGTGGTGAGATATGAGATATAATTTATGAGTAAAACATGAAGGACTTATTAATATAGATTGGAAGCAGAGGGATTGGGATAAGAAAGAATAAAGGTTTCTTCTCCATTTTCTGGATTAAGCAGCTGAGTAGAAATGTTGTACAATAGTGACATGCCATGAGGAAGACTATGGATGGAACAGGATTCACAAGACTGATGCTAAAGATGAGTTGTACATAAAACATCCAAACAAAGATGTCAAATATGCAGTTAGCTGTATAAGACTGGAGGTCTAAGCTTGAACCCAGAAATACAATTTGCCACCAGCAATTTATGTCACCAGCATATAGATAGTATTTACATCTGTGGCAATGTATAAGCTCTACTACTGAATAAAGGCTTTAGGGAGAAGAAAGACAGGCCTATCGCCAAGACCTGAAGAACTCAAAATGCTTAGAGATGAGGTCATAGGAGAGAATCAACAACAGAGGTTGAGAAAAACAGAGGGAGAGGAATAAAACTAGAAACAAGAGATGCTACCAAACAAGAGAATGTTTCACACAGACTCTCAAGGTAAATATGCTGAGAGGACAAGCTAAAGGGCAGAACATGTACTGGTGACATAAATGCGTCAGAAATCTTAGCAGGAGTGGTTCTGGGGAAATGATGAGGGGCAGAAGCCAGATTTGAGTGGAGTTGAAAAATGAAGAGCATCTGACAGTGCTTAGAGAACTCTTTGGAGAAGGTTGGCTACGTAAGAGCCATTCATTCATTGGCTTTTATAATTCATGTTCCTAATTCAATTAGCTAAGCAAAGTGTCTAATTTCAGCAATGAAATTTTCTGATGATCCCTTCAAGACACATGAGTTGCAAAATGTACTTGCGAGTAATAGAATGACTCAATCTAATACACAAAATTGTTGACTGTTAGCCAAATAATTATAAAAAAATGTCTGTCCAAAAAACATGATGATTTTGGTTTTAAAACAGTTGATCTTAAATCGTGTTTCTGACTGTAATTAAAAGATAGAACTGGTTTTCTACTGAGAACATTATTAGCATATGTTAATAAAACCTTAACATGAGAAGATAAGAGGATATGAACTCTTCTATCTCAGTAACAGTAAACACATATAATTCAACTAGAAGTTGTTTGGGGTCACTGAGGTACACAGCAAATACTAAGATTAAATCTTTGTTCTCAGGATACTTAAACTTGACATGAGCATTTTAAATTATAAGGCAGAATCAGCATGAATGATAGAATTTATAAGAGCTGTGAGAATTTGAAGAAAGATGAAGCTATATCTCTTACATTTTAATTAAACTTACAGATTGAATAACTAATTTTTATGGACCTGAGTTTTTATGTAAGTGCATGACAAAACTGTAGAATATGCATAAAATAGATGCTTCATTGAACCAGGGATATATTGTGAGTATTATAAGAAACCTCACTCTCTTACAGAAAGATATGAATTTCCTGCCAACTGTGCATTTCAGAAGCTTGTTGATAAAGTATTTTCCAACATTTTCTCTTTATCCAAATATAAATTCTGTGGGGACTGCCATCCATTATCATCTATTACAAAAGGAACAAAATTAAGTCACAAATATTAGTAGTTGAGTTACAAGTGACAGAAGACATAATTCAAAATGGCCAGTGGTAGGGGTAATCCCCCCTGAATCACATGATAAAAATGAGAGATGGAGCCTTTGCTAAGGGTACTTCTAGAAAAGTTAGAAATAAGTATTATGCATAAACAGGAGAGCTCCATTGTAGCAATACAGAGCCAAAGCCACATTAAAGACTAACACCTTTCTAAAAACTTTCATGAGTCACAGAGATAAAAATTAGAGTAAGAAAATTATCATTTAACCAGAGTAAACTACTGCTCTAAGATGCCCTATTTAGGTCCATTCCTTTGAGAACGTCAATTTCTAATTCTCCTTTTTAAAAAGTATTTTGGACATATCTATTACCTACTGTTCTAGTTAGCTTTTCATATGCCTCCTTATAGACTGTTTCTGATATTCAAATTAGCATGATACATAAAAGATTTACCTACATATTTTTAAATAATCAACATAAATTTGAAGTTCTATCAGGGAACTAAAATTACATATAAATTCCTCTGACCTATTGTTCTTATATAAGAAATGGCTTATCTACTAATTAATACCTTTCAAGGTCTTCCCACTTATAGGGAGAATTCCTCAATCTATGTTATTTCAGGTAGAATACAACACAAATGATATTTTCATCTTTATCTAGGGAGGCCTGCAGTAGCTAATCTGAGGAAATGAAAATCTGTCATACTTCCACAATAACAAGTTTATAATCTGTAAAAGAAAGTGCTTCTGTGCGAATGCATATAGTATCTTCTCAACCTGAAAAATATCTTCCTATGACTGTCTTTGCACTAAATAGACAGAGCTACTTTCTCATTTCAACACTGACCATCTTTAGGCTTTAATCCCAGAGATGATACTCAATTTCTCAAATCAAATACATTTGAGTAACTAACTCTAGTTTCACAATTAAGCGTCCAAAATATGTCAAAATAATATTTGTAAAGGAGTGTTTTGCCATGATGCATAATCTTTGCTTTTATAATACTCTGTAAAATTCTATTTTAATTAAAATGCTCTCTGAGCTCCAACACAGCTTCCTTCACTTTTAAGATCTGTGAGTTCTCAGCAGTTGACCAAGGCTTTCCTATTCTAAGGTATCTGGAATTTCAGAGATCTGCTTGGAACAGTCAAACCAGAGGATATATTCACCCAGCAGGGCTAAGATGCCTGTGGGTGACAGTGTACTATCCACCCCAGTTAGGATTTATAAAGAGACAGCAGAAGCTGGAAATGGTCTTCTGGGGCAGGGGATGGCTAAACCTGGCTTGTCAAAAATTCTGAGAAAATAATTGATTTTTTGAGTCAGGAATTGATTTTTTTTTTTCAGGGTCAGAACAGAGGATGGACTCTACAAAAATGCCAAGTAGAAAAGGCAGAAATCTTTGGTCAGAAGATGGTAAAAGAAATGGATGGACTAGGAAGCAAATGCAATTTAACAGCCTGTTTTCAATGCTTTTCTTCTCTCTTTTTCTCTTTCTTTTTGCACAAATTCCCTCCAAAGTTTGGACAAGACCCCAGCATTGTATTCACATGGTCCTCTATTTTTGCACCATTTTCAAAGTTAGATATTTTGAGAGTAGTCACTTAAGACCCTGTTTCCCCACTCTGACTCCCCATCTACTTTGCCTCCCATCTGGTGCTACTGGAGTAGCTGTGGCCACCTTGGAGATCTATCTAAAGGGATATTGAGCAGTTGTGTTAACTTACGTCTGAAGGAAACTTGAAGCAGAATTTCCCAAATTTGGCTGCTACTAAAAATGTATGTGACATAGACAATAACAAGTTGTAAAACTGACAGAAACTTTTCTACATTAACAATAAAAAGCAAAAACACAAAATTCTGTGCTTCAAATCATGGCAGAGTAACAGGTTCCAGACATAACTTGTCATTAAAAAAAAAAGGGGGTAGGACTTCCCTGGTGGTCTAGTGGATTGAGACTCCGCCTGCCAATGCAAGGCACACAGGTTTGATCCCTCATCTGGGAAGATTTCACGCACCGTGGGACAACTAAGCCTGGGTGGTCACAACTACTGAAGCCCGTGAGCCCAAGAGCCTATGGTCTACAATGAGAGAAGCCACTGCAATGCAAAGCCCATAACTAGAAAAAGTCCATGTGCAGCAACCACAGCCAATGCAGATAAAAATAAACAAATTTTTGAGAAACCAACCATGTAACTGTAAAAAATGTATGGTGGAACTATTTCCAGGCATTAGATTACCAGCAGGCCTATAATTCTAGAGAGTGGGAAAGCACATGAGATGAAACCCACTGTTACCCTGGCTTTTGATCAGGGAGCAGCTTCCCATTATGAAGCTGGGAGCTGAGACCCAAGAAAAAAGCAGTGATCTTGCTGAGCTGAGGAAGCAGAGAGTGGAGAGCAGGTTTTCAGGTGGCTAGAATTTTTGCTCAGGACAACAGAAAGGTGGGAGCTAAACAAAGAAGCTATGTGAATTTAACTCAGATGAACATTATATCTACTACTGAGGGCAAGAATCTCTAAAAAGAAACAGAGTAGCCATCATAGACAACAAAAGAGTCAAAAATACAGTACTTGGATGCAGTCTCAAAAATGACAGAATGATCTCTGTTCATTTCCAAGGCAACCCATTCAATATCACAGTATCCAAGTCTATGCCCTGACCGGTAATGCTGAAGAAGCTGAAGTTGAATAGTTCTATGAAGACCTACAAGACCTTTTAGAACTAACACCCCAAAAAGATGTCCTTTTCATTACAGAGGACTGGAATGCAAAAACAGGATGTCAAGAAACACCTAACTAACAGGCAAATTTGGCCTTGGAGTATCAAACGAAGCAAAGCAAAGGCTGAGTTTTGCCAAGAGAACACACTGGTCATAGCAAACACCCTCTTCCAACAACACAAGAGAAAACTCTACACATGGACATCACCAGATGGTCAACACCAAAATCAGACTGATTATATTCTTTGCAGCCAAAGATGGAGGAGCTCTATACAGTCAGCAAAAACAAGACCGGGAGCTAACTGGCTCAGATCATAAACTCCTGATTGCCAAATTCAGACTTAATGAAGAAAGTGGGGAAAACCACTAAACCATTCAGGTATGACCTAAATCAAATCCCTTATGAGTATACAGTAGAAGTGAGAAATAGATTTAAGGGACTAGATCTGATAGAGTGCCTGAAGATCTATGGATGGAGGTTCATGACACTGTACAGGAGGCAGTGATCAAGACCATCCCCAAGAAAAAGAAATGCAAAAGAGCAAAATGGCTGTCTGAGGAGGCCTTACAAATAGCTGAGAAAAGAAAAGAAGCAAAAATCAAAGGAGAAAAGATATACCCATTTGAATGCAGAGTTCCAAAGAATAGCAAGGAGAGATAAGAAAGCCTTTCTCGGTGATCAATGCAAAGAAATAGAGGAAAATAATAGAATGGGAAAGACTAGCGATGTCTTCAGGAAAATTAGAGATACCAAGGGAACATTTCATGCAAAGATGGGCTCTATAAAGGACAGAAATGATATGGATGTAACAGAAGCAGAAGATATTAAGAAGCAGTGGCAAGAATACACAGAAGAATTGTAAAAAATAGATCTTCATGACCCAGATAATCACAATGGTGTAATCACTCAACTAGAGCCAGACATCCTGGAATGTGACATCAAGTGGGCCTTAGGAGGCATCACAGCAAACAAAGCTAGTGGTGGTATTAGAATTCCAGTTGAACTATTTAAATCCTAAAAGATGATGCCGTGAAAGTGCTACACTCAATATGCCAGCAAATTTGAAAAACTCTACAGTGGCCACAGAACTGGAAAATATCAGTTTTCATTCCAAACCCTAAGAAAGGCAATGCCAAAGAATGCTCAAACTACCGCACACTGCACACATCTCACACACTAGTAAAATAATGCTCAAAATTCTCCAAGCCAGGCTACAGTAATATGTGAACTGTGAACTTCCAGATGTTCAAGCTGGTCTTAGAAAAGGCAGAGGAACCAGAGATCAAATGGCCAACATCTGATGGATCATCGAAAAAGCAAGAGAGTTCCAGAAAAACATCTATTTCTGCTTTATTGACTATGCCAAAGCCTTTGACTGTGTGGATCACAATAAATTGTGGAAAGTTCTGAAAGAGGTGGCTATACCAGACCACCTGACCTGCCTCTTGAGAAACATGTATGCAGGTCAGGAAGCAACAGTTAGAACTGGACATGGTGCAACAGACTGGTTCCAAGTAGGAAAAGGAGTACGTCAAGGCTGTATATTGTCACCCTGCTTATTTAACTTATATGCAGAGTACATCATAAGAAACACTGGGCTGAAAGAAGCACAAGCTGGAATCAGGATAGCTGGGAGAAATATCAATAACCTCAGATATGCAGATGACACCACCCTTATGGCAGAAACTGAAGAGGAACTAAAAAGCCTCTTGATGAAAGGAAAGAGGAGAGTGAAAAAGTTGGCTTAAAGCTCAACATTCAGAAAACTAAGATCATAGCATCTGGTCCCATCACTTCATGGCAAATAGATGGGAAAACAGTGGAAACAGTGGCTGACTTTATATTTTTGGGCTCCAAAATCACTGCAGATGGTGACTGCAGCCATGAAATTAAAAGATGCTTACTCCCTGGAAGGAAAGTTATGACCAACCTAGATATCATATTGAAAAGCAGAGACGTTACTTTGCCAACAAAGGTCTGTCTAGTCAAGGCTATGTTTTCTCCAGCAGTCATGTATGGATGTGAGAGTTGACCTGTAAAGAAAGCTGGGCACCGAAGAATTGATGCTTTTGAACTGTGGTGTTGGGGAAGACTCTTGAGAGTCCCTTGGACTGCAAGGAGATCCAACCAGTCCATCCTAAAGGAGATCAGTCCTGGGTGTTCATTGGAAGGACTGATGCTGAAGCTGAAACTCCAATATTTTGGCCACCTGATGCAAACAGCTGACTCATTTGAAAACACCCTGATGCTGGGAAAGATTGAGGGCAGGAGGAGAAGGGGACGACAGAGGATGAGATGGCTGGATGGCATCACTGACTCAATGCACATGAGTTTGGGTAAACTCTGGGAGTTGGTAATGGACAGGGAGGCCTGACGTGTTGCAGTCCATGGGGTCACAAAGAGTCACTCACAACTGAGCGACTGAACTCAACTGAACTGAAACAAAGAAGTAGGTATCGGGTATCCGCATGGGTCCTTGGAGAAAGCTGGGTTGCACATGTGTGGGTCAAAATTCTGTGAGACCTAACAGACTTGTTAGGAATGGTTCCGAAGTCCAGAACTGAAAAGAGATGCCCAACAGTGTACAGTGCTGGGAGACTGAGTTCTGGGCCAAACAGAGTGGAGAGACTTTGCTAAGCATCACTGTCATTCACTTGAGACCCAGAAAAACTACACAGATGATTCATGCCACATGACAAAGGAAAAATATGCTCAAAAAGAGTGAAAGGATATCAGGCCCCAATCCATACGTGCATTAAGCAGAAAAGCTTCAAAATGAATCAGCAGAGTGTTTCAGTAGGTTGGTCAAACAGAGAGGTAGTGTTATCTGGAAGGCCTGGAATCAGTAATTGTCCACAAAGTCAGAGTTCAGCCATCAACAGGGTTCTAGTCCTGAGAAAAGTCTGAGAGAGTATGGTAGCATGCCAGGACCTGAGAAACACGCTGTTGCTATTTAGTTGCTAAGTCGTGTCCAAGTCTTTTGCAACCCCATGGATGGTAGCCCGCCAGACTCCTCTATGCATGGCATTTCCCAGGCAAGAATACTGCAGTGGGTTACCATTTCCTTCTCCATGCAATCTTCCTGACCCAGGGATGGAATCCACATCTCCTGCATTGACAGGCAGATTCTTTACCACTGAGCCACCAGGGAAGCCCCTGGGGAACATGACATATCAAAACAGCACTACCAAAAAAAAAAACAGCACCCCAGTCATGAGAACAGGACCCCAGGTAGGACAATCTAGGCTTAGGTAAGGATCAGACCAACAGCAAGTGGAACACTTTTGGAGGTAAAACTATTTTAGTACTTTCTGTCTCTGGTCAGATTTAGTTCTAGGAACTATGGGCAGGATTAACACTGTGGTTGGAAATTAAACAGTTCTTACCATGAGGACCTAGATAATAGAAGAAGATGGGGAAATCATACAATCAATGACAGCGGAAAAAATTTTGGTGACCATAAGTCTGGAATCAGAGAAGAGTATCAACCATATCTGGACAGGAGAGGCCTAAATGGAATAGGGTGGATGGAGAAGAAACTATGTAAGCACAGGCGGGCAAAGGTTGTGAGACCCTCTGGTTAGAGAGGACAGGCTGGAATTAGAAAGGAAACTTGCCTCCATTAGGATATTACCTTGTGGACCAGCCTGAGTTTTCTTCCTGCTGTTTAAAATGCACAGTCTTATTCCCAATTAGGACCATGTGTCACCTACAGACCAGGATAACAGTGACCATTATATACTTCTAAAATTACCAAGTATGTATGTGAAAGAATAGTTGTGTTCCCAAGGTGACATTGACACTTGCTAGATGGACATTGTTAATACAGTTCAAACAAATAATTAGCAATCAAAGGGAATATTTTTGCCACAGAGAGCAATCTAAAGCTGACTTCATCCAAATACCTTGGCAGTCCTAGGAAGTCAGGCATTAGGGATCTGCTCTGGTTCTTTCATGCCAGAAGCAGCCTTGCCAGTGATAATTACGAGACAGACTGGGCCAAACAACAAAGGAACAAACAAGCGAGTCTTGGTAACTAGGAGTTCTGCTCTGTGGGCCCTGCTCGTCACTCCTGTGGCAACAGAAAGTTTTGTGTTCATTTCTGAAAAACCCATACAGGAACAAAGAGTGGAAATAAGAGATAGAACTATGGTAAAGGAATAGATACAGTGAACAATTATCAATGAAATCATTATGCATGTGAAATTACAAGTAAATGAATTTTCTAAAATAATCACCAAGGTAGATAGATAAAAAAATGCATGCAAAACCCAATACCCTTCTAATATTAATGCTTCTATTTCTACCAACTTCCCATTCACGGCCTGATCTAGAATGTTATAGCCAGGTTTTCACTATTATATTTTGATAATTTATATTAATAATATTCTCTTTAAAATTTGTTCAGAAATGTATATTTTGATTGTTTGTAGTCATGATTACTTACATTATTCATATAACTGATTCTGCTACTCAGTGCCAGTACTCTTATAACTTCACCATTTTCAGTGTTTCTTTATTATGACAACGGTTTGTCAGTTAGAGAATACCTCTGGATGGAACTTGTGTACTACACTCATGAGCTGTGCATAATACACAGTCTCTTTCTGTTGCCACTGTACATCAAGGGCAGCATCTCTGCACGTGGGATCTTCAGTCATAATATTGTCATTGTCTCCCTACCACTTTAAATACTCCTTCAGCATTGCCATCTAGCGATGGAGACATCTGAAATCCACTTAATTTTTTTTTCTGTACAAATAATCTGATTTTTTCCTAGTTGGGTGTAAGATTTTTTTTTCTTATATCCTTTGAAATTCAGATATCTCAGCAGGAAGTGCCTAAATATCGGCTCCATTTCATTAATGCTTCCTGCTTCTCAGTGAGACTCTACCCTGCAGACTCAATGCTTTGTTCAGTTTAGGAAAGTTTTTACAGTCACAACTTTGACTGCTGAGTTTTTACCATTTGTTTTGATATCTCATTCATGTATCTGTTATGCCAGTTCTCCGTAATCTTTCATGATTCATCTTGGCTGTCATCATCTTCCTATCTTAATCGTCTCACTCTGTATCCTGGGAAAGCTTCCCAAACATGCATCTCACATCACTGATTCCATTTTTTGTGGGGTCAGTTTTCATCTCTATTATATCGAATGCATATTTTATTTCTCATATGGCAGTTTTTAGGTATCATCCTGATGTTTACTTACCTTGGTTCTGTTTTCATCTGTCTTTTATCTTATTTCCTCTTTGTTCTCTTGTTTCACAGCGTTCATGTTTTGAATTATTGAAATCATAAAACAGCCACTTTTAAAATTTACCTCCACATACTATAAAGTATTATTACTGTATTTGCACCTGTATTTGAAATGTTCTTCTCCTGTATGCCACAACATCTGTACATAGATTTCATAGTAGTACATATTATTTCCCTATTTATTCATGTTAGAAATCAGACATATCTTCCCTTGATTGGAGATGAGGGGTGGGGGAGAAACTCTTCATGATTTCCCTACTATCAACTTATATGCTTTTAAAACCTCCATCTCAAATGCAAATCTGGAAACTCTGGTTGGTTTGCATATCTCCTTAGCTGTGTTCTAGCACTTATCACGGAGAAGGCACTGGCGACCCACTCCAGTACTCTTGCCTGGAAAATCCCATGGATGGAGGAACCTGGTAGGCTGCAGTCCATGGGGTCGCTAAGAGTCGGACACGACTGAGCGACTTCACTTTCACTTTTCACTTTCATGCATTGGAGAAGGAAATGGCAACCCACTCCAGTGTTCTTGCCTGGAGAATCCCGGGGATGGGGGAGCCTGGTGGGCTGCTGTCTATGGGGTCGCACAGAGTCAGACATGACTGAAGCGACTTAGCAGCAGCAGCAGCAGCAGCACTTATCAATCATGCAACTTGTCTTTTCACTGACAGAGGGGCTCTAAATCTCTAAGATCCCATAGGTAACTGGAAATTTCTCCAGGGATATGGCAGAGCATTAGCCACGTATTCCAAATTACACACAGTATTATGAAAGCATATATTCTGTGATTATAATAACATTTAATTAGAATTTGTGACTGTATCTGCATTTAATCAAAAACTGTAGGCCATTAAGGATAGGACATAATCAAGACTCCTTCCTCTCTTACATTCTTTCCCCCTCTTGCTTCCACTGGTAAATACTGGAAAGAAACATTTTAGTAATCTGATCAATCAGATTCAGAGAGAATGATTAGACCACCATTGCTAGTGTAAGAAGTAACTACCGACTAAAAGCCTCATACATGTGGTAAATGTCTGCTTCCACTGATGGGAAAGTAAGTTTCCCTAGGGTTAGCTATCCCTGGACAGTCCCTGTAACTTTTTTCTCTTTCTCCTGTCCTTTCTTACAACTAGCCAGAGGGTAGTGAGATCCAAGATCCAAGTCTGGGGAAGAGTACTATCAATGGGAAAATGTAAGTCCATGTTCTAGCCTACCTGCCCACCTTCATGAATTTGGGATAAAATACCAGCTGATAATAAAGTAACAGATAATTATATCCCTGTCTCTTTAGAGCTGTATGAAGAGAAGAAGCAATGATTTAAGGCAGCATAGAGTTGCTCCTCTGTCTCTGTCCTATTTTTATCTAATATGCCCTCAGTTCCGTTCAGTTCAGTTCAGTTGCTCAGTCGTGTCCGGCTCTTTGCGATCCCATGAATCGCAGCACGCCATGGACTGTAAAGAAAGCTGAGTGCCAAAGAATTAGTGCTTTTGAACTGTGGTGTTGGAGAAGACTCTTGAGAGTCCCTTGGATTGCAAGGAGATCCAACCAGTCCATCCTAAAGGAGATCAGTCCTGGGTGTTCATTGGAAGGACTGATGCTGAAGCTGAAACTAATATACCTTAGTTTGTTCTAAATGTAGTGGAGAATAAGCAAATAATCATTTTTCAGTTGCTTAACCCAACTTGTATTTGTACTATTTTAACTCATATTTAAAAAGTTAGCAAGAAGTGGATAATATAAAAGGTGACCAAGAATAACTCCTATAAGAAGAACACTATAGAAGGCAACAAAAAATCCTGGTATTAGTTAGTTTTTAGTTGCTTGAATCTTCAGAGAAAATAACTGTTTATTGATTAAGTGATACTAAATTTTTCAAATTCTTTCTCAAACTTCTGCTAACATAATAACAATATTGTCTTAGCTATTCAAATTGTACATTTTTATTAATACATTTTTATCTTTCCTCAAATAATTATTTTTAATTACCAGCCCCTCCCACTCAGAATTAACAATTATAGCAACCATATAATATGTTTAATATTATACAATAATATAATTTTAGTTATGTATTATGCATAGACACACCATCAATTATATAGAAACTTAATAAGAGAGAAGTGTTTTCGATGCCCAGATACAGTTTCAAGAACTCTCCATCAATTTCAGTTTGCAAATACCAAATTCTTTTCCCTTTTCCCTATGATTATTCAAAATATATTTTCTGTAACATGACTCTTTCTGAGACACTTGTAGTATAAACAAGAATAATAAAGTTCCTAGTACATACTATTGTTTTAACTCATTATACCTTCTTCCTTATTTAAACTTGCAATAATTTAGAGCCCTTCCACATAAACAGAACTTTAGAAAGGACCACAGGTTTTTTTTCTCAGCTTGATTTCAAATGGATTATTAGCTCCTGTTTCTATAAATCCTGGAACCACATTCATAGTCACAACAGAGATTCTGACAGGCTCATATTCTGGAAGGCACAGGCCATGCCTACATTACTTTAGGTGATCCCTCTGTCACTTTTCTTCTTTCCTTCCCGGATTTTCCTGACTCCCAGAGTCACTTCTTAGTACTAGTTGGGTTTTTCCAAGGGTCCTTCCAATTCCCATCCCTCACTATATTTTATCACTCTATTATTTATCACTTACTATATGTGCCACAGGAGAATTACAAACATATTTTCATTTCATATAGAGGGTCTGCATTTACCTGAATAGAATTTGTGGGTTAGCAAAGTTGTTGGAGCTGTCACAATTACCTTTCACCACTCATAAGCCTCTTTTTTGTTAAAACACTGCATTTGTTACAGGTGTTGAAATGTTCAGTGAGTTTTTCTTTCTTCTGACTTTCTGCAGTCATTTATTGCAGTGATTTTGGGTGAAGTTAGCTTAGGGTAGGTATTTGTGGCAATAAAGCACTACCCTCTAGAAGATTTCCTACTTCCTCACCTGTTTATTCCTGCTCTCACATTGAGTACTGAAATGTAGTCGTTCTATATCAGAACAATTGTTCTCCCATTTATGATAAGCTAGTCTTTTTCAGAATATGACAGAGCCCATGTGAAAAGTTCTTGTAGGCAGAGTTTTAGACAGCTACAGTCTAAAAAGATTTCCCAAACACATTTCCAAGAAACCCAATGTTTCTGGCTATAACATTCGTACTTCTGAATACATTGTCGGTACATTCACAGTAAGTGACACAATATGAAATCTGTTTTTTCTTCTGAAGAGAGAAGAATGCTATAAATTCAAGAGTCATGTTTTAAGATGTAATACATACACACACATGCACACACACACACCTCTGTCTGTTTTGGTACTTACATTCTGTGCTTCAGATTTCCCTCAACTTCCAATGGGTTATGTCCTGCTAAACCCATCATAAGTTGAAAATACTGTAAATAAAAAATCCATATAATACATCTAACCTACCAAACATCGTAGCTTAGCCTAACCTACCTTAAATGTTCTCAGAACACTTACATTAGCTTCCATTTGGGCAAAATCATCCAACACAAGCCTAATTTATAATAAAGTGTTGGAAATCTCTGGTAATTTATCAAATGCTGTACCGAAAAACAGAATAACTATATGAGTTTGGAATGGTTCTAAGTGCATCATTGCTTATTCTAGTGATCACATGGTTGGCTCAGTGTGCAGCGGCTGCCCTGCCCAGCAAAATGAAGGAGTATCATAGCCCAGGATATGCCATATTGCTGGCCCAGGAAAAGATAAGAATCCAAAATCCGAAGTATGGTCTCTACTGAATCCCTCTCACACCATCATAAAGTGAAAAACTCAAAACAATCAAAATGTCCTAAGTTTGGGACAATCTACTTGAAACCCAGTCACCAGGAACTGCCCACATTCCAAACAAAGGGAAAATGAGCAAGTACATTATTAAAGAGATAAATGTAGAGAGACGCTAGATTTGTTCTCCTGTCCCAGTTCCTCAGTAGTCAGCTGGTGATCCTTCTGTGACCAGATAAATACACTGGAAGACATTCACCAATAAAGGTTTGTGAATCATACAGTCTTACATGTATCTCTTTAAGCTGTTTGTTGCCTTTTTGCTTCTTCAAAGAGAAAGTCACCAAACCTAAACCTCCCAACATGCCTGTTTTCATTCAACCTGACTTTATCACCTCTTTATCATGCATCTTGTGAATAAAGGCTTGACCCTATCCCAACTTCAGATTAGCAGCTCCCAAACTGCAGGAGTATGAAACTGGACTTGGTAAAATCTTTTTAATGAGTGAGAGGAATACTATTCACATAACAGCCAGCCAGCCAAGACTTGTCTTCTGATCTTTTATTTGACTGTGCTCTGTCTAACGCACCAAACTGACCCAGAGACCCAGACACCATTGGATATCAGAGACAGATAAAGAAAGTCAAAGAATCCAGCTAACCTAAAAAGTACTGACAAATCTAATAGACATCTTCCAGTTTCAGTAGCCATCACTGAATTCCTAAACTTTATTTTGGTGGTGGTATTGGGGTGGGGGGCTGGGGGAGGATAGGGTCAAATTACTGCTTTCAACAACCCCATCCCAGAGTGCATGCTCATTAGAAAATGAAAGATTTAGCCTTGTTTTCTCTCCAAATTTTAATACACTATGCTTTTTAGATTTACAAAATACCAACACAGATGATTGAAAGTAAAAGAGAGAGATTATCATAAATTCTTATCTCTTAACGAAGCCTTGAAAGAAGCAGCTCCTTGATGGCTATATGAGGATTTAATTTTCAGTGATTCAGACCAGGCAGTATGGTGTAATAGCAAGAATACTTGTTATAAAAATAGTCTGGGGTTTGAATAATGCTGTATAATTTGCTGACCTCATCATGACATCTTTTGAGCTTCATATTTTCCTTTATATTATGAGGTCGCTAACTATCCTTTATTTTATAATTTAAATGGTCTGTTGACTAGATGGAAGGAAAGAGACAGGAAGAAACCAAAAATTATTCACAGTTTAGATTCTGCATATGTGCATGATTCAAAAATTTATTTTGTTGGGCTCTTTTTCTTTAGAATGAGTCATTTGGATAATTTCCTGTATGGTTTGCAATGAATAAACTCAGTCCAGTTACCTGCCATGTTTGTGGAAAAGCCTAGTATTCTGAAAATAACTTTAAAAAAAACTCAGCAGAAGCCTCATAGATCAGGGAAGAAAATAGCATGAATGTGATTTATCTCCTTTTAGCCACAAGACAAAATGCAATTTAACAATGAATTAGCAAAATTTAGATAGCAGAAGATATAGGACATAATTATTAGGTGAAGTCAACATTAGCAGAAACACCAAATTGGCCGAGTTCACTTGGTTCAATGGAAATAATAAGTAAGAAGAAGATAGCTTCAAAGGATCATGTGTAGGAAGAGACTTTTATACCTGATTAGTTATGGAGGGAGGTACAGAGGAGTATCAGTCCCATAGCCACCACCACCCTTAATTCACATGTGAATTTATGTCCTATTTTTGTGTAGTAGGCAGAATAATGGTCCCCCAAAGATGTCCATATCTGAATCTCTGAAACCTGTGAATATGTTATTTTACATGGTAAAAGGGGACTTTGCAGCTGTGATTAAGCATTTTGATGTGGGAGATTAGCCTGGATTATACAGTTGGGTCTAATGTAATCAAAAGTGCCCTTGTAAAAGGGTGATAAATGGGTCACAGCCAGAGAAAATGTGATTGTGAAAGCAGAGGTTCACAGTCAGAAAAATATTTGAAAATACATATTATACTAGCTTCCCTGGTGGCCTAGGTGGTAAAGCATCTGTCTGCAATGTAGGAGACGTGGGTTCAATCCCTGGGTTGGGAAGATCCCCTGGAGAAGGAAATGGCAGCCCACTCCAGTACTCTTTCCTGGAAAAACCCCAAGGATGGAGGAGCTTGGTAGGACATGACTGAGCAACTTCACTTTCATTTTCATTATATTAGCTTTGAAGATAGAGGAAGGGTGTCATTAGCTATGGAACACAGGTATCCTTTGGAAGCTGAAAAAGGCAAGGAAATGGATTCTCCCAGAGCCTCCAGAAAAAGCACAGCCTGACCTACACTTTCATTTCAGTCCAGTGAAATCCATTTCTGACTTCTGACCTCCAGGCTTGTAAGATAATAAATCTGTATTGTTTTAAGTTACTAAATTTGTGGTTTTCCTTTATAGCAGCAATAGGAAATGAATATACCTTGTTTCCCCAACCACTCATTCATTCCTGTTCCAATTGATCCAATACACAGCAACAAGTTAACCTATCTAAAAAGTCATTTTTATCATAACACTTCTCTGTTCAAAATCTTCAGTGATCGCTCAATTCTCAATTGAAAACATTCATTTCCATGTTGGAAGACTTAAAACTTCCCACCATTCTGGGGAAGTATTTCCATTTTAAAAAAAATTCATTGAGGTGAAAACTTAAATTTTAAGAGTACAATATATTATTGCTGATTACATATATAATACTGTACATCATATCTTCACAAGTTATTTATCTTATTTAACTGAAATTTAATGTTGATTAAGGTTTCCTATTTCCTTCTCTCCATAGGCCCTGGGAAACAACATACCAGCCTTTGAGTTTATAAATTTGACTATTTTAAATACCTTCCTTTTCTCCTCTGGCTTGTGCTTTTCTTTTCTCAGCTATTTGTAAGGAGAAATATATATATATTAAAAAATGGTCAATGCAAAGAAATAGAGGGAACAATAGAAAGCAAAAGACTAATTTTCTTCAAGAAAATTAGAGCTAACAAGGGAATATGTCATGGAAAGATAGGCATCATAAAAGACAGAAAGGTATGGACCTAACAGAAGCAGAAGATACTAAGAAAAGGTGGCAAGAATGCACAGAAGAACTATACAGAAAAGATCTTCATAACCCAGATAACCACTATGCTGTGATCACTCACCTAGAGCCAGAAATCCTGGAATATGAAGTCACATGGGCCTTAGGAAGCATCACTATGAACAAAGCTAGTGGAGGAGATGGAAATCCAGTTGAGCTATTATAAATCCTAAAAGATGATGCAGTAAAAGTTCTGCACTCAACATGCCAGCAAATTTGGAAAACTCAGCAGTGGCCATGGGACTGAAAAAGACCAGTTTTCATTCCAATCCCAAAAGGCAATGACAAAGAATGCTTAGACTACCACACAATTGCACTCATCTCACACTCTAGCAAAGTAATGCTCAAAATTCTCCAAGCCAGGCTTCAACAATACATAAACTGTGAACTTCCAGATGTTCAAGTTGGATTTAGAAAAGGCAGAGGAACCAGAGACCAAATTGCCAGCATCCGATGGATCATCGAAAAAGCAAGAGAGTTCCAGAAAAACATCTATTTCTGCTTTATTGACTATGCCAAAGCCTCTGACTGTGTGGATCACAATAAACTGTGAAAAATTCTGAAAGAAATGGGAATACCAGACCGCCTGACCTGCCTCCTGAGAAATCTGTATGCAGGTCAGGAAACAACAGTTAGAACTGGACATGGAACAACAGACTGGTTTCAAATAGGGAAAGGAGTACATCAAGGCTGTATATTGTCACCCTGTTTATTATAACTTATATGCAGAGTACATTGTGCAAAATGCTGGACTGGATGAAGCACAAACTGGAATCAAGATTGCCAGGTCAAATAGCAATAACCTCAGATATGCTGATGACACCACCCTTATGGCAGAAAGCAAAGAGGAATGAAAGAACCTCTTGATGAAAGTGAAAGAGGAGAGTGAAAAAGTTGGCTTAAAAATCAACATTCAAAAAACTAAGATCATGACACCTGGTCCAATCACTTCATGGCAAATAGATGGGGAAACAGTGGAAACAGTGACAGACTTTACTTTCTTGGCCTCCAGAATCACTGCAGATGGTGACTGCAGGCATGAAATTAAAAGACATTTCTCCTTGGAAGAAAAGTTATGACCAACCTAGACAGCTTAATAAAAATCAGACATTAATTTGTCAACAAAGGTCCATCTATCAAGGCTATGGTTTTTCCAATGGCTGTGCATGGATGTGAGAGTTGGACTATAAAGAAAGCTAAGCACTGAAGAATTGATGCTTTTGAACTGTGGTGTTGGAGAAGACTCTTGAGAGTCCCTTGTACAGCAAGGAGATCCAACCAGTTCATCCTAAAAGGAAATCAATACTGAATACTCATTGGAAGGACAGATGCTGAAAGTGAAGCTCCAGTACTTGGGCTGCCTGATGCAAAGAACCGACTCATTGGAAAAGACCCTGATGCTGAGAAAGACTGAAGGCAGGAGGAGAAGGGGACAACAGAGGATGAGATAGTTAGATGGCATCACCAACTCAATGGACATGAGTTTGAGCAAGCTCTGGGAGTTGGTGATGGACAAGGAAGCCTGAGGTGCATGGGGTCACAAAGAGTCAAACACAACTGAGCATCTGAACTGAACCAGTTTTAAATACCTAACATAAGTGGAATTATACAGTGTTTGTTTTTCTGGGTCTGGTTATTTCATTTAGGTTAATATCCTCACAGCTCATTCATGTTGTCAAATATCACAAAATTTCCTCCCTTTTAAAGGCTGAATAGTATTCCATGGTGTGTATATACTACATTGGCTGTATGCATTCTTCTCTCTATACACATTTAGTTTGTTCCCACATCTTAAGTCTTTCTAGTAAGTCTTCAATGAGCATATGTGTGCTATTATTTCTTTGAAACCCTATTTTAAATTCTTTCATATATTATATGTATGTACAGACATACACAGAGTGAAGCAAGCATAGCTAGATCATATAATCATTCTAACTGTAATTTTTTGAGGAATCTTAATACCATTTTCAAGAGCAGTTGCACCATTTTGCTTTCCCACTAACAATGCTCAAGTGTTTCTTCACATCCCTGCCAACACTTTGTCTTTTTGTTTTCTTGATGATAGTAATCCTGGCAGGTATAAGTAGTTATATATTTGTAGTTTTGATTTACATTTCCTTGATGATTAATGAAGACAATTTTTTCATATATCTATTGGCCATCTGTGTGCCTTCTCTGGAGAAAAGTCCATTCAAGTTCTTAGACCATTTTTTAAATCAGATTAATAGATTTTTCTGTTATTGAGTTGTAAGAGTTTCTCATAGGATTAACCTCTTATTAAATATTTTCTCCCAGTCTATAGGTTGACTTTCCAGTCTTGTTTCCTTCACTGAGCAGCCTTTTAGTTTGATGTAGCCCCACTTTTTAATTTTTGCTTTTATCACCTGTGCTTTTGGTATCATAACCAAGAATCAGTACAAAGATCAATCTCATGAAGGTTTCTCTCTATGTTATCTTCTAGGAGCATTACAGCTTCAGGTCTTAGGTTTTACTCCTACTTTAACCCATTTTGTACTGATTATCTGCTGTATCTTGTTAAAATAAAGGTCCAATCTCATTATTTAATGTGTGGATAGGTGGCACCAGTGGTAAAGAACCCACCTGCCAATGCAGGAGACATAAGAGACATGGGTTCAACCCCTGGGTCAGGAAGATCCCCTGGGGGAGGAAATGGCAACCTAGTCCAATATTCTTGTCTGGAGAATCCCATGGACAGAGCAGCCTGGTATGCTACAGTCCATAGGGTCACAGAAAGTTGGACACAACTGAAGCAATTTAGCATGCATGAATGCATCCACTTTGCACAACACTGTTTGTTGAAGAGACTTTTATCTCCCCATCATGTATTCTTGGCACCCTTGTCAAAAATCAACTGACTATACACTTATGGACATACTTCTGGATTCTATTCTGTTCTCTTGGTCTATATGACTGTCATTATGCTAGTACCACGCTGTTATGTTTACTGTAGTTTCATAATATATTTTACATCAGGAAGTATGATGTCTCCAGGTTGCTCTTTCTCAGGTTTGATTTGGCTGTTCTTGGGCTTTTGTGGTTTCATGTGAATGCCCACAGCTAACGTCATACTCAATGATCAAAATCTGAAATATTTTTATCTAAGATCATGAATAAGGCAAGAATGTGCACCCTGGACACTTCTATTTAATACAGTACTGGAAGGTTTAGCCCCAGCAATTAGACCAAAAAAAGAAAAAAACTTAAAGTCATCCAAATTTAAAGAATTAAAACTATCCCTGCTTGAAGATAGCTTGCAGATATCCCTGCTTGTCATCTTACATATGATCTTATATATAGAAATTCTTAGACTTCTTTAGAAAAAAACTGTAACAACTAACAAATGAATTCGGTAAATTTTCAGGATACAAAATCAACATACAAAAATTCACTGTTTCCATACATTAGATGCAAACTATCTGAAAAGGAAATTTGGAAAACAATCCCATTTACAATAGTACCAAAAAGAATGAAATACTTAGGCATACACTTAACTCAGGAGACGAGAGATTTATATACTGAAAACTACAAACATTGACGAAAGAAATCAAAGAAGGCACAAATGGAAAGGCATCCTATGGTCACAAATTAGAAGACTTAAAATTTTTCAGATATTCAAGCTACCCAAAGATATCTACAGACTCAATTTAGCCCCTATCAAAATCCCAAAGTAATTTTTTTTTTTTTGCAGAAACGGAAGTCATATTTCTTAACACTATCACCAACCATCCTCCCAAATTTAGGCATCAGTACTGATTTGCACAAATCTTTATTCCAGCTAAACAAAGAAAGAAAAATAAATGTCTGCCTTCTTTAAGCTATCTGCTATACACAAGAATATGTCATCCTAACTAGTACAATTGGCATACCTATAGCTGCTTTACAACAAGTTTATACCAGCATAACCATGCTGAATATTAAATTAGGAAATTCTATTATATGGGTTATTGAGACAAGTTCTACCTAAAAATGCTGTATAGTAGTATCAGAGGCAGGAAATTCACCCTCTGAGTCTTGCTGGTACAAACTTGGGCAACCCCCAATGTATTGCTGAGTGGACAAAACTAGCATTAGCGACAGTGTCAGAGTCATGCTCTGGGCCCAGCTGCTATTTTGGAAGAGCCAACATTTGCAGAGGCAAAACTGTAGAGTACACAAGAGGTGTTATAGCACTGGTGGCAATATTATCATGACTTTTGTAAATTCAGACTCTCCACACATACAGAGTAGCCAGTCACCTCTGAGATGTAGCCAGTCACCTCTGAGATGCTAAAGGTTAAGGTGCCAGAAATATTCACTATGATTTTAATTAAGTCATTGAAAAAGTACATGCTTCCCAGAATCAAATCAGACCAGGGCAACATTTAGTCAGTAAAAGCTATGACAAACAAAAGATCAAGCTACTCATTTCTAAATAAATCAACAACTGATTGAAAATTATTAAACTAGATGAATAATTTATCCGAGTAAATAAGCAGTTACATGATCTTATACATTTTAACTTAGAGAATAAAAAGAATTTTAAATGTGTTTTACTTATTTATTCATTTATATTGCCATAGCAGCTGTAGCATATTTTGAAGATTACCACAAACATCCTCAGATAGAAGCAAATCTTACACAGTTAGAATTTTGTAAAAGGAGCTGCTTTTCTAC
Source organism: Odocoileus virginianus (assembly GCF_023699985.2). NCBI lineage: Eukaryota > Metazoa > Chordata > Mammalia > Artiodactyla > Cervidae > Odocoileus > Odocoileus virginianus. Next base: position 19,785,552 of record NC_069704.1, read on the forward strand.
TTTTCAGACACTGGACACCAAATTCTTGACTATGATTACCACATACTACCTATCCAGTGATGGTTTACCTATCTGTAAAAATACCTGAGAGGTATTTCACTTTGGGACATCATATTTTTTAAAATAAGACACACATGGGGAAATGACATCACTAAGAATACCAAAACACATGCAATAAGTAAAGAACTATAAAGAAATCACAATAAACGTAAACTACAAAACTCCGATCAACATTTACTCATAACCCATCTTTAGCAGGAACCTGGTGACATCATTACATTAGCTGGCTATTGTTAAGGGAAGTGTGTCTCTTCTAGCTTGTCTACTATTTTTATTTCACCATAATGATTCACTGATGTTCCTTCACATTTTAAATCTTAATAATTAATGTTGGAGCTTGTTCAATTTATTGTATCAAGGACTTAATAATGGAAGAGAATTCTGTCTCCTCTCCATTGTTTTTTTTGTCAAACTTAGTTAGACAGTTTTTGTCTATTGTATCTTTTAAGATTTTTCTTTCTCTCAATATCATCTGCATAATTGTTTCCCCCAGTTACTAAGAGCAGTGGTTCTCAAATATGGCCCACTGCACCAGAATCACTAGAGAATTTGTTAAAAATTCAAATTCTAGGTGAGGCCTAGAAAACTATAGTTTAATAAGGTGTCCAGGGCTTCCCTGGTAGCTCAGATGGTAAAGAATCTGCCTGCAATGCAGAAGACCCAGGTTCAATCCCTGGGTCGGGAAGATCCCCTAAAGAAGGAAATGGCAACCCACTCTAGTATTCTTGCCTGAATTCCATGGACAGAGGAGCCTGATGGGCTAAAACCCATGGGATTGCAAAGTGGGACAAGACTAAATGACTAATGCTTTCATTTTTCACAATGTGTCCAGACTCATAAACAAAAGCACAGTCAGTTTTGGGAAACTCATTAGAGCAAATTCACCCTTGCTACCTGAACCAGCAGAGGCCGAGCCACTGCTCTTTTTATCTTTCTTAAGTTCTTTGGGATATTCTTGTTACTACAACTGACAGATGTGAAATGGGAAAGGGTCCAAAAATCTCACTCCAAATTTTGATAAACAGATGTATTTTCTAGAATGAAACATGACACTAATTCAATCTGGAAAAGTTTAATCTCTAAGAGGCAGAAATTTTTATTCCATGTTTCTTCCTCAGAAACATCATCATACCTCCTGTAGTATCAATTACTTCACCTTTTACATTTATTCTCAGATAACTGACTTACATAACTCAGGGAAAGAACAATGGAAAACTATTAGGAAAACTGTTGAATAACCAAATTAAAGCATGAAGTATGATGCCCAAGCACTGATGAGGGCAGTGATCTTTAGACAGAAGCAAAAGGGAAAGTTTTGAATTCTAACCAAATTTGAGCAGTCAGGTGTGAAATCTGGGGTCAAAGAGGGGAACGGGTCAGACACCCAACAAGTCCTGCAAAGTAAGTCTTAAAACAGAAGTCTGAGGTCAGAAGAAACAGGAAAGAGTTAATGATTTTAGGCAAGACTGGAGAGCTCAGCAGAATCTTGAAGGTCAAGGCAGGTACAGAATCCAACAGCATAGAGAATTTGAAGCCACAGAATTCATGGGTAGAAACAGTAAGGAAGCTCTGAGCCTAAGGCAGTGAGTGATTTTTCTCTGCTCATGTCATTTTCTACCTCCTGTTAGATACATGTGGCCCTGAAACCATAGGTGTGTGATCACTGACAGATGCTCACAGACCAAAAGGTACAATATGTACCCAATTGAAGTAAGGGCAGAAGTGTGACAATTACTGGTTGCTTTTAAATGTTAAAAATGCCCAGCAGGCAATTTATTCTACTGTTTATTCATTCCTCCCCTCCACCTCACAATGTACAAGGCAAGCTCTGGTCCCAGCATGCTGTATGTTTACAATGCAAAAAAGACCTCAGCAAATCTTTCATCTCAAGTCTTTCAGGCAGCTTAATTCCTCATTAGCTTTCATAAAGGCCAATTCAGTAGGTCAAACTCTGTTGTAGAAATTAAAGTAGTAAAACCAGTGAAAGATTCTTTATATCCACCTGAATAAGAAAATTGAAGTTGCTGGTGGGAGCCATGGAGTACTCAACTTTCACAACAATGTAGGATTAAAAAAAAGAAAGCTTTTAAAGTGTGATATTGTGTAACTCATTGAATATCTCTAGGCCTCAGTGTCTTCCATTATAAAATCAAAGAGGGTAGCACCACCTAGAACATTTCATGATTATGTGATGAGGTCAAAGTAAGTTAACACACAACAAAGCATCTGGAAGAAAAGCACTTTTAATATTATTATTAATTTTATTAATTATATTCATTATGTCTTTGGCCAGTATCTTATTTTGGCTAAACATATTTATAGGAGTATCCAATTGCAAATACTCACATATTGATAACACAGAGAGCAAAAACATTCCTAAAAACGATCAAAAATTTGTTATGCAATTTTTAAAAAGAAGACAGTAAGAACCAGGACAGGAGAAAATACAGTCAAGATTTAACACTGCTTCTTATTTTCATGTGTATTTTCTTCTTTTTAATTGCACAAAAACATTAGAAGTAATTTTAAGTAGTGGTAAAATGATACCAATTGATATTTGTATCTAAGTACATGGTCAGCTCTGCTTTTGATAAGCAAATTCCCAAGGAACATAAGGAGGTAAAAGTAAAACATGATAAAGAATCATGTTATTCCTGCTAGACCTCTATTCCACACTCCCAACTTAGGACTCTATTGAACTAGTGTGAGCCTTGAGAAGAACGTCTTCTGCCACATCCAAATGATTTTGAGAGGCTCAGGACCAAAGATAGGCTGAAAGACTTTCCTTATTTCTATATCTATGGTCAAACAAGTCTCCATATTCTTACCTCTTACCTCTCCAATGCAGGTAAAAGCCAAGTACAAATAAAGAGAGAAGCTAGAGAATTCGTGCCAGTGCCTTGAGTATCGCAGGTGTAGTTTACACACTCAGACACACTCAATGCTTCCACAAGCAGAGATGTAGCTCACATGCAGGAAAAAGAAAAATTAAACTGAGAAATGACAGCTGAAAGTGTTCAATCCTTAGCCTTTTCTAAACTCTATTTGCTGCACTATTGATATTCTATATAAAATAGGTAACTAATGAGAACATATGATATAGCACAGGGAATTGTACTTAATGCACTTTGGTAACCTGAATGGGGAGGAAGTCCAAAGAGAGGGGACATATGCATATGTGTGACTGATTCATTTTGCTATGTGGTAGAAACTAATACAACATTGTAAAGCAACTACACTGCAATAAAATCTAATTAATAAAAAAGACAGTTCATTAAGGACTGTCACTTGAAAAACAGGTGCAATGAGCCCACCTGTAAAATTAGTTTCTATGCATATCTCTCTGGTAACAATAAAAACAGATTGGGCATTTAGGCACTGGCTATTCATTTTTTGTAGATACGCTTCTCTTCTATAATTAAAAATTTCTCCATGTATTAAAAAACTAAATGCTGTAAGTAAAAAGAATATGTATTGCTATACATAAAATTCTACACCCGAATATATGCAACGTATCCTCCTTAAGTGTTCACGAAATAGTCGTAAAAACTGATTATGTGTTCAACCACTAAGCAAACTTCAATAAATACCAAAATTTAGAAAGAATACAGGCAACATTCTCTGATAATGACAAAACCAAGAACAAAAATTCCTCCAGCTGGCATGTTACACTAGTGCTTCTCATCAATATTTCTGTTGTTTCTACTTTCTGTCATTCCATGATGCAACAGGATTGTGTTTCCCTACACCCTTGAATGTAGGCATGATGTTGTGACTTGAATTAGCCAATTAAGTACTTAAGGTGCTATTCTCTATTCCTCTCCTTCATGTGCTGCAGTGACTGGCAACATTTCAGATGGTTCTGAGTGAGCATTAATGGAGCACAGCCCTTGACTGACACTAATGGACTACGAAGTTAGTGCTAATCTATTCTGAATTGAAGGGAACAAACCTTGGATTAAGGTTAAAAGCCCAAATTAAAATTATAGAATATATACAGAAAAAAGATAACAAAAACATTGTATATCAAAAGCTATGAAAACACACCATGTTGAAAGTTATGCTTTAAGTACACATAGAACTGTTTAAGAAGAGCCTTTCTTCTATAGTATTGCCATTAATGTGACCCAGTTTCAAAACTCAGAGTATCCCTACCTCTTCCAAAATTCACATTTCCAGGATTTAAAGTCCAATTGGTCCAGCTTCAGGCAGCTATAGAACCAAAACTGTGGGACTCAATAGCACAGACACAGCCTCATAAGCTTTTGAAGCCCTCCACTGTGTTCCGAGGCCACTTCCAGAGGGGGAAAATTATTATTATAATACATTTCACCACTAGGCCACCTGCTGCCTACAATGAGTCAACAGTCTAGAGTCTGGACTTGGCAAACAGTGGCGCCAAAACAGAGCTACTAAGTGGAAGATAACTACATGATGTTCAGTCGTCTTCCATGAGAACATCCTTGGCATTAGTTATCCATGACAGGGTTATCAGCTGAATATGAAAGTAAAACAACATACACGGGAAAATGTATGCTCTAAGTCAGTTTCTGCCAGAACTGTCAGGAATTCTAAACTGAGAGTCTATAAACTGATCAAGCTCAATTATAATTCTATGTACATTCCATGTGAAGAGACTTTGTGTTTGTGGAGATAAATATAAATAACCTGCATTTCTTTGAATTAATCAGGCAGGTCATTTTGTCCCAGCTTTGCTTGGCATGATTGCATGTCCTAACTCCCACAATCACCACAAAATCTGGCACAGGTTTTCCAAGCTTTCTTTCTCGTCCTCTCCATCCAGACAGAGTATTTGCATCTAACTTGCCTCTTGCCTTTGATGGGACAAAAGCCAATTTAATTCGGCAAAGCCCACTCTTTAAGCAGCTTCCAGAGCAGAATATGTACTCCAAAAGGAGTCATGAACATCATCAGTCCCTCTTCAGCAGCAAGAGCAAGGGGAGAAAGATCATCCAGATGGTTATGCTGGAAGTCTTTTCTCTCTTCTGGACCTACCCAGGGATGGATTTCGGATCAAATGAATGCTAGTGGACCCCTTTCAAGGCATTAAATGTAATTAGTTGTTAATTATTATCGTTTAAGGACTCTGCTGAGTGGCTATCAGGGCACCATCTGGACAGTTCATCACATTCACTGGGGAAACCCTGAAATCTCCATCCAAAACTGTGTGTCACTTGAAGACATTTACAATACTTGTCAAAAATCCTTGTATCCAGTGGGAAACTTGTTCACAGATAGCTGATATTAAAGACAGAAATGCTCTTTCTGTGGGTCAAAATTCCACTTTATAATATTTGTACTTTAAAATATCCAGTCTTGAATGAGGATAAAGAGTAGCATGTTTTCTTACATCTTTAACAATACTGTATATCATTTGTGGCATGTGGTTGCAAACAACAGAAAATGACATCATAATCTGAAGCTGCACGAGAATTTATTGCAATGATATCAGAAGACTGGAGGGCCAAAACTTGACAGGTACCAAGTGAGTTCTGGAAGGCTATGCAGAAGATAACCAGGGAAGGGCACAATGCTGTCATCATATTATGATGACAATCATATATCATCTATGATAGCATCATATTATGCTATCAAGTGCTCAAGATTCAAAGTCCTACAAAATAATATCTGTTGGCCAAGCCTGTTTTATCAGTATAAAAAGATAAAGGAGTCATATCTCCTTCAGTTCATATAGTAGGAGATGAGTATTGCCTTCAAGTAAAAGGTCTCCAAATTAATATGACGGTACAATTAGAAGCTTGCCTAGAAGGTTAACATCCCCAAATGGAGAATATAAACTAAATTAACTTACCACATATCAAATGCCTCTTTGACAGCTAAAAAAGAAACCTATTTTCCAATTATATTTGGAAAATGAGTCAAACATTAACCAAATTTATATGCACATTCTACTAAGAGGTTATTATAGGGAAATATTGGCAACTGTAGATGAAGTACTTTCCTTGGCTTTTAAGACTAATATAAAAAAAAAAAATGCTCTTCTCCAAGATAAAATACTGGCTCAGTTGGCCATTTTCAAAATCTAATGATATTTTTATAGGTTCATTAATTTTTGTATTTATTTATTGCCTAGGCATCTATTAAATTACTTGCATGTCACCATATAACGTGATGGTGAATGGACACAAAATAGTACTTAGTACTGTCTCTACTTAGTCTAACTGGGAAACTAATATATATCTAACTAAAACAATTAGTAAACAAGATAATACGAATAACATGATTTGATAAAAGTCATTTCAAATCACATATATTCTCAAACAAGGACCTACTCATAGCACAGGGAACCACAGTCAATATCTTATAATAACCTCTAATGGAAAGAACACCAAAGGCAGAATGCCAAAGAGTTGATGCCTTCAAACTGTGGTGCTGGAGATGACTCCTGAAAGTCCCTTGGACAGCAAGGAGATCAAACCAGTCAATCTTAAAGGAAATCAACCCTGAATATTCACTGAAAGGACTGATGCTGAAGCTCCAGTATTTTGGTAACCTGATGCAAACAGCTGACTCATTGGAAAAGTCCCTCATGCAGGGAAAGATTGAGGCCAGAAGGAGAAGACATCAGAGGATGAGATGGCTGGATGGCATCACTGATGCAATGAACATGAACTTTAGCAAACTCTGGGAGATGGTGAGGGACAAGGAGGCTGGCATGCTACAGTCCATGGGGTTGCAAAGAGACATGACTGAACAACTAAACAACAACAACAAAAATAATGGAAAAGAATCTAATATATATATATAACCAAATCCATTTGCTGCATACCTGAAATATCAAAAATCAACTATACTTCAGCAAATTAAAAAACTGAAGACAAAGGAAAAAAATTATATATCCTGATGCTTACTTAATACTCAATTATTGACAGGGTCTTTTTAGGCCTAGAAAATAGATATGGCAGGAAAGCCAATTTTGTCCTTCCCATCTGCTATGTAATATGCCCAGATGTTACAAATTTGCTCCTTTTACCAGTTATGTAGGTATATCTTATCCAGCTCTAGAAACCTGTATGTTCCTTCTATTTCATCTTGTAAACTCTAGTCTATCCTTCCAGATTCAGCTCAGACATACCACCTGTAGGAAGAATTTCCTGATGCACACTTCCCAGATCTTCAATCTGTGTTCTGAACATCCTGTAGTATGTGGTCTTAATGGCACCAGAGCCTAATCACTCAGGAAACTTATCCCCACCCCTGTTCCCCTACTTCACTTCATCTCACCTACCTTTTGAAAAGGAGGAAGAATAACAATGGAGGTCAAGGACCAAATGGAATTCTTAGGGACATACATGTGACCAGAACCATGAATGATAGAGTTGGGGGGTCAGGGTGGTGAAGAAAAGGATTGTTAAAAGAATTTGATGAGAAAGTGCTGACCTTTAGCGACTTGGCAGCACCTAGAAGTTCTTATCAAGTTAAATAATACCCCTCAGTAGATTCCAATGTTTCCCTTCTTTAGCATGCTTAGCTGACTAGTTATCAACTGCACTGTGGCAAGACTTGTGGACTGGTATTATTGTTGTATCTCAGTGTGGAATAGATAGGTAAGGTTCAGGCTCCGCACCTCTATGACAAAATCAGAGTAACACTGGAAACTATGGTAAATATTCCTGCGAAACAGATGTTATCAACCACAGTCATCCATGAATTTAACAGAGGTTTAATATAAAGACTAAATAGGATAAAAGAGGTAAAAAGGCAAAACGTAAACAGTAAAGTATCACAGAAATGGCAACTAAAAGAAGTAGACACTCCCCTAGGGTTCTAAGAACCTCTTAGAAGCTTAGAAAAAAGATCCTGAAGACCTGGATGCACATCTCCAAAAACAAGCCACTGCCAGCTGGCACCGGTACCTCCAGAACTCAGAGGAGGACCCTGACCGAGCCAGAACTCAGACCTACAGGAGGGATACCAGCTGGCTAGTGTTGGTAATCTGGAAACATTCAGTGATGCTAGCACAGGGAGTATGAAAAAGAAAATGGAACTTGGAACCACCTACTGCTACCGGGACCAAATGCCACATTCTAAATGAAGGACCATTACAAGGATGACTCTGATGGGATCAGGAAACAAAAAAGAAAGAGCAAGCCCCATTTCCTCCTTCAGCCTTACAATTTCTCTCTAGTTCCCTATGTTTATAGTGCCTAATAGGAGCCAGCAGCCAAAAAGGGACTGTAGTTTACAGGGTCCCAACCACAGTGTTACAAAACCAAAGCTGGGGGATATGCCCTTGTCAATTAGTAAGGAAGGCAATGGGCAGGAAATGAATCTCTCCAGTTCAAGTCCAGTATCAACTCCTCTCCTTTCTGTCCCCTTTTAGATTGTAGATTCTCTTAAGGTTAAGTTTTCAAGACCTCTGAGGATATCCCAGAGATATTGCCATGATCCTTACAGTTGCACTCTTTTAATCAAACTTCTGAGATGAACCAACTTGTCCATCCATTAGAGGATAGCCTTTAAGTTGCTTCTAAATTGTCCATTGTGGACATTGTCCACATGTCCATTCCCTACATTGCCTTGCTGATTAAAAAAAAAATTCATAAACGGTGACTAATTTCTTGCATCTTTTATCACCTTAAATTCTGATCCAATAAAAAAAAACTTAAAAAAAAATATCTTTCTTGATCTGACCTCCTAGATAAAGAGTTACCACACTGCACAAGGAATAATGAGTCTCGTCTCTTGGCAACCATGAGCTGCTGCTGCTGCTGCTGCTGAGTCGCTTCAGTCGTGTCCGACTCTGTGCAGCCCCATAGACGGCAGCCCACCAGGCTCCTCCATCCCTGGGATTCTCCAGGCCAGAACCCTGGAGTGGGTTGCCATTTCCTTCTCCAAAGCATGAAAGTGAAAAGTGAAAGTGCAGTCGATCAGTCATGTCTGACTCTTAGCGACCCCACAGCCTACAGCCCACCAGGCTCCTCCATCCATGGGATTTTCCAGGCAAGAGTACTGGAGTGGGTTGCCAGTGCCTTCTCCAACCATGAGCTGTCAGGCACAATTAGCATTCAGACACATTTATCAACCTTTATTCTTTAAAACAAAAAAATTTTTTAAGTTTCTATATACCCTTCTCTAAGCAGCATTAACCAATACAGACAAAATGAAAGGTAAGTTTTCCAAGAGCCTCATAAGGCTGCAATCCAGCCGAGTAACATGCACAATACTATCAGTGAAATAATGATGGATGGTTTCTTCATTCCTAAGCACAACACTGAGTTAAAATCAACACTGCATGACTCACTTTTAAAACTCTTCTGACAGTTCTACCCTGTAGCTTGGCCTTAAGCCTGTCTTGCCTTTATGGGCTATCAGATTTGTTCAGGGATCCCCAACAAGCAGCAGCCCTCAGTACCTGCAGCTTAGTGGCTCACTACAGAGGAAACATTCTTTCCTGCCTTTGAATCTACTAAAGCAATTTCTCCCCCTCTGATTTTTATAGCTTGGGTCCAGTTGGTCAGCCAAGCATATCTGCAATGAAAGGAAAATCGCTTTGGGGAGGTAACATGGACTGCTTAGAGAGAAACAATAAACATAAGAAAGATTCTCTACAGTTTATTCTCTCTCAATTTTTGGAAAATACCTTTCACACCTCCCTTCAGAATTGAGAAGTATAAAATCATTGTTCAACTTGATAAATTAACTTTTACAATGACAACCTTAGGCACTGTGTTAGAGACAATAAACCAAATAGTCTCAAAATTCAAAAAGACTTCTGACAATCCAGTAGGAATAACACACTTCTCTTCGTCATTCAACATTTTATTTTAACCAAGGAGAGATGAGGGTCCATGACCCTTTCCCTTAATTTTGTAAGTGCTCTGTGATTGCTTTAACAGACAGAATACTGCAGAAGTGACACTGTGCCTGTTTCTCAGCCCAGACATTATGAAACTGACAGAGCCACTACCTGTGTTGGAACACTGACTCCTTTTTTTTTTGGAGATATATTTACATAAAGCACTGTATAAGTTTCAGGCAGACAAAATGTGTTGATTTGATACATTTATATATTGCAAGATGATTAACACCTTAGCATTAGCTAGCACCTCTATCACATCATATAACTATCATTTCTTTTTTGCAGGGAGAACATTTAAGATCTAGTCTGTTAGCAAATTTGAAGTATATAATACACTATTGCATACTACGGTCACAATGCTCTGCTCCAGAATTCATTTATCTTCTAGTTGCTAATTTGTACCCTTCAACAACACATTCCCATTTCCCCTCACCACCAGCCCATGGTAACCACCATTCTACTCATCATTTCTATGAGTTCAACTCATTCAGATTTCACACATAAATGAGAATGTACAATACTGAAATGGTCACTCTTAAAAACTAGGTACAGTGCTGTGTTGGGAAAGCTGGAAAGCTGCATGTAAATCAATGAAGTTAGAACACATCCTTACACCATACACAAAAATAAACTCAAAATAGATTAAAGACCTAAATATAAGACATGACACCATGAAACTCCTATAAGAGAGCACAGGCAAAACACTCTCTGACATAAATCGTTCTTAGATCGGTCTCTCAAGGTAATAGAAATAAAAGCATAAATAAACAGATGGGACCAAATCAAACTTACAAGCTTTCACACAGCAAAGGAAAACCAAAAACCAAAAAGACAACCTACAGAATAGGAGAAAATATTCACAAATAATATGACTGAAAAGAGGTTAATTTCCAAAATTTACAGGCAACTCATACAACTCAACTACAAAAAACAAGCAACCCAATTAAAAAAAAAACAAAACAAAACAAAACTAGGCAGAAGACATAAATAGACATTTCTACAAAGAAGACATACAGGTAGCCAAAAGACATATGAAGAAAATGGTCAAAGTCAATAATTATTAGAGAAATGCAAGTCAAAGTTATAAATGAGGTACCACCTCAAACTGGTAGGGACAGGCATCATCAAAAAGTCTACAAATAACAAATACAGGAGAAAGTATGGAGAAAAGGGAACCATCCTGTCGGTAGGAATGTAAATTGGTACACCACTGTGAAACAGTATGGATGTTTCTTAAAAAACTAAAAATAAAGTTGCCATATGATCCAGCAATCCCACTCCTGGGCACACATCTGGAGAAAACGATAATTCAAAAAGACACCTCGGTGTAACTAGCAACACTATTTACAGTAGCCAAGACATGGAAACAAATTAAATGTCCACTGACAGATGAATGGATAAAGAGAATGTGGTTCATAAGTACAATCGAATATTAATCAACCATTTAAAGAATAAAAAGCCATTTTCAGCAACATAGATGGACGTAGAGATTATCATACTAAGTGAAGTAAATCAGTCAGAGAAAGACAAATATCATATGATATCAGTTATATGCAGAATCTAAAAAATATATATATAAATGAACTTATTTACAAAGCAGAAATAGACTTACAAATATAGAAACCAAACTTATAGTACTAAAGCAGAAAGTGGGGAAGGACAAATTACGAGTTTGGGATTAACATATACACACTACTACTATAAAATAGATAAACAACAAGCACCTATATACCATATTGAACGGGGAAGTATATTCAGTACCTTGTAAGAACCTAAAATGGAAAAGGATCTGAAACTATATATATTATGTCTGAATCACTTTGCTGTACACCAAAAGCTAACACATCATTATAAATCAACTATACTTTAATCTAAAAGAAATGAAAAGAAGAACTGAGGACTCAGAGTAAAATCCTGCTGAGTTCCCAGATAATAGTTAGCATCAACTTGCCAGTAATATGAGTAAGTTATCTTGCAAGTGGATCTCCTGGCCTCAGGGGAGGCTGATTGTTTAAGCTTTATTGATGCATAATAGCTTTAAAATGTTGTGTTGAGCCTGACTATTGACCTACAAAATCATGAGCAAAATAAAACTGCTTTGAGAGAGTCTATTTCGGGATAGTTTAACAGTCAGTCAACAAAAAACTGGATAAAAAAGATTTACTGAGCATGGCCGCACCCATCTGAACGAGATTCAGTTTCTCCCTCAGTCAGTCTCTCTCAGGAAGCTTCCATAAGCCTATTATCCTTCTCCATCAGAGGGCAGACAGAATGAAACCCACAATCAGAAAACTAACCAATCTGATCACATGGACCACAGCCTTGTCAAACTCAATGAAACAATGAGCCATGCCGTGTAGGGCCACCCAAGACAGACGGGTCATGGGGAGAGTCCTCACAAAACGTGGGTCACTTTAGAAGGGGATGGTAAACCATTCCAGTATTCTTGCCTTGAGAACCCCATGAACAGTATGAGAAGGCAAAAAGATAGCTCCCCAGGTCGCTAAGTGCTCAATATGCTTTCTGGAGAAATAACTCCAGAAAGAATGAAGAGATGGAGCCAAAAACAAAACAACACCCTGTTGTGGATGTGACTGGTGATGGAGTAAAGTCCAATGCTGTAAAGAGCAATATTGCATGGAACCTGGAATGTTAGTTCCATGAATGAAGGCAGTTTGGAGGTGGTCAAATAGGAGATGACAAGAGTGAACATCGACATTTTAGGTTGGACTAGAATGGGAAAATTTAAGTCAGATGACCATTATATCTATTACTGCAGGCAAGAATCCCTTAGAATAATGGAGTAGCCATCATAGTTAAAAAAAAAGAGTCCAAAATGCAGTACTTAGATGCAATCTCAAAAACGACAGAATGATCTCTGTTCATGTCCAAGGCAAACCATTCAGCATCACAGTAATCCAAGTCTATGCCCCGACCAGTAATGCTGAAGTAGCTGAACTTGGACGGTTCTATGAGGACCTACAAGACCTTCGAGAACTAACACCCAAAAAATACTCCCTTTTCATTATAGGGGATTGGAATGCAAAAGTAGGAATTCAAGAGATACCTGGAGTAACAGGCACATTTGGCCTTGGAGTACAAAATGAAGCAGGTCAGAGGCTAACAGAGTTTTGCCAAGAGAAGGCACTGGTCAGAGCAAACACCTTCTTTCAACAACACAAGAGAAGACTCTACACATGGACATATGAGCAGATGGTCAATAATGAAATTAGACTGATTATATTCTTTACAGCCAAAGATGGAGCAGCTCTATACAGTCAGCAAAAACAAGACCAGGAGCTGACTGTGGCTCAGATCATGAATTCCTTATTACCAAATTCATATTTAAATTGAAGAAAGTAGAGAAAACCACTAGACCACTCAAGTAGGGCCTAAATCAAATCCCTTTGTTTATACAGTGGAAGTGACAAGTAGATTCAAGGGGATTGGATCTGACAGAGTGCCTTAAGGACTATGGACAGGGCTTCCTGACATTGTATAGGAGACAAGGATCAAGACCATCCCCAGGAAAAAGAAATACTAAAAGGCAAAATGGTTGTCTGAGGAGGCCTTACAAATAGCTGTGAAAAGAAGAAAAGCTAAAGGTAAAGGAGAAAAGGAAAGATATACCCATTTGAATGCAGAGTTTCCTCAGTGATCAATGCAAAGAAACGGAGGAAAACAATAGAATGGGAAAGACCAGAGATCTCTTCAAGAAAATTAGAGATACCAAGGGAATATTTCAGGAAAAGATGGGCACAATTAAGGACAGAAATGGTAGGGACCTAACAGAAGCAGAAAATCTTAAGAGATGGCAAGAATACACAGAAGAACTATACAAAAAAGAACTTCATGACCCAGATAATCACAATGGTGTGATCACTGGAATAAAGCCAGACATCCTGGAATGCGAAGTCAAGTGGCCCTTAGGCAGCATCACTACAAATAAAGCTAGTGGAGGTAATGGAATTCCAGTTGAGCTATTTCAAATCCTAAAAGATGATGTTGTGAAAGCGCTGCACTCAGTATGCCAGCAAATGTGGAAAACTCAGCAGTGGCCACAGGACTGGAAAAGGTCAGTTTTCATTCCAATCCCAAGAAAAGGCAATGGCAAAGAATGTTCAAACTACTGCACAGTTGCCCTCATCTCACACACTATTAAGTAATCTAAAAATTCTCCATGCCAGGCTTCAACAGTACATGAACCATGAATTTCCAGATATTCAAGCTGCATTTAGAAAAGGCAGAGGAACCAGAGATCAAATTGCCAACATCCGTTGGATCACTGAAAAAGTGAATGAGTTCCAGAAAATCATCTACTTCTGCTTTATTGATTATGCCAAAGAATTTGACTACGTGAATCACAACTGTGGAAAATTCTTCAAGAGATGGGAATACCAGACCACCTGACCTGCCTCCTGAAGAATCTGTATGCAGGTCAGGAAGCAACAGTTAGAATAGGACATAGAACAACAGACTGGTTCCAAATCGGGAAAGGAGTACGTCAAGGCTGTATAATGTCGCCCTGCTTATTTAACTTATATGCAGAGTACATCATGTGAAACACTGGGCTGGATGAAGCCCAAGTTGGAATCATAACTGCCGGGAGAAATATCAATAACCTCAGATATGCAGATGACACCATTCTTATGGCAGAAAGCAAAGAAGAACAAAAAAACCTCTTGATGAAAGTGAAAGAGGAGAGTGAAAAAACTGGCTTCAAATTCAACATTAAGAAAACTAAGATCATGGTATCCAGTCCAATCACTTCATGGCAAACAGATGGGGAAACAATGGATACAGTGACAGACTTTACTTTTTTGGTCTCCAAAATCACTGCAGATGGTGACTGCTGCAGCCATGAAATTAAAAGACACTTGCTCCTTGGAAGAAAAGCTATGACCAACCTAGACAGCATATTAAAAAGCAGAGATGTTACTTTGCCAACAAAGGTCCATCTAGTCAAAGCTATGTTTTTTCCAGTAATCATGTATGGATGTGAGAGTTGGACTATAAAGAAAGCTTAATGCCAAAGAATTGATGTTTTTGAACGGTGGTGTTGGAGAAGACTCTTGAGAGAGTCCCTTGGACTGCAAGGAGATCCAACCAGTCTATCCTAAAGGAAACCAGTCCTGAATATTCATCAGAAGGGCTGATGCTGAAGCTGAAACTCCAATATTTTGGCCACCTGATGCGAAGAACTGACTCACTAGGAAAGACCCTAATGTTGGGAAAGATTGAAGGTGGGAGGAGAAGGGGACGACAGAGGATGAGATGGTTGAATGGCATCACTGATGCAATGTACATGGGTTTGAATAAGCTCTGGGAGTTGGCAATGGACAGGGAAGCCTGGCTTTTTGCGGTCCATTGGGTCGCAAAGAGTCAGACATGACTGAGTGAACTGAATAGTCAGTAGGAACGCACTATAAAGGATTTTATTGCTTCATATGAGATAATATTCTCAAGAAACTCTGAGATTCTTAGTCCACCACACTAGTAACCCCCTTTACTTTTTGCCCCCTATACATATCTCCCCGCTTTGAGCAATGTGTATTCTTAAACAGGGAAAAGATATTGCTATACCGAAGTACATTGTAAGATGAAAATTCTGTTTCGTGTCTAATGATTTACCCAGATGTGTGCAGCCATCTCAGAAAGGGGGCCTGGCAGCCATTGCCTTGTTTCCCTCTCATCTTTTTCCACTTCTCTCTCAGCCACAGTGTCCTTCTCACACATCCCCACCTCATCATCATATTTTATCTCAACAAGCCAGAATGAAAACTATGGCTTCACCAATGTAGGCTAGAGCAAGAAAAGGAGTGCCAAACCACCAGAAATAATCCTTTTTAGACACAAAGCATTGTTTTTACTTTTTATTTTTGTCTGTGTTCACAGCTCCTGGCCCACTTCTTCTGCTACTGCGGCAAAAACCATCTAAGTAAAAGTTGCAATGCTACTGATACACTCCATACCCCTTTCCTGATTTGTTTTCTTCCATAGCACTTATTGACAGATACCATACTACATGTTTACCTATGACTCCTGCTTATTTTTGGCCCCCTAATAGAATTAAGTTACAAGTGAACAGAAATAGTTGTCTGTTTTAGTCACTGACATCTCTGTCCCCTAGAATAGAGCCAAACTATGTAAGTTTCCCAGTAAAAATTTGTTAAATGAACTTGAATAGGTTACCCATCATTATTGATATTGGAAAAATGTGCTAAAAAATCCAAGGGCCTACTTTTAAAAATTAGCTTTCAGAGAACACTCCACTCAGAAATGGTAGATTCATTTTCTATTTATATTTGCAGCATCTACTTTTTTAAAAGTCAGCAGTATACAAATAATCCATAAATTACATTTAAATAACATCAAATGCATAATTTTCTTCTTGGATTTTTCTTAGCCCTGACTTTGGTCAAGTCAAACTATGAATAATTTGCTAAGGAAAAAATCTTGGTTGCTTGGTAATGAAAATTTACAGTAGTTAAATGATTTAAGTGAACACAATCATGTGACTTTTTTCTATATCTATATTTTAGAATTAGGCTTTTCTCTAGTGTATCCTTTTTTAAATATTTATAAGTGATAAGAATTTCTGAGCCATTGGGCAAATAAATAGGTGACCAAAATAAATTTATATCACTTTGAACAACAACGGCATAAAATAATTGACAGAATGACTTGAATACTCTACATCTCATCACACTTCTATGTTCTCATCTTCAATAAATCATTGATATTTTAAAAAATTTTAATTCATATTTGTGAATTACTTCACAGTTTGCAAAACTCATTCACATGCATTGTCCTATTTAATTCCCACAGTATCAATGAAGTATTTTATCAGTTAGCTACTGCTGTCTAACAGTCCATCACCAAACCTTAGTGACATAAAACAATGATCACTTATCCTTGTTTATGAGTTGATGGCATTGTCTGCCCAGCTCACCCGAGATCAGTGGGGCTCATTCATACACCCGCAGTCAGTTGCAGGTCTCCTAAACACCTGTCATTAGGTTAGCTTGGTTCTCCCTCATGCCTTGGGCCTTAGCTGGATATAGTGAGCTGTCTTGACTTGACTCGACTTGTTTCATGCCCTGGCTTTGGACATGTTCTCATGATAAAGCCAGAGGAGCAAGAGAAACAGCAGAAGCACTTTGTCAGTCTCAGGTCACATCATTTGCTACTGTTCTATTGGCCAAAGCAAGTCACAAGGCTGACCCTGGTGATATAGCATGAGGGAAGAGATGTTGTTACAGGAATGTCATTTATTATGATCATGAATGAGATCAGCCTACTCCAAGCTTGTGCTATTGTTTTCATTATTTTAAATAAGAGGAAATCAACACTTGAGGGGGATAGATAATTCACCCAAGAGGAATCAGCCTTGTGGATGAGCCAAAAGCTCAGGCCTTCTGACTCCAAAGATGTTCTTTCCTCTAACCCTGCCTGGCCTATTCATATATACTCATAGAAGCTCAGTTGATTGTCTGTGGAAAGATAGAACCATTTCAAATTACTATGATGCCTCAGGTATCCCCAAAACAAAAGTTAGGATGTCAATCAGATTACTCACTTACCCCTTTGTAAACTAGATAAATTGAAATCCCATTAGTTCACATTAATTTCTACTGTTTTTAATTACCAAATTGTTATTGAACCTTTTGGGAGTGCATTGCTTGTCCCTGCAGCTAAACTGCCACCTCCTTCCAGACAGAAACTCCATGTTCAAATGTTCTATGTCTTTGTATTTCTCCCAGTACCTGATACGGTGCTGATACAGATAATATGTGTATCACTTGATTCATAAAGCTAGAAGAACATGATGTCAGCCTGATAGAGTTCTCTGTTAGAGAAATTAGAATCAAAAAGAGAAATCAAAATTGATTTGGGATTGAGAAAAGATAAGAAATGATTTACAATTGAGTTTACATAAGAAAAGGAGAAAAGAATACATTTTTATTTATTTTCAAACCTTTCATTCCAGCTAACATATATGAGTATTTTTCTTTATACTTATTTGCTCTGCCTTGAAGTTGAAGATCAATTGAGGTGAACTGCCAAGAGCTAATTAGTGAACTAATCCTTTAATTCAGTGTAATAGTCATCACAAAAGTTGTGTTCAATGAGGTACTCACTTTTCCATTACAAAAATCGAATTCATATTTTCTTTACTGCACTCTGAGAGATAGCTGGGTTAATGTCATTTCCTATTCTCTACAGTTCTTAAATTCAGTCATTTTTCAAACCTGGGAAAGGCAACTGTTTAAAGAAATGTGAGGTTTTGCCAAACATTGGTGCTTATGGGTAAGTCAGTTTGCCTATTTCCCCATGCTGAATTTCCCTCTGGAAATGGAAGAAGGGAACAAAGAGGCAACATAATAATTTTCTGTGAAAACCTGAGCATGCCATTCTGTATTAGCTGTGTGAGTTTTTCCAGAAAATACAAGATGATGCATGTTGTTTAGTTTCTACTGGCAAAACTCTCTACAGAGAAAGATAACAGAAAAACTCTACAGTGCTAAAACATATGGTCATCAATTTCTACATTTCATTAAAAACTGAAATTCTTTATTTAATGTTTAGATTTAGATCTTCAGTTGGGAGCAATTTAAAGCCAAGTCAAAGTATACTGGTACCCAAGAAATCTTGAAAAGAAGAATTTGTCTTCATAAATAAGCCTCTCAAAAGGATCCAGGTCATAGTCTAACTATGAAGGCTAACTTCACTATTAAAGTAACAGTTAAGTGGCTATAAGTATGAAGAATGTTTCACAACACCTGTAAATAGATCTATAGTTTGTGAAACATATCGCAGTCATGCCTGGGGGTGACGCTGTTTCCTTCTGATTTAGAATGACATTGGCTGAATTGCTGCAGATATGAAAACATTGATTGATAGTGACAGGCAAACCAAACTGCTATACAAAATTTGAGATAAGAGTGGATTCACTAGTATATTATTTTTTAACTATAGGACAATGTAGACACTAGAATGTTGAGTTCAGAGTTACACTCAATCAATGTCAGTTTGTAAAAATAAAAAACATAAACTCTTCGATGGTTAATTTTATACCACAACTTGACTGGGCTAAGGGCTTCCCAGATAGATGATAAGACACTGTTTCTGGGTGCTGTCTGTGATCTTTCTGGAAGAGATTAACATTTGAGTCAGTAGGCTGAGTAAAGGAGATCTGTCCTTACTAGTGTGGGCTGGCATCATCAAATCCATTGAGGGCCCGAATAGAAGGAAATGGGAGAAGAAGAGCTAATTCTGTTTTCTCGAATGGGGATGTCCATATTATCTTCCTTTTGGACTTCAGAACTCCTTATTCTTGGTCTTTGGACTCCAGGATTGAATTATACCACCAGCTTTCCTAGTTCTCCAGACTGCAGAAGGCAGATTGTGGGACTTCTTCACCTCAGTAACCACGTGACACAATTCCCATAATAAATCCTTTTTTTTAATATGTAAGCAATGAGATCAAACCAGTCAATCTTAAAGGAAATCAACCCTGAATACTCCTTGGAAGGACTAATGCTGAAGGTGAAGCTCCAATACCTTGGCCACCTGATGCAAAGAACTGACTCATTGGTAAAGACCCTGATGCTGGGAAAGATTGAAGGCAGGAAGAGAAGGGGACAAGAGAAGACGAGATGGTTGGATGGCATCACCAATCCATTGGACATAAACTTGGACAATCTCTGGGAGATGGTGAGAGACAGAGAAGACTTTAGTGTTGTAGTCTATGGGGTCTCAAAGAGTCAGACATAACTTGGCGACTGAACAACATCTTGCTGGTTCTGTTTCTCTGAGAATCCTAATACAGCCAC
This sequence comes from Odocoileus virginianus, assembly GCF_023699985.2. NCBI lineage: Eukaryota > Metazoa > Chordata > Mammalia > Artiodactyla > Cervidae > Odocoileus > Odocoileus virginianus. The sequence continues at coordinate 19,805,292 of NC_069704.1, forward strand.
GAAGAAAAATCTTTTCTATGTGCAGTTTAACAATAAATGACTCCTACCTCTCTCCACCAACACTCACATGAAATGAAGGAGCAGCTTTGCTATGAGATAACATGGTCAACAGCACAGTGCTGTTTTCCTACAAGACTCCATAAATTGTAATAACAAACATTTGTGAAAGTGAAAATTATGCAAGGTTTAAAGGAAGATTTCCTATAAGAATATTTTATATATAACAATGAAGTATATTTTTAAATAACTGAAGTTCATTGTCACCAGATGTATCACATGGTAATAATGACAAGACTGAAAATGATACCAAAAATTTGATGGGATAACGATTACAACCAGCATTGTATAATAAATTGTTTTAAGACTGGAAGTTAGAAGAATCGGGAATTGCATCCCTGTGTACCACCAATAAGCCTTGGAAAAGTCATGGCAACTATTTTGTTGTGGTTTTCTTTCCAGCACAGTGGGTGGTTGGATTATATGACCCCTATGTCCCTCTGTCACTGGGATTCATTGAACTTCCTCTATGGATTTTGGGAAACAATACAGTGAACTTCACTATTATCTTGTCTAATTTTCATCATGCTTAATTCTTTATGCTGATTTTCATGTTATTTAATACCAGGGAATATTATGTCCTATTTGATCCACAAGGATGATGTAGTTTTTAAGTCTCTAGTATTCATTTTAATTCCTTGGAGGAGAGCAATAGACAAAGGACATTTCATAAGTCAAATGCTATTATATAATGATATGATTTTTTTAAATAAAATCACAATTCTTACAAAGACAAATTACCCTTTGCAGTGAAATATTAATATTCTTATAAAGACAAATTACCCCTTTTAATGAAATGTAAAATATTTTTCAAGTGATACTTTATTGCTAAAAAATGTGTAACAAAATTAGTACTTTCATAAACTGGTAGTGGATGATATAGGTTAGTACAAGCCTAGCAGAACAAAATATGATAATCTGTTCAAGAGTCAGGAAAATGTTCAATACTTTATTTCAATGTGGGTTACAGAATTAAAGCAGTTCAGTCCTACAGAAATAAACAACTGAGAGCTCAAATCTGTAGTATTGTATCATATTTTTTAAATGTATTGAGAAGACAGAAAATGGGATCAAGGGAGAAATCACAAAGTCAGCACTTTCAATCATGGATCTTAAAAGATGTTTCCTAGGGTTTCAGATCCAGGAGCTCAGGTTCTTTAAACTGTCCTATTAAAAACAAGTCACTACACCTGAAGTCCAAAAGCAGGAAGAAAAGGAACACAAACAAATCAATGTGTGGAAAAGGATATCTAGTATTGTCTAAGTCTGATGAAATAGATATCACTTTATCAGCAATAAAATTCATTTGACTAAGCTGAAAAACAATGGTTTCTATCCTTATTTTGTTGTTGGTGGTGATGATGATGATGATGATATCAAGGGAAGAGGTTATCAAAACATTATTATAGCTGCCAGCAATCTAATGTTCAGGAATAAGGTATCAATTGTTCACCTAGTCTACCAGATGCTATCCCCGGATGAAGGATTATGCCTATAAGCAATTTCTAAGATTTCAGAAATGTATTTCTTCTTCATGTGTTAATTATTTATTTTCCCTTTTTCAGTATGATCAGAAAGCAGCTAAGATATTAAAAACATCAATTTCTAGTTGCCATCTTGGTACATGACAAGAAAATAAGTTGAGTGGAGAAGAAGGCTGGAAGGCTTCTGGAAGGCTAGGGAGACATTTCTACTTTATGGTCAATTCCTGGGGAAGCAGATACCAAGGAGCTGAATGGATGGCAGATCAATTGCAAAGAAGAAAACAAGATAATGGATTCAAATTTGAAAAGCAGGAGGATTTACCTGGAGAAAATTTGGGGGAAGGGGATATGCAGAGGAGTGTGAGAAGCCTAAAAATGGCCTTAGTGATTTTAGAAATTGATTTGAGATGAATCCAGAAAACCGGTTTGCTAGAAAAGTGAAGTAGTCTTTCTGCCAAGGTTTATGACTCTGTTATTTGCTCACGTCAATAATAAGGTTCTTCCATTGCCATCTTACCTCCAAGACTCTCCCATTCTATCACACCTGCAGCACACACTGCAGAAAGTCAACTCCAGTTTTAACTACACATGAAAATATTCACAGTTTGAATCTGCAAAGCACTTGAGACTGAGAATCATTAGGTTAATACAACATCAACTGGATAACTAACACTAACCTAACTATATTTAGTATTTAAAATATACTTCCCTTCCTTTTATTGACAACTAAGAAGAAACTCTCGTTATAAGATAAACATCTTAGTGACAAACACTGAAAAAGTTTGTATTCTTAAAAACATCCAAATTCCCTTCATTATGTCATTTTTCAGTAGTCTTGTTAAATGCCATCAATTCTTTAAAGAGTTGTGTGACCTATGCCCTGCATAAATGCACCTGGCCAAGATGATGTGAAAATAGAAAAATCTAGCCTTTGATCTCTTCAAGCCATGCTCCCTGATCAGGGATTGCTTCTGCGAAGAAAGAGGGGAATTTTTTTTATTAATAATTCACTTACAGGCATCTTATGGGTGAACATCCGATCTACTTCACCCTCCTACAATGATAGCTAAACTTTCATCTTGTCTTTCTATCCACCTACAAAAATCTTCTTCTCTTCTAAAGCAAGCTTTCTTGGTTGTTACTTATTTTCTTAACCCCTGCTGACCTCAGGGGTCCTGACTTTCCTCAGAGTTTGACTTTGCTCAGAAGTCTTTTTGGTGTTGGTTATTATCATGATTTATCTTAACTCCATTATTTTTGCTTCTGCATCAGTGTGGCTTATGAGCCACAGCTCTTGCAGCAGTGGGGCACAGACCTGCCTTTGGTGATGAGTAGAAGACTTCATTCTCAGGGCAGAAACCAGTGACATTAAACACGGGCAGCCTCACTGTCCACATTGATGGACATCTCCAGGAATGCACCACTTCTTTCATGGGCATCAGGCTGCTTACAAATGCAATGCCCTACAGGAATTTCAGAAAATAGTTAAAAGGAGTCTTAAGGTATGAATAGAAAACTTATACAGTTGAGTAAAAGTAAACTAACAAATGTAGATATGACCATATTGGGGAATTTAGTTCGACCTCTAGCCTGATCTGATCTACAGAACATAATTTATACTTTTGTAGCAAGTTCATATAAAGCATATAGTGAGATACTTCAGAAGACTGACTTCAAAATTTAAGCAACAACTTATAAAGTTGTGACCAGTAAAGAAATGAGACTCTACAAGTATATCTACTGTTAGAATATGCAACATCAAAATAGTATTAGAAATGTTTAAAGAGGTTAAAAATTATGATACAGAATTTTGAAGATAGACAGAATGGCCTAGAGAAAGCAATTGGCTGAGAGAGTCAAGTTATAAAATACAGCGAGTTCCTATTCAGGGGATAGAGATTATAGGTCAATAGATTCAATGGGTGTCTTTCCTCTAGAGGGTAAGACTATTCTTATAATCTTAATTTAGTCTGTCCTTAATTTAGGAGAGGCACTCCTTAAAATTAAACAAATCTGTTTTCATCAAATGAGCCTTCTGATTAAACATTGTAGCCTTTGCTGTTGCCTAAAGGGAAAGAATATGCTCATCTGCTAACAAGAGTGATTCAATCCTAGCTACAGTTATATTTCTCATTACGAGTGAGTAAATTGATATTCTATTTTATACATCTCTCTCCTTTTTATTGAAATGAAGCAATTTCCCAGGGTCTAATTATCTCAGAGTTCTGACAAGACCAAATTTCTGGCCTTGCAAAGCTGAAGACTAAACCCTGGAGTGTGATAAATCAACCACTGGACTGTATCCCTAAATGGCTCTCCTAAACTACAGCCAGGATCCCTAATGTGCATACCAACATTGTAAACCTAGGAAATCAACATAAACTTACTCTCTGAATTTCATATGAATTTCATTTGTTTGTTTTCTTAATATTTTCATTTGATATGTTTATGAAAAGAGGTTTACCATATTAGCAATCAGGGGACATATGTCTTTATACATAGTGAATACTTTAAGAGTAATTTATACGCATGCACAATTTAAGTTGAATTCCAAGTATTTCTAAGGTTGGGGGTGATATTTAATAACATAAAACATAAAGGAATATGAAGCCAGCATCTTCGCATCAGATGCAAAACATTTTCTAGTACACAACCTAGAAGTCATTCTCATTTAATCAAAAGCTAGCTCAGTCTACAAAGCCCTGCTATATTATGATAGGAGAAACAAATCATTCTGGATCAAAGATAACTTCAGCAAGAAATTTTCAAAATTTGTATCACAAGAAAATTGATCTCCTCAATTTCTAATTAAAAGAGCTAAGAGGTTAAATAAAGAATTGATGAGGAATCTCATAGTTGAGAAATCATAGCAAACTTTCAGCAATTTGTGCAACATTAAAGATCTAATATTTCCATCCCCCCCAAAAAATGTGATAACGTGATATTGTAACAAAGAGAGTGCCAGTTCTTTCTCCAGCTAAAATGGGTTTCCTCCAGATCAACAAAGAAGAGCAATTTAGGGTCAGCATCCACAACAATCCATGTTCAAGTTTCTAGCAAGATGGAGAGGAGAACTCCTTTACAGAGGGAAAAGGAAGTTGGGAGGGCTCTAGTTAAAAAGGAGTTCATGGATTTTCACCTGCAGAATTGTGAGTGTCTTTCATTGGCTGAGTCCTTGCCAGGTAAGAAGCCTGCCTGTTGGTCTAGAGTGTGAGTGCTCCCCATTCTGGTCCCTGACTCTATTTAACTGAGATTTCCATGTTTTAATACTTACATACCATGAAAGTGAGAAGTGAAAGTGTCAGTCATTCCGTCATGGCCAACTCTTTGTGAGTCCATGGACTGTAGTCTGCCAGGCTTCTCTGTCCATTGGAATTCTCCAGATAAGAACCCTGGAGAGGGTAGCCATTCCCTTCTCCGGGTGATCGTCCCAACTCAGGGATTGAACCTGGATCTCCCACACTGCAGGTAGATACTTTACCATCTGACCTACCAGGGAAGCCCATAGTATCCCCCATAAGCATCATATTGGAAAAGTATTATGCAACTATGGCCAGTAACATTCTCAATTCATACATCTCCACCAAATGTGACTCTATGGTAAAATGCTCCTGCCTATAGCAGTTAGAATTCTCAGAGTACATACAGTAGTGGAATATTAAAGAGTTTTCACTAGCATCTTAATGAATTACCTTCATTGTCTCTCATAACTATATTTTTACTTAAAGTTTTATCTGAAAGACATGGCTTTTTAAGTAAACACTATTTCCTCCTTTTCTACATATATAATTAACAAGTTTATGGTATTTTACTAAATTTGGAAAATGTAGCAAAATGAAAATTACATGCAATTTCTCAGACAATTCCTACAAAGATCAAAACCATTAATAATGTCTTTCAGTCTTTTATATAAAAGAGTAGATAACTGCTATTTAAAAATGGAAGTTTTGTAAATATTCCTTTATAACTTAAGTCTTCTTAACAAAATATCTTAAGCATGTAAATACCAAGTAGTACTATTAAACATGATTTTAAGGAATTGTACAATACTTCATTCAATTCTTTAGGGTCAGACTGGTCAGACTGTTTTGAATATTTCAATATTATAGATCATGCTTACATAGACTCTTTGCGGTGTCTCTTTAAATGTTCTAAGAATATATTCCTAGAGGAGAAATTACTCAGTAAAAAAAGTGCAAGAATTTCAAGGCGCCTCTGGCATATTGCAAAATTTTACTCCAGGGGACTCATAATTGCACCCTAGCCAAAACTGGGTATTACAATTTTTTAAAAGCAATCAAATTTGAAAATTTAAAACTAATAACATATTTCTGCTTATTTTACTTTGATGTCTCTTGGGGTTGAATTTTTTCTCATATTTTAGTGGCCAATTTCCATTTTGTGAATTATTTGATCATGTTCTTGACCTATTTCTCTATTGGGGTGTTTGTATTGATTGTTAGCACTGCTTTTATATTAAACCTACCAAACTCTTTCAAAAAATATTCAAGATACTGACATTAACTGTCATGTGCCCTTTAGTAGGTATATATATTTTTTTATTGTTCAGATATTTTTAGTGAAATCTTATTATTTACCTATGTATTTTTCTTTGACTTTGGAAAAATACTTTTCTATGCTAGATCAGAGACATGTTCAGCATTATCTCTATTTTTCTATAGTTTTAACCCTATTCATAATGAATTTATTCTGATGTGAACTCTGACATGCAGAACTAATTTCATCTTAATTCTAAAAGATTTATCAATTTTTATGGTATCTATTTAATATATTTTATTAAATATATTTAATATAAAATTGAAAATATTTGAAAAGCTAGTGATTCATCCATTTAGTATTATATTGGGTGCATGTTCTGTTTCCTCTTCCATCAGACACATTTTACATATTCTATGGTCTAAACCCAGGCTTTGTTTGGATCCACTGGCCTATCTGATTACCCGCAGGTCTTATGCTCTTTAAGTTATTGTTGCTTTCTATGTCATTCAAAGAATTTCTCTGCAATTATTCTAAGTAGCCTTTAGCCATTATTTCATTTTAATTCTGGCCCAATGCTTATTGGAGAATGACTTAAAAATTTCTCACATAGATGGCCTTGGGTTTGTACGGGAGATGCATAAATTTTTATTAATTTCAAATTGTAGCACATTTTGGTCAAAGAATAAGACTTTAAAATTTTTGTTTGGAGCATTACTTGATAGTTTTGATACCCTAATTTAATAAATATTTTGCAAATATTCTATGGAATTTTAAAAAGAAACTTTTTTTCCATGGCACACACAGTGTGTTAGCTATCTATTACTCTAGAAAATTTTTCTTTAATAATTTTCAAATACCTAGTTGATTAGGTTATGCCTCTTTTAATACCTTTTTATTTTTTTCAAAACATGATTATTGAACTCTACAAGACCAAAAAACTATATGTATCCTATTTCCAAATACTAATCTTGGATATATTGATGTTTAACTAAATGACTTACATATTCCACTTTTATTATTTTGTTGCTATTTTTCTCCTTTGTTTTTTCGCCTCTCCACCCACTGGCTCTCATTGCTCTCTTTCTTACCATCTGCATAATCCATCAATTGTTGATGTGATTTTTTTTTCATATTGTTCATTGTGGTTTTAGATCCAATATAACCATTCCATATTACCTCAATCTCTATTTTCCTAAGCTCGTTTTCTATGCATGACTTTCTGCTCTTTTTTCTTGAACATATATTCTTCCATCATATTGGTCTGATCCAAATAATCATCTGTGTCCTACAGTACAAATTTTCAAAAGTGTATCTTTTCCATGAGGCTTCAGTGTTTGTTCTTTCTTCTGTTCTGCTTTATTCATTCATAGGTTTATTTTTTTTTCTCTTTAGTCAGATTCAAACAAGGTAAGTCCAATTCAATTCCTGTCATTAGACAAAGTTTATATTTTTCCTCCAGATCTGATCACTTTTTCACCTACGTGACGGTTGATTTCTGTTCTCAGAATCTACCATCAGAAGACAGACCAGCTATTTCCAGTCAATTTCCAGTTCCTAAAAAATGTATAACTAGTCCACCCTGCTGCACTGAGGTACAGTCTTATAAACATACAGAAAACCCATCAGTGGAAGAGAAGGGAAATAAATTAGGGTACAGTAATTACGTGGAATATAAAGTCACTATTAATAAGATTTAGGAAGCTCTGCATACAGAGACATGGAAGAGTCTCAAAGTATGGTGTTAAATGAAAGATTAAAAGTCCAGAATTAGAAGAGTAGTATGTTTCCTCTTACTTTTTAAAAAGATAAATTCATATATATACACATAACATGTGTAAAATGCATAAACTAAAGTCTGGAAAGATATATATTATATTGCTAAGAGTAGCATGGGATGGGAGCAGGATAGAAATAAAACATGGTATTCACATTTGGGCTTCCCTTGTGGCTCAAATGGTAAAGAATATGCCTGAAATACAGGAGACCTGGGTTCAATCCCTGAGTTGGCAAGATACCCTGGAGAAAGAAGTGGCTACCAACTTGAGTATTCTGGCCTGGAGAATTTTATGGACAAAGGAGCCTGGTAGGCTGCAGCCCATGGAGGTCGCAGAGTCAGACACAACTGAGTGACTTTCACTTCACTTTTCACATTTGACCCTACATTCTTAAGTTTTGCCTTAATCTTTTATAAAATGAATGTATTCTTGTGCTGCTTATCAAAAACTTTGACCTTTAAATTAAATTAGAATTAAAATTAGGGGTCTATTGACATGAATATAAACAATGGCTCAAGTCCTGGAGTTCTGAAAACCCATGCTGATCTTTATGTAAATCAAAAAGTAAACCTACAATACATAATATTTCTCATTTCCTTTTTCATTTGGGTTTGGTTTGACACTCATAGAAAGAACAGTGGGTATTGTTAAAAACTATTCTACAATACCAAGCCTATTTTGTGTTAACTCCTTTCCCTCACATTATTCTCAATAGTACAGTTATGACAGGTGAGCAAAGAAGTGACTCCTGCAGGTTTCATGAATAAAAATTTTCTGTATCATGTACCTGGAATCTGAAATCAACCTCTCAGAATATACACTTAAATGACCAATTTTCTTTATGGCGATAAAAACACAAAACATAAAGTTTACCATTTTAATCATTTTTAAGTGTACAGTTCAGTAACATTAAGTATATTCACATTGTAAACAGATCTCCAAAACTTTTTCATCTTGCAAAGTTAAAAACAATTTCCTTGTTCCCCCTCTCCCCAGGTCCTGGTAATCATCATTCCTCTTTCTGTTTCTGTGAATCTGACTGTTCTAGAAACCTCATATAGTGAAATCATGCAATATATGTCTTTTTGTGACTAAATTATTTCTCTTAATGTAAGGTCTTCAAAGATCATCTTCACTGTAGTATATGACATGACTTCCTTCCTTTTTAAGGCTGAGTAGTAGTCCATCATACATATAAACCACATTCTGTTTACCCATTCATCTAATGAACATTTGAATCCCTGTCACCTCTTGGATATTGTGAATAGTGCTGCGTTAAACATGAGTGCATAAATACTTCTTCAAGATCCTGATTTTAATTCTTTGGAGTAAAAACTCAGAAGTAGGATCACTAGATCATACAGTATTACTTTTTTAAAAATATTATTGGGATATAGTTGATTTACAATGTTGTGTTAGTTTCAGGTATACAGCAAAGTGAAGTTTTTCTAATTTTTTTGAGGAATCTCCATACTGTTTTCCACAGTGACATACCGTTTTAGAATTCCAGCAACAATGTACAAGGATTCTTGTTTCTATAGATCCTTACCAATATTTTTTATTTACTGGTTTTTTGATAGTAGCTATTCTAAGGGCATGAGATGGTATCTCATCATGGTTTTGATTTGCATTTCTATGATGATTAGTGATGTTGAACATCTTTTTATCTCTTGTAGGCCATTTGTATATCATCTTTGGAGAAATGTCTATTCAAGTGCTTTGCCCATTTTTTAATGCAGTTATCTTACGTTTTGGTTTTGAGTTGTAGGAGTTCTTTATACATTTGAATATTAGGGCTCGGGTTAGGGTCTTTATCAGATATGTAATTTGCAAATATTTCCTCCCATTTTCTGGGTTGTCCTTTTAACCTGCTGATATGCCCTTTGACATCCTTTATGCTCAATGTAGCCCCATTTGTCTATTTTGGCTTTTGCTGCCAATGATGATGTTTTCAATAGCACATCTAGACACTTAGTCAATACCAAGAGTTATAATCTTCAAATGACTGGAAGACTGGTTTGTTTATGAAGTATGTTAGTAGAGATACAAATCCTACAGGGTCATTGTGGAGTGTTATTTTCTAAGCACTCAGTGTGAAGTCTCCCAAATTTTCTCTGACCACAGCACCCTTAGTGTTTTGTGAAAAAGCAGCACCTCGTAAGTCAAAAGAAACATTGAACTGTCCCAAAAGAAACAGGTCTGTTGATTAAGTAGTTTGGTGTTTATAGGCCCTATATCAAGTGTACTAGCAAGATAACATCTTATATAGTGTAACAATCACAGGAGTGACATCACCTTTGCCATATTCTGCTAGTTAGAATCAAGACATAGATCCCACCCACCCTCAAGAGACAGAGATTACAAAAGTGTATGTATACCAAGAGTTGGGGGTCATGGAGGCCACCTTAAAGTCTCTTCACCTCGATAGCTAGTATTAAAATAAATATATGCTCAATTAGCATTAATATTTGATGCTCAGTGATATAAGCATGGTTAAAAAAAACTTGAAGAAAACTAATTACCCAAATTGCATCTAGCATCTTAATGAGCGTTAGTTATTATTATGTTTTTGTCAAAATTGGTACTTAATTAAACACAACAGCAACTCACAGGCAATTTCAGAAAACAGAATGGTTTCAGCAATGATTTTTTTCTACACCAACACTCAGCAACAAGGAGCATGACTATCTTCATAGAGGCATTATTTTATCAGCACTTTAATGATACACTGTAAGTATATTATGTGTAGGAAGTATATTATGTTTAGCTATAAACAGACAAGTAATATCAAGCAAAGAAGATGAGATCATGTAAAATCTACAGCTGCTGAAATTTATGGAAAAGTATGGTGGTGTGGATCCCAAAGTTTGTCTTAATAATTCCCTTAAGTATGCATTTATTCAGTAAATACTTACTGTTCATTTTCCACATGCCAAATACTGTGTTAGTTATTAAAGATAAAAAGAGGATGGGGTGGACTGGGGTGGACTGGGACTACTGTGTATAAAATAGATAATTAATGAGAACAAACTGTATAGCCCAAGGAAATTTACTCATTGCTCTGTCGGGACCTAAATGGGAAGGAAACCCAAGGAAGAGGGGATATATGTATACGTGTGGCTGACTTACTTTGTTGTGCAGCAGAAACTAACATAACTTTGTAAAGCAGCTATAATCCAACAAGTAAAAGTGAGAGAGAGAGAGAGAAAGTAGTGACTTGCACATCTGTTTTCGTATGTGTGTGATAAGGCTCTTTAGTCATGTCTCTTTTGTGACCCCATGGACTGGAGCTGCCAGGCTCCTTTGTCCATGGGATTCTCCAGGCAAGAAACTGTGGAGTGGGTTGCCAAGTCCTCCTCAAAGGGATCTTCCTGACCCAGGGGTTGAAGCCACACTTCTTACGTCTCCTGCATCGGCAGGCAGATTCTTTACCACTAGCACACCTGGGAAGCCCCTAAATATTTTCCTAGGAAACTAACTCAGTCTACAGATTCATTTAAGGTCTATATTGCCTACAAATTATGTTTTCCACTGTTATTAACGGCTTGGCAAGATCTTCATTACTCTTTAATCAGCCATATTTATTTTTCTTTCCTCTTCATTGATGAGCAATGGACTCATCATCGCCTCCATTTTAATTTTACACTCTCCATTTCTTGGAATAATAGAATTGAATCACAGAAAGGAACTTGAAATATTTTACTTTATGTAAAAATCCATCTGATTCCTGAATCCTTCATTCAATGCCTTGGCCAATAGTGTGTCCAGTCTATATTAAATACCTTCCCTGCTGGGTAACTCCCTCCCTCCAAAAGCAATCTATTCAATATATTTGTTCAACAAATATGTATTAAACCACTTACCACAAGTTGAGTATTATACTAGATGCTGGGTATCCAGTAGGGAGTAAAACACACTTGGTCTTTACCCCTCATCAGGGAAGGCAGACAATCAATGAAGAAAATAAAGGAATGCATAATGATGAATAGTTAAGGGTGTTCAAAAGGGAGTGAGCATGATAGAGAATAGTAGGGGTGGTCAGAAAAGGACTCTCTCAGGAAATGACAGTTCAGTCAGGATTTGAGGGGTGATGCTAGCAGTGAAGCAGCAGTAAAACTCTTGGGAGGTGTTAGGAACTGAAAGGATGGATCCAGCATGGCGGTCTAGGGGAGAGTGGCATGAGATAAGAATCAAAGAGAAGGCGGTGCAAGTTTTGAATTGAGATCCTTCTCTCTGTCATTCCCACTCATTAGTCCCAGTTTTTCTCCCTTTGGGTCACTCAGAACAGATAGTCCTGCTCTGCCTATAAGATGCAGACCTTCCAGCATTTACTTGAAGCGTCTCTTGTACATCTGTGGTCTCCCTTCACTTGGCTGTTTCCTGGCCCCTTCATCCCTCCTTCCTGTAACTAACAGGCCAGACTTTCAGGGTCAAACTCCTCTATCTGCCACATAAGAGAGTGGAGGCTTGACCTGGTCTTCAAAGGATGTTCTTGTCAATAAAAACACAATGATTACAAATTACCTCCAAACCAAGAGGAAAATACCTTACTACTTGCGGCTTCATTCCTTGGTTTTGAGATTTTTGTTTTCTTTTAAATATCGTCTTTACCAGGAGGATTCTTTACCAGCTGAGCCACAAGGGAAGCAGGTATAGTCCATGGGGTCGCAGAAAGTCGGACACGACTGAGCTTCACTTCACTTTACTTCGATCTAGGGATTTCCCAACTCTCTTCTTGCTAAACATACCCCTCTAGTATTAGCTGTTGAAAAGAGCACCACTCTATCTCTGGCACCCAAAACTCTTCTCTCCTGATTTTGTATTATCTCACGCCCAATCGCTACACCAGGGCAAACCGCCTCTGGTCTGTGACTCTCTGCTGCCCTCTCTTGGCCATGCTCCACGTGAGCTGATAACAAGCAACTCAGTTGCTCTGTTCCACACATTCCTCCAGGCACGAGGGGTATAAAAACTCCACCTTAATGTAGAGTGCCTCCCGTGAGCACAGGCACAGACCAGTTCCTCAGACAGAGATACAATACCTCCAGGCTACATTTACATACTCTGTGTATGTGGGCAGCGAGGAATATTTCACTCACTATGCCAGTTTCTGGAAATAGGTCAGCAGAACAGAAATGTCTGTCCTTTAAAAAGTATAGTTTAATGTGGGATATAAACTGGCAATGATATGTTTGGCCAGTACTATGATCAGAAACTTATATAATGCTATAGGAACATTTAAAAGGGAGCTTATAACAATGACTCAGTGGACAAAGAAGTCTTCAGATCTCAAATTGTGATCTGAAAATGAGAGTGGGTTGTTTCACATACTACAAAGGTTGGCACACTCAACTCCACATGCCTGGCCCCTCTGCAGAAACCTGGGCCACTCACATGTACTTACCGTCACACCAGACCTTGGGCCAGTCATTCGGCTTGAAAATCTACTCATCTACCAAAAACCAGTATTCTGATGGCCAAAGATGACTCCAAAGAAACCTAAGAACTCCTGCCACAAAATGGGTAGATAGAATGAAGACTGATTATCTAGCAACTTCACTAAAGTTAAACCCATCCATTTCAAATCCCTGCTAGCTGTAGGCAGCAGCCAAGGAAAGCCTTCTTGTTTGTTATCATTTACCGTAACAGAGTTTTGCCAAAAGAATGCACCGGTCATAGCAAACACCCTCTTCCAACAACACAAGAGACGAATTTACTCATAGACATCACAAGATGGTCAACACCAAAATCAGATGGATTATATTTTTTGCAGACAAATGGAGAAGCTCTATACAGTCAGCAAAAACATGACTAGGAGCTGACTGCAGCTCAGATCATGAACTCCTTATGGCCAAATTCAGACTTAAATTGAACAAAGTAGGGAAAACCACTAGACCATTCAGGTATGACCTAAATCAAATCCCTTATGATTATACATTGGAAGTGAAACAGATTCAAGGGATTAGATCTGATAGAATGCCTGAAGAACTAAGGACAGAGGTTCCTGACATTGAACAGAAGACAGAAGACCATACCCAAGAAAAAGAAATGCAAAAAGGCAAAATGGCTGTCTGAGAAGGCCTTACAAATAGCTGTGAAAAGAAGAGAAGCCAAAACCAAAGGAGAAAAGGAAAGATATACCTATTTGAATGCAGAGTTCCAAAGAATAGCAAGGAGAGATAAGAAAGCCTTCCTCAGTGATCAGTTCAAAGAAATAGAGGAAAATAATAGAATGGGAAAGACTAGAGATCTCTCCAAGAAAATTACAGATGCCAAGGGAACATTTCATGCAAAAATGGGCACAATAAAGGACAGAAATAATATGGACCTAACAGAAGCAAAAGATGTTAAGAAGTGGTGTCAAGAATACACAGAAGAACTATACAAAAAAGATCTTCAGGACCCAGATAACCACAATGGTGTGATCACTGGAATAAAGTCAGACATCCTGGAATGAGAAGTCAAGTGGGCCTAGGAAGCATCACGACGAACAAAGCTAGTGGAGGTGATGGAATTCCAGCTGAGCTCTTTCAAATCCTAAAAAATGATGCTGTGAAAGTGTTGCGCTCAATATGCCAGCAAATTTGGAAAACTCACCACTGGCTACAGCACTGGAAAGGTCAGTTTTCATTCCAATCCCTAAGAAAGGCAATGATAAAGAATGCTCAAACTACCACACAATTGCACTCTTCTCACACACTAGCGAAATAATACTCAAAGTTCTCTAAGCCAGGCTTCAACAGTATGTGAACCATGAACTTCCAGATGTTCAAGCTGGATTTAGAAAAGGCAGAGGAACCAGAGATCAAATTGCCAACATCTGCTGGATCATCAAAAAAGTGAGAGAGTTCCAGAGAAACATCTACTTCTGCTTTATTGATTATGCCAAACCATTTAAATGTGTGGATCACAGCAAACTGTGAAAAATTCTTCAAGAGATGGGAATACCAGACCACCTGACCTGCCTTCTGAAAAATCTGTATGCAGGTCAAGAAGCAACAGTTAGAACTGGACATGGAACAGACTGGATCCAAATGGGGAAAGGAGTATGTCAAGACTGCATATTGTTCCCCTACTTATTTAACTCATATGCAGAGTACATCATACAAAATGCTGAAGTGGATGAAGCACAAGCTGGAATCAAGTTTTCCAGGAGAAATATCAATAACCTCAGATATGCAGGTGACATATAACTTATGGCAGAAAGTGAAGAAGAACTAAAAAGCCTCTTGATGAAAGTAAATGTGGACAGTGAAAAAGTTGACTTAAAACTCAACTTTAAGAAAACTAAGATTATGGCATCCGGTCCCATCACTTCATGGCAAATACATGGGGAAACAATGGAAACAGTGACAGACTTTATTTGGGGGAGCTCCAAAATCACTGCAGATGTTGACTGCAGCCATGAAATTAAAAGACACTTATTCCTTGGAAGAAAAGTTATGACCAACATAGACAACATATTAAAAAGCAGAGACAAAATTACTTTGCCAACGAAGATCCATCTGGTCAAGCTGTGGTTTTTCCAGTAGTCACATGTGGATGTGAGAGTTGGACTATAAAGAAAGCTGAGCATCGAAGAATTGATGCTTTAGAACTGTGGTGTTGCAGAAGACTCTTGAGAGCCCCTTGGACTGCAAGAAGATCCAAGCAGTCCATCCTAAAGGAGATCAGTCCTGAGTGTTCACTGGAAGGACTCATGATGAAGCTGAAACTCCAATACTCTGGCCACCTGCTGCAAAGAACTGACTCATTGGAAAAGACCCTGAAGCTGGGAAAGATTGAAGGCAGGAGGAGAATGGGAAGGCAGAGGATGAGACGGTTGGATGGCATCACCGACTCAATGGACATGAGTTTGAGTAAACTCTGGAAGTTGGTGATGGACAGGGAGGCCTGGCGTGCTGTGGTCCACGGGGTCGCAAAGGGTCGGACACGACTGCGGTGTCACCACCCCTAATGCTCTGTGATACTCTCCCTTTAACACACCGTCTATTGCTCCCCTGTTCCCAACCTCCCCACTGTGCCCCCAAGAATCCTGTCCTGAGTTATACAAAATCCCTCTATATTCACAGTCTTTAAACTGTTTCCTTCCTCCCTCTCATGCCTTCACTTAAATTGGCCTCAGCCATTTCAAGCTGCTATAAGAGAATGTCATAAATGTGTGGCTTTTTTTTTTTTCATGTGTGGCTTATAAACAACAGAAACTTAATTATCACAGTTTTGGAGGCTGAGAAGTCAAAGATTAAGGGCTGGCAGATTCAGTGTACTGTGAGGACCTTCTTCCTGATTCATAGACAGCCTACTTCTTGCTGTGT
Organism: Odocoileus virginianus; assembly: GCF_023699985.2. NCBI lineage: Eukaryota > Metazoa > Chordata > Mammalia > Artiodactyla > Cervidae > Odocoileus > Odocoileus virginianus. Next base: position 19,821,423 of record NC_069704.1, read on the forward strand.
CTCATATAGCATAGGAGATGAGCAAGCCTTCTGGCATTTCTTTTATGAGGAGATTAACCCCATTTATAAGGGATTCACCCTCATGACCTAATCGCTTTAGTACCATCATATTGAGGATTAGATCACAACATGAGTTTGGGGGAAGACACAAACATTCCATCTATAGCACTCCTCTCAAAATCTTGTTTTTCCTGAATACGTCTTAAAGGAAAGTTTTTCATTCCCTCACACCCCAAACTCTTTGTTCTTATTGCTGTGAGGCAAGTACCACCTAATCACCCAGTCCCACTCTCCCTATGTAGCCACCGCTGATCACAGTCATCTACGACCACCTGGTCCTTCTCCTTCTTCATTTAAGACCTTGGCAATAACTGTCTTCCTCCACACTCTGCTCTTGTCCTTGGGAACTTACAAGACCCATTTAGATGATGGAAGCTCTAATGGGTCCATTGCTTGTGAACATGATTTTCTTCTTACTCTCTGACAACTCCATCTCAATATCACTTACAGAATTCTACTCTCCATATATCCCTGTAACAGTAAATCACAGTACTGGCTCTCTTTTCTCCTCCCTCCACACCCTCTCCCTGGTAAATCTTTTCTACAGCTACAGCTTCAAGAAACATCTATATACTAATAAATACCAAATCTTGACCTCCATTCCAGTACCTCTCTTGAGCACCAGAAACACATACTTAATTGTTTAAACAGATGATATTTTGATGGTCCACAGATATCTAAACTGAGTAAGTTTATAGATTAAATCATCATCTTTTCCCAAGAGTGACACTCATATACTCAAGCCAGAAATACGGGTTTCATCATTTTTCCCTCTCTAGTTTCTCTGCACACCTACCTCAAGGCCATCTCTATACTTCTTCCTTTTCCATTGCCCTTTTTCTAATTCAGGTCACCATCATCCCTCAAGTAGATTATTCTGTATCTCATCCTGCCACCCTGCCAATTCAATCATCACACTATATCCATAGATTATACCATTCCTTTAACTTAAAAAAATAAAACACTTAAATAGGAACCTTCTGCTTTCAGGATGAGCCTAAAACTTCCCTGAGTAGAATAATATTCTCCTATGAGCTGGCCCCTCATTAACTCTCCAGCTTCATCTTTCATTCCTCTCACCCATAGTTTCATTTTTCTAAACATGCTGAACCACTCAGGTGGCATACTTCAGGATGACACAACATTTACAAGCTTCTTGGAACAATTACAATTCTACTTGCATCTAAGACTAGAAGACAGCCTTATTAAATGTCTGACTGTGGAGAACACAGATTTCTAATGAAATCCATGTCCATGAACCCCAGATTTGTGCATAAAGATAGCCAGTTACATATAGACTTGATTTCTACAGACTTCTGGTAAGTCCTGAGGGGGCTACAAGAAAGAGAGAGGGGAAATAACACACCACTGACAGGAAAAATTTAGCTCTACCAGGCTCCTTAAATTATGACAATGCTTACACATGATTGGCCCAGAATTTAGGCTGCAGTGAACCATCTCTAATAGCTCAATTCCAAGGATAATAGAACCAAGCAACTCCTTGAAGATCTTCTATGTCCTCTCATTTTTAAATCCCCAGATTCTGGCACATAATCAATGCTTAACTATAGGCTGAAGATCCCTTGCAGGACTTGAGCCCATGTAACCTAAATTCTCCAGGACAAATATGATGTCAAACATTCTCTCTAAACCATAGAAATTTTCTGCAAATAAATTACAATGTTTATTAAAATATTCATGGAAAAGGTCAAATAAGTAAGCACTGCAATAAAATGACACACATTAAAAGAGTAAGAACAGAAAAGATCTGAGAAATCAGGGGCCAAGGAAGTTTAGTGACAAACCATGAACACGATGCATACTAACCCACGTCATACACGTCTAGGTATGGCTTCCCTGGTAGCTCAGTTGGTAAAGAACCCGCCTGCAATGTGAGAGACCTGGGTTCGATCACCAGGTTGGGAAGATCCCCTGGAGGAGAGCATGGCCGCCCACTCCGGTATTCCTGCCTGGAGAATCCCCATGGACAGAGGAACCTGGCGGGCTGCAGTCCATGAGGTCTCAAAGAGTCAGACATGACTGAGTGACTAAGCACAGCACAGCAAGTCAGATCATGATAAATCACAGTAAAGCAATATTCTGCAGAGAAAGTACTTTTCTGATTGGTACAAGCCGAGTATCAGAATTGAAATGAAGAGTGAGAGGGCTTACCTTTTTTAAAAACATAATTCTTGGGATTTCATGAAGAAATCAATTGAGAAAACGGAAAGACCTGAGTGAATTATATTAAAACAGTATACATTTTTTGCTGGAGTTAAGTCAGGTACACTAATTTATAACCACTCTGACTCTATAAGATGATCTGATACATTCTCAGAGCCTCATTTATTCACTTATTTAAACAAATACTAAGGAACTTAGTGGCTAAGAATCCTCCTTGCATGCAGTGGACTCAGGTTTGCTCCCTGGCCAGGGAACTAATATCCCCCATGCCACAGAGTAACTGAGTTCATATGCCACAACTACTGAAGCTCACACACTCTGGAGCCAGCAAGCTGCAACTACTGGGCCCATACCCACAACTAGAGAGTCCGTGTGCCACAACAGAAGACCCCACATGACCGAACAAAGATCCTTCAGGCTTCAACTAAGGCCCAAAGCAGTCAAATAAATATGTGTATGTATGTATGTATGTGTGTGTGTGTGTGAATATATATAAATAAACAAATACGGAGCACCTCTGATGTGTCAGGTAATGTTCTCGGTACCTGGGATATGAACCTAATTATCAAAGCAAACACAGGTCCCTGCCTTCAAGAAGTTTATTTTTGAGGTGGAGACAGTACCAAGAAACAAGCAAATTAGTAAAGTACACAGTGTCTTACATGATAATAAATCCTACGAGGGGAAAAAAATGTAGGGCATATGGCCAATGAAGCAAGGTCAGTAGAAGCTGTAAAATTAATAGGATGATCAGGGTAGCCTTCCTTCGCAAGACATTTAAGCAACCACTTGAAAAGAGTAAGGAAAGTTAATCAAACAGATAATTGAGGGAAACACATTCCCTGGCAGAAATGACAGACAGCATGACAGAAAGACCAAGAATGGGAGGGCTTTTTACAGTTGTGATTCCACACTTATATTTTTATTATTTTCTTAAGCTACTTCCTGCAGTCTCCAAAAAGGGAAGAACCATATCTACCGTGCTCTATTTTTCTCTCCAGCACCTAGTCCCGGGATGGCACAGAGTAGGTGCTCAGAAAACATGTGATGAGTGAGCTTCCCTGGTGGGTCAGATGGTAAAGAATCCAGCTTTACCAATCTAAAGGCGATGGTAAATCTGCAATGCAAGAGAACCTGGGTTCGATCCCTGGGTTGGGAAGATCCCCTGGAGAAGGGAATGGCAACCCACTTCAGGATTCTTGCCTGAAGAATTCCATGGACAGAGGAGCCTGGCAGGTTACAGTTCGTGAGGTTGCAAATAGTCATGACTGAGCGACTAACACCTAAACAGAGGGGGTTAACTTGTACAATTTACTTAATAAGCTCAAATAACTCTTACTTGGTTAGCTAAGACAACATGTTCTATTCTGTCTGCTTTGGACTTTGCGCCTTCATTCACTTTCAGCAGATTCTCATCTTTGTGTTCTACCCCATTATAGATGCATCCTACGGGGGGATGACTGAGTACTTGCATCAGACACTCATTAATAATTGCAGAAAGTCTTCAGGCTCATTCTCTCTCTGATAACTGTAGGAGTCCTTATAAACCTCCCAGTGCCATCTAATAAATGTCTACAACTAATCACTTTTCCCGAAGGAATTATTTCTGCTTTCTTCTCCTATAAAGCTGAACAGATTCCTTTCCCTCTTTCTTTATTCTCTGGCTAGCTGCCTGTATTCTGCAGAATCAGTATTCTGCTCTGTGGTGTGAGGAATACAAGTTGTTCCACTTCTTTTTGTCAGGAAGAGATTCTTCAAGTTTGGCTTTAAGCTTAAGATGGGTAACTTATTGAGAAGAAAAAAGATTTCTACAATTTCTCAGGTATAACTCACTATTAAACATTTCCTTTGCCTAAACTAGCTCAGGAATTTTTCTGCTTAGCTATTTGGGACTCAATTCCATAAAAAATATAAAGACACATTATGCTGATTAAACTCCATGAATTCCACATCATATAAGAAAACCTCAACAACTGTGGTTGTAAAGCAGATTGTTATAATGTATGTCTGAAAGTCGTTTAGTAATTACTGTTCAAATAAATACAAAGAAATCAAACAAAACACATAAGGTAAGAGTCTATCAACAGACAAATGAATAAAGAAATTGTGAGATTATATATACATATATGTGTGTTTATCTATATCAATGAAATATTACTTATCATTTAAGGACATTCTGCCATTTACAACATCATGGGTGAACATAGAGGACATTGTGCTAAGTTAAATAACCCAGACACAGAAAAAAAAAAAAAAAACGAATCATCTCACTTATATGCGAAATCTAAAAAAGTCGAATAGATGAAAGCAGAGAACAGCAGTACAGTGGGTACCAGTGGCACACAGGCGGGGAAATAGGGACACGTTGTTCAAAGGGACATGTTGTATGACTAAGTTGTACAAACTTAGTTATATAAGATGAATATGACCTAATGTAATCTAGAGATCTAATTTACAGCATGACTATAGTTAATAACACTATACTGAATATTGGAAATTGGCTAAGAGAAGAGATTTCAGATGTTCGAATTCCCAAGAAACAAACAACCACAACAACAACAGTAACTATGTAAAGATATGGTATATTAATTAGCTTGGCTACAGTATTCATCTAACTATGTGTATATATACACACACACAATCACCATGCTATACCTTAAGTATATACAATTTTATTAATAAAATAAATATAAAAGAAATCTTTCAATACAATTCCAAAAAGAATACTTTTCTTAAATAATGTGACCATTTATTCAAAACATACAGTATGTAATGGAATGTTATAACTGAAATAAAGTTTATAGATAACTTACTATGCTCTATGATTAAATAATATAACACATGCAAAATGTGTCTGTTCATAACAGATGCATAATGAATGTAAGATAGCTATATCACAAGGATTTCACATTTATGCTGTACTTATCCATCAGTTCAGTTCAGTTCAGTTGCTCAGTCATGTCCGACTCTCTGTGACCCCATGGACTGCAGCACACCAGGCCTCCCTGTCCATCACAAACTGCCAGAGTTTACTCAAACTCATGTCCATTGAGTCGATGATGCCATCCAACCATCTCATCCTCTGTCATCCCCTTCTCTTCTCACCTTGAATCTTTCCCAGCATCAGGGTCTTTTCCAATGAGTCACTTCTTCACATCAGGTGGCCATAGTACTGGAGTTTCAGCTTCAACATCAGTCCTTCCAATAAACTGATTTCCTTTAGGATGGACTGCTTGGATCTCCTTGCTGTCCAAGGGACGCTCAAGAGTCTTCTCCAACACCACAGTTCAAAAGCATCAATTCTTTGGTGCTCAGCTTTCTTTAGAGTCCAATTCTCACATCCATACACGACTACTGGAAAAACCATATCTTAGACTAGATGAATCTTTGTTGGCAGAGTAAAGTCTCTGCTTTTTAATATGCTGTCTAGGTTGGTCCTAACTTTTCTTCCAAGGAGTAAGTGTCTTTTAATTTCATAGCTGCAGTCAACATCTGCAGTGATTTTGGAGCCCTCCCCCCCAAATAAAGTCTGTCACTGTTTCCATTGTTTCCCCATGTATTTGCCATGAAGTGATGGGACCAGATGCCATAATCTTGGTTTTCTGAAAGTTGAGTTTTAAGCCAACTTTTTCACTGTCCTCTTTAACTTTCATCAAGAGGCTTTTTAGTTCTTCGGTTTCTGCCTTAAGGGTGGTGTCATCTGCATATCTGAGGTTATCGATATTTCTCCCAGCAATCTTGATTCCAGCTTGTGTTTCATCCAGTCCAGCATTTCTCATGATGTACTCTGCACATATGTTAAATAAGCACGGTGACAACATATAGACTTGACATACTCCTTTTTTTATATGTAACCAGTCTGTTGTTCCACGTCCAGTTTTAACTGTTGCTTCCTGATCTGCATACAGATTTCTCAAGAGGCAGGTCAGATGGTCTGGTATTCCCATCTCTTTCAGAATTTTCCACAGTTTACTGTGATCCACACAGTCAAAGGCTTTGGCATAGTCAATAAAGCAGAAATAGATGTTTTTCTGGAACTCTCTTTCTTTTTCAACAATCCAATGGATGTTGGCAATTTGATCTTTAGTTCCTCTGCCTTTTCTAAAACCAGCTTGAACTTGTAGAAGTTCTCAATTCATGTACTGCTGAAGCCTGGCTTGGAGAATTTTGAGCATTACTTTCCTACCATGTAAGATGAGTGCAATTGTGCAGTAGTTTGAGCATTCTTTGGCATTGCCTTTCTTAGGGATTGGAATGAAAACTGATGTTTTCCAGTTCTGGGGCCACTGCTGAGTTTTCCAAATTTGCTGGCATATTGAGTATAGCACTTTCACAGCATCATCTTTTAAGATCTGAAATAGCTCAACTGGAATTCCATCACCTCCACTAGCTTTGTTCATAGTGGTGCTTCCTAAGACCCACTAGACTTCACATTCCAAGATGTCTGGCTCTAGGTGAGTGATCACAGCATAGTGGTTATCTGGGTCATGAAGATCTTTTTTGTACAGTTCTTCTGTGTATTCTTGCCACCTTTTCTTAATATCTTCTGCTTCTGTTAAGTCCATACCATGTCTATCCATTACTGAGCCCATCTTTGCATGAAATATTCCCTTGGTATCTCTAATTTTCTTGAAGAGATCTCTCGTCTTTCCCATTCTATTGTTTTCCTCTATTTCTTTGCACTGGTCACTGAGGAACGCTTTCTTATCTCTCCTTTCTATTCTTTGGAACTCTGCATTCAGAGGGGTAAATCTTTCCTTTTGTCCTTTGCTTTTGGCTTCTCTTCTTTTCACAGCTATTTGTAAGGCCTCCTCAGACAACTATTTTGCTTTTTTGCATTTTTTTTTCCTGGGGATCCTGTACAATGTCACAAACCTCTGTCCATAGCTCATCAGGCACTCTGTCTATCAGATCTAGTCCCTTAAATCTATTTCTCACTTCCACTGCATTATCATTAGGGATTTGATTTAGGTCATACCTGAATGATCTAGTGATTTTCCCTACTTTCTTCAGTTTAAGCCTGAAGTTGGCAAAAGGAGTTCATGATCTGAGCCACAGTCAGCTCCCAGTCTTGCTTTTGCTGACTGTATAGAGCTTCTCCATCTTTGGCTGCAAAGAATATAATCAGTTGGATTTCAGTATTGACCATCGGGTGATGTCCATGTGTAGGGTCTTGTGTTGTTGGAAGAGGGTGTTTGCTATGACCAGTGCGTTCTCTTGGCAGAACTCTGTTAGCCTTTTCCCTGCTTCATTCTGTACTCCAAGGCCAAATTTGCCTGTTACTCCAGGTGTTTCTTGACTTTTTACTTTTGCATTCCAGTTCCCTGTAATGAAAAGGACATCTTTTGGGGGTGTTAGTTCCAAAAGGTCTTGTAGGTCTTCATAGAACTGTTCAGCTTCAGCTTCTTCAGCATTACTGGTCAGGGCATAGACTTGGATTACCATGATACTGAATGGCTTGCCTTGGAAACGAACAGAGATCATTCTGTCGTTTTTGAGATTGCATCCAAGTACTGCATTTTGGACTCTTTTGTTGACTATGATGGCTACTCCATTTCTTCTAAGGGATTCCTGCCCACATTAGTAGATACAATGGTCATCTGAGTTAAATTCACCCATTCCAGTTCATCTTAGTTCGCTGATTCCTAGAATGTTGATGTTCACTCTTGCCATCCCGTTTGACCACTTTCTATTTGCCTTGATTCGTGAACCTAACATTCCAGGTTCCTATGCAATATTGCTCTTTACAGCATCAGACCTTGCTTCCATCACCAGTCACATCCACAGCTGAGTGCTGTTTTTGCTTTGGCTCTGTCTCTTCATTCTTTCTGGAGTTATTTCTCCACTGATCTCCAGTAGCATGTTGGGCACCTACAGACCCGGGGAGTTCATCTTTCAAGTGTCCTATATTTTTGCCTTTTCATACTGCTCATGGGGTTCTCAAGGAAGGAATACTGATGTGGTTTGCCATTCCCTTCTCCAGTGGAGCTCATTTTGTAATAGGCTAAGCAAATACTCATACTCTAATAAGCCTCATAATAGAATAATCTGATCTAAGTTACATTTAATCTACGGTATACCAGTTATCCCTCAAATGTGTACTATACAGAGATTTGGTGAAGGTGTCTATATACCATCTAAAAGAGAATTTTGGTCAAATGGAGTCTGTATCAAAGGAGATAATTCTATCTTGCAACATTTAAATTTAGCAGTTTACATAATGATTAAGAGAATATTTTCCAGAGGCAGCCTCCCTCAGTTTGAATCTCAGTTCTGTTACTTTCTAGTCATGTGTCCATAAGCAAAATATCTTTCTGAGCTTGAGCTTACTTCATCTAAAAAACCAATCTAAAAACATTACCTACTTGTGATGGTTAATTTTATATGTCAGCTTAACTCGGCTATAATTACCCCAATGTCTGGTCAATCATCAGTCTAGATATTGCTTTGAGGCATTTTTTTAAGATATGATTAATGTTTAAACTTTGAATAAAGTAGATTATCTTTTATAATGGAAGTAAACTTCATCAGTTCAGCTGAAAGCCTTAAGAGAAAAGACAGATTGCCCAGGCAAAAAAGAATTCTGCCTTCAGACTCCCTTCAGATCCAAGACTACACCAACTCTTTCCTGGGTCTCTAGCCTGTCAGCCTGCCTTGTAAATTTTGGAATTGCCACACCCTGATTCCTTAAAATTTCTTTTGCACTCTCTTGCCCCATCCCTTTTTTTCTACCTCCCTCCCTCAATATATACAACCAGAAGCATTATAAAACTGTTTACTCTAAAATCTATTTTGACTGAACTTAATATAGCCACTTCATTTTTTTTGGTAATTCTTGTTATTAGGTATCTTGTTTTCCACTTTTTTACTTTTAATCCATCAGTGTCTTTATATTTAAAGTACATTTTATATGGGTAGCATATAGTTGGCTTTTGCCTTTTTATTCATTCTGACAACTTCTACTCTTTTAATACGTTTACAATATTCCTTTGCTTAGCTCTGTATTAACATATGGCATCATTTTCCTTCTACCTAAAGGACTTTCTTTCATATTCTTATAGTGCAATAGTCTTTTTTTCACCATCACTATTCTTGAAAGATACTTATACTAGGCATAGAACTCTGCTACTGCTAAGTCACTTCAGTGGTGTCCGACTCTGTGCGACCCCATCCCTGGGATTCTCCAGGCAAGAACACTGGAGTGGGTTGCCATTTCCTTCTCCAATGCATAAAAGTGAAAAGTGAAAGTGAAGTCATTCAGTCATGTCCGACTCTTCGCGACCCCATGGACTGCAGCCTACCAGGCTCCTCCGTCCATGGGGTTTTCCGGGCAAGAGGACTGGAGTGGGAGGCATAGAACTCTAGGTAGTCAGATTTTTCTTTCAGTATATTAAAGATGTTTCTCCACTTTTTACTTGTGTTGTTTGCAATGAAAAGTCTATGGTAATTCTCATCTGTGTTTCTCTATATGTAATGTATCTTGCTGTCTGGCAAATTTTAAGATTTTCTCATTTCTTCTCATTGAGCTTCTTGCATTTGTGGGTTTACACAACTGGAAATTTTAAATTATTTCTTCAAGTACTTTTCTGTCCCACCCCTTTCAGGAACTTCATATACACAAACTTAAAATAGTGTATATGAAGTTATAATAATAATTGCTATTATGATTACTCCTTTTCCCCCCTGTGTTTCATTTTAGATATACTTCTATGTCTTAAAATTATTAGCATTTTCATCTGCAATGTCCCATCAAGAATGCCATCCAGTGTACTTTTCATCTCAAGACATTGAGGCTTTCACCTTTAGAAGTTCAATTTGAATATTTATAAATATCTTTCATACCTGTATTTAACATGTTTAATCTTTCCTCTAGCTTTCTGAACATACAGAATGCAATCAGAAACACTGTTCTAATATCAACCTCTGTTAAGTCTAACATTTGTGTCAGTTCTTGATCAGTTTAAATCAAGTGATTTCTCTCATTATGGATGGTACTTTCTTACTATAAGCTTTATAATTTTGGAGGGGTTGCCAGACTTTGTAAATTTTATCTTGTCTGTTGCAATATTTTTTTATGTCAATAACTACTCTTGTACTTTGCCCAGACTGTGCGTGGAAACAATTAGATCCTTTTGGGCTTTTCTTTCAACATTTGTCAGGCAGAACCAGAGCAGCATTTAAACTAGGGTTAATGATTTCTCACTAATGGGTTGAGATCTTTTAGTGTTTTCTCCAACCTCATGAATTCTGAGGTCTGACTAGTGGGAACAGGCACTGTTGCTGGTCTTATATGAGTGTCAGCTACCATTCCCTTAAATTTTCCAGGCTGTTCTTTCTCCCATGCCTCAGTTTCTTCATATGCATGTGCTAATTAGTATTCTGTTCAATACTTAATGGGGAATCTCTGCAGATCTCCAGAGTTCTCTGTACACCTCCCTCTTCTCTGATACTCTGCCCTATAAACTCTAGCTTCCTCAGTCTCCCCACACTTTCGCCTTTGTCTTAGCTCAGGAAGTCTCCTGGGGTAGACATGGACTTCCCTCTCTCTGTACCATGGCCAGGAGATGCTGTCAAGTCAGTAAGTCAGGGAAATTGTAGGGCTCACTGCAATTGTTTCTCATCTCTCAGAGGTTATCTATCCTCTTCACGTTCAAGGTCTTGAAAACTGCTATATACTAGTCTCGGTTTATTTAGTTATTTCAAGCAGAAGGGTAAATCTCATCTCTGCTAGCCTATCTTGGCCAGAATAAGTCCAATGTTGTGAAAAATCTAATAATATAATGAAATAAAGTGCTTGCAAAGAGTACAGTGAATGTCAGTTATCTTTATTATCATTATCAGAGCTTTAAGCTATCCAGATTATACTTTTAGGCAAACTGCCTCAATGTATGAACCGCTGCTACTGCTGCTAAGTTGCTCCAGTCATGTCTGACTCTGTGTGACCCCATAGATGGCAGCCCACCAGGCTCCGCCATCCTTGAGATTCTCCAGGCAAGAGCACTGGAGTGGGTTGCCATTTCCTTCTCCAATGTATGAACTAAGTTTTCATAAATATGAGGAAAGTGTACAGCAAGGAAAATATTAATAGCAATAATAATTGAATGCTAAGTGCTCTAAATTAATTGTCCGTTCAATTTCAGTTCAACACTATAAAGTAAGGTAATATTATCTGCATTTTATAGATGAAAAATCTGAGGTTCAGAGAGGTTAAATAAATCATTCAAGGTTAAGCAGCTACCAAGTGGTGAGCAGAGCCAAGGTCTGTCTACACCAAAGCCCCATCTCTTGACCTTCGTATATCACTGCCAGATCACTTCTAAGCAACTGTGAAAACATTCTTGCTTCATAGGCTCAAAGACTTTGGAAAATAATTGAGGAAAACAGTACTTTAGTGTTATCATAGATTTTTCTAACTATTCATATTAGAAAGTCATTTACCTGTGGAATTCACCATAGTATAATGGTATGGGTTTCAGTTTGACATTCTGAAGCTTGAAGTCATGACACATGTGGCTAATAACAAATTTAATGGTGATGCTTACTCTTCTCAGAGCAAAGCAGATGTGCTGATAAGACTGTTAACAAATCAATGGATAACATGAGTTCCAGGTTCAGTAGTGCAAAACATAAAGGTAATAAGAATGATTCAACAAAGTTGTCAGTTAACTGGAACAGAACAAGATTAGGACAAAGAGGTGAGGACTGTGTGTATAATCATTGTGTCAAATAACTCCATGAATGTTTCTACAGTTAATATGGTAGTTATTGCAAAATATTTCATTGTTTCAATAAATATAAAATTAAACTTAGTTCTATGAATTTATCTAAGTAAAGGTCAGGCAAGATTTTATCACATGAAACTGTAATATATGAAAATCCTATGCTTAGTCTTGAAATAGTATCAATATCACACTTATCACTTTCTAGTAAAGAAAAGTTTAAAGAAAAAGATGTCCCCAAAATTCTACTGTCTTTTTGACTAAAATCCATATAATGCTTGGATAAAAAATTGAGCAATAATTTTTTTTTTTAATTTAAGGATTCCTTCTCTGTTCCTCTCATCCCTAAACCTCTCTCCCATCAGGTTTCCTCCTTATGATTAATTTTTCTTGTGTTCACTTTGAAAATATATATGTAGAGAAATTTACTTCTTAAAAATCTAGTAAAATTACTTTCACTATGTTAATACATTTTTGAAGATTATATCATCATGTACATTCTAACTTCTACCACTAATTTAATCCTTGTCAATTATTTTCTATGGTAATATTTCCAAAATGTGCAGGCAAAATGTATCAGTTCTGGAAATAAAATACCTGGATTACACTGAAATTTAAACACTAGTAAAAGTGAGAAAAGTAAGGATGCACATGATTCAGTGGTAATCACTACAGTGGGACCTGTTGAACGAGGCAAAGGGAAGTTCTATGGTAACTGAGTGAATCACCCAAGGCATTGAAAAAAGCACTGTACCATCTTATCAGTCTTCCTGATTGTAACTGATAAGACAGTAAAGAGAATCTATGAAAACATGGCATCTTTTCTCTTTTCCCTTTATCCTTTTTATCAGCTTGTTTCTCTGCAGTTTCTGGCAAATTACATTTGGGGTTTGTTTTGGGATTTCTGTGAAACTCTTTAACTTGATTTTTGTGACATCCAATTGATGAACACTAATCATAATAAGGTATGATTATCTATTTGGAAATCACTCTCCCTTTAGACATCCTGATTCATTCTTAAAACACAGATTAACTTGATCACTGATCTAAGACTTGTGGACCAACCTGAACTAATTCTATCTTCTGCAACATTTAGGAAAAAGTGGGATTTTAGGCATGGATTTTATTCTTAATTGCCACAATTTCATATTTATTCTTTCATTTGAGAACCAAAAAGAGATCTTGTGGAGCAAAAGGAAAAATGGGAGAAAACTGAAATGTACTCTCCACCCTTCTTAAGAATAAAATTACAGGAGGAATGTGCATCTAGAGGATTTCTGCTGAACAAGCTAAAAATTAAGTCAAGAAAAAGGCCAAGAAAACCTCAGTCCTGATAATCTTTGGAGTCCATAATGATTAAGAATATAATTTTTAAGTGTATTTAATTCTATACTTATTTTCATTTTTGCAAAGGAGAAAAGGAAAGATATACCTATTTGAATGCAGAGTTCCAAAGAATAGCAAGGAGAGATAAGAAAGCCTTCCTCGGTGGTCAATGCAAAGAAATAGAGGAAAACAATAGAATGGGAAAAACTAGAGATTTCTTCAAGAAAATTAGATATACCAAGGGAATATCTCATGCAAAGATGAGCACAATAAAATACAGAAATGGTAAGGACCTAACAGAAGGAGAAGATATTAAGAAGAGGTGGCAAGAATACACATAACTATACAAAAAGATCTTCACAACCCAGATAACCACTATAACCATTCACCTAGAGCCAGACATCCTGGAATGTGAAGTCAAGTAGGCCTTCAGTTCAGTTGCTCAGTCGTGTCCGACTCTTTGAGACCCCATGAACTGCAGCACGCCAGGCCTCCCTGTCCATCACCAACACCTGGAGTCCACCCAAACCCATGTCCATCGAGTCGGTGATGCCATCCAGCCATCTGATCCTCTGTTGACCCCTTCTCCTCCTGTCCTCAATCTTTCTCAGCACAACAGTCTTTTCAAATGAGTCAGTTCTTCGCATCAGGTGGCCAAGTATTGGAGTTTCAGCTTCAATATTAGTCCCTCCAATGAACACCCAGGACTGATCTCCTTTAGGATGGACTGCCTGGATCTCCTTGCAGTCCAAGGGACTCTCAAGAATCTTCTCCAACACCACAGTTCAAAAGCATCAATTCTTCAGTGCTCAGCTTTCTTTATAGTCCAACTCTCACATCTATATATGACCACTGGAAAAACCACAGCCTTGATGAAGCAACATTACAAACAAAGCTAGTAGAGGTGATGGAATTCCAGTAGGGCTATTTCAAATCCTAAAAGATGATGTTGTGAAAGTGCTACACTCAATATACCAGCAAATCTGGAAAACTGCACAGTGACCCAAGGACTGGAAAAGATCAGTTTTCATTCTGATCCGAAAGAAACTCAATGCCAAAGAATGTTCAAATTACTGCACAATTGCACTCATCTCACACGCTAGTGAAGTAATGCTCAAAATTCTCCAAGCCAGGCTTCAACAGTACGTGAACTCCCAGATGTTCAAGTTGCATTTATAAAAAGCAGAGAAATCAGAGATCAAATTGTTGACATCCACTGGATCATTGAAAAAGTGAGAGTGTTCCAGAAAAACATCTATTTCTGCTTTATTGACTATGCCAAACCATTTGAATGTGTGGATCACAATAAACTGTGGAAAATTCTTCAAGAGATGGGAATATCAGACTGCCTGACCTGCCTCCTGAGAAATCTGTATACAGATCAAGAAGCAACAGTTAGAACTGGACATGGAACAGATTGATTCCAAATCAGGAAAGGAGTATGTCAAGGCTGCATACTGTCACTCTGCTTATTTAACTCATAGGCAGAGTATATCATGCAAAATGCTGGGCTGGATGAAACACAAGCTGGAATCAAGATTGTTGGGAGAAATATCAATAACCTCAGATATGCAGATGACACCACCCTTATGGAAGAAAGTGAAGAAGAACTAAAGAGCCTCTTGATGAAACTGAAAGAGGAGAGTGAAAGAGTTGGCTTAAAACTCAACATTCAGAAAACTAACATCATGGCATCCAGTCCCACCACTTCATGGCAAATAGATGGGGAAACAATGGAAACAATGACAGACTTTTTTCTTTTCTTGGCTCCAAAATCACTGCAAATGGTGACAGAAGCCATGAAATTAAAAGACACTTGCTCCTTGGGAGAAAAGCTATGACCAACATAGACAACATATTAAAAAGCAGACATTACTTTGCCAACAAAGATGTGGCTAGTCAATTTATGGTTTTTCCAGTACTCATGTACGGATGTGAGAGTTGGACTATAAAGAAAGCTGAGTACTGAAGAATTGATGGTTTTGAACTGTGGTGTTGCAGAAGACTCTTGACAGTCCCTTGGACTGCAAGGAGATTCAACCAGTCTATCCTAAAGGAAATCAGTCCTGAATATTCACTGGAAGGACTGATGCTGAAGCTGAAACTCCAATACTTTGGCCACCTGATGGGAAGAACTGACTCACTAGAAAAGACCATGATGCTGGGAAAGATTGAAGGCAGGAGGAGAAGGGGACAACAGAGGATGTGATGGTTGGATGGCATGACCAACTCAATGGACATGAGTTTGAGTAAGTTCTGGGTGTTGGTGATGGACAGGGAAGCCTGGTGAGCTACAGTCTATGGGATCACGGAGAGTCAGACACCACTGAGCAACTGAACTGAACTGTAGAGTGTCCTGCAGTGGTCAGCAGTTGCTATTGTTTAGTCATTAAGTTATGTCTGACTCTTTTGCGATCCTATGGACTATAGCCCCCCAGGCTCCTCTATCCATGGTATTTCCAAGGCAAGAAAACCGGAGTGGGTAGCCATTCCCTTCTCCAGGGGATCTTCCCAACCCAGGGGATGAAACCTGCATCTCCTGCATTGGCAGGCAGGTTCTTTGCCCCTGAGCTACCTGAGTGATCAGCAGTAGAATATACAAATAAAAAGTATCCATGTGCTGCTTAAAGAGGACTTAAGGATATTACCTAATAGGCAGTTTTCCAACTCAGTTGTCTCACTCGGGTGATTGTCTGGGTTCAAAGTCTGACCCTGTGACTTAGAGCTTGTCTTCAAACAAGTTATTTAGTTTCTCTAAATTTTGCTTTCAAGTGTAAAACAAAGTAATAACATTTAAATCACACAAATGTTGCAAGGATTAAAGGAGAAAAATCTACCTAGAATAGTCAGTACTTCATAAACAGGAAAGACAGAGGAATCTAATATTTTATGCCAACCATTGCCAGATATTATTTGTGTCTTATATGCATGATTTATAAGTGTCACACATAATAGCCTTGATATTTTCATCTCAAATACTAGGAAATGGAACCAAAATGTATAACTGACCCAAGAACAAACATCTAACAAATTATATAATCAGGATTCAAATTCATGTCTTTCTAAGTTTTCTTCCCATTATATCACAGTGTTTCCCAAGAAGGGCAAATTGGTTGTAAATATGAACATAGTTCTTACCAGTAGATGGTATTAATCTTCATAGGATTACTTGTGAAAGACAAACCATGTAAAGCGTTCAGGGCAGTATTTGACACATACTCATTATCACCATGTCCTGTTTTGCTTCCTAAAACCCTTGTGGAGCATGGGATTCTGTTTTCCATCCCCTTATTGGACATTCTCTGCTGAACTTTCTTTTTAAAGTATACCAGTTGATCACTTGACTCATGGATTAGGTAACCAGGAATTCTTTTTCTGTATTAAAACCACTCACATAAAACTATAAGTAAAATAGAATACATGATGTAAAATGTAATATTAATTAAAATATTTAAGGGGTTATCTTCAAATGAAGGAGATATCTTTGTTGATTAATGAAGACTAATATAAAAATATGAGAAAAATGTAGAGCCTATATTGTCCATATTATTCAGTGTATCTGAACTTTTTTCCAGCTTTATTGAGGTAGAATTGACATACAATGTTATGTAGTTTAAGGTGTACAATGTGATGATTTGATAACATAATATTTGTGAAATGATTACCACAATGAGGCTAGTTAGCACATCTATCATCTGACATAATTTCCATTTATATGTATGTATGTGTGTGTGTGTGTGTGTGTGTGTGTGTGTGGTAAGAACATTTAAAATCTATCTTAGCAAATATCAAATGTATAATATAGTATTGTTAATTATATTCCCAAAGTTTTGTATTAAATCCCCAGAATTTGTTTTATAACAAAAAGTTTGTACCATTTGCCTAGTATCTCCCCATTTCCCTCACCTTCCAGCCCATGGAAACCACCATTTTACTCTAATTCTACAAATCTGACTTTTTTAGATTCCACATATAAATAAGATGATAGAGTACTTATCTTTCTCTGTCTGACTTATTTACTTAGCATAGTATCCTCAAGGTCCATATATGCTGTTGCAAATGGCAGGGTTTTCTTCTTTCTCATGGTTGAATAATTTCTCATTCTATGTATACCACATTCCCTTTATCTATTTATCCATTGGTGGATATTTACATTGTTTTAATATCTTTGTCCTTGTGAATAATGCTGTAATGAACGTAAGAGTGCACATATCTCTTCAAGATCTTGATTTCATTTCCTTCAGATAGGTACCCAGAAGTGGAACTGCTGGGTTGTATGGTAATTCTATTTTTAAGTTTTTGAAGAATTTCCATGCTGTTTTCCATAGTGGCTACTTTCAATGTAACTGAATTTATTATGATGTTTTATGTAAGTTGTCTTCTCCTCCTTAAAGGAACTGGAATGTGTCTCAGAGCACCTATCTGATTATTCCTAGTTTCATTTGGACTTAATCAGTGATTCTCAACTGGAAGGCAATTTTGCCTCTCGGGAGAATTTGACAACACCTGGAGAAATCTTTAGTTGCCACAAATTAATGGGGAGAAGAGTGCTATTGGCATCTAGAGGAGAGACCAAGAATGCTCCTAAACACCCTACGATCCACAGGACAGTCCCACAGTTGGAGAAACTCCCATGTAGGTCAACAGTTCTTAAGCCTGGCTGCACATTAGAATTTCCCAGGGAGTTTTTAAAACTGTCAATGCTGCTTGGATCTCACCTACACCCAGAAATTCAGACCTAAGTGGTTTAAGGTAGACCTTGGGTGTGTGTGTACATGTCAGTTCCAGAGGTGATTCTAACAACCAGAATTATGAACCACTGGTCTAGATGAGGCTAACTATTTTAAGTAAGAAAAAAAAAAAAAAAACAAATGGAAGAGATATTTATAATGAGAGGAAATTCTCCCTGGGATTTTGCCAGAAGGATTCCTGCTCTGTATCCACCCTCTCCAGTTGTACCAGGAGAGTACTAACTTTTGCCTGAGATCTTGTTGGAATTCACTTTTTGTTGAGGCATTTTCTAAAACAGTATGACACTGACAGGAATAAATCTCATTTAAATTAGCCAGACTCAAAAAGCAAAAGCCAACAGCTGGATCTTGGCCCATACGAAGTATCACAACAACATCACATATAAGACTTTTACCTGCCATTCTTGCTGTGAACAGCCACCTGGTTATTTTTCTACTTTGTCTCTGAAATGTGTTTGTTTACTCCCTTAAAGCTTGGATCTGCAATGCTGCTACCCTTCCTGCAAATTCACCCTGTCCTTGACTCCTCTTTCCGAGGCTCTTTGGCCCACTACTTAATTACCTCCAACTCATCCAGAAACAACCCTATTTCAGTTTAATTCTCTCATGTAACCCCAAGTACAGAAGAATATTGCATTCCCACTAAATATTTGTGGTTCAGAATCCCTCCAGGGTCTCTTCTCTATGCTAGAAATGGCTTATTAAATTACTACTGTTACTGTTTAATGGAAACTCAAAACGTGTGGGGGGAAAAAAGAGGTTATTTAATTTCTCTCATTTAAGTTTCTCCACACAGATTGACTTAGAAATCTCATTAGACTGAGTGAAAGATTTAAAAATATACTATGGAAGATTATTCCAGGCACATTTATGACAAGGCTGATGACTAGGGATATTTTACAGTAACTGTTCAGATCATTCCCTCCTCCAGACAACAGCTTTCCCATCAGCTGCTGGAAGACCAATTTCTACCAAAGGAGTAAGGCTATTCTAAGTTATTTGACAAAATGTTTTTAACTCCCAGAAATAAAGAAAGCCACTTTAATGCATATCAGCTGTAGATTTTATTTCCTCCTCATGTAACATGCTTCTGCAGAGTAAATAGAAAACTCCTACGCTCTATGGAATTTGGACACTTTCTGGTTTTAAAAATGGCAGTGTAAATGGGAGGAACAACATAGTTAGAAACTTCAGAGCTCTGATGGTTACCATATGGCAAAGGTAATCTCAGTAACACATCAAGAAGAGTACAGCATTAAAAATAATGTGATTTGTATCATGAAAATATTGATCATCAGTGTCAAAGAGAATCTGAGGAGTGTTTGAATAAGAAATAATCTGGAATAAATAAACACCTATACTCATGAATTACAAAGGAACTATCTCTTTCTCAGCAATTTTAAGTCTCAACTCCTTGTACTGGGTAAACATGAAAGGTGCTGCTTTACAGCAGAGGTCTATAAAACTTTTCTGTAAAAGGCCAAATAGTAAATAGTTTAGGCTTTCAGGGCCACGCTGTATCTGTCACAACTCAACTCTGCCACTGTAGTGTTAAAGCAACTATAGACAACACATAAGCAAAATTGCTTAAATGTAGTCCAGTAAAACTTTTTTTATGGGCACTGAAATGTGAATTGCACATAACTTTTGCATGTCACAAAATACTACCTGTTTTCCACTCCTGTAGAATGTTCAAAATTATTCTTAGTTCACAGGCCATACAAAAAGAGACAAAAGACTTGATTTGGCCTATGGGCCATAGCTTGCAGAATTGTGCCTTACACTTTTAGTATTTCTTTTCTCTTATTGAATGGGGAGGGTGTCAAAAATTAACTGTTGGAAAGAATTTATGGGACTTTCATTTCTGTCACTAGGGTATAATAGAGATGCTGAAAACATTCAGACACTAACATGTGAAAATGTTTGTTAAAATTTGAAAGAGGGTGTGATTGGGCAAAAGAAATGTTTTAAATAATTGAATGAGACTACAGGAAATTAAGGGACTCTGATAAAGTTAGGAGTAGTGTGAACACATATGAAGGAAAAGCAAGCACCAAAAATCACTAGGATACCCTGGAGAAAAATACAGCCTTTTGGGTGTCTAGAACTTTAAAATACACAAGAGGTTGGCCATTGTGTTTTTCTAAAAGGAATAAAAACGTTAACAAATTTAAAACTAAGTGAATAATTATGCAGAAGACTAGGAAACAGGCCAAGAAAGAATTAGTGAACAGTAGGCAGATTTTAAGAAATTGCTTAGAATGTTGTACACAGAGAAAAAAGTATTAAAGTGCATTAGGTGACATGGAGGACAAAGGGATAAATTCTAATAATCATCCAAAGTCCAAGGATGTCTTGACAATGGATATTATCTATATTTTCCATGGATCCAAGAGATAATAGAACTCTTTTTCCAGAATTACCGAAGGGTATCACCATAGATCTAATATAAACCTAGTAAAACTGAAGATAATTTTTTTAATCTGCAAATAAACACAAAATTAAAGCTCCTCTAAAAGAGAAACTGAAAAACAATTAGAAATTGAAAATAAATGGAGTCAAGTGTCTAACTGAAGAGGCTGACCTTAGACTGAAGGATTCAGAAAATTCAGTTTTAATACCAGAGGGAAAAATTAAGTATATAAGTATGAATGGTTGGTGAGCAGGTAGACATGGTAGAAGAAGCTTGAAGAAGTTCTATTCTGAGAATCATTTATCCATGAAATAGAGGAAAAGGTCATCAATTGAAAGTATAGCAAAGGTTGGTGGGGGAATATAGTGGTTTGAGAAAATATGGAATAATTGTTAGAAGGGTTCATAAAGTAAAGAAAGGTAGAATTATTGCAAGGAACACTAATAATCTTCTTGAAGTTTATGGTCACACAACTCAAGTGAGATAATTCAGCTTCAGAAGTACAGGAGAAGAGTAGGCAAAGAAGGCTGGGTTTTAGCAAAGTGACAAAAAAAAAAGGAATTGAGATCAAAATAAGGAAGGAAAATTGTATAGAATGATTTGGCTAGGTAAAGAGAAAAGTGCAAACATGAAGTGGATGAGAAACAATTAAAATGTGTTAGAAAATAAATTTAGGATCCCACGAAATCACATGAATGGAGTCTGAACAGTAAATTGCCTGAAAAGATAGAAGACAACGATAACCCTATATGCAAAACAGAAAAAAGAGACTCAGATGTATAGAACAGACTTGTGGACTCTGGGAAAAGGCAAGGGTGGGATCTTTCAAGAGAACAGCATCGAAACATGTATATTATCTAGGGTGAAACAGATCACCAGCTCAGGTTGGGTGCATGAGACAAGTGCTCAGGCCTGGTGCACTGGGAAGACCCAGAGGGATCAGGTGGAGAGGGAGGTGGGAGGGGGGACCAGGATGGGGAATACATGTAAATCCATGGCTAATTCATTTCAATGTATGACAAAAACCACTGCAATGATGTAAAGTAATTAGCCTCCAACTAATAAAAATAAATGAAAAAAAAAAAAGACAATGGTCAAAAAGTAGCCTTCATGAAACAGGTTATGGATATGGAGAGCTTGCAGAGGAAGTAACGAGCTGGAGAACAAGGTCACTGAAGGAAAGAAATTCAAGGAACTGGGAAACCACACTATTAGAAGGATTTTCTATGTGGATACTGAAATCAATAAGAATCCAGAAGGGAGTGGTTCAAGGAGTAAAAGTGAATCAAGAGCTTAAATTTTCTAAAAATCAAGGGTAATTACCTAGGAAATGTTAGGTAACTATAGCATAAAGAGTAGGTATGAGAGAAAGCTGACAATAGTTTCAAAGCTATGTTTTCATGAGGAAGAATGGAGAATGATCGGAATGCTTTTATGAAGGATGGTCCTCTGCACTGTAAGATGTTTAACAATGTTCTTGTCTCCTGTCACTTAGTTGAGAGTAGCACCCCCCAGCTGCAGTTATGACATCAAAGAATGTCTCCAGACATGATAAGCTTCCCAGGAGAAGAACTGTCCCAATTGGTAACCATTGCTCTATGAGTTGAGTTCAGTTGCTCAGTCTTGTCTGACTCTTTGAGACCCCATGGACTGTAGCATGCCAGGCCTCCTGGTCTATCACCAACTTCTGGAGTTTACTCAAACTTTTCTCCATTGAGTCAGTGATGCCATCCAACCATCTCATCCTCTGCCTTCCCCTTCTCTTCCCACCTTCAATCTTTCCCAGCATCAAGGTCTTTTCAAATGAGTCATCTCTTCGCATCAGGTGGCCAAAGTATTGGAGTTTCAACTTCAGCATCAGTCCTTCCAATGAACAATCAGGACTGATTTCCTTTAGGATGGACTGGTTAGATCTCCTTGCAGTCCAAGGGGCTCTCAAGAGTCTTTTCCAATGCCACTGTTCAAAAGCATCAATTCTTTGGTGCTCAGCTTTCTTAGTCCAACTCTCACATCCATATATGACTACTGGAAAAACCATAGCTTTGACTAGAGGGATCTTTGTTGGCAAAGTGACATCTCTGCCTTTTAATATGCTATCTGGTTTGGTCATAACTTTTCTTCCAAGGAGCAAGTGTCTTTTAATTTCATGGCTGCAGTCACCATCTGCAGTGATTTTGGAGCACAAAAAAATAAATAAAGACTGTCACTGCTTCCATTGTTCCCCCATCTATTTGCCATGAAGTGACAGGACCAGATGCCGTGATCTTAAGTTTTCTGAATGTTGGGTTTTAAGCCAATTTTTTCACCCTCCTCTTTCACTCTCATCAAGAGGCTTTTTAGTTCCTCTTCACTTCCTGCCATAAGTTCTGTGTCATCTGCATATCTGAGGTTATTGATATTTCTCCTGACAATCTTGATTCCAGCTTGTGCTTCTTCCAGCCCAGTGTTTCTCATGAGGTACTCTGCATATAAGCTAAATAAGCAGGGTGACAGTATACAGCCTTTCCCAGTTTGGAACCAGTCTGTAGTTCCATGTCCAGTTTTAACTGTTGCTTCTTGACCTGCATATAGATTTCTCAGGAGGCAGGTCAGGTGGTCTGGTATTCCCATTTCTTTCAGAATTTTCCACAGTTTGTTGTGATTCACACAGTCAAATGGTTTGGCATAATCAATAAAGCAGAAGTAGATGTTTTTCTGGAATTTTCTTGCTTTTTTGATGATCCAATGGATGTTGGCAATTTGACCTCTGGTTCCTCTGCCTTTTCTAAAATCAGCTTGAACATCTGGAAGTTCACAGTTCACATACTGTTGAAGCCTGGCTTGGAGAATTTTGAGCATTACTTTTCTATCATGTAAGATGAGTGCAATTGTGCGGTAGTTTGGGCATTCTTTGGCATTACCTTTCTTTGGGATTGGAATGAAAACTGACCTTTTCCAGTCCTGTGGCCAATGCTGAGTTTTCCAAATTTGCTGACATATTGAGTGCAGCCCTTTCACAGCATCATCTTTTAGGATTTGAAATAGGTCAACTGGAATTCCATCACCTCCACTAGCTTTGTTCATAGTGATGCTTCCTAAGGCACACTTGACTTCACATTCCAGGATGTCTGCCTCTAGGTGAGTATCACACCATCACAGTTATCTGGGTCACGATGATTTTTTTTGTATAGTTCTGTGTATTCTTGCCACTTCTTCTTGATTAGTATCTTCTGTTTCTGTTAGGTCCATACCATTTCTGTCTGTTATTGAGCCCCTCTTTGCATGAAATGTTTCATTGGCATCTCTAATTTTCTTGAAGATATCTCTAGTCTTTCCCATTCTATTGCTTTCCTCTATTTCTTTGCATTGATCACTGAGGAAGGCTTTCTTATCTCTTCTTGCTATTCTTTGGAACTCTGCATTCAAATGGGTATTTCTCTCCTTTTCTCCTTTGCCTTTCACATCTCTTCTTTTCACAGCTATTTGTAAAGCCTACTCAGACAACCATTTTGCCTTTTCGCCTTTCTTTTTCTTGGGGATGGTCTTGATCACAGCCTCCTGTGCCATTGCTCTATAGCGACATTTTTTTACCAAGTTCTCCATTCTCACAAATTCCTCTCTACTATTTTCTCATGGCTTTCTTAACTGGCAATCATGCCCACCATTCTACTAAATATGCTTTTATGAAGGTCACTAATGGCCCCCCTCATTGCTAATTCAATGTTTAGTGTTTGGTCCCCCTGATATTTCTCGCAGCATTTCAGAGTTGATAATTTCCTCTTCATTAAAATACTTTTTTCACTTGGATAACAGGACACCCCACTCTTCTGATTTTCATATTCCCTCACCAGTGGCTCCTTTTGGTAATTCTTACTGATCTCTGATCTTGTTAAAGTGGCCCAAGATTCAATCTCTGGGCCCTTCTATCCTCACTCCTTTGGTGAATGCATCCAATCACATAGATTTAAATTGATATCTATATATTGAGGACTCTCATTTTTACATCTCTTTCCAAGTCTTCCTCACTGCACTGTGACTTATATAGTTAGATACCTAATGGACACATTACCTTCCATATCTAACTGGCATCTGAAATTATAGCAAAAATGAATCACCCAATATCTCCCCTAAAACTTGCCCCACCCCACAGCTTTTCTTATCTCACGGCAATGGCAACTACTTTACCTCAAGATTAACTAAAACATCTTGAGTAATCTTTACTCCTCTCTTTTTCTCCCATGCCACCTCCAACTCATTAGAATATTCTGCTGGATCTACTTTGAAAACAAAATATAACACTTTCTACTTCCTTGGCCTCTTTCTAACCCAAGACAATCATGGAGCTGATTCACTTCATTGTACAGCAGAAACGAAGACAACATTGTAAAGTGATTATATTTACTCCAGTTAAACAACAACAACAACAAAAAATAACAAACAAGCATGATCTTCTGGCATCTGAATTATTTTAATAATAATGGGAGGCAATAGCTTCCCGGTTTGTCTCCCCTCTTCCCACACTGCTCCTTACAGTATGTTTTAGATGCAGCAGTCAGAGTAATTCTTTTAAAACAGATCACGTCACTTCTTGGCTCAAAGTCTTCACATAGCTTCCCATCTACCTCAAGATGTAAAAGTCAAACATGTTACTATGGCCTTGTTTTTCAGTAACTCAATCATGTCCAACTCTGTGACCCCAAGGACTGCAGCACACCAGGCTTCCTGTCCTTCACCATCTCCTGGAGCTTGCTTAAGTTCATGTCCATTGAGTCAGGGATGCCATACAACCATCTAATCCTCTGCCATCCCCTTCTCCTCCAGCCTTCGATCTTTCTCCCAGCATCAGGGTGTTTTCTAACAAGCTGGTTCTTTTCATCAGATAGCCAAAGTATTGGAGCTTCAGCATCAGTCCTTCCAATGAATATTCAGGATTGATTTCCTTTAGTATTGACTGGTTTGATCTTCTTGCTGTCCAAGGGACTCTCAAGAGTCTTCTCCAACACCACAGCTCAGAAATACTCATGTACCATGGCCTATAGAGACTAAAATGATTTTGGCCCATGTTATTTCTTAGAGTGGGTTATACAGTTTTCCCCTTCAAATCAAGTTCCTCTAGAACTTCAGAATCTGACCTTATTTAGAAATAAAGTCTTTGCAGATATAACTAGTTAGGATGAGATTAGACTGCATTAGGGTAGGCTGTAATGACTTTCCTTATAAGAAGGGAAAAAGAGCAAAAACACAGACACACAAGGGGTAGTGGGTGGTGGAGAAATAATGCCAAGAAGGAAGAGATTGGATCAATGCATCTGCAAACTAAGGAATGTCTAGAATTGCTAGCAACCACCTGAGCTCCCATCACTTCATGGCAAATAGATGGGGAAACAGTGGAAACAGTGGCTGACAATTTTTCTGGGCTCCAAAATCACTGTGGATGGTGACTGCAGCCATGAAATTAAAAGATGCTTGCTCTTTGGAAGAAAAGCTATGACCAACCTAGACAGCTTATTAAAAAGCAGAGACATTACTTTGCCAACAAAGGTCCATCTAGTCAAAGCTATGGTCTTTCCAGTAGTCATGTATGGATGTAAGAGTTGGACTATAAAGAAAGCTGAGCACAGAATTGATGCTTTTGAACTGTGGTGTTGGAGAAGACTCTTGAGAGTCCCTTGGACTGCAAGGAGATCTAACCAGTCCATCCTAAAAGAGATCAGTCCTGGGTGTTCATTGGAGGGACCGATGTTGAAGCTGAAACTCCAATACTTTGGCCACCTGATGCAGAGAGCTGACTCATTTGAAAAGACCCTGATGCTGGGAAAAATTGAGGCCAGGAGGAGAAGGGGATGACAGAGGATGAGATGGTTGGATGGTATCACTGACACAATGGACATGGGTTTGGGTGGACTCCAGAGGCTGGTGATGGACAGGGAGGCCTGGCGTGCTGCAGTTCATGGGTCTCAAAGAGTCAGACACGACTGAGCAACTGAACTGAACTGAACTAGAAGCTAAGAGAGAGGCATGAACAAACTCCCACAGAACTCCCAGAAGGAATCAACCTGCCAACACCTATATTTCAGACTTTTAGCCTCCAGAACTTAGAGAGAATACATTTAGGTTGATTTGAGCCACTCTTTAAATAACTTTGTGATGGAGGGTAGCCAAGAAGGTAGAGTAGGAAGACCCTGAGCTCACTTCCTTCCAGGGGCACATCAAAATTACTATTTACAGAGAAAACTATCGATGAGAAAAACTGGAAGATTAGCAGAAAAGATCTTCTACAACTAAAGATATAAACAAGGAACCACAATGAGACAGGTAAGAGGAGTGGAGAAGCAGTATAGTCAAGCCCTAAACTCTTGGATGGGTCACCACAAAGAGGAGATAATTACAAGAGACTCTCCCCAAGAAGTAGTCAGAGCCCCACATTAGGCTCTCCAGCCAGGCATCATGCCCTGGGAATAGGAGCTCCCAGATTGTTTGGCTTTAAATCCAGTATTGCTTACTTCTGGAAGACCCAGCAGGCTGTGGGAAATAGACTGCTCTTAAATGGCACACACAGTCAATCTCAAGGGAGATCAACTCTGAATATTCACTGGAAGGACTAATGCTGAAGCTGAAGCTCCAGTATTTTTGGCCATCTGATGCGAACAGATGACTCATTGGAAAAGTCCCTGACTCTGAGAAAGATTGAGGGCAGGAGAAGAGGGCATCAGAGGATGAGATGGCTGGACAGCATCACTGATGCAATGAACTTGGGCAAACTCCAGGAGATGGTGAGGGACAGGGAGGCCTGACGTGCTGCAGTCTGTGGGGTCGCAAAGAGTCAGACATGACTGGGCAACTGATCAACAACAACAAAATCTTGCACACTCTGGGGGTCTGGGGCAGAAGCAGTGATCTGAAAGGCACCTAGGTCAGACTCACCTGATGATCTTGCAGAGGGTACGAGAGAAGTAGAAGGCAGCTGGGGCTAGGCCTGGGGGTACAAACACTAACAACAGCCTTTTGGAGGAGTTCCTTCTACAGCATGGACACTGGTGTTGGCAAGCACCATTTGTAATCCTCTCTCCTGGTTACGCAGGGACCCAGTCCTACCCATCAGCTTATCAGCACCAATACTGGGACACTTCAGGCCAAACAGAGAGCCCAGCAGAGACACAGCCCCACCCACCAGCAGTCCTGCATAAGGACTCCTCAGGCTGTAGATACCCCAGGACTCAGGCCTGTCCACCAGAAGGTCCAGGGGACTCAGCCTCACATATCAATATGCTGGAACCAACCAGAAAAATACAGGGCCTTGCATCCAGAGGCC
This sequence comes from Odocoileus virginianus, assembly GCF_023699985.2. Classification (NCBI taxonomy): domain Eukaryota; kingdom Metazoa; phylum Chordata; class Mammalia; order Artiodactyla; family Cervidae; genus Odocoileus; species Odocoileus virginianus. The sequence continues at coordinate 19,849,167 of NC_069704.1, forward strand.
CTGGGTCCTGGCTCCAGTGACCAGTGGCTGGTACTGGGCGCAGGACCTGACCTCATCCACCAGTGCGTAGGCACCACCCCAGGACCCAACCTCACATACCATTGGGTGGGCACCAGCCTCATGACCCCCTAGGTCCTGATCCCATCCAAGAGCAGGCCAAAACCAGCTGTGGAACATGCTGGATGACACACCAGCCATGTTAGGAATCGACTCTACCCACCCAGCTCCTGAGCACCCAAAGGCACCAGTAGCCAAAGATCTGGGAACCTGGCTCAGCCTACCCGTGATCCAGCGCTAGCTCCGGGACATCCTCAGGCCTGGCCCCAACCACTAGCAGGTCTACACCAGCTTTAAGATACTGTGGACCCCTCAGCCAATTGCCCCAGGATGCATCCCCACTCATAAGCATGCCTATATCAGCTCTGGGACACCTCAGACTTTGCAGACAGCCATGTTTGAAACTTGCCTCACCCACCAGCAGTCTGACATTAGATCTAAGACCCCCAGCCCAGCAATCACCGACTCTAGAACCTGACTCCACCCACCAATAGGCCAGTACTAGCCCTGGGACCCCTGGGGGCCCACAGCCATTAGCCCTGTGACCTGGCCCCACTCACAAGCAGCTGGGAGCCTCCACACAAGGCAGGGCCTGGAAACCACCTAACAAGACTAGGGGCCAGCCATGCCTACAAGACAGCATGCAATAGTCAGCCTACCACAACAGAAGGATTCACTCAGCTCAAACAGAGTGTACCCCTAGAGTATACAGCTCTGGTAACAACAGGGGAGTGCATTGACGGGGCACATATGACATCACCTACAAAAGGCCACTTTCCCAAAGTCAGGAAACATAACCAACCTATCAAATACCTAGAAATAAAAACAGCAAACTGGGCAAAATGAAACTACAGAGGAGTATGTTCCTAATTAAAGAACAGGATAATACCTCAGAAGAACTAAGTGAAGTGGAGATAATCACGCTACCTGACAAAGAGTTAAATGTAATGATCAAAGAATACAGGGGGAAAATGAATGAACACAGTAAGGTTTTAAAAGTTAGAAAACAAAGAAAAACTAGGGCTAAAAAATACCGAGTAGATTAGATGATACAGAGGAACAGACCAGAGAGCTGAAAGACAAAACTAGCGGAAATCACTGAAAGCATTATAGAAAAAAATAATAAAATGAAATGAGGACAGCTGAAAAGACTTCTAAGACAATATCAAGCATATTAACACTCAAAATATAAGAATCCCAGGAGGAGAAGAGAAAGAAAGAGGCGGAGAACATATCTGAAGATGTAACAGCCAAACACTCACCTAACCGGAAACAGACATCCAAGATATCAAAGCCAGCTAAGTGCCCATCACGAGATGCATGAATAAAAAGGTGTGATACATGCCTAATATATAAAGTGGAATTGTCACTCAGCCGTAAAAAATAATGAGATCTTGCTCTTTGTGATAACATGGATGGACCTAGTGGATTTTATGCTAAGTGGAATGATTATGAGAAAGAGAAATATTATATGACTCCATTTATATCGGGAATCTAAAAAATAAAACAAATGAACAAAAAAAAAAACAAAAACAGAGTTAAAGATAAATAGAACAAACAAGTGTCTGCCAGAGGAGGGGAGTTGTGGGGAAGAAAGAAATAGATTAGGGAGATTAACAGTTACAAACTTATAGTTGCAAAATAACTGAATCACGAGCATGAAATATACAGGGTGGGGAATATAATCAATAAGTAATATCTTTGTATGACATATCACAACTATATTTATCATACAGATAATTTTGAAATGTATAGAAAGAAATCACTGAGTTGTACAACAGGAACTAACACAGTGTTAGTTAGTTAGTTAGAATCTATTTTACTTCAGACAAACTCAGAAAACAGATCAGATTTGTGGTTACCAGAAACAGAGGAAGAGGGGAGGGGGAATTGGATGAAGGCAGTCAAAAGGTACAGAACTCCCAGTACATTACACTGTAATGCACAACATGATAAACACAGTTAACATTGCTGAGTATTATATCTGCAAGTTGTTAAGAGTAAGTCCTATGTGTTCTCACCACACATACAAAAATCATTTTCTATTTTCTTTAGTTTTGCATCCATATGAGGTTATGGATATTCACTAAACTTATTGTGATAATAATGTCACTAAGTAAGAGAGTCAAATATTATGCTGTATATCTTAAACATACACAGAACTGTATGTCAATTATATCTCAATAAAAACTGGATGAAAAAAATGTTTGTGGTACTATACTATGGCAGCCCTAGGAAATTAATATACTTCTTTAACCTCATCTCCTACCCCTTCCCTTGGTCATTCTACTCCAGCTACAACCTACTTGCTTGCCCTTGAACACCAAGGCATACTCTTGCCTCAAAGCTTTTCTATTTTCTATTTTCTAACCGTGAAACACCCTTTCCCTAGATGCTTACATAACTCTTCCACTCTTTCCCTGTGTTTGCTCAAAAGTCACCTTGAAATGATGTCTTATATATTTATTGATAAAAATTCAACAGCATTTCCTTTCTTCTTTACAGTTTTATTTATCAACCTAGAAGCTTTCACCTCCCTGAAGTCTATAAAATTTACTTATTTTTAAAATTGTCTTTCTTCTTGTACCATAATATAGGCATAATGAAAGAAATAATTTTTTCTACTTTTTTCACTGACATATCTGCAATGTCCATACCTGTTCTTGGCACATAATAAGAATTGTTTCTCCTGTTTATTTTTTCAATGATTTATTTGTATCAGTTTATACTCACACAGATTGACTTTATACTTTGGGTTATAATGCAGTACACATTATTTTGTATTATAAAAATACACAATATTTTTTGCTCAAAATATTCTGGTTTGGCCTTCGGGAGCTCTTTCAGGTTGACCCATTAACATGGTCCTATTCCTTTTTTTTTTAGTACTTTCTTACTCTCTGGCACTATACAATGATACAAGTCCATGTCATATTTTCCTTGCCCCAGCCCTAAAATCAGCCATTTATTTCAGCATAATAAGAAACTTTATTATGTCTCTCAACAATTGGAAGAGAAAGCCTTCCAAAGAGAAATTGCAGACTTCACATTTTTTCAAGCATAGAAGAAATAATTCTGAAGAATGACCAACTACTAGGCCACATGTGTAAACAAAATCCAGTAAATTCAGAGAACTGTGTCAACTGGACATGTTTTCTGAACCCAATGCAATAAATGTTAAAATCAATTGTAAACATATGGCTCTTCAATCTTACACAGTCATGGAAATTCAAAAGCATTCCTCTAAATGACTGATAGGTCAAAGAAGAAATCATAATAGAAATATAAAAATACTTATAATTTAACAATGAAAATATGACAAGCTACAGTTTGTTGAATGCAACTAAGTAGCACATAGAAATATGAAGTCTTAATCGCTTTCATTAGGGAAAAAGTTTTCAAAAATCAATGATCTAAGCTTGCAAAGTAACACATTAAAAATTATCATCAAAGTAAAGCCAAAGCAAGCACAGAGAAAGAAAGGTTAGAACAGAAAATAATGAAATGGCAACCAAATATGGAATAAAAAGAACAACAAAGCAAATGTTGGCTTATTTAAAAAGATAAAAAGAGAGAAGCAAGAGTAAAAAGAGAAAATTAGAGCATGTAGGAGAAAACAAAGTAAAAATACTAGCAATGAAAAAGTAGATAACCCACAGATGTTCCAGAAACTAAATAGATTAGACATTATGAACAACTGAATTTTAAAAACATGAAATAAAAAAATTCCTAAAAAATATGACATAACTGATTACAGAAGAAATAGAACATCCCAAAAGGCCTAATCAATTAAAGAAATTGAATGAACTGAAATCTTCTTATCAAGAAAACAGGAAGTTCAAATAAAAATTAAGGTAACACTACCAAACTCTCAAAGACAGGCATTCCAATTTTATACAAATTCATCCAGAAAGTAGAAGAGAAAACTCCTCAATTCACTTTATGGGGCTATTATAACCTAACAAAGACAGAACCAGAAGATTAAATAATAGTTAATTTCATCCATTAACATAGACAAAAAATAATTTTAAACCTTAGTAAATCAAATCCAATAATGTTTTAAGAAGATTAAATTGTGACCAAATTGGTTTACTAAATTCAACACTGCAAGTTAATTTTAAATTAGAAAACAAAAAATATATTGACTATATACACCATGAATACATTAAAGCAGAAAAATGACATGATAATCTCAGTAGATGAGAAAATCATTTTTTATAAAATGTACTATCTTTTCATGATATCAAAAAAACATAGAAGGCAAGGCTAGAAATAATATTTCTTAACCTGATCAGAGGGTAACTACCAAAACCTACTATAAACATCAAACATAATGGTGAAATGTTGAAAGCATTCCCAATACTGTAAAATAAAAGATATCTGCTAGAACTAATTCTCTGCAGCATTGTATTAGAAATTCTTTAACACAGAGCTTAAGGGAAAACAAATGAAAGTTACAAGGATAAGAAATGAATAAACCAGATATTGCTAATACTTGGAAATGCTGTAACCAGCTGGGCAGAATCCCTAAGAAGAAACTACAGACAGTCATTTGGAAATTCTAAAAGATTTTAACAGTGTTGAAGATGTTGTTGAACATAAAATACACACACAAAAAAATTGCATTTCTGGACATCAGCAACAGTTTAAAATTTTGTTTGAAAATGTAACTTTAAAAATATAACCACTTATTATAGCAACAAAAAGAAGATAGCTAGGAATAAATCTAACAAAAGATGTGCACTATTTTTATAGATAGAACTATAAAACTTTATTAAAAGCTGTTAAAAAATCCAACCCAAATAGAGTGATAAACCATGTTCTTGGATAGAGAGATTCAAAATCATAAAGCTGTCGATTCTCTCAACTTGATCTACACATTTAATGCAATTCCAATCAGAATCCCAATAGGATTTTTCTTCTCACAGAACTTGGCAAGCTGATTCTAAAATTCATGTGAAAGAGCAAGAGCCAAATTACACAAAATATTCCTCAGAAGAAAATAACATTGGAGGATTTGCCCTACTGACCAATACTTTATTTTAAAGCTATGGTTTTTAAGTCAGTTTGGTGGATCATAAGTAAAATAGACCAGTGAAATATGGAGCACCCAAATAGACCCACATGTATATGGAAACTGATTTATCACAAAGATAGTATTATAAAGCAGTAGGAAAAGTATAGACTTCCTAACAAATGGTTTTATGACAATTGCTTATCTATACGAAAAAAAAAAAAAAAAGAAAATGGATCTCTACCACACGTCATATATAAAATTAAATTCCTAGAAAATTAAAAATAAAGGTAAAAACTAAACTCATAGAATACTTTGAAATAATCTAGGAAAATATCTTCATAAATGTGCACTAGAAAAATATTTCATAAAAAGACTCAAAAAGCACAAACAACTATTAAGGCAAAGATTGGTAAGTTTGATGATATTAAAATTAAGAACTGCCAATCGGAAGAAAAACATTTATGTATGTGCTTGCGGGGTGGGGGGATGTAGTTTACATAAATGCACACACACACATGCACACACACTCAGGTACCAAAGGATTAGTAGGTATAGATTATAAAATCTCCAAATTGTTATGATAAAGACAAGTAAACCGGCCAAAAGAAGGAGGAAAAGACTTGAACAAGCATTTCATAGAACAAAACACAAATGACCCCTAATCATTTAAAAAAAAATGCTCTTCTTCATTAATAATAATAAAATGCAAATTAAAATCAAATATAAGCTTCATATTTTATATACTCTTTGATATATATATAAAATGAAGTTCAAAAAAATTTTGTTTAAAAAAAATCACTTTGTTATCAAGGTAAAAAACTGATTGAGGAAAGGTGGAACCAGTAGATTCAGAATATTATCACCATGAGCAAGAAATAAAGGATGACTAAACTCTTAAGGCAAAACTAATGAGAGAAAAAGGAGAGGATATTCTAGAGTGATATGAAGAAAGACCTTATCTTATCCACCACTTAACCTTAGTTCCTAGAGCAATATCCAGCAAACAGTGCTATTTAACATTTGCTAAATTAGTAAAGACATTTAATGATTGATAAAATATGAGAAACACGAGGAATGAAATAACCAAAGGAATATACAATGATTAGCAAGTTATTTTCCATTTTGTTATTTTCACAAGTATAAAGTTGTACCTCCAAACATTTTTAACTTTTATACCTGAATAAATAAAGAGGTTGATCTCCATATGTTTCATCACTAATGAGGTAGAAATCATCCATATGCTTGCTTATAGTTGTATCTACTTTTTTCAATTATGTCTTTTGCCAATTTATTTATTGAACTTTTCACACTTTATAGAATAATGTTGGTGTGAATCCTTTGTCTCTTATTCAACTAATACTTCTAAATGTTCTGTTTTTAAACTGTATTTTTAAAGATTTGTAAATTTTCTAAATATTTTTAAATCTTGATTTCCATTTTTGCTTTTGTTACATTTATTTTAACCTTACAAATAGAATGTTTATTTAATTGAATATGATATTTTTTTCATGTGATACATGGAACAGTATCAACTCTCCAAAATTTAGTAATTTTTCTCAACTCTAATCAAAACTTGGTATACAATAATCTAGACTTTTTTGTTTGACTTTTATACTTTATCTACTTATACATATATTTGGGTTTATGTTAGGTATGAATGTGCTTTATATTTTTCCAGATTCCTACAATCTTTCCAATTCCACTATACTGTCACATAAAAACATATTACACTGATTAATGCCATTTCTTGCATTTTCTATGCTATTGCATTAGTCCATATTTCTATTCTTGAACTTAATTGCAGCTTTTTTTTTTTCTTTTTCCATTTATTTTTATTAGTTGGAGGCTAATTACTTTACATCATTACAGTAGTTTTTGTCATACATTGAAATGAATTAGCCATGGATTTACATGTATTCCCCATCCCGGTCCCCCCCTCCCACTTCCCTCTCCACCCGATCCCTCTGGGTCTTCCCAGTGCACCAGGCCCGAGCACTTGTCTCATGCACCCAACCTGGGCTGGTGATCTGTTTCACCCTAGATAATACACATATTGCAGCTTTTTAATCAACTGTCTGCTCTCTCTCCTTTGCTGACTCCTCCTTCCCCGCATACTAAGGACTGCTGCTCCATGAAGCAACTCGTGCTTTCTTCGGGGTCTCATCTATTCCAATGGTCTGTACTCACACGTTGATAACACACTCCTCACAGTCTCTAGCCCACATCTTCTCTGAGCTCCAGATCCATGACCAACCGGGCATTTATTCAAGATGTCTTGGAGGGATATCAAGAGTAACATGTCCAAACAAACCCCATTTTTATTCCCTTTTTCCTCAAACACAGTTCTGTATTCCTTGCCTGTGCCAGGAAGTATCTTTGCCTCAGTTGCTTAAGATCACACGATCAAAAACCTGGGAGTGCATGCTTCCTTCTGATTTATTACAAACATCCAGGCTATCACCGGGTTCTATCTATTCTCTTTAAAACTGCTTTTCAAATGACAAAAACAACAGTGGGGAATTAATACTAAAAAGTGTGTCAGTTCAGGTCCCCAAGAAGCAGGTAGCATTAGCAAGAGATTATTGGGGAAAACTCCTGTAAGGGGAAGGTGGATGCAAGTCAGAGGATGCTGGGAGAGGACTCTGACCAAGATGCAGGTAAACCCATGTGAAGGAGGGAAGAAGAGAGGGAAGAAAGGTTGAGTAGAAACTCAGGGCACAGTGCAGTCCTGAAAGATGGTTTGAAAAGCCAGTGGGGAGTCCTCAAGGTAAATTCACTGTTCAGAGGTGTCCCACAGCTCCCAGCAAAGGACCCACCACACTCAAGCTACTAGCTAAAAGCAGCCCAGGGAAATGTGGCCTTGGTGGAAATGCAGTGATAGATTTCAGGGCACAGCAACTGAGGCTGTTACTCTCCCTGCAGTCGAAGACCTGAAAGGCAAATTTTCATAAATGGTTCAGAGGCTCTGAGTAATCTGCCACAATTTCACAGAAGAAAAAATAGGGAGTCATTATTCAAACCCATGCAGTGTGACTTCACAACTCACACAATTGATCACCATGCAAAGCTTCCTCCCTTGACCACCTTTATGTCAAAGTATATTGGAACATATGTCTAACTCGCTTCCTTATTTTTCAGCCTTCTTCATCAATCCATCCTTCCACAAGAAGCCAAACAATATTATTAAATGGGAATTCTGAATGCTGACGTCCTTCTCAAAGTTATTCAATGCCTTTTACACACTTTTAAAATAAAATTAAAGTTCCTAACATAGTATATAGTCCTAATTATCTGATATCTATCTACCTCTCAAGCTTTATTTTCTAACATTATTTTTCAACTTTACAAAAATATTTATCCCTTCATTCTTCACTTGTCTATTCAATAAGTGTTAGTGGAACATCTACCATGGGTGACCATTCTGTCTTAAGAACAAGAAAATTACTGAAGCTAGATGATGATGTCCCTAGTCTCAAGGTATTCGTGTTCTCTTTAGTGAGACAGTAAGTACCAAATTAATAAATTCAGAGAGGGATAAATGTTATGAAAAAAGTAAGTCAGAAGACTGTTATAGCAGTAACTAGATTGGGAAGGTGTTCAAGAAAGGCTTGAATAATATGAAACCAACTTTTGAAAGTCTGGAGGGAGAACGTTCTAGCAGAGGGAATAAGGGTAAAGACTGAGGAGAAAGGTTCAAGAAACAGAAAGAAGGCCAAAGTGTCTGAAAAGTAACAAACAGGAGGAATAGACCAAGAGAAATAAGAGGTTTGGCACTGTGAAGTCAAAAGGGGGTACTCGGCAAAGGATTGATGTAACTGGATTTTTATGTTTTAAAAAGAACACTTTGGCCGCTGGATAAAAAGCGAATTGCAAGGAACAAAGACAGGAAAGGAAGTCGTAGGTACCCGGACATACCACACCTTGCCTATGTCTCTCTATTTCACACCTTCAGCAAAATTCTTCTCACCTTTTAGATCTCAACCAAAATAGCAGGTCTGTGAAGCTTTCTCTCACTCACTCAGGAAGATCTAAGTACTCCTTCCATAGCATCCCACTGCATCAGAGGAAATCAGAGCAAATTGTCAGAGTCCTCATCCTTTGGATGGATCAAAGAACAATGTGCATTTCTGGCGTCTGTGTTATTTTTCTTTATGTATTAGAGAAAATATTGGTGTTGTCACTCTGTCTCAATTTACTCCAGCTCCTAAAGTTGAAGCTGAATGAAAGAATCAGTTGCACTTTAAAGAGGTCAAAGTCATTTCTATATAAAGCCAGCATGCTAGAGCAAACTTACCTTGACACTCAGCACATATATGCCAAAGGGAGCTTTAAAATATTAAGTGCTAGGGCTTCCCTGGTGGTCCAGTGGTTAGAATCCACGTGCCAATGCATGGGACATGGGTTTGATCCCTGTCCCAGGAAGATGCCACATGCTGCAAGGCAACTAAGTCCATGCACCACAACTATTGAGCCTGAGCGCTAGAGCTTGGGAGCAACAACTACTAAGCCCACACACCTGTGATTCGCAACAAGCGAAGCCCCCACAGTGAGAAGCCTGCGCACCACAACCAGAAAGTAGCCTCTGCTGTCTCCAACTAGAGAAAAGCCTATGCAGCAATGAAGACCCAGCACGGCCAAAATACAAATAAACGTGTGTGTTAGTCGCTCAGTTGTGTTCAGCTCTGTGATCCCAGGTACTGTAGCCCACCTCTGTCCATGGAATTCTCTCTAGGCAAGAATACTGGAGTGAGTTGTCATTTCCTTCTCCAATAAATAAATAAAGTGCTAAAATAAATGGCTGCAGGATAGTATTTTATTTGTTTTTTGTTTATTGCTTTTAATGCTGATCTCAGCATTATGTAACAGATACTATCCTGGACAGATACAAATTTCTTATTAAGACCCTCCCAGTGGTCCTGAGAGAGATGTCTCCCCACTACTGTCATTACCGAGCAAATGTCTTTCAAGTACTGATACATGAGAATCTTGCATATTTATAGAGTTTGGACTTCTCAGCATTCAAATTCAGTCTTCAGCCAGGAGTGTTTATTTGATGGTTTCTTACAGTAGAAATATATTTTTTCTCTGCCTTTCCTAACAAGTTTTTTATTTCTCCTTTGTGCTCAGAAAATTCCCTTGTGAATTTTCTCATCCCCTAGTCATTGTCAAACCCAAATCCTTCTTAACAGGCATCAATATCTAGATGCCAAATCCACAGTTAAAAGCAATTTCTTCCTGGTGTTTCCCAATGAGAATTGCAGTGGACTTACAGAACCCATGGTGGGAAATATTACAGAAACCTACAGGTATTACGCCTTTTCTCCCTAGACTTCAGAATCTCTGAAAACATAGCCATGTATATTTAGTGCCTATGTGCCCTCTGCCATCCAGTTTCCGTGAGTTTAAATGGATTCTCCAACCCTCTACCTTAAAAGTCAAGTTAAAAGCTGCACTGAAACCCCAACCATCTAATTTAGAAATGTATGACACTGGAAACAGGTTCCTTGCTTAACATGGTGCTTTCCCTCCACCACCCTCCTAATGAATGGGCCATCGTTTGCTTCATTGTCCAATCATTGCAACTTTGAGTTGCCACAAATGAGAAGGCCTGTGCATAAACACAGTTTCCTACGTGGGAAAAGCAGCAGAGACTCACTAAGTTGCTCAGGGCCAGCTGTCAAATCAGAGATGAAAGGACTGATTTTTAGGAGTTCACAGAGCAGATGAGGAGAACACTCCTAAAGTGCTGTCAAGGTGTGGCTGTCCTTGAAGAAATGGCTTCCTGACAGCTGCTGGTACCTTCCTTCCTGCCAATGTTTAATTTCTCTCAGAGAAGCAGGGCTTTAATTAGGTTCCTAGGGCAAACAGCTCTGTATCTTTGACCTTATCAAGGATGCAGGATTTCAAAGCCCAGGCTTAGATAGGTTTCCCTTCATTACTGATCAAAAGTCTCTCCAGGAACACTCCTGAGCACAGACTTCAGTTCCTCGGATACAAAAACTGCCTTGTCTTCCTTCTAGTGGGTAGTCTCATACCAGTCCCTGACATTGCCAGGTTCTTCAAGGGAGAGGGAGTATTCAGGGAGCAGAAATTAGATGCAATTCGTATGAGAAATTTTCCCATTGGAAGCTACTTGCATACATCACTGGAAGGTCTACTTTTGGAAGAGGTTCTTATCTGGTTTACTTGCTTGATTTTCAAACATATAGCATTCTGAGTCACAGAATTCCTGTAATTGAATACTAAGGCTTACTTTCAACCTGGTTGAGCCATAGTAATTTCTCTAAAAAGACAGATGTTGAATTTTAATAATAGAATTTTTGGCATGTAAAATTAAGCATAGAGCATCTGCTTTTACAATGCCAACATCTGTTTCTTTGACAGTGCTGCCTTCCCTTCTGCTGAATCCAACTGTGAATTTGCTTTAGAATCTGATATAAAAAACAGATAAGATTATTTTTGACATGATACATTCTATAAGGCCAGCATAAACTAGGCTATCAGGAAGAAACTCTCATTCTAGAAGAAAAAAAAAATGTCATGATACTCAGATTTCTTACTGAGATGAAAAAATGCAGAATTTTTCAAGGAAAGAGTGACATCATTTATAAATGACATTGTGCATTCTGTGACTTTCTTTTGGAAAGCTTTTTGAAAAGTTATTTTAAAGGCAACTATTTAAGACTCTTATTAATAGTATCATTCAATATATGTCAGTCACATAACATCAAGAAATTTAAAAAAAATAAGACATTCACCCAAGAAAAGAAATTTCCTTGATTAGATGCTCTAAAAAAAAGCATTCAGAGAGATTAAAATTACTGAATATACAATACAGTTTTGTAGTAAGAAGAAAATTATCATTAGGTAACCATAACAATGTTGTATGGAAGGAAAGTAAACACTTGGTTCAATAATGGACTGCCCAACTTCCCACCCATACACTGCTTTAATTCTCATGTATTTACATGTTCACTTATCAGGTGTCATTAAAATCTAATTCTGTACCAAGTGTTAGGGATGTAGAAGTTACTATGGCAAATATAGGCCCTGCCCTTATAAGGTATAGTCTAGTGGGGAGAACATACATTTAACATATAAAACTGCAAGTAAATATTTAATTATAAATTTTGTTAAGTACCCTGAGGAAAAACTACAAATTGCTCCAAGATAAAAGTAGAGGGATGGCACAGAATTATTTTAGAGTATTTAAAATTATTATTCAAGGATGGCACTCAGAGGAAGGGTCATTGAACCCAAAACTAGAAGAATGAGTAGATATTACTAATGAGAAGAAAGTAAGTCTTCAGCCGAAAAAACTAGAACACTTAAGAAACTGAAAAAGGCCAGTGTGGCTAGAAAATTTAATGAGTAAGGCAGAGACAGATGCAATGAGACTGGAGAGTTACAACTGGTTCCATGTAGATCCTAGCAGCCATCTCAGTCTTGCCATAGGGTTAGATGACATTACTGTTCTTGGCATGGAAGAACAACAAGGCCTCAAAGTTCACTGTCTGGTAGCATGACTTTTCTACTATACATACTCTGCTCATATGCTCATGATCACAACGCCAACTTTATATCCCAGGATGAATAATGGGTCACTGCCATTTTATTTCTTGCCTGGGCCTTATACTGGACTCCCATCAAGGTAACCAGTTCTGTTGGGCCTGGGGTCAGCCTGGCACTGGAAGTACCTCTAAGCTGATCATCAAACCTTGGCACTGTGGTTAAACACTATTCTCCTATGCTCTAGGATTACAAAAACAGCAATTCATTCAAGTTCCTGGAAGCTACAGGAATGGCATAGGAAAACCTGAACATCTGGTTTCAGGAACAGCATACACTGGAGACTTATTCTGAGTCCATTGCAGCTCTCAGGACTCTATTCCCTCAAATGCTCGTCTATTCACATGACTCAGCTATTCTCTTCCTACCTGTGTCTCTCTACTTCTTCACCAGCTTTGGCACCCATCCTGTGTCCATTATCCTGTGTGTATTACTTTTGTTCCCTCATAACTTCAGCTTTACATGACTCTGCCATTTTCTCTTAGTATTCTCCAGAGGTGGAATCAGATAGGCACCAGACAAGCCTGGATCAGTGTCATCCCTTAATTCCATCAGCTATGTCCAAAAGTCCTAGAGCCTGATATCAGAAAACATTGCTGTCCTTCTAGAGTTCAACCTATACTATAAAGCTATAGTAACTAAAACCTGTATGATACTGGCAAAAAAAAAAAAACACAGTAGTGTCCCCTTATCCATATTCTAAGACCCTCAATAGATATCTGAAACTGCAGATAGTACCAAACTGCAGATAGTGTGTGTGTCTATATACTATATATAGACACACACACACACACACACACACACACACACACACATACACACACACTATGTTTTTTCCTACACATACATACCTATGCTAAAGTTTAATTTATATATTAGGCAAGAGAACATTTGAAATGCCAGCTTTTTTAATTTATATATTAGGCAAGAGAACATTTGAAATGCCAGCTTTGCTACTCTTGCACTTTGGGTCCATTATCAAGTAAAATAAAGGTTACTTTCAACACAAGAATTGTGATACTGGACAACTGCTCTGTAAATGAAATGACTACTAGGTGACTAATAGGAAGATAGGCTGGACAAAGAAATAATTCATATCCAAGACAGGATGGAGTGGGATGGAATGAGATTTAACCACTCTACTCAGAGCAACATGCAATTTAAAACTATGAATTGTTTGTTTCTGGAATTTTTAATTTAATATTTTCTGACTACAGTTGATTGCAGGTAATTAAGACCTTGGAAAACAAAGCTGTGGATAAGGGAGTACCTTAGAGAAAAAGAATGAAATTGGATCTCTCTTCTATCACTCACATAAATTAACTTTAAATGGATTAAAGACTTAAAAATAAGGCTTGAAACCATAAAACTCCTAGAAGAAAACATAGGAGAAAACTCTTTAACATTGGTCTTGGCAACAGTTTCCTGGACATGACACCAAAATCAAAAGCAATAAAAGGAAAAATTAATAAGTGGGACTACATGAAACTAAAAAGCTCAGCACAGTGAAAGAAGCCATCAACAAAATGAAAATGCAATCTACAGAAAGAGAGAGAGTACTGCAAATCATATATTGATAAGGGGTTAACATCCAAAAACTACAAGGAATTCATACAACTCAATAGTAAAAAAAAAAAAATTAAAATCCCTTTAAAAATGTGCACACTTAAAAAAGTGTGAATAGACTTAAAAAAAAAAAAAAAGACATGCAAATCTCCAAAGGGTACATGAAGGAAAATGTTCAACATCACTAGTCATCTGCTGCTGCTGCTAACTCACTTCAGTCGTGTCCGACTCTGTGCGACCCCATAGACGGCAGCCCACCAGGCTCCGCCGTCCCTGGGATTCTCCAGGCAAAAACACTGGAGTGGGTTGCCATGTCCTTCTCCAATGCACGAAAGTGAAAATGAAGTTGCTCAGTCGTGTCCGACTCTTCGCGACCCCATGGACTGCAGCCCACCAGGCTCCTCCATCCATGGGATTTTCCAGGCAAGAGGACTAGTCATCAGGGGGATGCAAATCAAAACCAGACTGAGATCAACTCATATCGATTGGAAAGTCTTTCATCAAAAACATAAGTGTGAGTGAGGATGTGGGGGAAAGGGGAGCTCCTGTGCACTGTTGGTAGAAATGTATACTGTTAACAACTACTATGGAAAACAGTACAGAGGACCCTCAGAAACTTAAAAATAGAACTAATATATGATTCAACAATCTCCCGCCTGAATGTTTATCTGAAGGTAATTAAAACATTAAATAAAAAAGATACATGCACTCCCATGTTCACTGAAGTATTATTTAGAATAGGCAAGATATGGAAACACCCAAATATCCATCCATGGATGAATGGATAAACAATGGAATATTACTCAGCCATGAAAAAAAAGAAATTCTGCCATTTGCAACAATACAGGTGGACCTTGAGGGCATTATGCTAAGTGAAGTAAGTCAGACAGAGAAAGATAAATACTGTATAACCTCACATATGAAAGCTAAAAGAGCCAAAGTTACAGAAACAGAGAATAGAGTGGTGGTTTCCAGAGGCCGAGGGGTGGGAGAAATGGGGAAATACTTGTCAGAGGTGTACAAAATTCTGAATATAAGATGAATAAGTTCTTGGGCTCTAATGTGCAACATGGTGATTATAGTTAACAATACTGTATTTTATATTCGAAAGTTGCTAAGGATTTTGTGTTCTTGTCATAAAAAGGAAATAGTAATTATGTAAGGTGATGGCTGTGTTAACTAACCATACTGTGGTAATCATTTCATGGTACTTAAGTACGTAAAATCAACACAACATATACCTTGAACTTATATAACGCTGTATGTCAATTATATCTCAAAAAAGCTGGAAAAATAAATATTTTAAAATGACTGCCAATGAGTTGTCTGTCCAGCCTAGATTATATCTATGTGCTGTGTGCTTAGTCACTCAGTCATGTCCAATTCTTTGTGACCCCATGGACTTTAGCCCACCAGGCTCCTCTGTCCAAGAGGATTCTCCAGGCAGAATACTGAAGTGAGTTGTCATGCTCTCTGCCAGGAGATCTTCCCAACCCAGGGATTGAATCCAGGTCTCCCACACTGCAGGCAGATTCTTTACATTCTGAGCCACCAGGAAAGTCCAAGAATACTAGAATAAGTAGCCTATCCCTTCTCCAGGAGATCTTCCCGACCAAGGAATCAAACCAGGGTCTCCTGCATCAAAGGTAGACTATTTACCAGCTGAGTTACCAGTGAAGCCCACATTTTAAAACACAGCATTAGTTAAAACCCTTTTTACCTCAAGTTCTTCATTTGGAAAATGAGGGCAATGACACATTTGCCCTCCAAAATTGTGATTGTGATTGTGTTGTGATTATAATGAATAAGTAAGACTATACTGAATTAACATGCTTTACACAGCAGAGAAATAACCAATACTACAGAATGAGAGAAAACATATTTTCTCAGGTTTTAAAATCACCTAAAAAAGTTAAAAGTCATATACTGTAGTTCAGGCATTATTATACCTAAAATACTATTATTGTAATGACCAAATTAAAGACATAACAATAGAATTCTACCATATTGCTATAATATATTAAAGGAGAAGGAAAATACTTGTGATCTTCAATCTCTTTCAACTTTATCTCACTTGTTCCTGTATCTTTTATTATTATATTTGTGTATATATCTGTTTCCTCCACTAGACCATTAACTCAGCAAATATTTTTTGAGCCAGACACTATGCTAGGAATTGGATATGCAACACTAGACACTTTAGAATAGTCTCCAATCTTTTTTCAAGGAGAAAGTCATATCTCTATACAGTTTTATAGTTAAAGCTTTATACAAGCTTATTACAGCTTGCATGTCCTCTTTAATATACAGCATCTATGTAGATATTCACAGAAGGCAGTGACTATATGTCTTTAGGTTCTGGGAACCAATTCTACTTTGGGAGTGGTAGTTCTACATACCAAAAAGCCATTTTCTGAACACCAATTGGTTTTCTATTAATTCTACTCAATTCTGATATTATCTACTGGAAGACAGCATCAAATTCCACAATTAGGGGTTCAAGTTCCACAATACTTCTCTCCACGCCCCTGACACTGACCTCAGAGGCCAGTTACAAGGCTGGATCATTGTTTTATTACCAAAGGGTACAACTCAGGAATAGCACGATGTACGAAAAGCAAAGGATGAGGTGTGGGGAAAGTGCACCATTCTCCCCAAGATTCCCAGGTATTCACAAATTCAGAAGTACTCTAAACCCAATCCTTCTGGGTTTTGATGAAGGCTTCATTACGTAGACATAACTGATTAAATAGTTAGCCATTGGTGACTGATTCAATCTGCAGGACTTCTTCCTTCCCTAGAGGTCAGAAGTGTGAGACCAAATTTTTAACCGTCCAATCATTCAATTTGTTCTCCTGGCAACTATCCCACATCCCTACATGAGTTCCAAAAGTTGCCTCATAGCATAACAAAACACCCCTTTTGCTCTCACCATGTAGACAATTCCAAGGGTTATAGGAGCTCTGTGCCAGAAAAGGGGACAAAGACTAAATAAATATTTATTATAAATCACAGCATGTAATTGTTATTGTCATGCCTCTCAGTACATAATATCAGTGCCTATTATCTACCACAGAGTGAGTACACACTTAATAAGCTCAACTTTATGGGACTCAGTCTGGAAATAAGAGGAGGAATTCTCAGCAAGAAAACCTTAGCCAACACAGAGAGGCTACTACCAAAGAACCAGTTGCTGAAATAAATATATATGTACATAAATATATACATAAAAATGCATGTATATATTCTATACATGGTAATAATAGGCATATAGGAAGCACTCAATAAATGTTAGCTGCTCATATTATTACTGTTACTACTATTGTCTCTGAACTGCAAGTATGCCATTATAATGAAGAACCAAGCCAAGCATTTAGACTCTTACACATTATATTTAAAAGCTGCACATAAATTATGTACAAACAGCAAATTATTTGACTTGCATTACAGTTGAATTGGGGCTAAAATGAGATGTCTCCTAGTGGAGGCTACAAACTAATTTTTATTCCGCTGATTGTCTTTGAAAATGACTTTATAAATGTATGATAGAAACAATAAGGACAAAGAGGGAATGATCAAAGGAGTTATATTTTGTGAGAACAATGAATGCTCATTGTGTTTAAATTTCCACGAATGTGATACATTGCATGACTGTTGTTTCACTCTCACTGAATTCCATTAAGTTTGGAAGATTGTTGGTTGGTTATGCTGAGTGCTTCTTTTCATTGTCCTTAAAGCACTGATAATAAGTTGATTTTCAGACTACAAATGCTTTCTTTTTAATCAATCCTTTGCCAGAGTGGAGCTTAAGTTCAAGAGTTGTTATTATTTTAAAAGTCTGTTTGAACAGCACAAATCATTATGGTTTCTAAGCACTCTATTGCCTCCAAGTCATGTTAACATGTGCACTCAGAGACTTGGGTGTTGGGCCAAATCTTATAAATCTAAATGAGAGAAGAAAAAAAAAAGTTCAATGACTGTAGATAGAAAAACAAGTATTGTGAATGCCCTGGTTCAAACACTTTTGGTTGTTTTAAAGAATCATACAGACAAAAATGAGAAAACATTTTCTACATGTTTATTTGTTCTTAAATTATTGACTCTGAAAAGCATAAAGAATGTATTCATTGGATATCTGCATGGTAGTGGGTTTAAAAAATAATTTTTTATAAGAATAAGATCTAAAAAAATAATAATAAGATCTTCACAACTAGGTAGAATACCATATGAATAAATGTTTGCATCTATTAAATTTGTGAGTCTTTAGGGCATTAGTTTAATCAATTAAATGACTATCCTAGGATCTACTACCCAAATTAAAGACAGACTATCCATTGCACTTCTTTTTCCAAAAAATTCAAAATAAACTATGCTGTAGTTCATGACTATGTATGATGTTTGACTAACATGAATTCAGTAACTGTAAATCCTAAAATTATAAGTTTTCTGTGGTATCATATACATTGCCTATTTCATCTGCATCCTTAATCTCTATGCAAAGTCAGAGGACCAGTCATCCCACCTCCCTCTGAACTCCCCCAATAGCAAAGAAATTCCTGCTGTTAAAGATAAATAGCTGTGAAAAAAAGAGGGGCAAAAGGCAAAGGAGAAAAGGAGAGATATATCCATTTGAATGCAGAGTTCCAAAGAATAGCAAGGAGAGATAAGGAAGTCAGTGATCAATGCAAAGAAATAGAGGAAAACAATAGAATGGGAAACACTAGAGATCTCTTCAAGATTAGAGATACCAAGGGAACATTTCATACAAAGATGGGCTTAATAAAGGACAGAAATGGTATGGACCTAACAGAAGCAGAAGATATTAAGAAGAGGTGGCAAGAACACACAGAACAGGACAAAAAAGATCTTAGTGACCCAGATAATCGCGAAGCTGTAATCACTCACACTCACCTAGAGCCGGACATCCTGGAATGTGAAGTCAGGTGGGCCTTAGGAAGCATCACTATGAACAAAGCTAGTGGAGGTGATGGAATTCCAGTTGAGCTATTTCAAATCCTAAAAGATGATGCTGTGAAAGTGCTGAACTCAATATGCCAGCAAATATGGAAAACTCAGCAGTGGCCACAGGACTGGAAAAGGTCAGTTTTCATTCCAGTCCCGAAGAAAGGCAATGCCAAAGAATGCTCAAACTACCACACAATTGCACTCATCTCACACGCTAGTAAAGTAATGCTCAAAATTCTTCAAGCCAGGCTTCAGCAATACATGAACCATGAACTTCCAAATGTTCAAGTTGGTTTTAGAAAAGGCAGAGGAACCAGAGATCAAATTGCCAACATCCACTGGATCATCAAAAAAGCAAGAGAGTTCTAGAAAAACATCTATTTCTGCTTTATTGACTATGCCAAAGCCTTTGACTGTGTGGATCACAATAAAGGACTGTGGAAAATTCTGAAAGAGATGGGAATACCAGACCACCTGACCTGCCTCTTGAGATATCTGTATGCAGATCAAGAAACAACAGTTAGAACTGGACATGGAACAACACACTGGTTCCAAATCAGGAAAGGAGTACGTCAAGGCTGTATATTATCACCCTGCTTATTTAACTTATACGCAGAAGACATCATGAGAAACGCTGGGCTGGTGAAACACAAGCTGGAATCAAGATTGCTGGGAGAAATATCAATAACCTCAGATATGCAGATGACACCACCCTTATGGCAGAAACTAAAGAACTAAAGAGCTTCTTGATGGAAGTGAAAGAGGAGAGTGAAAAAGTTGGCTTAAAACTCAACAATCAGAAAACTAAGATCATGGCATCTGGTCCCATCACTTCATGGCAAATAGATGAGGAAAGTGTCAGACTTTATATTTTTGGGCTCCAAAATCACTGCAGATGGTGACTGCAACCATGAAATTAAAAGACGTTTGCTCCTTGGAAGAAAAGCTAGGACCAACCTAGACAGCATATTAAAAAGCAGAGACACTACTTTGCCAGCAAATGTCCGTCTAGTCAAGGCTGTGGTTTTTCCAGTAGTCATGTATGGATGTGAGAGTTGTACTATAAAGAAATCTGAGCACCGAAGAATTGATGCTTTTGAACTGTGGTGTTGGAGAAGACTCTTGAGAGTCCCCTGGACTGCAAGGAGATCCAGCCAGTCCATCCTAAAGGAGATCAGGCATGGGTGTTCATTGGAAGGACTGATGCTGAAGCTGAAACTCTAATACTTTGGCTACCTGATGCGAAGACCTGACTCATTGGAAAAGACCCTGATGCTGGGAAAGATTGAGGGCAGGAGGAGAAGCGGACGACAGAGGATGAGGTGGTTGGATGGCATCACCTGCTCAATGGGCATGGTTTTGGGTGGACTCCAGGAGTTGGTGATGGACAGGGAGGCCTGGTGTGCTGTGGTTCATGGGGTCGCAAAGAGTCAGACATGACTGAGTGACTGAACTAAACTGATGACCACATCTGTTCTGAGAAAAGTATGGGTCAATCAGCAGAATCAGGTCACTTTAGCAACTATACCCCATGTACCTATTTTTAATTACCATACAGGTTCCTGTGTTTCTCTCATCTACTCTCTGACATCACTCTCACTGGATTTAGTTTTTTCCAGAAAACTTCTAGCCTGTTGCCTCTTACATTATCCCTACTGTGCCTCTTGGAGAGGGCACCGAAGTATAATTGTTGCTTCTTACTTATGGATCTCACATGTCTTTCAGTTTTGAGGAGCTGAAGTCCTTCATAAGAGCCTTTGGAAGTACACAGTATTCAGAAGCCTGCATAGTGCATTTTAGGATCATGATTTGGCCTGAGGTTGGAAGCACAGATAAAGGGCAATCAGAGAGACTATCAATTGGTTCATTAGAAAAAGTAGTGAGAGCCATCACAGATATCAACGGAGAGTGATCAGATCAGGATGGTGGAACACAAGGACATGGAGCCCACCTCCTCCCACAAATACATCAAAAATACATCTCCATGTAGAACAATTCTCACAGAATACTTGCTGAATGCTGGTAGATCTCATAAAGCCAAAATTACAAGCAAGATCGCCACGTAACCAGGTAGGACAAAAGAGAAAAGAAATTGGAATGGGAGCTGTACCCCTGGGAAGGCGCTGTAAAAGAGGAGGAGATCCACTGGGACAGAAAGGGAGCACCTAAGGCTGATGGTTGCTGGGAAAGATTGAAGGCAGGAGGAGAAAGGGATGACAGAGGATGAGATGGTTGGATGGTATCACTAACTCAATGGACATGAGTTTGAGTAAACTCCGGGACTTGGTGATGGACGGGAGGCCTGGCGTGCTGCAGCCCATGGGGTCACAAAGAGTCAGACACGACTGAGAGACTGAACTAAACTGAAGGCTGATGGAGAGCATAGCAGCTGGTTTGCAGCAGGCAGAACAGAGAGAGACCAGTACAGAGGGTGCTCGCCACGTCTCTGCACACCTCAGCCCAACACATCTGCTGGTGCACTTTGGGACTGGGTGCTGGAACTTAGGTTTCAGAAGACAGGCTAAGGGAGAGGACTGGGATTGGCTTGTGTGGAGACATCCTGAAAGGGCTGGAGTGTGCTCTGGCCACAGTGGGAGCTTTGTGCAGAAAGGAGCCTGGGTTTGCCCCACTGTCAACCTGTGGGCTTAAGAAGAGAGAGGTGGAGCCTGCTATGGCAGCTTCATTCTTGGTGTGCTCACAGTGGGCACAGCTCCACCTCTATGAGTTCTGATAGCACTCTAGTGCTGCAGGTTACCCGCCTCAGAGGTGGGGATGAAATCTGAACTGATCCTCAGGGGCCACAGGGATTTACTCACTACAGGTGGTTTGTAAACTCAGTTCCTGAGGAACATCTGAAGCAACACTGGTGCTCCTGTGACTGAGATGGGCGTTTGATAAAATTCAACATTGATTCATTATCAAAACTCTTACAAAAGTGGGAACACATCTCAACATGATAAAAAGCTGCTTATGACAAACCCACAGCTGACATACTCAACAGTGAAAAGCTGAAAGTCTTCTTGCTAAAATCTGGAACAGGACAAGGATTCCTACTCTCACCACTTCTAGTTAAATTGTATTGGAAGTCCTAGCCACAGCAAGAAGACAATTAAATAAATAAATAAAAGATAATCCAAATTGGAAGGGAAGAGGTAAAATTGTCATAATATACAGGTGACACAATACTCCATATAGACAATCCTAAAGACTCCACACAAAAACTAGAACCAATCAATGAATTCATCAGGATACAAAATTAACATTCAGAAATTGGTTGCATTTCTTTGTACTAAAAATATCAGAAAGGGAAAATTTTTTTAAAGTCCTTTTAAAATCACATCAAAAAATAAAATACTTGGGAAGAAACCCAACCAAGGAGATGAAAGACTTATATGCTCAGAACTACAAAATGTTGATAAAGAAAACTGAGGATGATTCAAAAAATATGGGAAGATATCCCATGCTCTTGGACTGGACAAATTAGTATTATTAAAATGGCCATACTATGCAAAGCAATCTTCAGATTTAATGTGATCTCTATCAAATTACCCATGACATTTTTCATGGAACTAGAAAAATAATCCTAAAATTCATATGGAACCATAAAAGACCCAGAATTGCCAAAGCAATCCTGAAGAAAAGAACCAAGCTGGAGGCATAACCCTCCCAGATTTCAGATTAATGCTACAAAGCTACAATAATCAAAACAGTGTGATATGGGCACAGAAAGAGACATATGGGTGACTGGAACATAACAGAAAGCCCAGAAATAAACCCACACACTTACAACCAATTAATCTTCAAAAAAGGAAGCAAGAATATACAATGGAAAAAAGACAGTCTCTTCAGCAGGTGCTATTGGGAAAGCTGGACAGTAGTATGTAAATCGATGAAGTTAGAACAACACCCTCACACTAAACACAAAAATAAAATGACTCAAAGACTTAATACAGGACATGACACCACAAAACTCCTAGAAGAGAATATAGGCAAAACATACTCTGACATAAATTATATCAATGTTTTCTTAGGTCAGTCTTCCAGAGAAATAGAAATCAAAGCAAAAATAAACAGATGGAATCTAATCAAACTTATAACCTTTTGCACAGCCACCGTTAATGAAACAAAAAGACTATACAGACTGGGAGAAAATATTTGCAAATAATGTGATGAACAAGAGTTTAATTTTCAAATGGCTCATACAACTCTCAATAATAATAAACAACCCAATCAAAAAAAAAAAATAAAAGGGCAGAAGACCTAAAAAGACGTTTTTTTCCAAAGAAGACATAAAGATGGCCAAGAGGCAAATGAAAAAATACTAAACATTGCTAATTATTAGAGAAATGTAAATCAAAACCAAAATAAAATACCATCTCTTATCAGACAGAATGGCCATCATTAACAAATGCTGGAGAAGGTGTGAAGACAAGGGAATGCTGTCACTGTTGGTGGGAATGGAAACTGGTGCAACCACTACAGAAAACAGTATGGAGGTTCCTTAAAACCTAGAATTACCATATGATACTGCAATCCTACTCCTGGGTATATATCCAGAGAAAACTGTAATTTGAAATGATACATTCACCCAAATGTTCACAGCAGCACTATTTACAATAGCCAAGACATGGAGACAACCTAAATGTTCACTGACAGATGAATGGATAAAGATATATGCACAATGGAATACTATTTTGATACAAAAAGTAAAATAATGCCATTTGCAGCAACATAGATGGACCTAGAGATTATCATACTAACTGAAGTAAATCAGACAGAGAAAGACAAATATCTTATGATATCACTTACATGTGGAATCTAAAATATGACACAAATGAACTTATTTACAAAGCATAAATAGACTCACAGACATGGCAGATTTACGGTTACCAAAGGTGAAAAGCATATCCTTCCTTGAGGAAAGATAAATTAGGAGTTTGGGATTAGATACAAACTACTATATATAATGTGAACAATAATATCCTACTATATAACACAGGGAACTATATTCCATACCCTGTAATAAAATTATAATAGAAAAGAAAAAAATCAAAAAAAATTTTTTTTCAATTAGAAAAAAGATATCACTGGAACATCTAAAGTCCAAAGGTTAAGTCTACTTGGCATCCAGGTGAGCTAGTCACATAAAGAAAGAAAGAGCAGACCCATATTTATAGCATCAATCTAGGCCGTAATGCTGAGCAGTTGAGAAGTATAGATACAAACACTGGGATTCGGACCTTGGGAAATGCTAATGAATTGCTCTTGTTGCTATTTCCCTGTCATTTAAGTCCACTCTGCCTTGGAGATGATACACTAACACTATGAAACTTTTGATGTTAGCCTACCTTCATCATAGAAAAGCCTCTTATAAGTAGATAGAAAATGATCAAAGAATAGCCCTCTTCTGCAGTACTCTTCAAAAAAGCAATAAAACAGAGAAGAACAGTATGGTAGACACAAACTCTTTGTAAACAAGACATACATTTATTTGTCTTCTTTAACTGTACACACAGAAAGCAAGCCATGAATATATTTGCACATATTTATATATGGACGTGGGCTTCCCTTATGGTCAGTAAAGAATCCGCCTACATTGGCAGGAGACATGGATTCGATCCCTGGGTTAGGAGGATCCCTTGGAGGAGGACATGGCAACCCATTCCACATTCTTGTCCTGAGAATTCCATAGACAGAGGAGCCTGGCGGGCTGAAGTTCATGGTGTTACAAAGAGTCAGTCACAACTGAGTACGTGCACATGCGCACGCGCACACACACACATATTTATATATATATATATATATATATATATATATATATATATAAACTTTACAATATAGTGTCCCCACTTTCCAGACAGCTTTCCCCAAGAAAGCTGCTACTCTATTTGGTTTATATGTATATGAAATACCCGTTCATATAGAGGTGTGTAATTTTGTCTTTCTTAGGTTAACAGTGCCTTTATTTTTCTAAAAGTTGCCTTGATGCATAATAATGTATATTGAATGTCAAATGTCAACACATACAGGGTCATCCCTGGTGGTTCAGCCAGTAAAGAATCCGCCTGCAATGCGGGACACCTGGGTTCAATCCCTTGGTTGGGCTGACCCCTTGGAGGAGGACATGGCAACCCACTCCAGTATTCTTGCCTGGAGAATCCCCATGAACAGGGGAGGCTGGCAGTCTACAGCCCACGGGGTCACAAAGAGTTGTACACAACTGAGTGACTAAGCACATATATCTATCTGACTTTTTTGAACTACTATATACATGAGGTTCTATGAATTCAAGTACCACAATTTATTTAACTTATTATCAATTTATGGGCTTTGCTTTTTACTAATAATGCTATGATATACATCCTTCTACTTACTATGTCCACATCTCAATAGTTCTCTAAGATAATTAAAAGTGGAATTGCTGTCTTGAAGATTATGTATATAATATGTAAGTCTTTATAAACTGTGTTTGCGTATATGCTCAGTCACATCCAACCCTTTGAGGCCCCATGGACTGTAGCCCAACAGGTCCATCTGCCCGTGGAATTTTCTAGGCAAGAATACTGGAGTGGATTGCCATGCCCTTCTCAGGGGATCTTCCCAACCCAGGGATCAGACCCACATCCCTTGCATCTCCTGCACTGGCAGGCAGGTTCCTTATCACTAGTGCCTGGTGGGAAGCCAAGTCTTTTTAAGATGCTGCCAAACTGCCATCCAAAAAGGGATATACTAATGTGTACATCCAGCAGCAGAGCATAAATGGGGCCTCCCACAACTTTGATTATCATGATTAAAATTTTGCCAATGTGTTGGGTGAAAAATATTTTATTGTTTTTGTTAGCATTTTCCTAATTATTGGTAAGGCTGAGCATCTTTTCATATGTTAATGGACAATTTACATTTCTTCTTCTGAGCCACATTACTTTTTACTATAAATCCTCTGTTAGAATTGCTTTTCTCCTGAAAGAACCAGGCTTTGAGGTGAAGGATGGTACTTCAAAGGGGAAATGAGAAACATTATACACAAATGTATTGCAACTGATTGTAAACCAGAACCCACTTTTTTATTGTATCCCACTTGGGGATTAAAAAATCAATACTCTCAGTGATTGAGTAGACAACATCCTAACATAAGATAGTTACAACACTGTTTTAACTTTCATTTAGTGGTGTTACAGGTAACCTTTGATGAACTACTTAATTTCACTGCAGCTCAGTTTTCTCATCTGTAAAATGGAGATAATATTACCTGAAGAAGGAAATGGCAACCCACTTCAGTATCCTTGCCTGGAGAATCCCATGGATGGGGGAGCCTGGTAGGCTACCAGTCCACGGGGTTGCAAAGAATCGGACACGACTGAGCAACTTCACTTCACTTCACTTCACCCAACAGAGTTGTTTGAAGATTAAATGAGTTTGATGTGTATAAAATGCTTGGAATAGTACCGGGTATATAGCAACTAATAATAAACATCAGTTATAATTTCCAGAAAGAAAAGTGTGCAAATAACTCAGTGCATATATGTGCAGGTTAGCAGAGTTTATGCAAGAAATGACAGTGTAACAAAGCAATTCAAGAATTATATATATATATATACATGTACACACACATATATATATACACACGTGAATTTATCATGTGAGTTGGGGAATGAGGTAGTGATCATTATGAAACCCCCTGAGAAGACCAGGTTTCTGAAGAAGTCTGCCTAGTGCTGCCAACCAGCTGTTTGGAATGCATTATCTTCCTAGAGTGTGAGTAGGTGAGTGAGCTGGGAGCAGGAAATCAAACTAGGACAGGGTATCCTAACAGAAGACATTCAAAGCAGTAAAATATACAAGTCACAACCTCTGAGCATGACATGAAAGTTAGGAGGTCCTCAGACACAACATAAAGAGTCAGAGAGACTCAGACCAGTGCCAGGAATTGAACAGGAACTGAGTCAGAATGAGAACAGCAACAGTGGAAGAGGAAGTGAGACAACTATGTCAGTCTTGAAACTACACAGTTAGTGGATGTGTAGGCAGGCTTAAATGCAAAGGATAAAGGATTCAAAACCTAAACCAAGTGGCGAAATCACTGTGATCCAGACTGACTAGACTACAATCAACAGGGCTTTGAATTTGTACATTGCTCCTTTATGCCACAGACATGATATGCAGCAGGCACCTAATGCCTCTGAATATAATGCTAGGGACCTGCTCATCATACTAGATTCCAGGGTTCAAAGACATGGATCAGTTTTATTAGGTATTGAACCAGTGGACATCCAACATTAACTTGTTTCTTCTACTGAGTGTTTTCATTCCACTCCCAGCTGATAAATGTAAAGACTAAAATGGATTCCAAAGATGTAAATATAAAGAGGCTTCTGTAACTAGTAAAAAAAAAAAAGGGTGGGGGGACTTTAATGAGGCAATAAGAGATTGTATTTGATTTTCTAATCCACAAAGTGCAATTATCATGAATCCTTCCTAAACTGAAGCAGCCACGATGAAAAATATACTTCCATGCTCTTCTGCCACTTCTGGTCTCTGCCTTGTATTTACAGAAAGTTATCCTTATTTTTCTTTTTAAAATTCTGTCTGAATATTTAAGCTTGACATATCCTCTGAATTGTTTCTGGAGATTCACTCAGGTATTATAGGCTTCTACAGATTGACATAGTTGTATGCTATTCAAACCTTTCTTGGATAGTCCCCGAGTTTAATTTCAGCTTTAGGATTCATTTGCGTATCAGGTCTGTGAAATTATACAATTACATCAGAAGTATAAACTGTAACAGCATCTTACCCATGTTTTATTGGGGAGGGTAGGACAAGGGGTGGGGTAAGGGGAAAAGAGTATGAGGAGATTGCAGAAAAGGCCCTGAACTTGGAGTCAAAGGCTCCATTATCGATACAAATATCACCACTTACCAGCTAGAGAAATCATTGAACTTCTCTTCTTGTATTTGTAAAAAGTTAAAAAGGCATTTTGCATGGCTGATTCATGTCAATGTATGACAAAACCCACTACAATATTGTAAAGTAATTAGCCTCCAACTAATAAAAATAAATTTAAAAAAAGGCATTTTGCATGAAATTTTCCTATAATAATAGCTAACACCTTTGAGTGCATACTATGTGCCAGAACTAAGCTAAGTGCCTCACATGGATCATTTCATTTTATTCTCACAACAACCCTAAAAGTTGGGAATTATAAATTGCATCATTTTACAGATGAGCAGCTTAGAGAAGTCAAATAACTTGCCCAAAGTTACAAAGCTTGTAAGTGTAGTAAGTGGGTTTTCAAGTTCAGCACTAACTCCAAAATTAATCACTGTTTTATACACTGCCTTCTTCCATGTTTATTCCCTCCTAATACACAAGCACAAAATACCTTTTAGCTATTGTGTCAACTCTGATTCTCTAGAGTTCTATGTTTCACAAGGATTTTTTTTTTTAAATAGGCCACTTATTGCTCAGTAAACTGTGCTAAGGGTTTTACATATATTCTCATTTAATTCTCCTAACAATCTTATGTTTTAGGATTATCCCCGTTTTATGGAGGAGGGAAATGAAGAGTGAGAAGTTAACTGAATTCCCCAGTGTCACAAATGTTATGTGGGTACCATGATCTGAACCTAAGTTTACCTGGTTGCAGGATTCATTTACTTAAAGACAATACTATATGAAGTCACATTATATTAAATGGTTAAGTTCTAAAGTTGGCATGTAAGACAAAAAAAATTCCATATAATCAAAACTACCACTAAAAATCCCTGTAATCACAGATCAACTACCATACATGAACATATTTTATACTACATTGGAGACCAATACGTTCAACACCAGAAATTTTTCCTTCAGGATTGGAACAGATTGCTGTTTCTTCAATTCAGCACAGATGAAATAGTTAGTTTATGTTTAGAGGCTATGTTTTTGAAAAGTAAGTGTCTTTAACATAAGAATCATGCCCAGCTCAATAAAGTGCTCATATTACAGAAAATAAATGGAAACTGAAGTCAACTGACTGAATAGCAAAGTAATGTTTCCCATTTCATGCTCTCTCCAGGGCATACAGCCATTGAATGAAATGGCTCACCTGTACTGCTAAAATTTCACTTTTATTTTCTTTTTGAGCACACACAATGTGCTTCTACTGCATGCTGTGAAGCCCCATCAAGGGTCAGGGGGAAACAGGGTAATTATTATTGATTCATGTAGGTTATGAGTATGAGAATGGCAATTTTAGCCACAAATGAAGTCCTTAAGTAGGAACTAAACCTGAGGCTCTCTCTTCCTCTCATATCCACATTAACTTACACTTACCTTGTATAAAATTAGCATATTTATTTTATCATTAGTCTTCAAGGGAGGAAGAATGACATTCTTGCTAACCACTTTAACCACAGAGTCCAGCAGAATAGCTGGAACACAATGGCCCAACTCAAAAAAAAAAAAATCTGTTGAATAATGAATAAATAAACAAATAAAAGATTATTTTCTCTTTAAAGTTATACTCTTGCTGCAACATCACAAAAACCCATATTATTTTATGCAGTTAATCTTCACACAGTTTGACCCTCTTATCCAAAAGGCATGGAAAACATTTTATTTGATTTCCTGGACCTATCACATATACTTATTACTTTATTACAGAAAAATGTGCCATAAAGGTTAAGAGAATGGACTCAGTAGGTCAAGTTGCCTGAGTTCATGTGCCTTAGCAGTTACCTCACCTCTCCAAGCCTCAGTTTCCTCACCTGTAAAATGGATATTATCACTAACATTTCTTGGGTATAAAATATATGATGGTGCTATTCTAAATGTTTCATACAATTAAATTATTTTAATATTTCAAGGTGCTCTGGGAGATACCATCTAAAAGTTTATCTTGTTCTGGGTTGCATAAGTAAAAAAGTGGAAAACCAAGCTGGTATTTTGCCCAAACCCTTCGACTCCAAAGCTGGTGTTTGTAACCACTGCTCTATATTGCCCCACAGCAAGGTCATGCTTAAAGTGATCAGCCTCACAAAGCAATGGCACAGTGCCCAGCACGAAGAGGTCTCAGTAAGTGCTAGTTTGGATCATTAATAATAACAGCAGTAATATAATCATTGCATGCTCTACATCCAACAGGGACCTGGTAATCACAAAGAATGCTGTGGTCAGGTCACCATTATCCCCCTTCAGAACAGAGACCTCATGAGCCCAGCTACTGGGAGTATTGACAGCTGGTAACTCACAGCCAAGACAGTCTTTGGCAAATGCCTAGTAATAAGGGAAGCAACCTCACCCAAGATTCGTACCCTCTTAAGGCAGCCCTTTCCCAATGTCTGGATGATAGGGAAGATCGGAATAGACAGAACAAAGGCCTTGTCCCCTTGCCTCAACTTGAGACAGCTCTGAGAGGTCAGTTCTGCTCCACGCCACCCTGTGGGTCTATATCACCTTCTCTCTCTGCCCAATTCTTCACTCCTCCCTTCCTCAGGTGCTGTTGCCAAGCACAGTCTCCAATAAACTTCCTACATGCAACTCTTCATGTTTCTGGAGAACCTAGCCTAAGATCTCAAGAGAAGATGCCACAATGCCTCACAGATACCTAAAAGCCACAAGATGCTCTACAAGTGCTTCAGAGAACTCGATACCGTTCTCACAGTCCCACAGAGAACTGTATTCTAGATCTCTAACAGACCATGAAGTGTGGGACTTACCCATGATGGGCCCACTCAATTTCTGGCATCATTTTTCTTGACTGTTACATTCCTACTCAAACACCTTTATTTTTTTAATATATTCTTTTTTGTGTTGGGTTTTAGCCAATTAATAATCAATGTTGTGATAGTTTCAAGTGAACAGGAAAGATACTCAGCTATACATACACATGTATTCATTCTCCCTCAAACTCCCCTCTCATCCAGGCTGCCGCATAACGCTGAACAGAGTTTGATGTGTTATACAGTAGGCCCTTGTTGGTTATCCATTTTAAATGTAACAGTCCAAACACCTTTCTTAATATATCACTTCCTCTCTCAGAGTTTGTTTCCATATTATATTTGTCATAGCTTTTTCATTGAAAAAGTGAAAGAAAGTGAAGTCACTCAGTCATGTCTGACTCTTTGCAACCCCATGGACTGTAGCCTACCAGGCTCCTCCATCCATGGGATTTTCCAGGCAAGACTACTGGAGTGGGTTGCCATTTCCTTCTCCAGGATATCTTCCCAACCCAGGGACTGAACCCGGGTCTCCTGCATTGAAGGCAGACGCTTTACCATCTGAGCCACCAGGTTTTTCATTGAAAAACCAATGATAAAAAATATATAAAATTACTTAACAAGTATGGGGTTGATTCCTCAAGCATAATGCAAGTAAATATAAACCTTAAATAATGCCAAAATTAGAGTTTCCCAGGAGACCTAAAATTGTATCCAATTTAATATGTCCTGACATCTGTTTCTTAATTTTGGTGCCTAAACTGAAGCATCACCCTCAATGTAATCTTGATTTGACTTATGCACAAACATCAGCTGTCACGTTTGTAACTTAAAAATTCAAGTCATTAACAGAAAATTGGTAATAATCTTACAACTTCCCTAAATTTTACCATTACAAACAAAATCTCCATTTCAGATGACTCCTTGATGGAACCTAAGTGAGCTGCACTTTTATATACCCTCATTGCCTGAAGTGAGCTTTTCTGACCAGAGCTTCTCCATGCAAAGAATTATGTACAGGTTAACAGAATTAATCAGGAAGCAAAAAAATAGAAAAACAGATGTTTATGAATGTTCAAAAACATCATTGATCCACACTTAATTCTAGCAGAAGAATTTTGTGGGTCACTTTCATGCTCTGGCACATGGTACCATCTCACTTGACAATTGATCAAGTCTGGTTGGAATATTAATATTTGAGTGACATTTTATTGCCATTATTTTTAAAATAAAAAGTCTATGTGTTTTTATCTATATCCAAACACTTTCACATATGACAATAATTTTACAGTAATTGGCTAACCGAACATAAGATATAGTGAAGAGATACTAACAAAGCACAAACATCAAAGAAAGAAAAAAGCCAACACAAGCTGTCATCCCAACACTGCAGTCCTCAGAGGAAATGTGGAATTTGCCCATAAAGAAATGCCCAGGGTCTTCCATTTGGAAAGGCCTTAGCCTATTTTTGGTACTGGTATAAAGTTAAACCAAAGGAAACAAGGTTCCTTTTCCATTTTGCAAAAGGTTTGCTATGGTCTGAATGTGTCCCCAGCCCAAAGTTCATATGCTGAAATCCTAAGCCCCAAAAGTCATGGTATCACAAGGAAGGACCTTGGGGAAATTATTAGGTCATGAAGGTGAAACCCTCATAAATGGGATTCATGCTTTTATGAAAGAGACCCCACAGAGCTCCCTAGCCCCTGCTGCCATGTGAGGAGACAAGGAAAAGTATGCAACTCAGAGGACCAAGTTGGCACCCTGAAATCACGCTTCCAGTATGAAACTGTGAGAAACAAACAAATTCTGAGAAACAAAACGTCACTCGTAAGCTACCTAGCCTGTGGTATTTTGTTATGAGCAACCTGAACACACTAAATGGGATTCTCACATCTAAAGATATCTCTTCTAGGCACCCAAATCAACCCAAGTAAATGAGGAAAGGTTTTCTACTTTTCATTTTCAGAGAAAGGGAATGTCTCAACTGTTTGCACATGACTCAAGATTTTTAGAAGGAAATATTTCCACAAAACAAAGCATCTGAAGAGGCTCACTTGATCAGGAAAGTGGATGAAGCTATGGGTAGGATGCTATCGCAACAACTAGTGGGAACCTCTTCTCTCAACACAGTCCAGCAACCCCAGCTGTGATGACTGTCCTCTCCTACACAGAACCAATCATAGCAGCAGTTTTATTTTTGTTGGCAGCTACTTTTATGATTCAGATGTCCCCAGTTCCTCAGTTAGATGTTCCAGGGCCCCTAAACAATCTTTCCATATTATCTGCAACTTGACAGAGTGTTGGGTGAGGTGGGATGTAGGTTACTGACTGAAACTATAATTCACTTTTCTTATCCTTTACAGCTAAGGGTATGCAGGCCCCTGTGTTTGCAATTAACTCTTTACTAAGTTTATAAAACAATACATTTTGAGCTCACGTCCAAATTTAAATAATAATGAAATAAATTGCTTAGAAAAGTTTAAAAAGGCACAAATTAGATGTTATTTTTGGATGTAAGATAACTGTTACCTACTAGCATTTAGATGAATGTAAGTAACTCAGAAACAAGTGGTTTGAATGAAACTTAGGATATTTATAAATGTGCAAATTATGAGAAAAATTAAAGAGATCAAAATACTTTCACTTTTAGTTAAAATTATTTGATATGTTGTGATATACATTATTACTGAGCAAACCTACGTTAATTTAAATGACTATTTTTTAAATAGATTTTTTAAAATAGATTTTAAAGTGGAAGAATTGTACACCAACCTTTACAAAATTTTTAGAAGATGATGTCAGTGGGAATGCAAAATCTAAGACATTGAAGATTTTCTTAGTGACCTCCAAAGTCCTTTCAGTTCTAAGGGTCTAACATCTAGAAGCTCTTTGTTTGCATTTTGGTTGAATAGTTCCCTTGTCAAATTTAATAAATTTAAATAAATGCATAATGTGTCATTTTAAAATGTGTCATTTACACACTTCTCTCTTAATTCAAACAAAATACACAAAGCTTGGTGGAACTGATCGATTTCATAGTTAAATTTTGATCTATTATTTTTCACAAAGGATTTGAAGCAACAGGTAACAAAAAAAAAAGAGCATGAAATGTAATAGAATATAAATGTATGAAACACAAAATATTAAAAAAGCCAAAAAATGTCAATATATTCTCTTTACCTAAATTTCTAAGTTGGTACTACAGAGCTTCCTGGTAAACACAGTGAAAAAGGTAATTAGAACATATTTCTCATTTCTAGAAAGGAAGGAGTATCACAGTTCTTGGAGAGGAAACAAGCTTTATCTATAGATTATTTATAAAAGAATTAAAGAATTTTATATAAACACAACTAAGTTAGGTAGTAGAGAAAATCTTCAACCTTATATCCCAAAAACATGCTTTAGGAAATCTTTTCATAGAGCAATTGAAAGACAAGCACATAATATTAAATTCATTATGTGCAGTTCTTCAAAGGAATAAACTAATGCAAACCAAGTGTACAGGTTTGTGATGATTCAATCTAGTTAAAACTGCTATCTACTGCACTCTACTGAAATGCAGAGATGCTCTCAAAAACTAATACAACTTGTCCATACGCTAAAACTCTATGCTCTTCAAAGTTGTTTTGTTGGATTTTTTATGGTATGTCAAGTTTGGTTTCAGTCAGTAATAATCAGTTAATATTGAGTGAATATTATGTGCCAATGTGACAATTCGAAGTTTAGGAAGCTTTCTCCTTAAAAATCTGAGACTTTTCACTAGCTATTTTACACATGGTAATATATATTTCAGTACCTCTCTCAATTTGTCCCACCCTCACCTTTCCCCTCTGTGTCCACAAATCCATTCTCTACTTCTGCATTTCTATTCCTGTCCAACAAATAGGTTCATGAGTACAATTTTTCTAGATCCCATATATATGCATTAATATACAATATAGATAGCTAGTGGGAAGTTTCTGTATCACACAGGAAACTCAGTCTGGTGCTCTGTGATGACCTAGAGGGGTGAGTGGGAGGCAGGCTCAAGAGGGAGAAGACATATGAATACTTATGGCCTATTCCCATTGTTGTAAGGCAGAACCAACACAGTATTATAATGCAATTATCCTCCAATTAAAAAACAATCTGAGCCTTCTTTCCTATTCAGATGCTAGGTCCTCTTGTTGATATTCAATCCATTCCTTTACCTCTAGATCCCACTTGGTTAACTTTATCTTTATGAAAATATTCCAAAATCACCAGTAATACTCCCCATTGCTTTTCACCTAAACAAAAAGAAACATGTACTAGAACATTTCAGTCTAAGATTAGGTCCCAGCTGTGGCTTAGTCTACTTGGCCACAGTCATAAACTCCAATGTATCATAAATAGAAAAACACAGACAGGCATTTTGGAAAGATTATCTCCATCTGTAGGCCCTAATCCTAGTAGCTTCTACCAGGTGCTTCTCTGTCTTGTTTGCTTCTGAATGAAGATTTTTGTTCTGTTGTCGTTCTATTGTTGCTTTCTTTTTCAAATGTGTTCATGAATCACTTTTATATTCTTGCAGACCACAGGTGGAGGGTGGGAAGGAGGGCCAGAGCTGAAACCTCCAGCGGCCCCTGCCGCTTAATCATTCATCAGTCCAAGTGTGTGTTACATCTATTCTTCTGATAGCTAGGAGGCAAGTATGAATAAGGTATGGTTAACTCAGCTAGTATCTGGTCTGCTGGAGTTACTGCCCATCTATGTGATCCTGTAAGCAAGTTTGGAGAGGTACCAAAGAGTTAAGTGGATATATATCATCCAAGAAAGAGTGGATCCCATTATCTTTTTATACACACAATTGGGCTTCTTTCCCTGGGTCCAAAGGTTTGCCTATTAAAACAAAGACATGACAGAAATTCAATGCAGTGCATTCAAGACAGTCAAGGCCAAAGATGTGTGTGGGTGTGCGCATGTGCTTGTGTGTGTGTTTGAAAAAATTACCAGCACCAAAACTATTTTCAAGATTGGCCCTCTTATGGGTGCAAGGTAATCTAGAAAATATCAAATAATTTGGTCAGAGGGACTTTAAAAAATATTAAGTACTACATGAAGCCAAAAGACAGCATGAGAATGAACAACATGATGCCTCAAGCTCATTTCAAAAGAGTACCATTGACTCAGGTTTCTATAGATCACAGAAATCTTTTCTCACTATGGAAGCTTTTGATGTTCATTTTTCAGGATCTTGTCTTCCTTCTAAAATTCCATAATCTTAAAGCAGCATCAAGTATAATTCTACATATTTCCAGTTATTAAGAGGTTCTAGGATGAAAATTGTCACCTGCATTTAAAAAAGCACAGTGTTCCTAACTTTTCTATTTCATGATTAGAGTGAAAACCATGGAAGCTAGGAGAACTGTGAAAATTCAGAGTGACAAGGATAGTCTAAAGAAAAGAAACCAACATCTACACAAACGTTGCCAATGAAGGAAGCTATTTTGCCTTAAAAGAATATCAAATTCCAAAGTGAATAGACAGCAATCTGTCTTTCAAGTTTATTTCAAGTTCTGTTTTAACTTGAAGATATGTTTACAGGCATTCAAAACTTTCCATATTATTAGCAAGACTCTATGCCAAGCACTTTATGTGCATATTCTCATTTAATTATCAAAACATCCCTATAAATGTTTCCCTCATTGAGGCTGAGAATTGTCACAAAGCTGAAGCCAGGAGATGAAAACAAATCTGACTGATCTGGAACACATTATACCGAAAAGGTGAAAGACAGGTACCATGTTTCACCATCTTTAGCAAACATCCTTAATTACTTAAGTCTCAATGTCATCTTCCATAAAATGGACACACTCTAAAAATAATATCTCAAAAGTTTTGTATGAATCAAATAAAATAATGGATGCATTTTATAAACAGTGTAAGATACTGTGGATTTCATTATTCCATTATTATCATTAATTTTCTATCATTCATTTTTTGTTCCCTGGCTTCTGATTATCTCTTCAAATTTGCTACAATACGAGACTCAGGCTGGTTTGAATGCTTTAACACCTGAAATTGTTTTTTTATTAATAAAATGTGTGAACTTCAGAGCATCAGCACTCTAATTTTTTTTTTTTGGCTCCTTATTATATATTTTTGCTTCTTTTCCGATTCCCAAAAACGTTTCAAATATCAGCGGTAACTGGATAATCACTTGCTAGATTAGTTATACTTTTAGTTTGCCTGTTACTTTTTCACTTTAAAATGTGTTACTGAGGCACTACTAATTTTAAAGAAATAATAACCACTATTTTATATTACCTGCCTCCTGAGAAACCTGTATGAAGGTCAAGAAGCAACAGTTAGAACTGGACATGAAACAGACTGGTTCCAAATCAGGAAAGGAGTACGTCAATGCTGTATATTGTCACCCTGCTTATTTGTTATATGAAGAGAACATCATGAGAAACATCAGGCTGGATGAAGCGCAGCAGGAATCAATATTGCTGGGAGAAATATCAATAACCTCAGACACACAGATGACACCACCCTTATGGCAGAAAGCAAAGAACTAAAGAGCCTCTTGATGAAAGTAAAAGAGGAGAGTGAAAATGTTAGCTTAAAACTCAACATTCAGAAAACTAAAATTGTGGCATCTGGTCCCATGACTTCATGGCAAATAGGTGGGGAAACAGTGGAAACAGTGGCTGACTTTATTTTTGGGGGCTCCAAAATCACTGCAGATGGTGATTGCAGCCATGAAATTAAAAGACACTTACTCCTTGGAAGGAAAGTTATGACCAACCTAGACAGCATATTAAAAAGCAGAGACAACAAACGTCCATCTAGTCAAAGCTATGTTTTTTTCCAGTGATCGTGTATGGATGTGAGAGTTGGACTATAAAGAAAGCTTAATGCCAAAGAATTGATGTTTTGAACGGTGGTGTTGGAGAAGACTCTTGACAGTCCCCTGGACTGCAAGGAGATCCAACCAGTCCATCCTAAAGGAAGTCAGTTCTGGATATTCATTGGAAGGACTGATGTTGAAGCTGATACTCCAATACTTCGGCCACCTGATGCGAAGAACTGACCCATTGGAAAAGACACTGATGCTGGGAAAGATTGAAGGCAGGAGGAGAAGGGGATGATAGGATGAGATGGTTGGATGGCATCACCGACTCACTGGACATGAGTTTTAGTAAACTCTGAGAGTTGGTGATGGACAGGGAGGCCTGGCATGCTGCAATCCATGGGGTTGCAAAGAGTCGGACGAGACTGAACTGAACTGAACTGATATGAAATGGAGCAGTACCCTGTGGTGTCCTCCCTGGTACAATTTATTTCCATGTTCCCTGTTTCTTTTTTTGTAGAAAATCGTCTTCTTTCAACCTCCCTGACCTTCCCTGAGTTCCAAAGGACAGATTCAAACAGCTGCTAATCAGGGAAGGGAGGAAAGGCAGAAGCCAATGGAGAAGCAGTCAAGAAACAATAGTGTAGCTGTAGGCAGGGTCCTGGTGCCTCCTCAAGGAATATACGTAACAGTATCTTTAGTTCTTCTGCAGAACTAAGGCTCCCACCCAGGTGGAGGATTGCAACTTCCAGCTCAGCACAAAATGCCCAGGACACCACACTGTTATCTCACCACCAGCCAATCAGAAAAAAGTCACATGCCTTGCAACCACAAATTTTGCCTATAAAAACTTCTCCCTGAAAAACCATTGGGGAGTTCAGTTTTTCTAAGCATAAGCCACCTGTTCTTGCTTGGCCCTGCAATAAACATTTCTCTGCTTCAATACCAAAGATTTGGTTTGTATGGCTTCACTGCATCGTGGGCAAAGGAACTTTTGTCTGATAGCATGTAAATAAAGACTATATATGCATATTTGTAAACAAAATATGTGCAATACATACAGAGTTATTTTCTCATAAGTCATTCAACAAAAGTTAAAATTTTCATGTTCGTAATTTTTACTGACTGAATAACACAAAATGAATAAACCATAAAAACTTAATCATTCTTCTATTGCTAAATATTTATTTTGCTTTTCATGTTTCTACAATATTTCCATTGTATTGCAAATTTTCTATTTACATGATTTTAGCTTTTCTTCCTTTCTTGTTCCCTCCTTATTTTTCTTCTTTGTATTTTGTTATTAATTTCCATGTAACAGATCATTTTATCAAAAATCTGTGAGACCCTCCATATATGTTAATAGCTTGATTTTATAATCATCATAGGAATATTCCTGTTTCTTCAAAGCATTGACAATGTTGCCTTAAGTACTTTGATCTATGTACTTTAACTTTTCTATGTGATTTTGAAAGTCAAAGTGTTAATTGCTCAGTCATGTCCAACTCTTTGCAACCCCATGAACTGTAGACCACCAGGCTCCTCTGTCCATGGAATTCTCCAGATAAGAATATTGGAGTGGATTGCCATTTCCTTCTCTAGGGGATCTTCCCAACCCAGGGATCGATCCCAGGTCCCCTGCATTACAAGTAGATTCTTTACTGTCCAAGCCACCACTTAGTTCTTTAATCCAATTGAATTACATTAGGAAAATGTGAGTTTTTTTGGTGTTAAAATGCAAGCTTTTAAGAAGTAGTCATTTAATAACAGCATTCCCCACTGTTTTATGTCTATTGATAAGAATTGTATTTTGAAATGTCAAAAAAATAAAAAAATTTTTAAAAAGAAATATCACCAGATCTATTTTTCCTTCTTTATAATTTTTTTTTAAATTTTGCATCTATTTCATCATTAAAGCTAGACAGGGAGAACAGGTTTATTGTATAATTTAAGGGAGAAAGAGAAAAGACAGAATCATATTTTGGCTTTACAGCTCCTGAGTAGATGCAAAATAAAACAGAGGATCATTCTTAAAGCCTACATTTTCAAGATCCAGACTTCAGAAAATTTGTCTTTGTTTTGGAATTCTAAAAACTTTAAAGATATAGAGACCAAACTTCAGTCATAAATTTTATACATAGATTGTATACATATTTATACAGATTGGTTGGAAAAGTGTACATGATGATGTAAGAGTTGAGAAAATACAAATGCTACCAGCTGATAGGAAAAGAAGAAGTAGAGGAGATGTAACTAGTTTTTTGATGATGCCCAATTCTCTCCTCATTTTGAGGTCTCTGATGAACAGACCTCAGAGTGGCACCTATAATCCCCACCACCTTGTGTCCATATTCTTAAACAATCTCTACCCTAGAGTAAAAAAAGGACTGTGACTTTAACCAATAGAATATGGCAAGTTAACAGGATGTTAACTTATGACTATACAGTGGAGGTGACAAATAAATTCAAGTTATTATATTTGGTAGACAGTGTGCCTGAATAATTATGGATGGAGGCTCATAACATTGTACAGGAGGTGGTGACCAAAACCATCCCCAAGAAAAGAAAATGCAAAAAGGCCAAGTGGTTGTCTGAGGGGGCCTTACAAAAAGCAGAGAAAAGAAGAGAAGTGAAAAGCAAAGGAGAAAGAGAAAGATATACCCATTTGAATGCAGAGAATGCATTCCAGAGAATGGCGAGGAGAGATAAGAAAACCTTCTTAAGTGAACAATACAAATAGTGGAAAATAGAATAGGAAAGACTAGAGATCTCTTCAAGAAAATTGGAGATACACAGGGAACATTTCATGCAGAGACGGGCACAATAAAGGACAGAAATGGTATGGATCTAACAGAACCAGAAGATACTAAGAAAAGGTGGCAAGAATACACAGAAGAACTGTACAAAAAAAGATTTTCATGACCCAGATAACCAAGATGGTGTGATCACTCACCTAGAGTCAGACGTCCTGGAGGGAGAAGTCAAGTGGGCCTTAGGAAGCATCACTATGAACAAAGTTAGCGGAGGTGATGGAATTTCAGTTGAGCTATTTTAAATCCTAAAAGATGATGTGGTGAGAGTGCTGCCCTCAGTATGCCAGCAAATATGGAAAACTCAGCAGTGACCACAGGACCGGAAAAGACCAGTTTCACTTCAATTCCAAAAAAGGCAATGCCAAATAATGTACAAATTACCATACAATTGGACTCATTTCACATGCTAGCAAGATTATGCTCAAAATCCCTCAAGCTAGGCTTCAGTAGTATGTGAACTGAAAACTTCCAGATGTACAAGCTGGAGTTGGCAAAGGCAGAGGAATCAGAAAAACTGCCAACATTTGTAGGCTCAAAGAAAAGGCAGAGGAATTCCAAAAATAATAATAATAGTCTATGCTTGTTGACTATACCAAAGCCTTTATGTGGATCACAACTGTAGAAAATTCTTAAAGAGATGGGAATACCAAACAACCTTACCTTTCTCCTGAGAAATCTGTATGCAGGACAAGAACCAACAGTAAGAACCGGACATGTAACAACAGACTGGTTCAAAATTGGGAAAGACAAGGCTGTATGTTGTCACCCTGCTTCTTTCACTTATATACAGAGTACATCATGCGAAAAGGTGGGCTGGATGAAGCACAGCTGGAATCAAGATTGCTGGGAGAAATATTAATAACCTCAGACACACAGATGACACCACCCTTATGGCAGAAAGCAAAGAACTAAAGAGCCTCTTGATGAAAGTGAAAGACGAGAGTGAAAAAGTTAGATTAAAATTCAACATTCAGAAAACTAAGATTGTGGCATCTGATCCCATCACTTCATGGCAAATAAATGGTAAAAAATGGAAACAGTGACAGATTTTATTTTCTTGGGCTCCAAAATCACTGCAGATGATAACTGCAGCCGTGAAATGAAAAGTCGCTTGCTCCTTGAAAGAAAAGTTATGACAAACACAGACAGCATGTTAAAAAGCACAGACATTACTTTGCCAACAAAGGTCCATATAGTCAAGCTTTGATTCTTCCAGTAGTCATGTATGAATGTGAGAACTGGACCATAAAGAAAGCTGAGCACCAAAGAATTGATGCTTTTGAACTGTGGTGTTGGAAAAGACTCTTGAGAGTCCCCTGGGCTGCAAGGAGATCCAACTAGTCAATCCTACAGGCAATAAACCCCGAACATTCACTGGAAGGACTGATGCTGAAGCTGAACTCCAATACTTTGGCCACCTGATGTGAAGAGCTGACTCACTGAAAAAGACCCTGATGCTGGGAAAGATTGAAGGCAGGAGGAGAAGAGGACAACCGATTACAAGATGGTTGGATGGCATCTCCGATTCAATGGACATGAGTTTGAGTAAGCTCTGGGAGATGGCAAAGGACAGGGAAGCCTGGCATGCTGCCATCCAAGGGGTTGCAAAGCATCAGACATGACTGAGCAATTGAACAACCACCGTGGAAGAAAAGCTATGACAAATCTAGACAGCATATTAAAAAGCAGAGACATCACTTTTCCCACAAATGACTGTATAGTTAAAGCTATGGTTTTTCTTATAGTCTGGTGTGGATGTGAGAGTTGGACCATAAAGAAGGCTGAGCACCAAAGAATTGATGCTTTCAAACTGTGGTGCTGAAGAATACTCTTGAGAGTCCCTTGGACTGCAAGGAGAACGAACCAGTCAATCCTAAAGGCAATAAACCCTGTATATTCATTGGAAGGACTGATGCTGAAATCTCCAATACTTTGGCCACCTGATGAGAAAAGCCGACTCATTGGAAAAGACCCTGATGCCGGTACAGATTGAAAACCGGAGGATAAGGGGGTAACAGAGGATGAGATGGTTGGATAGCATCACTGACTCAATGCATGTTGAGTTTTAGCAAACTGAACAAGATAATGAAGGACAGGGAAGCCTGGTACGCTGCAGATCATGGGGTTGCAAAGAGTCAGACATGACTTAGCAACTGAACAACAATAGGATGTCACTCCCATGGTTAGATTACGTTTTATGGTAAAGGTACTGGGATGTCACTCCTTTGATTATGTTTATATAAGATTATCTTAGCAGAGTCTCTTCTTCAGGGCTTGATGAAATAAGCTGACAAGTTGGTGAAGCCCAAATAGAAAGAAACTGCAAGCAGCTTCTAGGAATTACTTTGGTCACTAGGATATGAGTGCAGCCAATAGCCAGTCAAATGCCAGGACTCTCAGTCCTACAACACCAAGGAACTGAATTCTACCAAGAAACTGAATGAATTGGAAGCAAAGTCTTCCCCAGTTGAAACTTCAGATGAGAACTCAGCATGGCCAACACTTTGCTTGCAGCCTGGAGCAACCATAGGAGAACCCAGCTAAGCTGTGCCTAGATTCCTGATCCACAAAAACTGTGAGATAATATGTGAGTTAAGCAGCTAAATATGTGGTGATCTGTTATTACCATCAAGAGAAAATCAATATAGGGTTTAAATCCTTAAGGGGGGAAAAGATGGATTATATTAGACTCCAAATAGGTTAAGAGAATCCCACAAAGAAGGATTCTCTCTCTAGGAACTCAGAGCATAATTTA
Organism: Odocoileus virginianus; assembly: GCF_023699985.2. Classification (NCBI taxonomy): domain Eukaryota; kingdom Metazoa; phylum Chordata; class Mammalia; order Artiodactyla; family Cervidae; genus Odocoileus; species Odocoileus virginianus. Next base: position 19,892,425 of record NC_069704.1, read on the forward strand.
TGATGTTGGAAGCCTTGTAAAGACGCCCTTAAGTATTTGAACAGTAACTGAGAGGGAGTGCCTAGATACAGGCCTGAGGGCAGCCTTCCCATATTCCACACTCCTCAGTGTTGTATGGACAAATATGAGAAAATTCTCCAGTGGCTCAAAAGAGGTGCAGAAGTGACTGAAAAGTCAATGGCTCGAAGAATCCTAGAGTTAGAACATGAGGACTCACAAGGCATGCTGCTTAAGGCGTCAAATGAAGATGCAGTCCCCATCAGGAGATGCCAGTGGAAGCCAGCACAGAGACAGAGGTGTCCACAAAACTAACTCCCCTCATCTAACACCAGGACAATTCATAAGCCCACTTTCACCCCAGAAAGGGAATAGGGAGAATGGAAGAGAAAGAACCCTAAGGGATTGTGTTAAATCCAAACAGATGCAATTTTCTTAAATTGGCCCATTTTGCTTTTCATCATCAGGAGAAATGGAAATTTGAAAGCTATATTAAATTTTAACTATAGAAAGCAAAGTGGCATTTTTACAACCCACAATGCCACTGATTTGGAGACCATAAAATTTGGAAACCCCTATTTTTACTAAGTCAAATTTTTAAGCATTATATGTATATACATATGTTAATAATATATTTAGCTTTTATTTTATCCTATCAGTCCCACAATCTGACTTCTGGAATATATTTTCTGTTGTCTAACATTTTTCAGTTGATTCCTTTATGCTTGATACCCTTAAAAAGAACTCAATTGCAATTCAGAAAGTAGTATCCATTTCAAGCTTTATTTCTCAAATCTTTTAAATGCTTTTTTGGAATAACAAAATTCTCTAACACCAAAGCAGGGAACTTTTCATCTTGTCTGCATTCTACACCAAACATCTATCATGTCCCTAACACAGAGCTGATTTCATTTCCACAAGTGATGTGTCAACAGTTATTAAATTATGAGTGTTCCCAACATTTATCCTAATTCTGGCCACTACAGAAGAGTCTGGCTTGAAATCCTCAGTCTCCTGACAGCTGGATTGGGCTCAGTTCTCTCAGGGTTTGTTACACAGAACCAGGAAGAAAGCTAGAAACACTTTCCCAGTGTTTCTCTGGGAAAGAACAGGCTATGGCTGAGAAAAATCTTTAAACAAGGAAAAGGAATTTCTTTTTTTTTTTTCTTTTTCTCCCCCCTCCTGAACCTCCCTCGGAGCAGGAGATTTTAAGAACAATTCAGAATGAAATAAATGTGGAAGAGTTGCAATGAGTAAAGGAAATGAATGGGAAAGTTCAAAAAATTTTAAAATATTACTACGATGTATGTATCTCTTTTCAGGCTATTTGAAAAGCACAAATAAATTTGTTAAGATTGTTTTGTGGCTGGATGTATTCATTTTAACCTTGATACCAGTTATTCTAGGCACTATATGAATTTATATAATTATTTTTCATATACATGCTGAATAAGTTTAATTTCATGATGGTTTAACACCTTCATTGTGTTGGGTCATGACAAGAGTCTGAATACTCACTGTGTGAGATTATAGATGTAAATGTAAGAGCTTGGACTGAATGTGGGCTAACCCCAGGATATACCATGAGATGTTTGAGAGTTTTTCCTTAACCCAAAGAAAAAACTGGTTTATCTTTGGCATGAGTGAGTGAGTGAAGTCGCTCAGTCGTTTCTGACTCTGCGACCCTATGGGCTATAGTCCACCAAGCTTCTCTGTCCATGGGATTTTCCAGGCAAGAATACTGAAGTGGGTTGCCATTTCCTTCTCCAGGGGAATCTTCTGGACCCAGGGATCAAACTCAGGGATCTCCCGCATTGCAGGCAGACTCTTTACCACCTGAGCTACCAGGAAATCCCTATCTTTGGCATGCTTCTCCTGAAAGTGAACAAGATGCTTCTAACTAATTTTTCCCACATATTTTTACATGTGTATCAGTCACTTTGCTGCTTAATAGATTAAAAAAAAACCTTAGCAGTGTAAAGCATAGCATTTATTTCTCATTCACCAGCCTGTTGTTCACTGGAATTCATCTGATCCAGGCTGATGTCATTTGGACTTGACTCTAAGGGGAAGCTGGATCCAAGTTTGTTTTACATGCCTCCATGGTCATTGGACCAGCAGCTATCCAAAGAATGTTCTTCTTTGGGTGAAAAGTGGGAGCTCAAGTAAATAAGTCCAATTGTGCAAGCACATGTCAAGCCTTTGTTTGCATCATGTCCACTAAAATCCCACTGGTCAAAGCAATCTGTTCTCCAAGCCCCAGATCGAGGACTAGGGTCATATACTCTACCTGGCATGAAGCCAGGATACTAACACAGGGGGATAGAGAACTGAGATTAATAACTCAACTTATACCTACTGCTAAATTTTTTATGATATACATATCAATTTTATATTAAGCTACATATACATATTTGCTTCTCTGGGGGCTCAGATGGTAAAGAATCTGCCTACAATGACAGAGATGAGGGTTCGATCCCTGGATCAGGAAGATTTGTGGAGAAGGGAATATTCTTGCCTGGAGAATCCCATGAACAGGGGAGACTGGCAAGTTACAGTCCACAGGGTCTCAAAGAGTCAGACACGACTGAGCAACTAACACATCCATTTTCACTTTTCACACATACATTATTAAAGCCTTTCCTAATATACTCATAGGATTCAGTGTAATTTCATTATCATATTTTCTGATCTTGTGAAAAATATAGTCAAAGACTGCATTGGCTTGTTTCATTTCTTTAAACCATAACCCCTGTGTAGACAAAGACTTGCTGGCATAACAGACTCAGGACAAATTAATATATCCAGGCAACCAACAGACACTGTAGTCACCTGAAAATCATGGATGCAGAAGCAAAAAAAGCTATAGACAATCACCCCTACCCATGCCATACTCATGCAGATATATGTACCACTAACTGTGGACTCTGCCAAGCCACCTTCTGAAGTGAAGATGATGTATTTGGGCACTGGAGAAGATACTATTAAAAAAAAATCTGTAATAGCAAATTTAAACCCCATGATGGAGAGGCTGATAAACCAGGAAAATCACAGCTTGATTTAGAAAGCAGCAGGGAGCTAGTAGGGAGTCTTAAAGAGGAAGATTGAATAGCTGGTACAATAGCAAAGGAAGATTGCTTTTGCTGAAGACCATTTTCGAAACTCCACAGAAACGACCGTACCGCCAACCCAATGAAGGACTTCAGGAAGAAGCCACACTAAGGCTGGAGGAAACTGCAAATCTCTACAGTTAAAAGACATAAATGAAGATTAAGGTAGATATGGCCATTATAAACAAATGGGCTACAAATGTTTTCATTATCAGAAAAGTCCAGCCTTCACTTTAATGGCATCAAATATCAGAACCAAATAGAGGCCTCTTTGCTTGAGAGCAGATCAGAGAAGAAACACCAGCCCGCACAGCACTAGCTCCCCCATCTGTGGTCACAGGAGTAAATGCTGCCTCCCACTTTTACTACTATAAAAGAAATGGGATTTTAATTCTGCTGTGGAACCTTGGGCTATTCATTTATTGACTCTCTGCTGCAGGCATCAGCAATTTATAATTGATTTAAAGCTATATAAATATATTAATATGTCTACCCTCTTTAGAATTTTTTAATTTTGCAAAAATGCATTAAGCTCTTCAAAAAAAAAAAAAAAAGAGGTGTCATCCCATTTCAGAATACAGTAGTTATTATTTTCATCCTGCCTCACCCTAATCAGTCTCATTATACTGGCATTTTTAATGGATGAAATTTTCCCACTGAGCTCTTGGGAGAACTCCATGTGATCATAAGCTAATCACTGCTGCTACTGTCTCAGTGCTTTCCATAGTGCATACTGCCCTGAGAGATCTGTTGGGAAGGGGAGCAATTGATTTTTTTAACCCAATGATGACATCCCAAAATAAAAAGGTACAGTTTTTAAGGGGACTTCAAATTCATAAAGAGGTCATTGCTCTTTCACTAACAATTTATAGATGACTAACTCTCATTCTCAGAGAAGGCAATGGCACCCCACTCCAGTCCTCTTACCTGGAAAATCCCATGGACGGAGGAGCCTGGTAGGCTGCAGTCCATGAGGTCGCTAAGAGTCGGACACGACTGAGCGACTTCACTTTCACTTCTCACTTTCATGCATTGGAGAAGGAAATGGCAACCCACTCCAGGGTTCTTGCCTGGAGAATCCCAGGCACGGGGGAGACTGGTGGGCTGCCGTCTATGGGGTCGCACAGAGTCAGACACAACTGAAGTGACTTAGCAGTAGCAACTGTCATTTCAAAGAGAGGCTCAGTTTCCAGAAGGTTATCCTTCAGCATAATCATGAGAATTTCGTTTTCCTTTCTGCCTGCTTCAATTGTAGCACTTGGAAATGGCATAGAGGATACCTCTGCTCAGCCAAAACTCACATCACATTATAAAGTATATCCAAACTCATTTTAGAGTGAGCTAGCTTATACCATGCAAACTCTTCAATCTTTAGATCAAGATAGAAGTCTTGCCAATTACAGTATATGAAGAGAAGACTCTGGACTTCCTTATGGAGAATAAAGGTTCCCCTTAACTGAACTTTTCCCATCAAGAATATTCCAGAAGCATCATCCCAAAATCACCTAAATTTTTGCATATTAAAATTGTTCTTGATATCCTGAGTATGTGATTGCTGAACAGAGATCCTAGGGAGGATAAGATATTTCCAATGATATTCCAACTGTAGCCAAGGCAGGAGTCATTTCACAACTGAAATAGATAAGATATAAGATATCTGCTGGATATTTTGTGGCTTAATATGAGAATAGGAAATTATGATTCAGGCCTATTTATGTGCATCATTAAACTGTAAGAAAACCAGTCATTTATATACTCTGACAAGTGATTCCAAATAACTGTGTTTATGTTTAACTTTGTGTTTATGTTCATCCCTGTACGTTAGTTCAATAAACAGCCAGGCATGAAGTGGAAATTAAAAGAGGATGAACTTTGGAGTCAGAGAATCAACTGTGGGTTTACCTCCCAGTTCTTAACAAATGACTTAACCTCACCAAGCATCAGTTTAATCATCTATAAAATATTAGGAGATCATGTACACAAAGTGCCTGACATACAAAAGTCACTCAAGATAATAAGCTCTAGAAAAATGAGGATTTAATAAGCTTGTGCATGCTCTGAAAACCTCCCTTAAATTCTCTTTCTAAACAAACAAAAACTTAAAAAAAAAATGCTTTTACAGATATAAGGCATGGGATCTATGATGGCCAGTAGCCTTTAGACAATTCCCAAATTCTTTTGGCTACAGTTAACAAAATTCATTCTACAAACTGGGCATGGAAAAGTTCTTTTAAAATGTTGCAGTCTGTGATGGGCCAAACTTTATTCTATAACTCATTTGGATAAATACTAAATTGGAATGATTAGAATAAGAGAGAGATGGACAGAGACTGCCATTTTGGCCTTTCCACGTCCTATTTGCATTCCCCGTGGTGCGTGGTTTAGAACAAGAATCAGGAGATCCAACCACTCAGCTAATAACCCTGGTGGATGTTGAAAAAGCCACGCACTTGTCACAACTGATAACTTACTCCCCTGACAACAACTAGTCTGAGGACACTACGGTGTTCTTTTTCATAGCTGAAAGACAAATGACTATTGGCAGTTCCTAATGTATAGATCAGTAATAGCCTTGTGCTGAATTTGGTTTCCTGGGTGTAGGTGATCATGTGATCCAAAAGAGAAGCCATTTCTCTTTATGTTTCCAGCATAAGGGCAAAGCTTAAGCACTGAAATAGTCAAGACAGACTAATAATTCTTCATTTTCTTTTCATTACCCCATTTTCTTAGTTTCTAATACTCCTTTTCTTCTGTTTCCAGTCCCTAGATTTCCCAAAACTTCTTTAGTGAAATCCCACTGGTTATTTTCTATATCCCAGTTCCCTTATAATATAAAATTAATTCCTTCCCCCCCCAAAAAAAATTACCAGCAGTATATTAATTTTACAACAAATAACTTATACTAATGTGTGATAGACAATCCCATAATCATGAAAGTTATACATATTTTTACAAGAGGATGACTATGCCAAAATTAATGCCTAATTAGTAAAACATAGGACAATGTTAGGGACTTCCCAAGCAGTGCTAGTGGTAAAGAACCCACCAGCCAAGGCAGGAGACATAAAAGACCCAAGTTCGATACCTGGGCCTGGAAGATCCCCTGGAGGAGGGCAAGGCAACCCATTCTAGCGTTCTTGCCTGGAGAATCCCATGGACAGAGGAGCCTGATGGGCTAAAGTCCAAAGGGTCACAAAGAGTTGTACACAACTGAAGCAACTTACCATGCATCGCAGGACAATGCTACAAGTCAACATAGGACTTTTTTTTTAATTGGGTGAACAAGAAAAGAATAATTAAGTTTTATATAGATAAACTCTCAGGGTCTGCTTCTGTAAACTGACTTGATTTTTTTTCCCCAGATGTTCTAGACTTTTTTCCCTCCACAGTTTCTCTACCAACTCCACATATTTTTTTATTCATTTTTACCCAGAAAGCTTCTTATAACAGTAGGGTCTCCAGCAATAGAGATGAATAAGTTGCTGTGGGAGAGGGCATAGTTGGGCTCCTGGGTGTTATTAATTAAAGGTGAGCAAACTTTTCATCTGAATATTGATTTAAAATACCTACATTGCTACTACTGCATAAAACACTGACCCAGAGATAGAAATATGCCATTTAATATTATTGTCATCTACAAAACAAAGCTAGACATGTATAAAACTTGAAATATCTCAGGGTATAGGCAAAAAAGGAAGATAGTTTTGCAAACCTTAATATGTATATGACAGAACTGATAACCTACAAGAAGCTTCCCATGGAACTAGAAAGGGTTCACGGGGTCCATGCCCTGCCATGCAGGCAACTGCCAAGAGCTGTCTCCATAATCCCAGTACAAAGGTGAAAGTTTGAGCTCCAGCGGGTTAAATGTCACATCACATCCAGAGGGAAACAGAGATAAGAAGAGCATCCAAGTTCCTGACTCACACAGTATTCTTCACTCCAGTCTTTCCTGGGCTACTTCCAGAAAATCTCAACTTTCAGCCTACCCATTCCTGATACCAGAAAACAGATGTACACAAAAGCACATTTTAAATTGTGAGAATTTGGATTTGTTTTTATTTGACTCTCCAACGTGGGTTCTTAGATTAGTAGTTCTCATTTCAAATCTGGTAATAAAGAGAACTTCATCTTCTCTGAGTGAGCCAATTTTGAAATTTGGCTGATTCTTGCTACCAACAATGCAGCTGGGATGAACTTAAAATTTGAATCCACTCTGCCACTCACTATGTGATGACTTTGTGCAAATAACTTCACTTTCCTCAGATACAATTTTCTATTCTATAGAATGGGAATAATAACACTAATGTGATAAAGGTGCCTTATGATTTCACAGCAACGGTATCTCTCATGGATTACTGCAACAGCATAACACCTGATCTCCTGACTTCCATCCCAGCCCACCTTTCTCCTTCCATCAGCAGAGCAGCGAGAGTGGTAAAACACAAGTTCACAACTCATTCTTCTACTTAGCTCTCCCCTCCCCAGTGCCTTCTTATCCCTTTCAGAGTAGAAGTCAAAGTTAATGATTGGCTTACACTATCTGCACCTCCTCATTGCTGCTCTGACCTCACCAGCCACCACTCTCATACTGGATCAGTTGTGCCAGCAACTTGACCTCTTTACTACTCTTCAGACATAGTGGAAACACTCCTACCTCAGGGCCTTTGCACTTGCTGTTTCTCTGCTTGCAAATTCTTTAAGTACTCATATGAATCACTCCCTCACCTCCCTTTAGATCTTTATTCAAAAGTAATCTTCTGAGAGGGTTTACCCCAGTTCCCCCATCTAAAATTACTAACCAATCTCCTCCATAATACTTCTTTTCTTCTATTTTTCTCTTGAGTAGCAACTAACATATTCTACATTTACTTACTTGTATGTTTTATTGTCTGTCTCTCTCACTAAAATATAAGCTCAACATTAGCATTTTGTTCACACATTAGCTATGTGACTTTGTTGGCGGGAAATATATCCTCAACTCCTCTGAACCAGAGTTTATTCATCTATTCCCCAGTACCCACAGAAATGCCTGCACTTAGTAAGAGTTTAATTAATTTAATTAATAAATGATTGAATCTTTTAAAAACTTTCAAAATTATGACCAATTATGAAGCATGCACAAGAAGTGGTGGGAGGGAAGGAAAATGTGGGGAAAGGAACGAAGAGAAGCATGTCAGAGATGCTTAGAGTACAGTGATACGGAAAAAGAGAATCAAGCAGCATGAGAAAACAGAAAGGAATCAGGGTCACATAATTGAAAAACCCAGGAAAGAAAGAAAAGGAAGCATAAGAAGGAAGGGTTGTTCTTCACCATTCAAACAATATTCACAAGATTTAGTTACAGTTTTATCATAAGCCAGGGCAGCACTTTCCTCAAAACCATGGGAATCATGGTTTATACTATGAATAAGCAAGTTCAGCCATTCCCCCAAGCGGTCCTTGACTTGTGAGAGACAGAAAGAACACACCGCTACCACCGGGAAAGCCTGTTAACAGTTCCTAGGAAGTAAATATAGAACCTGGGTAATAAAATAAAGTCTAACCTTTTTTTCCCACGTGCTTACTTCAGTTTCACTTGTTCTTAGGGGCCCAGGCAGAGGTCTCACACCAGGCACCTCAGTCTCGAATTCCTAGTGAGAAATAGCTGACGCCTCAGCTTAGGGCCACAACCGGAAGCAGCACGCTTCGCTCGATTCAAGATGGCAGCTGATGGGCGGCGTGCAGAGACGCCACGTGCAACCTGCAGTATATGCTTTCTGGTGTGAGCTGAACGGCTGTGCCTGCCTTCCCAGGGACTCTGCCCCTCCATACCGATGAGATTCCTATAAAGCAGCCCCATCTGCGGCCTGTCGGAGAAAGCCTGCTACCTAGGGTGCAAGCTTGCACCTCTCCATTATCTGATGAAAGAAAAAAAAAAAAAAAAACTTTACTTTTCTTCTAAACTGAACTTGGACTGTTCTACTGGCTCCAAGGACACTGGGCAGTAGGACCTTTGTTAGGGCACAATTGGAAAGGGTCAGTAACACTGGCTCTTGGATGCCATTAACAGATTAGATCCAATTGTTCTTCATCACCAACTATTTTCTTGGGAACCTGGTTTGAACACATATGTGATGCCAAGCACCAAGATAATCATTCTAGGGCATGGTCATAATCTGGAATGCCATACTCCTCCACACACACATATTCACACACAGACAAGCACGCCTCCTTACTACACAAGTGATTCCCAGTCTTCTTGGAATGCAAGGACCACAAAATTCTATAATTTTCTTTTTCAGATCCTAATCAGTGGAATTATCTGGAGCAAAAGGAAAGTTCCAACATGCATGCACCAGAGCCTCTCTAGGGCTTCAGGAAGAATCTTTCCTTTATGGTTCAGACTCTAGTATGATTGCCACTTTGGCCTCATGGGAGTCTTTTCTCTAGCACCCCAGTCTTGCAAGAGCTAATTAGAATGTCAGGTAAGGTTAGCGCTGAGATGGCTTTCAAGATCTGTGCTGAGGAAAACAGCATTCACTTTGCAAGCTTCTTGAGAATTTTATTTAGTTAGAGCCTCTTCATCCCAAGGATTTAAAGCAAGATGGAAACTGTAGCTCATGAATCAAAACAACTCTCCAGAGCTAAAAGCTAGCTGTATTTGCATAACAATTTACCAGATCCAAATAGCAGGGCAATGTTAGGTAAAATAAATTGCCAAGGTCATGGTTCTCCGGAAGTGTTATTGAAATTCAGAACTCCTCATTCCAGGTGCTCTTTCTGCCCCACGGATATCTCACCTACTCTCCTCATAAATGATGAATACATCCTAAGTCGCTTCAGTTGTGTCTCTTTGCAACCCCATGGACTGTAGCCCACCAGGCTCCCCTATCTATGAGATTCTCCAGGCAAGAATACTGAAGGGGGTTGCTATGCCCTCCTCCAGGGGATCTTCCCCACTCAGGGCCTGAACCCAGGTCTCCTGCATTGCAATAGATTCTTTACCATCTGAGCAACCTGGGAAGCCCCCTCATAAATGATACTGTGGCATGAAATAAAATAAATTTACTGTGTGTGGAAACCAGAGTACTACCCTTAACCTGCTCCTTCCAACTCCAGATTGGTCAGATCATGGAGGAAAAGGTCAAATTGTAACCCACTGACCTCATTGTATTCAATACCACACAAATGAGAGCGCCTTAGTTCAGTCGCTCAGTCGTGTCCGGCTCTTTGCGACCCCATGAACCGCAGCACGCAAGGCCACCCTGTCTATCACCAGCTCCTGGAATTCACCCAAACCCAAGCAATAATCAGGAGGACTCTTGGTCTAAACCAGAATCTGCTGTTGAGTGTGCTTGCAAGTATACTTTCAAAGTATTGATATTTTAAATTTCTTGGTCACATAATTGCTTCAAATTTTGTTATAATTCTGAGAACCCCAAAACATTGGGATCCTCAAAAAAAGGGGGGGTCAAATGTCCACGTGCCGAAAAGCAGGAAGCTGAGGATATTAAACGTATATATAGTTCTTGCTTTAATACCTTTAGCTAAAAAAACCGTTAAAAAAGACATCGAAGAGGAGCTTCTTAAAGTCACTGCGTCTTTCAGCCTATCCCAGGGAACCACTGGATTTCAGATTCCTCAAGCGCAACTCCGAATTCTGAATTCGTCTTAGGGCGCAAGGAATATCGCCAACTACAACTGCTGGCCTTGGAGGGGCGAGAACTTGCCAGGGGCGCGGGAAGCGCCACCCGCGACTCTGAACCATCAGCGGGCGTTTAGCGCAGCCAAGCGACAGGCCGGCGCCTGGCTCAGCAACAGGGAGGCGCCGGCTGAGGCGGGGAGAACTTTGCGCTCCGAGCAGAACCACCCTTTGCTGGCCAGTCGCGTCGCTCCTCTGAGGAAGCCGGCGGCGGCGGCGGCGACTGGGCGGAAAGAGGACGAAAGAAAGAAAGGGAGGAAGTAGCGAGGGAAGAAGAAAAATGAAGCCAGAGCTGGGGGAGCCCGCGAGAGGGCGGCCGACGGCGGAGCTAGGAGGATTTGGCTGCTTTCTCGCACCCCAGGTGTGAACCCCCTTCTCCTGCGCGAGGCCAAGGAAATAAGTGGGTCTCGTCTGGGCGGAAAAAGAAGAGTCAAGAATCAAGTGAGCTTCTTGCCTCCTCGCTCACCGTTGCCCCCTAGAAATCCCCTCGGCTTCTCGGCGCAGCCTCCCCGCGGGACCGGACACAGTGCCCGAGCCGCCCTGCGGATGGGGCGGGCAGGGAACGGGCGCCCAAGCCGCGGGTGACCAGCTCCGCCCGCCCCGCTCCGCGCAGGGACCGGGCGGGCAGAGGATGCGAGGCGGAGGGACTTGGGAGCGGGTTCTGAGACCGCCGAGGGCGCGCTAGCCTCCCACTTGGATGGCCCAGAGTCCGCTCCAGCTCCTGGGACCGCTTCGCCAAGCCGAGTGAGCGGCGCGCGGGACCTGGGGGCGGAGACCTTAGGCGGCGGCTGCTGCAGCGGGGTGAGGCGGGCGCAGGAGGGGGCGCGCTTTCTCCCTGCGGGTCTCAGTAATGAGGAGACTGAGTTTGTGGTGGCTGCTGAGCAGGGTCTGTCTGCTGCTGCCGCCGCCCTGCGCTCTGGTGCTGGCCGGGGTGCCTGGCTCCTCCTCGCACCCGCAGCCCTGCCAGATCCTCAAGCGCATCGGACACGCGGTGAGGGTGGGCGCGGTGCACTTGCAGCCCTGGACCACGGCCCCCCGCGCGGCCAGCCGCACCCCGGACGGCAGCCGGACAGGCGCCCAGCGAGATGAACCTGAGCCAGGGACTTGGCTGCCCCCGGCGCCCTCGCCAGGCGCACGCTGGTTGGGGAGCGCCCTGCATGGCCGGGGGCCGCCGGGCGCACGGAAGCCGGGGGAGGGCGCCAGGGCCGAGACCCTTTGGCCTCGGGACGCCCTCCTCTTCGCCGTGGACAACCTGAACCGAGTGGAAGGACTGCTGCCCTACAACCTGTCTTTGGAAGTAGTGATGGCCATCGAGGCGGGCCTGGGCGACCTGCCGCTCTTGCCCTTCTCCTCTCCTAGCTCGCCGTGGAGCAGTGACCCTTTCTCCTTCCTGCAGAGCGTGTGCCACACCGTGGTGGTGCAAGGGGTATCGGCGCTGCTCGCCTTCCCTCAGAGCCTGGGGGAGATGATGGAGCTCGACTTGGTCAGCTCCGTCCTGCATATTCCAGTCATCAGCATCGTGCGCTACGAGTTTCCACGGGAGAGTCAGGTGAGGGGAGTCTGACGCTTGGAGTGGAGATGGACGCCACTAGGGGCCGGGACGGTAGCGGGGGCGGGGGTGGGGAGGATGGGTGGAGGGCGGGGAGGGAAAACCCGGGTGAAGACCTTAGGGGCGTGGGGCTTTACAACTTTGATATTGTTTGAAGATCGGACCATATCTGTAGGTTATAGGTAGAAGGATCTCAGTAGAAGTAAAATAAAACATATCAAAACTCAGATGGAAATAAATGAGAGGGAGCCTGGTGGGCAACCGTCTATGGGGTCACACAGAGTCAGACACGACTGAAGTGACTTAGCAGCAGCAGAGGGAGCAAGATGGAAGGAAGAAAGTGGGAGAATAAGCGAAAGTCTTCACGTTTTGACCAGCTGGGAGAAACCTAGCGGTTACCCGATGGAAGTTGAAGTCCCAAGTTCAGGAGCGTAGAGAGCTATCGAGGTTCTAATGACTAGCGCGGGGGATGGGCATAGAAGAGCCCAGATTGCCAGTCTTTCAGTCCCTGGAGGAACTCTGAAAGAAACTGTCATAAAGAGCACCTGCCCTCTCTGACTTTGGACGATGTCCCTGAGCTTTAGGCGATGGTGTAAAGAAAACACCTCCCTCTGAATTCCTGTGCGTAAACATGAAATCTGCAATTAGTACAGAAGCAATAGGTAGTCTGGTAATTAGTTTTGTATATTGAAAGGCATTAAAAACATAATGATACTGGAAAAATGGGTGGGAGGACTCTTTTGGGTTTGTGTCTTTGTCCCTACCCTCTCTCAATGTGATGTGGCTTCAGAAACTGGCTATGTTTAGTTGTGTTCTCAGCCCATTTCTGCACCAATTGTCTAGAAATAAAGAAGACTAATGATTTCATTTCCTATGGGTTAAATGTGTGTGTGTGGTTTCAATAGAGGAAGCTATTTGTGAACTTAACTGTTGACAATTAATAATAAGATAAATATTTTTTTTAAGTCAGGGTCCTCTTAGCAGTGGGAGTGTTCTGAATTTTGTGCATTGTTTTTTAGTAAGATATCAAGCATTTAAGCATTGCACAAAGTATTTATGAAACAAATAGGTAATTGTCTTTGGTCCCATTTTAAAGACTGAGAAACTGAGGAAATTTCAGAGGCTTGATCCACATTGGTTGGTATATTAGTAAAAGAGTCCAGACTTAGAAGAATTTCTCTATATCATTTTCACTCTGTCACTGTAGCTGGAAAAAATATTTCTAATCTTTCTTCTTTCACTTTGATATATATATATACAGAGATAAGAAATAAAATGAGTAAGAGCAAATACATATGAAAAGTTTGATCAAATCTATGCATAATATATGGAGACAGTACTGAAGGTTTCTTTTTCTAGAAAAGCAAATCTTAACATTTTTAATCTTAGGAAGGGTGGGTTCAGGCTACTGCAGTTGCCCAGAAGATTCCTATTTAATGTTGAACTGTAGAGATTTGATCTGCAGAGTGCAGACTAGTTAACTTTAATCTAAAATACTTCTGTCACCTGAATCTGAATGACTATAGGCAGCAGATGGGAAGGCTTGGAAAACACAGGTGCACAATGCTGCCAATAGCCAGAGTGTTATAAACATGAAATTGCATCCATAGGGGTGTATCATTATTAATATATATGCAGAATCAGACATAACAAATGCAAGAGTCAGCATAACTTGCTTCTCATCATTGCTTCCTTGTTACCTAATACTTCATACATGCTGACAGTGTTCATAGTCTCCAGACTTCTTTCCATTTGTAGATTGTTTGCCAAGAGTCTTAAATAGCAAGAATTTCCCCCCAAATTAGTGTTCCTTAGTTAGAAGTGAAATTGTCTCTGCTCCTTGATGAATTTTTGTGGTATGCAGCGCACTTCAATAAGGAGACCAGAGAAATTGCGAAGTAGCGTCTAGAATCAGTAAATTTCAAAGCTTTAGGACCATTGGAGGGCAGAGAGTCCTCCAGGACAACCCTTGCAAGCTGACAATAAGATAAATACTGTGTCAAGCACATTTGCTTCTGTACTTCAATTCAGAAGTGTATTTAAAATCACTGTTGTCATTGTTACTTTCATGGCACACATCTTGAAAGGGGGGAATTATTGTTTTTAACTTAAATCTAGTTTGGCCAACTGAGGACATTTTCTTTCATTTATCTTTGTATTTTAAATTCAAACATATCTAACCTGTCTTACTTTTAGTATATAATTTAAATGTCTTTCTATAATGTTCTATATTAAAAATGTCCAGCTCAATGCCAAGTCACTGTAATATGTCATTTTAGGATATGACCATCATCTGCTTTCAGCAAAAATAAAAACTGATCTTTCCCTGGCTTCTCCTGAAAAGTGGAATTTTCTCTAATACAGTGATGGGATTTTTTTTTAAACTTTCTAAATATAAAAGCATGATGAAGTCATTTTACACATTAAATAAAATTGGCTTAAATTAGCCACTGTCCTTATTAGAGTCTCCTGCCCAGTGACCTAGTTTGTTGACTGTGCCAGTGCCTAAATAAAGGATTCTAGAAGAGGGTGGACTTGTCCACACAATCATACAAATCAAAATTGCTTTCAGAGCAGGAGCAGCAACAGTGTTTTCTCCCACTTTCTTTTGGTCTACTGATATTTTTATATGAAACCTAATTAATAACTAATGGTTTGAATCACATCCTGCCACAACTCCTAAATGGAGATACCACTGAAATGATCAACCCCCTGAGAAGAGCATAGTCATTTTATTTCAATATACTGTTCATTCAGGACATAAACACATAGGTCCATCAGCTTGGATGGAACAAACTTCCTTCAAGCATGGAAATCCCTTAAAAATAAGATTGTTAGCTAACCTCCCTGCCTTGGAAATCATATGTGTATTATCAGTACATAGTAAAAGCTTAATACAATACTACACATAGGATAAGGTCAAAGCATTCTTCCATCCCCAAAATTCTGACTTTATTACACCCAAATCTCCACTGAAGGCTAGCCGAATTCTGTTCCTATGACCTTCCAATAATGATGCTCCACATGGATCCAGTTACATTTAAGTTACTTGAAGTTTGTTACTATAAGCTCCTACAGTTCCTTCTTTCTCTTCACATCCCCTACTACTTTTTCTTCGGAGAGTTTTGTATAGTTTCTCCAAAGATAACACCTCAAAATTTACTTGCTAAGGCAGTGACAGATACACATTTCTTTCTAAAATGTATCTCATGTTAATTCCATGTTGGTCTCATTAGACAAAATTAATGGAGTAATATAATTGGCTTAGATTCAAACCCATGCAATTAAGAAGAGACTACACTGCTATTTTCATCTCTCATTGAATGTACCATCCACAATGTATATCATGAACTATATATGCCAACTAATTAATATATGTTTATTCCCATGGGAATGTAAGGATTTTTAGATGGTCTATTTTTATAATACAGGGATAAGTACTGAATTCTGTTTATTAGAATTTGACTAGCATGGTGCCACTTTTGTATGGTACAGGGGGAAAAGCAATGATGTCACAACATAACTTACCTGCCTCATGAAGGGACAAGTGAAGGACATTTCTTTTTAAAACATCTGCTCTCAATTGTAGTAGTTTTCCTTGACTTTCTGCACATAGGCACTGTCCTCTCTCTGGAAGAAACATATTCTTCTACAGTTCATGATGAAGGGCTGAGGTAGCACCTAATTATTGCTAACTTGAAGATAAACGATTTCAAATTCAACGTCAAATGATGCAAAACTTTTCTTAGCAGTATAGGCTCCTCTTGAAAAACAAACCTAGGACTAATTTGGAAGTTTTTATTTTTAATCTGGCAAATTTTTATAGCACTTATTTTTCTACATAAATAGAGCAGAGACATTAGAAAACACCATTCATTGGGCAATTAATCTATCTCACCGCCTTTTCTTTGTGAGTGCCAGAGAAGAGTCCATAGAGAATCTTGGGTCTTGATCTCCTTGGCTGTTACATCTTGGGGTTAACTTATGATTGAATCAACTGAAGACCAATTTTGGTGTCTAATTCCTTTCTGTTTTATCTTCTGCTGTGGCAGAAGTTACCTTGGATTTTGTGCCATTAGATTGTATTTCATGAATAGCAAGTAGCAAGTCTTAGTCACTCAGTCATGTCCTACTCTTTCCAACTCCATGGACTGTAGCCCACCAGCCTCCTCTGTCCATGGAATTCTCCAGGCAAGAATATTGGAGTGGGTAGCCTTTCCCTTCTCCAGCGGATCTTTCCAATCCAGGGATCAAACCCAGGTCTTCTGCACTGCAGGCAGATTCTTTACCATCTGAGCCACCAGTCATTAACCAATCATTTTGGTTAAATGAGCACAGTCATTGGAAGGTATATTAAATAGTACTCAGGAGACTCAATCTACCCCTGCCTCTTACTGGCCATGGAATTTTAGGGAGGTGCCTCTGGTCTCTGAGCATCTAGGCTTGTCAATCAAAAGAAGGTTGACTTCACCAATCTGACAGAGTTGTTTTGTGAATCAAATAAAGTGATGCACTGTGAAAAAATTTATAGTGTTAGCTAAATAACCAGTAGAGAGGTGTTAGTTTTGATCTGATAAGAATCATCCCAGTCCTAATTCACCACTAATTCTGCATTACTTGTTATTAATCAAAATAAGATTTGATTCACAGTGTAATGTGTCTTCATCTTCCACCTTACTCTCTACCCACTCCCTCATTTTAATTCTCTCAAAAGTGGGTTTAGCACCCACCTCCTGCCAAACAACTGTGTTCCTGAATAGTTTACCCCCTTTCCTAGGATTAGAAGACATGCCAAAGGTACTGTTTCTATACCAATGGCAAATTTTTGTAAATGCACATCATCAATGCAGTTTCTAGAGCCTTAGTTATTACCATAGAAGCTTTAATAAGATGCCCAATAACATTTTTCAGAAATGTTGGTCTCTCATACATCTTCTGTAGGAGAACTTAGAGTAGTTTGCTTGCAAGACTATGGCCACAGGTCTAACCTCTCTACCCCAACTTCTCCTGCCAAACCTCTAAGCACACAGTTTGGCTCATCTGAAATTATTTCCCTGGAAAGTCTTTCTTGACAAAGCAGTGTGTTGCTTCACAAGCTCCTTATGTCATCTTGGACAGGCAACAGTAGGCAGACTAGCTGCTTTGGGTATCACTGCCCTAAGCAGCACTGTGGAGCTCAATAGCAAGGCATTGCATACTTTAGTGGCACCACACAATGTAGAGATGACTTCTTTCTCTTTCTTCCTGCCTAGTCTAGCTGCTGCTACTCACATCCACAAAAGAGGAAAGAAACAGTCCAGCACTCAAAATGGGATGCAAAATCTCTAAAACTAGGCAGGAAAGAAGAAAGAACATCTCAGCATCTGTCACACTGCTTCTTGAGTAAATACATGAATAACAAACTAATGAAAATCTTTAAGCCACTATTTCTTTCTCAGATCTTTCCTATGGGGGATGGTGGGAAAAGAAAGTATTAGAAAAAAGATAAACAAGGAGTAAGCCAGCCACCTTCCCCTAACCTGTTACATCAGCTAGACTTGCAGCTCTTCCGAATATAAAGGTTCAGACACTTTCAGGGGAGACTGTGTTTCTCCTCCATTGAGGGAACAGGTTGATCTTACTGACCTGGGCTGGTATTGCGTCAGCTGGAGAAAACTGACCATGAAAAGCTAGTATCTGGTTGGCCAGGGATGGTCTGTCTGTAGAGATAAAACTTCAAGGATTCAAGCAGTAAAGAATTAAGCAGGATGACTTTTCTTTTAGTGAAGGTGAATTATGCCTCATTGTTATTCATTTGAGACATAGATTTAGGAAAAAATCCAAAAAAAATTTACATTTACATAAAATTTGTGCTTTTCAAGGCTCGTTCACAAATGTACTCATAACATCCCTTTAACAGTCTTGTGAGGAAAATAACAATGTATAGACAACATAAAAGGATAGAAAGAGCTATGCATTATAGAAAGTGAGAGGTCACCGAGAGGAAAAAATACTAAAACCTCCCTATTAATTTAGTATATTTGTCAGCCAATAATCTGAGAATCCATCACTGCTTTTGAATTATTGCAGGAAAAAAGGATAGTTAAAAGCATATTTTACACTATCCAATATAGTTTAATTAAATAAATCATAATATAACTTTACTATGTACCCTTTCAAAAGGAAGATATATTTATTGACACAGAATAAAAAATGTACATGTTTTATGTAAAGTGTGACCTTCTATAAAATATAAAGTCTAGAACTTTGTTAAAAAGTTAAATGTGATTCTAAGTGAATGGTGGAAGTCCAGATTTTCCCCTATGCATGCTTCTTTTTTTCTAAAAATAAGTATGTATTACCTACACAATTAAAAATAATAAGACAGGGACATCCCCAGTGGTCCATGCTCCCAATGCAGGGGGCATGGGTTCAATCCCTGGTCAGAGAACTAAGATCCCACATGATGGTGTGGCCAAATAAATAAATAAAATTTTATTTAAAAAGTTCTCATGCCACAACTAAAGATCCCATGTACCACAGCCAAGACCTGGTGCAGCCAGATAAATAAATATTTTTTAAAAAAATAATAATGCTAATAAGAGTAAAAAGACAAGTCATCTTCACATTTCCTTACCACTGCTTTCAATACTTCAATATGAAAATATAGATTTTAGTAATAAATTAATTGTAGAATATGTTTAAATTTATCTTTTACATCCATATTTTCAATTTTATCCTCAATTATTTTGAGACATGAGCAGTACAGTTAGTGTTTATTTTACAGATCAGACAATAATAACATATAAATGGAAGAAATGCAAGCTAGAGGTGAAAAGAATAGGTTTTTGAGAAGCACAGACCTATGTTTGAATCTTAGCTCTACAGCTTTCTAGACATCATACGATGAGACACATGCCTGATGTCTCCATGCCTCAATTTTTGATCCACAAAATATGACTGTCATAAAGTTATGATGAAGATTGCATATGGTAAAGTTTTCATATCATGTATGCAAAGTTCTAAGCACACCACAGTGTATTCTAATGATCATTCTCTTAGCACATAGTGTTGGCATAACTTAATAGAAAACTAAAATAATCAGAATTAGAGCTCAAATATTCTAGCTTGCTCTCTCTGGAGTACTTCTAAATGCATTTTCAGTATGCAGATGATATTTAAACTTAAGAGATCTGATTCCAGTGGGCCAAGCTTAAGAAACAAACAGATACTGCTGTTTTGAAACCCCATTTAGAGTTCCAACTCACTGAGGTTCACCCTCAGGTTGCTGCTGCTAAGTCACTTCAGTCGTGTCCGACTCTGTACGACCCCATAGACGGCAGCCCACCAGGCTCCCGTCCCTGGGATTCTCCAGGCAAGAACACTGGAGTGGGTTGCCACTCGCTTCTCCAGTGCATGAAAGTGAAAAGTGAAAGTGAAGTCGATCAGTCGTGTCCGACTCTTGGCAACCCCATGGACTGCAGCCCACCAGGCTCCTCCCAGGCAAGAGTAGTGGAGTGGGCTGCCATTGCCTTCTCTGACTCTCAGGTTAGGTATGTGTAAATTTGGTCATCAATGAGGTGAATGATGACCAGTTGTTTTTTATGCATGGGTTCTGAACGATTGAATCTTTGGAGCAGTTACAGAGGTGAAAAATAACATTCTCTTTGTTGATATTAGTGAGGAATGCACAAGTCTTGCTAATTTCTCACAGGCTCCCAGGAACTAAACTTAAGGAACAGCAGAAACATGACACAGTGACAGTTTTGGCTTCTTGGGGGAGAGGAGGAGAAGAGGGTTTTTAGAAAGGGGAGAGTCTCAACTTGATGTGGATTTAAGGTTACAAGTTTCCCTTTTTTCATGCAGACTCTACCCATACTAATGGATCTAACTTGTGGCATTTATTAGATCCAAGTTTAGGGACAGTAGCATTGTTACATGGGCTTTCCAGGTGATGCTAAAGATAAAAAACCCGCCTACCAATGCAGAACACATAATAGAAGAAGATTTAATCCTGATCAGGAAGATTCCCTGGAGGAGGACATGTAAACCCATTCCAGTATTCTTATCTGCAGAATCCCATGGACAGAGGAGCCTAGTGGGCTATAGTCCATGGGGTCGCACAGAGTCAGACATGACTGAGTGACTAACACACACACACACAGCTGTGTTATATACTAAGGGTTACAAAAGATATCCATAAAACAAACTCTGTGTTTGATTGAATCCTGGCTGTATCAAAATTGTTTGATGCATTTACAGCTTTCAGGGACTTTTAAAATGTGAGTCACTTTTCTGATTATGAAAGTAATGCATATGTGCTACTGCCCCAAGGGTGTCTTGACATATCCTTGAGTAACATTTTTTATGTATTTTATTCTCTCAAGGATAATGCTTTAGAATTTTTAGAGACACTTGGATACAAGTAAAGAAAGCCTTATTGTCACTGTACATTGGAATCAAAGAACAGAAAAAAAGAATTCAGCTTTTTAAAAAAACATTTCTGAAAAGTCAGAGTTGACATGGCTTTTGAAGCATGGACTTTCAGAGTTGGTGGTTTTTCTGTATTAAAGGGTGGTATTTTCCTTTATATTTGAGCCTGGCTTTGTATTTTCAAGGCTCTGCAAATGCTGAGCCTGTACAGTTCTGAACAATGGCTCTGTCTGGATCTTTCGGCAGCATTCTTAGGAATGACTTAGACATGGGTTGTCACTACTTTCCCCTCAGTTAGGGGTGGTCATTAGCTGAACTTTCAGTACGGAGGCTTTGGCTACATAGAATCTGTTGGTGTTTATTTCCTATTGAAAGCCTCAACTCAAAGCCAAACAAAAGTTGGATGAATACTCTCCAGTTAAAAAATAAAAATTTTTATTTCCATAAACGAAGTTGGATGCTCAGCATGTCTTTATCTAATAGAATTACTATCTGGCTCAGTTGTGGAATTCTATTTGTTCAGTCCCAGCCAGAGGTACTTAAACAAGGATTCCATTTAACAAAGAATTTGCTTCTATGTGTTGTGAATTTAATAGGTTCAGATAGAGAGCTGTTATTGTTTTGATGCTATACGAGGAATTAATTTGAGTCATGTCATACAGTGTGTTATACACAGAAGGAAATGCTTCGGTGTACACCTGAAAACGACTGGTAAATCCAAGCCTAAATTAAGCTAATGTACCTTCGCCTGGTTGCAAGTACAGGGCGCCATCTAGTGGTCCTTAAAGTATAGCTTTAAGTTAAAACGAAAGACTCCAACCTCTCAAGGCAAGAAAAGGACTCCAAGAAGCTGTTAGTCCTTTTCCTGGTCTTTTGTCTGTGGGACATCTAGGTTAGTCTATCTAAGAAAAGATCTAATTTTGCCTTCTAAGAATTTCCAACAATCTCTGCTGTTCTGCCACCATAATTGCAGTCGTATACCTTAAAGAATACACACCTCAGAGTGTGTATCTAGGGAAGTTTGGAGAAAAATGTGAGTAACTTTAGAAATGTAGGATGGTTAATTATTTTTAGTAGCTGTATTATCACTTTGTTTTATAATGCAGCTTGAAAAGATGTAGCCATTTTATTGTGTTAAGCATATCATTTGTTCCTTTATTCTGATTATAAAAAGTTATGTTCTTTGTGGATAATTCTGAAAGTTAATAAAATGCCAAAGAATAAAATAAAAATTGCTCATAAACCCACAGCCCAGAGTTCTAGACATATGTATGTGTTATAAAATTGGGATCATGTCATTTTATGAAATTGCTTAACATGTAAACATCTTCCCATATCATTAATGTTTTTTCTATTTTTTAATGGCTTGATAGTTTGCCTTTGAATGGGCTGTTTCATGATTGGTTTAACCAGCCCCTGTTGTTTGGACTAAGTTTTTGCCATGAAAGGATAAATGACACTGCTACTAATGGGACTTTACTTTCATCCTCCTTAACATTCTTATAGATTTGGTGCTGTGGAACACCCTCTGCTTGAGTTCTGTGTCACCATCATAGTTTTCTTTATTTCATTTTTTCTTTTTTAGCCCCTTCATTGCCTTTCAGTGATTGTGCTTCCTGTTATTTGACCCCTTGTAGTAATAACCACGACTGAAGTGACAGCAGCAGCAGCAGTAATAACCACAGTGCTGTGCTGTTCAGTTTTTAAAATTGTTTTAATTGGTGGAACATTGCTTTACAATCTTGTGTTGCTTTCTGCTGTAGATGAGAGGCAGCCATAATTATATACACATCCCTTCGCTCATGAGCCTCCCTCTCCTCCCCCACCATCCCGCCCCTCTGGGTCATCAGAGAGTGCCAGGCTGGGCTCCCTGTGTCATTTAGCAACTTCCCACTAACCATCTATTTTGCACATGATACTGTATATATGTCAGTGCTACTTTCTCAATCTGCCCCACCCTCACCTTCCCATCGGAGAAGGCAATGGCACCCCACTCCAGTCCTCTTGCCTGGAAAATCCCATGGACGGAGGAGCCTGGTGGGCTGCAGTCCACGGGGTCGCCAAGAGTCGGACACCACTGAGCGACTTCCCTTTCACTTTTCGCTTTCATGCATTGGAGGAAATGGCAACCCACTCCAGTGTTCTTGCCTGGAGAATCCCAGGGACGGGGGAGCCTGGTGGGCTGCCGTCTATGGGGTCGCACAGAGTCGGACGTGACTGAAGTGACTTAGCAGCAGCAGCAGCACCTTCCCATGCTGTGTCCACAAATCCATCTCTACTAGTTTCATCAGTACCATTTTTCTAGATTCCATATATATGCACTAATATACGATACTTGTTTTTCTCTTTCTGACTTACTTCACTATGCATAAGAGGCTCTAAGTTCATCCACCTCACTACAACTGACTTAAATCTGTTTCTTTTTATGGCCAAGTAATAGTCCATTGTGTGTATGTATAACTTCTTTGTCCATTCATCTACTGATGGACATCTAGGTTGCTTCCATGTCCTGTCTATTGTAAATACTGCTTCAATGATCATTGGGGTACATGTATCTTTTAGAGTTGTAGTTTTCTCAGGGTACATGCCCAGTAATGGAATTGCTGGGTCATATGGTAGATTTATTCCTAGTTTAAGGAATCTCTATACTGTTTTCCATAATGGCTGTATCCGGTATATTCTTATCAATAGTGCAGGAGGATTCCCTTTTCTCCACATCCTCTCCAGCATATATTGTTTGTATTTTGATGATGACCATTCTGACCGGTGTGAGGTAACACCTCATTGTAGTTTTGAATTGCATTTCTCCAATAATGAGCGATGTTGAGCATCTTTTCATGGGTTTATTGGCCATCTGTATGTCTTGAAATGTCTGTTTAGATCTGCCCATTTTTTGACTGGGTTGTTTGTTTTTCTGATATGGAAATGTATGAACTGCTTCTATATTTTAGAGATTAACCCTTTGTCAGTTGCTTTGTTTGCAATTATTTTCTCCTGTTCTGAAGGTTGTCTTTTCAACTTGTTTATAGATTCCTTTGCTATGCAAAAGCTTTTAAGTTAATAGATCTCATTTGTGTATTTTTGTATTTATTTCAGTTAATCTAGGAGGTGGGTCAGAGAGAATCTTGCTATGATTTATGTCGAAGAAGTAACTTGCTGTGTTTTCCTCTAAGAGCTTTGTAGTTTCTGGCCTTATATTCAAGTCTTTAATCTATTTTGAGTTTATTTTTGTGTATTGTGTTAGGAATTGTTCTAATTTCATTCTTTTATACGTATCTGTCCAGCACTGCTTACTGAAGAGGCTGTCTTTTCTGCATTGTATTATCCTTGCCTCCTCTGTCAAAGATAAGGTGCTCATATGTGTGTGGGTTTATCTCTGGGCTTTCTATTTTGTTCCATTGGTCTATATTTCTATTTTTATTGTGCTCTCCAATTGATAGCTACTAACCCTATATTAATTTAAGTTCAGTGAAAATAATACAAAATTTAAAAGTCAGTTTCTCAGGCACTCTAAACTCATTTCAAGTTCTCAGTGGCCACATGTGGGTAATGGTTCCTGTATTTGGCAGCACAGATATACAACATTTTCCATCTTCACATAAGTTCTGTTGGACAAGTTCTGTTGGACATTTCTACTGCTCTCTGCAGATGGTGATTGCAGCAATGAAATTAAAAGATACTTACTCCTTGGAAGGAAAGTTACGACCAACCTAGACAGCATATTAAAAAGCAGAGACATTACTTTGCTAATAAAGGTCCATCTAGTCAAGGCTATGGTTTTTCCATTGGTCATGTATGGATATGAGAGTTGGACTATAAAGAAAACTGAGTGCCGAAGAATTGATGCTGTTGAACTGTGGTGTTGGAGAAGACTCTTGAAAGTCCCTTGGACAGCAAGGAGATCCAGCCAGTCCATCCTAAAGGAGATCAGTCCTGGGTGTTCATTGGAAGGACTGATGTTGAAGCTGAAACTCTAATACTTTGGCCACGTGATGCGAAGAGCTGACTCATTTGAAAAGACCCTGATGCTGGGAAAGACTGAGGACAGGAGGAGAAGGGGATGACAGAGGATGAGATGTTTGGATGGCATCATCGACTCGACAGACATGGGTTTGTGTGGACTCCAGGAGTTGGTGATGGACAGGGAGGCCTGGCGTGCTGTGGTTCATGGGGTCGCAAAGAGTCGGACATGACTGAACGACTGAACTAACTGCTCTCTAGGGCTTGGAGTTTTAAGCAACAGAAAACTCATTCCATGGGCTTGAAAATAATGGGTTTATGCTGAAAAACTACGGGAAGCTGACAAGGAATAGAACTGCTTGAGGGGAGCTGGGCTGCGTCACTGGGAAGGTTCTGGGTAGCTACTCTCTTCTTCACTTTCTCTCGGGCCCAGAAGCTGCTCTTCTCAGGGCTCTCCCTTCACATCTGCTCCATCCTCCTCCCTGGAGAGCAGTGTCTTTCTCTGCCCTGCTGTAGCTTCTGCCTGAACATGGTTCTGATTTCCCAAGACAGGACTTAGCCTGAACTCTCTGTGACTTTATCACTCTGATCAAATCATCTGACTGTGTTCCTTATACCCCCTTAGCCCACATTCTCCAGATGTCTAGTTGTCTCAACTCACATAGAATGGTTTCCCCTCCAACTTTCCTTACTCCAAAGAGCAGAGACCAGCCTCCCAAGTGAAGTTCTCAATATAACCTTAAAATACAGCAGGAAATAGAATAGCAAAGCCACTGTTTCAAAAGAACTTATATTCTAGTGAGGGAGGCAGGCAATAAGACATATGAACAAATAAATATATGATATAGTGTTATTAAGTAAAGGCAAGTACAAAGGAGAAAAGTAACTCAGGGTTAAAGACTGGAGAATGACAATGGTTAGTCACAAAGGCTTGCCTGAAGAGGTAACATTGTACCGCTGATAGAAGTAAAGAGTCAGCCATGCAAATTTCTGAGGGAAAGGCATTACAGGCAAAGAGAGCAAAAGTGCAAAGGCCTTGAGGTAGGAAAGAGCATGGCAAAAATTATTTGCTGAATAAATGGATCATCCTTAGTACCATCTATAACACTATTTGCTAACAAGTTCACAGTTTCAAAGAAGAAAGTATAAATAGTGAGGCCATAACCAGATTTACATTCTCAAGATTTAGACTCCTGAATTTTCCTTTTTGCATGTGGTGACACCAAGAATTTCTAACTGGAATGTCCAGTTATCTCTCTGTTTATGTTCTTACCTTAAACTCAAAATATGTAAAGATATCCTCAAATGGTACTCTCTCCCACCTATAACAATATTTCTCATAACATCTCTAGCTTCTCCCTTTTCTTGGCATCTCATTCTGTTGCCTTCCTCAGTATGCTTCGCTTGTCCTTACCTTATTCTTCCTTCTGATTTTCACAAGATACTAGCTGCTCCCACCAACACTCTTGAATAGCCCCCTAATATTTCTAGTTCCTTTCCTCCAAACCATTCTGCACACTGCTTCTAGATAAATCTTCTTAAAGCAAAGTAACTTTCATTCATTTATTCATTCTTTCATTCATTCGGCAAACATAAGGTACACTGCACTGAGTCTAATGCCTCTCCACTGCTCAAAAGACACTTTATTATGGCAATAGTATCATTCTTTTTTCACTCCTCAACACTCCTGATGGATGAAACTCACACCTTAATAACAGTTACCACAGGATTGATTCACAAAATTGGAGCAGGATCTACCAGTCTTAAAGGAATATATCAGATTCTCTAGTTTTTATGGATATCGTTCAAAAAGCATTCCATCCCCCACTCCCAAGATTCTGACATGCCTTCCCTAAAACCAGAAAAACACAGATCAATTACCATCAGCAATCTTACAAAACCTGGTCCTCAAGGGCTTCCACAAGCAGATGAAGATAATTCTTTCTGGTCTGTGACATTCTGTTGAGATACACATGCCCAGAAAATATAAGATCTCTAGGAATTTAAATGTGGTATTTTTTTAAATCGATAAATGTAAATCATCATATTAAAAAGCACTTATCTATTATATATCTATATAGAGAGACAGATATACACCAAGTTGTTGTGATTTGCAGATGAATTAATCTCAATTCAGAATTGATTTTTCCATTGAAGCAATGTTATCTGTGGCTGTTAAGACCTCAGGCCAGACCACAAAACCCTGTTTTGATCATAATAGAGCAGAATTCTGATTTTAGTAGTTCTATAGGCACCAAACACTATCTATAGTAGGCTCTTTTGTTTGAGATGAAGGGGATGTGGAGTGAGGAGGAGAACCAGAAGACCTGTCTTCAAATTATAGCTCCAGAAGCATCTGAAAATGGTTTTGGTAACCTCCCTGAACCTCAGTTTCTTCCATTATAAATTATCAATAGTACTCATTAAACAGGTATTTATGGAAGGCCTCCCATACTATTTTAAAGAATTGATAGGGGTTTAGTGAGTTAATATACATAAAAATACTTTGAACATTCAAATTTTAAAAACAGATGAGAAGCATTTTAATTGAAACATCTTTTTCTTTGAGAAAATGATTCTAATCTAGTTTGAAAAAGCCAAGACATATTTTTGGGTACTCTTGGCAGTAGGAACAGCCTACGTATGTTCTGTCACCCGGCATTGAACTAGCCTGGTCGTTTGTGCATGCTAACTCACCTCAGTCACGTCTGACTCTTTGCAACCCCATGGACTGGAGCCTGTTAGGCTCCTCTATCCATTTGGTTTCTCTAGGCAAGAATACTGAAGTGGGTTGCCATGCCCTCCTCCAGGGGATCTTCCCAGTGTGGTCGTACTGTGACTCCTAAATGGTCAGCAGCAGCTGGAGAGGGAGGAAAGAAGAGGAGGGCTTCCCATCTTCCAAACAGAGACTAAAAGCCTCCTAACTGCTTGCATAGTTCTGCTGCCTATCTTAGACTTGAGGGGGAAGGAGAGAGTTTGAGGACATAACAGGATAGGAGACCCACATCCAGGTCACAGATTAGAATGAGACACTTTGGAAATCAAATATTAAAGCTAAGATTGCCTGCTTATATTCGTGAAAATACATTAGTTAAAAGTTTTGAGATCGCATCGGTTTCCCAATAATACTCCATCATGGGTTAGAAAACTAGAAGATAATTAAATCTCATTCTGACCTTCATTTGAAGTCTGCCTTTAACACTTGCTGGGCAGCAGCCACTTGAAGATCTTCATCAAGAAATAGCTGCAGCTCGGGCCAGGAAATGCTTAGGATCCCCCTCCTGTGATGATGTAACCCTAGGAAAGATCAGGAATAAACCAACAGGCTAACCTTGGCCTATGCCACCTGTGCCTACAGTAGTTCTGTGATCCCCATTCTTGACTTCTCTGCCTGCATTCTTGGCTTCTCCATTAAATTCTTCAAGGTGCCCTCAGAAGAGAGGTGGTTCACTCACTGCTTGAACCCTTTTCCTACTTCCAAAAAATATCATTATTTCCAAACTTTATGCACTCATGTACTACCCTCTTTTCTGTGATCTGTATCTGTGATCACCTATTGCTGTTTTGAAGACTAGCTGTTTTCTTTAAATTTATATTTAAAGGTCTTTTATCAACACTAATGAAAAACCAGTATCCCTTGCCGTAAAGAGAAGTTAATTGTGAAAATAAGTATACAGTGAAAACAAAGCAATTCCAGCTAGGTAGAATTGCCTGAGCCTTTTTGTAAAAGGGAAATTTTCCAGGTGTTAAGGAAGTGTTAAACACATACTGACGCCAAACCGAGGCTTTCTCCTTGATTCAGCAGAAGGATTAAACATTTAATTGAAAAGGGATTAACTTTCTCACTATGCAATTCAGAGTTTTTTAATGTCAAGCCCCCAAAGCAACTTAAAATCTTCTCAGTAACCACCCACACAGCCAAGCTCTAACCTATAGGATGAATTCTAAGCAGCTTTCATGTGACATTCAAGACCTGTCATCATCCAAGCCTGGCTTATTCTCCTCATTTCTTCTAGATACTAAGCACCCCCTACCCCAAGCACTCTGCCCAGTGTTGTTCCAAACCTTGACATATACTGCTCCCACTGCTTAGAATCCCTTTCCCCTCGGGTCTGCCTAAAACTCCTATTTAGCCTTCAAAAGTTTGAGTGTTAGTTGCTCAGTCGTGTTTGACTCTTTGCAACTCCCTGGACTGACTGTAGCCCTCTAGGCTCCTCTGTCCATAGAATTCTCCAGGCAAGAATACTGGAGTGGGTAGCATTCCCTTCTCCATGGGATCTTCTGCATTGCAGGCAGATTCTTTACCGTCTGAGACACCAGGGAAGCCCCTTTAGCCTTCAAAATGTTGCTTAAATATCACCTGTGCACTCTCCTCTCCCACTGAAGTTTGTTTCTTTCACTTTTACGTCACTTTTCCACCTTGCACATTCTTCTTTTCTAGATCTGTTGCATAGCTTAATAATTATTTGTTGATATATGTGTCTCTCTCCTCCACTAAATTGAACCCTAAGCTCCTAGCACAGCGAGTGGCTCATAATAGATGCTCAGTGACTTGATCAAACTGAATCAATGGTCCATTTCCATCCTTTCCAGCGTAACATAACTAAGTAACACTGGTGGAAAATTCCCCACCTGTCAAAGTGTGGGTGATGTGAACTAAGAAGCATCCCACTTGAAAAAGAATCTCATTCACTAAGTAGATAGAGTTCATGACCACCTAGAATTTACTATGTTATGTAGAACAAAGCTGGAAGAGTAAGACCTTGAGGAAATTGATTTCATAAGAAATAGAAAAAGTATTTCTTCACCCTATTAAACTTTTCATGTCCTTCATTTTCCCCAAATTGGTTTTAAGTTTTCTGGAAACCACAGAGGACAGAAAAGTGATGTTGTTCCTGTGGCTTTGGGTCACTGCTTTCTCAAATTCTCACCCCTGTTCCCCAGCCAATGTCTCTGTATTGTGTAGCCAAAGATTTCTGACTTACTTGTAAAATTAGAAAAATTCAGAGTTAATGAAAAATAAAGCTACTTGAAATAATCATTAGTGAAAAAGAGAGAAAGCCTGGAATTGTATTTTATTCTGTTATCTCTTATCAAGCAAAATATCAGGGAATCAGACAAAAGTTCAGATCTGGCTAAGGTCACTGCAGATGGTGACTGCAGCCATGAAATTAAAAGACACTTGCTCCTTGGAAGGAAACCTATGAAAACCTAGACAGCATATTAAAAAGCAGAGACATCACTTTGCTGACAAATGTCCACATAGTCAAAGCTATAGTTTGTCCAGTAGTCATGTATAGATGTGAGAGTTGGACCATAAAGAAGGCTGAGACCTAAGAACTGATTCTTTCTAATTGTGGTGCTGGAGAAGACTCTTGAGAATCCCTTGGACTACAAGAAGATCAAACCAGTCCATCCTAAAGAAGATCAGTCCTGGGTGTTCATTGGAAGGACTGATGCTGAAGCTGAAACTCCAGTACTTTGGCCACCTGATTCTAAGAGCTGACTCATTGGAAAAGACCCTGATGCTGGAAAAGATTGAAGGCAAAAGGAAAAAAGGGATGACAGAGGATGAGATGGTGGGATGGCACCACCATCTCAATGGACATGAATCTGAGCAAACTCCAGGAGAGAGTGAAGGACAGGGGAGCCTGGCATGCTGCAGTCCATGGGGTCGCAAAGAGTCAGACAGGACTTAGTGACTGAACAACAAAATTCCTAGCTTCCCATTGTACTCACTGTTTTTTTTTTTTTTCTGTCATTAAGTGTAATTCCCTAGACTTTCAGCCCCCAGAGTGGTGGCCACCTGTGTGTTAGCAACACCCCGATAGCTTTTCAAAATATAGATTCTCAAGATTTATCAAATCAGAATCCTTGGCTTTGATACATACAAATTTGAGCATACAAATCTATCCAGAAACCAAACAACTTCACAGGTGATTGTGTCCACAGGTGATTCTGAGTATCATATTTGGGAACCACTTATCCTAAGAGTCTCCCCTAATGTGATTTTCAAACCTTGACTGGGTGCCACCTGAAACAAAATCACATGTAGGTAGTAGTTTTAAAGTCTAGATTCTAGACTCATTGAATTCCACTAAATTGTGTGTTGTGGCCTGATACCAGCTTTTTTTTTTTTTTTTTGAAGAACCTCCCACAGATGAATTTTATATATGCACAGCACAGTTAGAGACTCAATGATCTGGGGCAAAGGTATCAAATTCAGATGTCATATAGGAGCCAGGAAGTTAATGGAAATGTGAAAAAACAGTCTCAAATAATACAGTGCATGTGCGCTAAGTCGCTTGTGTCTGACTCTGTGGGACCCTATGGATGGTAGTCCACCAGGCTCCTCTGTCCGTGGGAGTGGGTGGCCATGCCCTCCTCCAGGGGATCTTCTCAACCCAGGGATTGAACCTAATCTCTCATGCCTCCTACTTTGGTAGGCGGGCACCACCGAGGAAGCCCCCGAATAATATGATAGGGAGTAGTAAAACTTGTAGATAACTGAATAGAGCCTAACATTTCTGAGGGAGGTAGTCAGCCACCCCTCACCTCCAACAAGCTGTTACTCATGGGATGTTGCCAAATATTCTGTGTTTTCAAAGGAAGCCAAACTGTGGATTTTTTTAATGTAAAATTGTCCTTGTGTGTGTTTTAGTTGCTCAGTCATGTCCAACTCTTTGCAACTCAGTAGATTATAGCCAGCCAGGCTTCTCTGTCCATAGAATTCTCCAGGCAAGAATACTGGAGTGGGTTGCCATTTCCTTCTCCAGGGATCTTCCTGACCCAGGAATCGAACCTGGGTCTCCTGCATTGCATGCAGATTCTTTACCATCTGAGCCACCAGGGAAGCCCAAAATTGTCCTTAAATGTTGATAACTAACTCATTTTTGTTTAACTTTACTTAGGTATGATTGATATAACATTGTAAGATAGTTAAAGCACAGAATGTGATGATCTGATATACATCTATATATCAAGTGAATTAAGTAGCTGATTTTTTTGTTTAAATCAGCTTATTTAAAAAAAAATAATCTGCAGGCTTGCTAGAGCTTCAGGACCATCCTTCTGGACTAGAAATATTAATACATTTGTGTAGGCAAGTATTAACTAGAAATGCCTCAATGACTGGATAAGCATGAGGAAGTGACATAGGCCTGTAACCATAACAGGTATAGTAGCTTAAAGGTGCAGTTTGGAAAAACTAGAATATGTGCTTATTATACAGAAGAGGTGGCCACCTTCATCTGAAGCAAGAGAACAAGAGGGAAAAAAGGTATTAAAAGATAATGAATGTAATCCATTCCAGGTGTACCCATAAATGAATCTTAGAAACCTTACTCATAAAATAGAGATAATGAGATGATAATAACTACTCCTAGTGTTAGAGGTACTGATTAAGTAGAATAATTGCTCTCAAATAGATTAGCAATATCATATGACATATAGTAGGTACTCATTTTTTTTAATACACTAGTTCTGTTATTTTCTATCTTCCTAGACCTCTGTTCCCTTACATTAAAATTTAACAGGCACTATAGAAAAGCAAGGTTATGGCAAAAATCTGACAAACTCCCTTGATTTTATGTGTTGTTTTTTTTTTAAAGAAAACTGAAAACTTTTCAATAATGAGACAATTAATGAGGTAATGATGACAAAGTGTTGTAGCCATGCATTCCAGGAAACAAACTCACTCAGAAGCACAGTGCAGATAGTGGAGTGCAGTTTATTACACCAGCGGGCCCAAGGCAGAGTCTCCTCTTAGCCAAAGACGCTGACCAGTTTTTCTGAAAACCTTATATACCCAAAGTGTACATGCCCAAACCCACCTCTCCAAATTCCCTGAAACTAGTCTGAACAAAGGAAAAGAAAGATACAATCAAAGTTAACCTGTGATTCATATGCCTTAAGCCTAGGTAGTTAACAGTGGACAATTGTCAATAGGCCTGTGGTCATACCCCAATAAGCATAATAGAATTTATGATTCTATCTGGTTACACAGATAATTAGGGTATTGTTTTAGGCAACAGAGAGTCTAGGTACAAGCCCTGGGGCTCTTCCATCCAGGGGGCCTGGTTTTCCAGTTGGTATGTCGTTTCCATAGATACTGGGCATAGAGCTCAAAGTCCACAGTCCAGCCCAAGATGGAGTCCTGCTTTCAAGATGGAGCCTGTTCTGTCTGTTTCCTCCTTCAAAAGTGATTGAAGTACCTTATAAGAGGGGCTTGTAAGAAGTGTCATTTCAAAATACAAAAATGTCCTTGTATTTCATCACTGGCATTCTTTCCTCTACTGTGGGTTCAGTGATTCTAAACACTGTGAAAAGGAAGTTGTTAAGCAAATGGTCTGCAGAGTTCTTGTAGGTGATTCTCAAAAACCTGATAGAATTCTGGGCTAGAGTGATCTAGGAAGGTCGCCTTTACTTTATTTTATTATGTATACATATTTTCTTATATTTAGGTAGTATTTATATAAATTCACATATATTTACATAATATATGTATGTAATATGTGCATATTAGTTATGTAGTTATATAATCATGTATATATTCATACATACATATACATTTGTACATACATATGTACACATTTATTTACTTTATTAACTGCAGTTTGTTATTCACTGACTTTTATCATGTTTATATGAGAAACAATGCAATGGTAATATTTAGAGCTTAGAAAAGAAATAATCTCACCATTTTAACATACTTTTCCTTTCAGTGTTTGTCCTCTTGTATACATGTTTCTGACTCTATAAAGTTAGTGTTTTCTGTTTTACTTGGCATTATAATCCAAGGACCTATTATAGTGCTTTGTACATAGTGGTCACTCAGATATTTTTTAAGGGATGAACAAATGAATTTCTGAAATTGTAAACGTACAGTTTTGTATTCTGCTTTACTCCCTTGCGTCATGTCATGAATCTTTTACAGGTCACCACAGACTTCAAACAAATCTTATTTCTCTGTTTTATTTACCTCTAATTATAAAATAAGAAAATATGAGTGTAGAAAAAAGGTCTTAATTTCACTATCAGAAACAATCATTCTTGCTAGTTATCTCAAATATCTTGAGGTATTTCCCCTAGTGTTTGTTATATAGAACTTTTAATGTGGAGAATTTCTATTCAGATTCTTTTATTTTATGTGATATCGCTAGTGTTTTCCGAGTCACGGTAAACTCACTGTCATCATTATTTTATTAGCTGTGTATTATCCCAAGCCTAGAATGTTGGATATGCCTAGAATGTTGACATTTAAGTTTTTCTTACAATTTTTGTCAAAAAACCCCGACAATTATTGTGGAATAAAATGATCTGCAATGAAAATCTCTTCACAGAATCTTTGTCCATTTTGTAGATTATTGCCTTAGCATAGATTCTTGGAAAGGGAAAATAAGTGCTAGTTAGTTGGAGTCTTTCCAGGGATCTTTTTCACATGGGGTATATGAATGGCATATTTTTATTTTCTACACCCTTATATATCCTAGTATGGCTTTGTTTATTTTTTAACAAATAAAAGACAACTGACAAGGCATAACATTATTTCCCAAACAAATTCAGTTAGGTATCACTCTATTGTCTTTGAGCATCTAACATGGCAGTAGTGAGAAATCTATTTCTTTCTCTTTTTTTCTTTCCTTTCTTCCTAAATGTTTGAAAGTTTTATTAAAATGTTTTTGCCAGATATGTCTAGGCAGTTTGCTTTTTATTGATTTTGTAAAGAATGAAGTTGGGCCATAAAATAAAATTCAAAAAACAAAAACAAAAATTTTTCTGCAGATATGTCTTTGAATAATCTTTCTGTTCCTGTGTACATGTTCCTGTTCTATACATGTTCTCTTCCTGTTCCTAAGGCTTCTTCTGTCTTGGGTACACCATATTTCTGAGTTTTGTCACTCACAGTGAGGTGACCAAATAGTTTATATTCAAACCAGGGCAGTTTTATAGGTGAAAAAGGAGGGAGTGGTTAATAATTACATAGGACAATTGGCATAAAACAGGAACTGAATTAGTATAAACAGATTCACAGTCCTTCCACCTCCTTTCCCATTATTTACAGTTCTTGTAATAATGGAAAAGGATTCCATTTGTCCTCTATCCTGAAAGTTTTTCTAAATTTTGTCTTCCATGTCAGCAATTCAAGGAACCCCCAGGTGGCACAGTGGTAAAGAATCTGCCTGCCTGTGCAGGAGACATAAGAGATGTAGGTTTGATCCCTGGGTTGAGAATATCCCCTGGAGTAGGAGATGGCAACCTACTCCAGTATTCTTGCCTGAAGAATCCTTTGGACAGGGGAGCCTGGCAGGCTACAGACCATAGGGTCGCAGAGTTGGACACAAGTGAGCGAATGAACACAGACACATCAGTAATTCAAAGCTTTGAAATAGCTCTCATGCCTTTTAGGCTTCCAAAGCATATTTGAAATCTATTGTTGGATTTTTAATTCCCTGTTTCTTTCCATTCACACTATTCTTTTTCATCCCATTTATTGTTAATCTCAGTATTTCTCCTCTTGTGAATTACTCATTTTTCATAAAGTCATGTTATCCTTCTTAATGTTTAAATGTCAGGGTTTTGTGGGTTTTCTTCTTTTTTATAATTTTACTTTGGCTTCTAAAACAAAATATTTTCAAAATATGTCTTTCCTTTTTTCTGCAGCATCTTTATAGGGCCCTTGTTTATTGGGTGGGAGGAGGTATTGTACTTCTAGAACAATAGGAAATCTATCTGTCTGCCAACAAACAGACTGCTAGTTGCCTTACTTTGAATTCACTTTTATTGTGATTGAATCCTCTTCTAATAAATAAAGCTAGTCAGGAAGTTGTTGTGCCCCTTGCCTAAACCAAAGCTGTCTTTTAACAATCATCAAGCGTGTGGTGTGACTCTGCTGAACCAAGTGGAATCTGCTTCTCTGAATTAGCCAATCTGCTGAGTCACTTTCTGATAATATGAACCAGTGACTCTTCATTAGTGCCTCAACCTAGGCAACCTTTTCAAAATACATCAGAATTTCAAAATACATACGTGGCTCCATTCTAGACCTCTTGGCTCAAAATCTTGAGATATAGGCTTGTGTGTGTAAAAAATTTCCCAGGTGTTTCTGATGTGCCCTCTTGGTTGAGAATCATTGATCTGAACCAATGAAGTACATGAAAAAAATAAATAAATAAAATAAAACTGTAGCAGTAGGTTTTGCATGGCTGCTAGAGTATTGATCCTGCTAAGTTCTATGGTACTTTGCTTGTGGGAATTAAACCTCTCCCATATTCCCATAAATTTAGGAATTAAAAATACTAATCCAAGGAGGGATATAACTGAATATCATTCTGACTACCTCAAAAAGCAGAACTCATGCAATGCAGAGGCCATGGTGACTCTTCTAATGGAACTAAATGATAGAAAGAAAGAAATGATAATCAATATAGGAGCTAAAAGCCAGAGGACCCAGATCACCTGAATTTTAATCCTATCCCTGCCATTGACTAGTGAAAGGTAACTAGGTAAATCACTTAACCTCTCTACGCCTTAATTTCTTCATTTATAAGATTGAGATAATAGGATCTATCTCACTGAGTTTTAAGGAAGATTAAATGAAATAATGTATCAAAAGTATTAAGAAATGTGTATATTAAGTATATATTAAGTATTCAAGAATTGTTAGCTATTATTATTTTCAGATACAATAGCAATTTCATATTCTTTTCTTCTGGTTCCCCTAGTTTATAGTTTGTGCAACATCTTTCCATTCTAGCAATAAGTTGATTGTTAATAAAAGTTTTCAAAGTTGTGAGCTTTCATATTTTTATCTTATTTAATATTTTAATAGGAAGTTGAAGAATGTTACATCAGACTATTTCCTGAATTTTATTGGAATTTTATGGATAAATTCTAGAATGGTGATCCATCATTGTAGTTTTGGTTTGAACAATCAATCAATCATTTCATTTCTATCCATGCCTTCATGCTATTCTGGCTGCCTTGTCTGCGTCATAACTTCCACCTACTTCTGTTACTGTGGAGCAGTAATTTTATTTTAAACATGTCAATACTGGATAAGCTGGTGAAAATCAGAAAGTTGTTCTGTATGGTTCAAAAGGCCCCCCCTCTCAAAACCAAGGTCTTTCTAAACAGTCCAAATGATTAAATAAACCATCAGATATTAAGTGTACCAGTGAGGGCTACTCAGAAAGTAGAAACCATACCACTTATTTGAAAAGAGGAAATTTACTATAATGAATAATCAACTAGGTACAGAGTTGTCTGTCTGGTGACTAGAAGGATAATGAGAGAACTCTATGGTGTGAGGATAGCGAATCCTTAAACGAGCTACTATCCCTGGAGCTGAAGAAACAATAGGAAGAGGCTAGATACGCCAACACTTTGAAATTTAGAGGGAGAGCACTATGAAGCTGAAACTCAGACATCTAAGAAAAAAGGGTGCTGCCCAGCTGGTGAGTCTGAGCTCTAAGGAAGGCCCATCAGAGTTCAGATCCAGACCCTTAACTGTCTGGTTGATGTTGGCATGATGAGTGTGCAGGATTAAGTGGTTCTGCAACTGTTGTAAAAACTGTACCAGATTTAGGTTCTACTCTGGAAAGGAACTGTTGAAAGAATGAAGCAATGCTTAATGAAACCTGTAACAGGCAGAAAACCCACAGGAAGAAGCAACTCCCTTCATTTCCTCTAGCCCTGCAGTCTCCCTCTAGTGGCCTCTATTGCAGAGCCTACCCTACCTGGACCCCCCCAGCAAAGCAGAAATGTTATTTGTAGTGCACGAGCTCCAGCGTCCCAAGGCAGAGAAGAAGAAGGTCAGTTTGGAGCTGAGAGACAATAGACATAGTGAGTCACTCAAATTTCAAAGTAATAGTAATGGTTAGTAGCATTCAATGCACCATTACTGTGTACTGGGTGTCATGCATTATCATATTTAATTCTCACCAAATCTTCTCACGTAGATAATGTTTTTCTCCATATACTACTGGCAAAGAGATTAGAGGGTACTTACTTAAGGTCACTTACTTAAGAACTTTACTTGCTTATGGTCATTCGTCTAATAAAAGACACAGTCAGGAATCGTATTCATTCTTTGTAGCTCCAAAACCTCTACACTGCTCTACCTAGGCCTGTAGTGGATGCCATTGCTGCTATGATTTCTTCTGACTCTGAGATGTGTTTGTGAGTAATTACTCTCCTTGCTCAACATTGTTTGATAGTGTTTTATTCTCAATAAAATTATTATTTTACAACATTTATCATAGTATGTTAGGCATGTGTATCTAAGGGCTGAGAGCAGTGGAGATAGCAATTTTCCAATTCATTTGAACTAAACAGACAGTTGAATCAGACAGTATGAAGTTTAAGAAACAATACATTAATGTGAATTATTTGTCTTGGCCATCTACTTTGTCTTTCAGATTGCCTGGAACAAAGCCTTGGTGCCAGTTGACTTTATGCCACATAACATCACTGTTATTGTTTGGCAAAATTCCTCCCTTGGGTACCTCATCACCAAAGGTTGCCTCTCTTTAGTAGCCTCTACATTAGGAAAGCAACTTGATTAAACTGACTATACAATTTTGCCATAAATAGAAATCTCTGAGTTACAATATGGATCTATGGAGCAAGGTAAACAGTGCCCAGTGGGGAAGAATTCACCTGCAAATGGAGGAGACACAGGAGACATGGGTTCAATCCCCAGGTCGGGAAGATCCCCTGGAGTAGGAAATGGCAATCCACTCCAGTATTTTTCTCTGAAATATTCCATGGACAGAGGAGCCTGGGGTCTCAAAGGGTCAGACACAATTGAGTGAATGAGCATCACACATGTAGACAGTGGAAAGTATCAGCCTACTGCAGATCTCTAGACTAATAGATACTTCTTTTGATGTAATAAATTATTACTGTTGAGACTAGACTTGGGACATCACTCATCCACCAAGACTTAATATATCCACTGATATCTGCAAAAGATTACAAATATTTGCACATATTTTGGCATTCTCTATACAACAGTAAATGAATTTTTGTCTTAATTTGTATTTATACTTGATGCTCAAAAAAATAAGAATTCTCTGACATAGACAATTTGATTCAATACAAAATCACTTTTATCTGTCATTTGAGAATTTTTATAGTTGAGATTTAGATCCTTAATTATCTTATCTCTCTAGTTTCTACTCACACACCCCTACTCTGTCACTTACCTATAAATAATTCTCAACTGTTACTTTAGCTCCTTCTTCCAGCCTTCTAAATTAGAGGTTTACTCAAGAATTCTCCAGAACAAAAGATTTCCATGAAAAAAGAATTTAGAAGCATCATAGTAAATAAAAGAGGCAGGTTATACTATATAATGTTTGCCATATCCAAACAACACTTTTTGAAAGGCCTTTTACACCATCATAGTAATAGATCATAAAAATACCATTACTACATTCTTCAATACACTTTTATAACTGAACAAGGAGTAAGTACAGTGTGAACTTATGAGAGAGTGTCTCATTCCCTTTAGGTCTTGGGTTTCAAGGTATGAGCTTTCATTTATATCTGTATAATAAAAACAGTCACTCTCATTTGATGAGGATTTTACAATTCACAAAATAATTTTACTTCACATAACCTCACATAACACCCTACAATTCTAAGTGGAAGGTATTAATCCATCAAACTTCAAATGCATTTGTAAAGAAACTGAGGCTCAGGTGGACTATTTTGCCAAGCAAGTATTAAAATGAATTTTTCTGATCTTAAATTCAGTCCTCATTTTCTAAATCTCTACAGATTCAGAGATTCTCCTTCTGATAACTTAGATAAAATATGAGCCACTCTGGCACCAACTTTACAATACAAGGGTCCTGGCTCCTCTCTTGAGAATTTAATCACCCGGTTCTGCTGCCTCAAGAAACTGAAGCTATTCTACAAAAGATCTCATAAGCAGAGCTGCACTCTATTTCAAAAAATGGTATATTATTTAAAACTGCCTTTAGATGACCCCTCTGGCATCTGAAAATGTAATTTATTATCATTGGAAGCTGCTGAGATGGACAAATAATGACTCTTCTTTCTGGAAAAGATTGTTTGAATTTTCTGAGACCTATCTGACCTTAAATACATATTAACATACCTACCATTAACTTTCTTTATTCATCTCCAGCCTCTAGAAATCTTAAGGAACCCATCTTCCTAGGAAAAACCCATTTCAAAAGAGAAAAAAGATTAAAGAATCATGATAGAGTTTATGGCTGGGAACATATGAATATGCTGTTAAAAGAGTTAGTCCATTGCCAAGGGTCACTGAAGCATTTTGAAATTGCCTATATGTTATGATAATTTTGAATCCTTTCAAAGCTTTTTGAGAACATAACAGTTAAAAAATTTTATTCTGAACTTTCTTCTATTATGTGAAATTCATAAACTATGTCCTATGACATATGCATATATTAAGGAATATTTAGAGTTTACAAAGTTACTTTGAAGACTTTTAATAAACATCTGGGAGACTTTAGTGTAGACCTTGTAACTTTGCATCTGCATGCTCACTGCTCTGATATAAAAATGTCAGGCTAGGCATAGAAATGTGTAAGACAAATCATTATCCCGCTATTTCTAAAGATTTATGCCTTGAACAGATGATAAGGTAAATTCTGGACCTCTAAAGCAAAATGACTCCTTCATTGTTAATTATAATTATAGGAATAGGATCCTAGAATTCCCAGGCCACATTAATATAGTACCCCATCTCTCCTTTCATATACAGCATTCTACTCCCGCTTTAGCTTAACAATACTACCACATTGTCCTCTAGTGCTTCTGGAACACTAGAATGCTTTAATTATTTCTGTGTATAAAGCCATCACAAAAATCACATTATCTTGTTTGGAAAGGTATTTTAAAGACATATGATGCTGGTTTTCCAACCACTAGACAACCCATTGCTCATAATAAATAATACTAAATCCCTGAAAATCATTAAATCCAATTAACTAGTCAAGTCCTAAAATGGGATTGCATTAGTCACTTAGTGATCTTTCCACTACCATTAGCACTGAATCACTGACATGACTTCAGGACCCTTTAGAATGACAAACATTTTACTCTCATGGACTAACTCATTTTAGGCTTTTCATCCAAATGTTAGAAAGATTCTCTTCCTGCCTGCACCTATTCACATTCATTCCCTCTGAGCACCGCCCTGACCCCAATCTTTTTCACTGACGGACTCCACCTTTTCTTCACCTAACAATCAGCAAGATGAAGTTGGTTAACATTAAGAGGAAATACTTGCCAAAGAACCATCAAAATCATAGTAAGTAACCTCTGACTTCATGCTCCTTTTTACTCTCCTCTTTGCCAGAAACATTAAGCCTAAAAGCAAGCAGACCATTACCCTAGCATTCCAAAAAGAGAGTCAAAATTCATTAACTACTAATCCCAAATTCTTAGGATGCCACACAGGGACTTCCCTGTGGGTCCAGTAGCTAAGACTGTATTCCCAATGCAGGAAGCCCGGGTTTGATCCCTGGTCAGGGAGCTAGATCCCACTTGCTGCAACTAAAGATCCCACATGCCACAACTAATACCCAGAGCAGCCAATAAATAAATAAATTTTTTTTAAAAGGATAACAATTGCCTTGATATTACCTGAAAACTATAGGCTTATTATATAGTGTTAGAAATATTTCTATTAGTATTGGGAGCAATTGTAAAAAGTTAAATCAAACAAAATCAATGATTATTAAAACCAGAGAATAAGTGTATTAATAGCTTGTTTACTTTTTAAGTAATATGATTCCCATCTATATCTATTTCTAATTTCCCAGGAGCTGCCCATTTGGGATATTTTAAAAGACATAAGAGGACAGCATCACCAAGACATCCAAAGGGGAGTTTCTTGACTGTGCCTAGGAGAGACAGGATCACACAATAAACCAGCCATCAATAAAAACAGCTTGAAAGGGATATGGGTTTGAATTTCCTTGTTTAATCTTACTAGACATAAACAGTTGTTGGTGATAATAAATTAAGCTAGCCAATGTGTCCCCAGTTGAGTTCACTAGTAACTACCATGCACAGAGAAGTAAAGAGGTTTCTGCTGATGTAGTCACAACCCGGGGGCTACTTACGGACTATTGTGCATAAGGCTACCCTTCCCAAGACAAAATATAGAGCTGGAAAATTTTGCACTACATTTTTAACACAGTGTTTCCACAGTTGACATTTCTACATCATGATTGTTTACTCTCCTGGGAGATATTGGCATCTTTTGCAAATTTCAGTGGCTGTTGAATAATTGCTGTTGGGATGTTTCCTGCTTCTCATTTGCTGATTTAGTCTCACCACCTCATTACACATCTGTGATTTCTTTTTGGAAATCTGTACGTTTCATCTGCAAGTGAAAAAAAGAGAGAGAAATCAATCCTCCTGGATTTAAGAGACTATAAAATTTTGTCATTTGGCAACACGTTCATTTTCATTCTTCCTCTTGGTCTCCCTTGTGTGCAGTATTCAACATTTTTAGCTAAGTGCTGGGGTGAAGAATAAAATCTGTATCCAAAGAACAAATTGAAATACCCTGGCCTATGTGGGAATTAAATGAGCTGTTGCTTAAAAAGAACCTACGATGACCTCCTCTGGCAGCACATTCTAGTGCTCTGTCCCATGGACAGTGAGGAATGTTTTCCTAATGACCTGCATTAAAAGGAAAGGTGCCATTTCCCTGAGTTGATTTACTATATCGTGTATCATAAATTAAATGCAGTAGTGTCAGTCCTACCAAGACCTAATTGCATAATATGATTATGATTCTCTTAAATAATTCCTCTCCGAATTACAACTTTATCTACAAGTGGCTAGAATGGGTCACAAAAGAATTGGAGTTAATGTCGTTCACTTGTGAGGGTTATCATTGAAGTTTCCATGTTCATCCTGAGATAGACCATGGCCACCCAGGGAATTTTTACATGTATCTGACCTATGTTCATTTGTTCTGACTTTGCACTATGTTAAGCAACAGCAGAGACTGATTATAGTGCAGGAAGTGGAAAGGTCAGAGAATGAATTAACTGCCAAATTGTTGGTGAGCAGCTTCCTCTATTCCTGTGAAAAGAAGGTTCTCGTGGTATTAAGTAGAGCAGAATAGGGCTGGAGGGAATGAAGTATAAATTAATTAAACCCTTCCCATCTCTTCCACCTCTTCCATCAGAAAATCTTCCCTGATTCCCCACACTAGGTTACTCTGGACTGAATTCTCTTTAGAGTCTTCACTTCAAGTTCATACCATTATAATTATGAATTTACTTGGAATGATTCTTGCCTTTCATTTTTTTCAACGTCTCACCAGGCAGTAAAATGTAGTGAATAAAAGTATGGCTTCTAACTTACAAATGGCCAACAAATACATGTAAAGATGCTCATCATCACTCATTATTAGAGAAATGCACATCAAAACTACAATGAGGTATCACCTCACACTGGTCAGAACGGTCATCATCAAAAAATCTACAAACAATAAATGCTGGAGAGGGTGTGGAGAAAAGGGGACCTTCTTGCCTATTGGTGGGAATGTAAACTAATACAGTCACTAGAGAAAGAGAGAAAGAGATGTTGCTCAGTCATGTCTGACTCTTTGCAACCCTATGGACTGTAGCCTACCAGGCTCCTCCATCCGTGGGATTTTCCAGACAAGAATACTGGAGTGGACTGCCATTTCCTTCTCCAGGGGATCTTTCCGACCCAGGGGTCGAACCCAGGTCTCCCACATTTCAGGCAGACTCTTTACCGTCTGAGCCATCAGGGCTTCCCAATACAGTCACTATGGAGAACAATATGGAGATTCCTTTAAAAACTAGAAATAAAACTACCATATGACCCAGAAATCCCACTACTGGGCAGACAGTCTGAGAAAACCATAATTGAAAAAGACACATATGCCCCAATGTTCATAGCAGCACTATTAACAATAGCTAGGACATGGAAGCAACCTAGATATCCATCAGCAGATGCATAGATAAAGTTGTGGTGTGTATATACATTGGAATATTACTCAGTCATAAAAAGGTATGTATTTGAGTCAGTTCTAGTGAGGTGGATGAACCTAGAGCCTATTACACAGAGTGAAGTGAGTCAGAAAGAGAAAAACAATTTTTTGTATATTAACATATATATACAGAATCTAGAAAAATGGTACTGATTAACCTAATTGCAGGGTGGGAATAGAGAGGCAGACAGAGAACAGACTTTGGACACAGTGTGGGGAAGGAGAGGATGGAAGGAGTTGAGAGAGTTGCATTGACATATACGAACTACCATGTGTAAAATAGCCAGTGGGAGCTGCTATATGGACACAGGGAGCTCAACCCCATGCTCTGTACAACCCCATGGACTATAGCCCACCAGGCTCCTGTGTTCATGAGATTCCACAGGTAAGAATACTGGAGTGAGTTGCCATTTCCTCCTCTAGGGGATCTTCTCCACCCAGGGATTGAACCCTCATCTCCTGCAATGCAGACAGATTCTTTACCACTGAGCCACCAGGTCTTAAAAGTCCTTTACTGGTTGTAAGACATGTAAAACACTACACTCATCCAA
The DNA here is from genome assembly GCF_023699985.2 of Odocoileus virginianus. Classification (NCBI taxonomy): domain Eukaryota; kingdom Metazoa; phylum Chordata; class Mammalia; order Artiodactyla; family Cervidae; genus Odocoileus; species Odocoileus virginianus. Next base: position 19,936,727 of record NC_069704.1, read on the forward strand.
CAAGTACCTACTACTATTTTTTTATTTTATTAATATCTGCCTCCCCTTTAAGACTCTAAGCTCCATAAAGACAGATGACAGAACATTCATTCCCATCACATTTCCAATATATATTACAGTGCCTTGCATATAGTAGCAATTCAACAAATATTTTCTGAATAAAATATATCTAAAGTATATTTCCTAAACATGAGTTACTCTGAAAGTGAATTTGAATTCAAACACCAAAGAATTAAATTGAGCCTCTGTAACATTACATTAAGATATTGAATGAACCAGCCCTATTCTGTTGAGAAATACTATATGAGGATATTTTAGGAAACATGATTTGATCCACAGATAGCCAATTTTGCAGTAAAGAGCTGTTCCATAATGAGGTTTTTACATAATAGCTAAAATATCTCATCTTTTAAAGACAATAGCCAAAACAGCAAGCTGTTGAATATGATGATAATGGTTTCTAATGCTCAGTAAATATAGTCACTTGCCATTATTATGTTCCTTTAAAGAAAGCCCTTTGCCTTGTGTTTAAACAAGAGAGAAAGCTAGATACAGGGCCACAAAGGAAGCATATGTTTAAAGAAATTTAGAGACCAAGATAGAGATTAAGATCAAGATGGAGACAGAGACAGAAATAGAGGCAAAGAGCGGAACTTGGAAGTGTGGATGGAAACAGGTAGCAAAGAAGACAAGTTTCTACACGTCAACCACCCCAAAATGATTCTACCAGGACAATTTCTAGAATATGTCTTATTGCTCAAAAAATGAACTTTTGAAGTTTTTGGTAGAAAGTCCAGTTTTAACATGTGATAGAGAGGTGTCCTGAGTCAGTCAGCCAATAAATACCATTCAAAAATATTCTAGGCCCTGAGGAGGCAATGAGGATCCAGTGTCTGAACCCTCTAGACACTTTCATTTTAGTAGTGAGAATGTATTCAACAAGTTCACCATCAAATGAAAAAGACCATTTCTGTTACTGACCAGCACTCTGAAGATTATAAAACCATATTCTATGAAGAAAATGATGGGTGGGTGATGCGGTGGGGAGGCTGTTCCTGTAGATAGAAAGCATAAAAATTTGAGCTGAGGCCTGAATGTTGAGAAAGAATCATCCAAGTGGATGGAGAATGTTCCCACTTTGCATAAAGAAAAAAAGGAACACTGAATACAAGGTTTGAGCATAAGGGTTTTGAGACCAAAAAGGCAAAGTGGGGAGTTTAGAGGAGTAGGCTGAGCCAGATCATTTAGGGCATGGGTAAAGAGCTTACATTTTTCTTTAGGTGCAGTGAGAAACTATTAAAATGTTTTAAGCAAAGGAATGTTGTGAATTTAGATATTTTTGGTGGCTCAGCGGTAAAGAAATCACCTGTAATGCAGTAGACACAGGAGACCCAAGTTTGATCCTTGAGTCATGAAGATCCACTGAAGAAGGAAATGGCAACCCACTTCAGAATTCTTGGTGGGACCATCCCAAGGACAGAGAATCCTGGAGGGCTGCAGTCCTTCGGGTCAAAAAAAGTCAGACATGACTGAGCACACATCCAAAAGATCTCTTCACCTGCTATGATTGCTGCTAACTGATTACTGGACCAGCGCTGATAGAGGCAGGGAGACTAACTGAGGAGGCTGTCACTTTAGCCTGGGAGACAGAGGGAGGCTTGCTCTAGAAACCATGAGATGATGAAAGTGATTGAATGTGAGATATATTTTGGAGTGAATGAGGCTTGCTGATGAATTAATGAGTGATGTGAAGATTTCTTAGTTTTTGGTCTGAGCAGTTGGTGTTCGTGATGGTACAATCCTGGTGACTCAGGGAAGTAGGTTTGGCAGGGGTGGCGGTGTAGTGGGGGTAAGAAGAAAGAATGCAATGAACCTCTTTGGATTTGTTAGGTTTTTCAATGCTTAACAGGAATCCAAAAAGAGCTATCAAGAAGGCAGTCAAATACACAAGGCCCAAGTTAGCAAATAAAGTGTATACATGATACCTAAGGGCTTCCCAGGTAGCACTAGTGGTAAAGAACTGGACTGCCAATACAGGAAACCTGTAAGAGATACAGGTTCAATCCCTGGATTGGGAAGATCCCCTGGAGGGGGCCCAGCAACCCACTCCAGTATTCTTGCCTGGAGAATCCTATGGACAGAGGAGCCTGGCAGGCTACAGTCCAAAGGGTTGCAAAGAGTCAGACACGACTGAAGCAACTTAGCATGCACATAGTACTTAAATTTTGTAGGCTAGAGTGTAGATAAGAAAACAAGAGGCAAGGACAGAACCAGGGGCATCGAATTTGGAAAAGTGGTAGACTAAAAAACCAGTGAAATAAGAAAACAAGGCCTATCTATGGAACTGAGAAGCCTAAAGGATGAAATGTTTCAAGAGGGAGTGAACAACTGTGTTGAATGGTATTTAGAGGTGAGTCACCTGGAGAATGAAAATCAACCTTTCACTTCAGCAGTACCTGTTCACTGTCTGCTTCAGTAACAGTTGTGGTTGGGATTTCTGTGATGGTCCAGTGGCTAAGATTCCACACTCTCAATGTAGGGGGTCTGGGTTCAATTCCTGGTCAGGGAACTAGATCCCACATGCCACAACTAAAAGTTTGGATGCCACAACTAAAAAGACCCTGTTTGCCACAACTAAAAGATCCCACATGCCCCAATTAAAGAACCTTCACGCCACAACGAAGATCAAAGATTTCGCATGCTGCAACTGAGATCTGGTACAGCCAAATAAATATATAAATACTTTTTTTAAAAAGTGTGGTGGTGAATTCAAAAGCCTTATTGGGTGAGAAAAATGGAAAATGAGGAAAGAGATATGAAATATTGATATATGTCTTTACACTTGTGCTGCAGAAAAGGAATAGAAGCTGAAATGGTAGCTGGAGGAGGAAAGTGGATGATACTAAGGACATTTGTAAGTTTATAGGAGACCCCAAGGGAGAGAGAAACTGCTGAACCAAATTCCAAAACAAGGTCATTAGGGAGATGAGAAAGAGGAAAGAAGAAACCCCCTCATCTGTTCTCTAACTGGAAATTGCCAGACACTTGAGGTACAATTGCCAGGTACCAATTCTGAATCATCCTTACTTCAATTCATCGCAATCTGCACTTTATTTCCTTGAGGCAGGGTAAGCATTTTCATGCTTCCACCATCTACATTAGGAGGCAAACTAGACTAATGCAGGGCAAGGAGAGGGGAGAGTGTTCAGATGTCCTTGTTCCCCTCAAGCATCCTGCAAGCCAAGTTTTGTCTCTATACTAAAGTAAACAGAAACTTAATTACTTTTTCATGCAAAATGCCAAGATACTTTCTGTTATGTGTAGTAATAAATTTTAAGGTTTAAAATCCTAGTAAGACTTCTGTCATCTTCCAATGTCCTCTTCTTTACCTTAACATAGTCTTTATTTATTGTCATTTCCAGTTACTTTGTTAAAATCCCATTTTAGGTTGGTCATGGTGATTTCAAAGTCATTTCTCCATTTCTGTAATGGCACCACAGTCTAGATAACAGATATTGTTATCACTCTAGAAAACAGAAAGTTTGCCTCAGTATTGATACTTTTGTATATTGAGTCATGTTTTAAATGCATCACTGTTGAACATTTAAACAAATTCAATTATAAATAATTTATAAGGCACGATAAATATTTCCCCACAACCATCTTTAGTGTAAGGAAGTTGACTGACACACACCGAGTTTGCGCATATACAGATTCACTTGTATTTCTAAACATTGCCCGGGGCATATATGCACTTGAGCAATTCTGTCAATCCTCTTGGCATTCAGGTGCCACTTTTCTGATTGACATCAGGGAAGATTTGTGTCATCTGGAAGGATAAGGTTTTATGGGAAAGCAGATAATAATCATTCTTGGCTTTAGAGAGACACCATATTAGTCAAACAGGAAGGAAAATGACTCATAAAAAATAGACACACATCTCAGGTAAAGGTCAGACCTCTCTGTCTAAATCTAAACCACACATCACCATTTATTCACTCAACCAACAGTTCTTCTCTGTGAGTCTCTTATTTTCTAGGCAACATTACTCAGGATTTCACTATAAAAGGGGACATCTCTAGCCCCCAAATAGTCCAGGGGAAGAGAGAGATGAGTAAATTAATGATTATGCCTTGTAATAAAGAGAGGCAGATGTACAGAGTATGGTGGGGCACAGATAAAAGAGGCAGGTACTGCAGCTTGAGGGTGAGGCAAATAAGAATGTTTAACTGGGGAAAAGAAATGTGAGCACAGTTTGGAAGCTGATGGGGAGTTAGTGATGCAAAAAGAGGTAAAGGTTCTGGGCAAAGAAAATGACCCATGGATGTAGTGGCAAGAGAGGTGGAGCACTTAGGAAATTCCAAGGTTTTTGAGTTAGCTTCCAAGATCAAAGGAAACTGAGATATATTTAGACAATTGAATATACAGGACAAGATGACACCACTGTTGTGCCTCAAGGGAGATAAGGATGATGGCTAGAAAACAAAGAGGTAACAGTCAACTCTGATGGATCTTGCATAATCTGGAAAGGATGGCAAGAGACAGGATATCAGGATTCTCCAGGATCACCCAGGACACAGGCAGAGGGAGAGAGAAAATCATCAACATTGTGAATTTAGCACTTTGAGATGCTGGACTAGGTCATAAAGGCTGAGTTATCAATTCTCTATTATTCTGGAAAAAATAAAGACCTCTCAAGGTCCCTGACCTCTTTCTGGGTCTATGCTTCCGGGACTGACTTAGAAAACAATGATGATCTTTGGTGGTTCTTCTCATTTTAAAGCCTAAAGGCTTTTGGGGTGATATGCAAGAGTCTAAAAGAAAACAACGCCAACAGAGACTAACTAATGCTAACAGAATAAATATATATGGACGGTAATTCCAGAAAGATATTCCTATCCTATATAGTAAGTTGGATGGAAAACCAGAAAATCCATTTTATTTAATTCTGTTTAGCACCAGATGTGTTAGTAATTAATGTTTCTGTTTCAAGACATGATATGTTTGTATATGTTTGTCACAGTGGAGAAGAAAAATTAGTGAATTCATAAATCAGTGTACTCTTTACTCTCTCATACAGGACAATTAATTGTGACATAAAGACCACAGAGAGATATTAGAGTGTGCAAGTTTGGACTGAGCCTGAATCATTCCTTTAAAATAAAATTAAACACAAGTAGACATTCATGAATATTAAAATCTAGTCATATTCACAAAGACTCTAAGGAAGACAGACCACCTCAAGTAAACAAATGATTAGCTTTACAAATAGAAAGAAAAGGACCTTTAACTCACTCTTGCCCCTTAATACATAGCATTCTGTAAACTGTACAGGAGTTTGAATTAAGTTAGCTTTAAGGTCCCTTACTAACCAGATGATAATAAGTGCAATAATTGACTTTTGGTGGACATTCAAACTTAATGTTTCTGCCTTATTTGGTTATTACTGACCTTGAGTGGATGCAGACAATGATGTGACAAGTGAGTTCACAACAGGACCAGATACTATCCAAATCTTAAATTTGAAAATTAACTAAATAGATCATTTTGCAATAAGTAACAATGCTCACACAGACCATCCTGAGTCAACATAGGCCTGTTCATTCAGAATTCATCATTTTGGACCTGAAATCACCAGAACTGCTTGTAAGAGTATGATTATTATTAATTCACGAGAAAGTACTCCCTCTGTGACCAGAGACTTTGAAACTAAATTCAATATTTCTAATGCCTTCTTACTTTGAAACAGGATTTGAAAGGTAAAAAGAATTAATTATGCTAATGTGTGCTTATTAATGCAAGTGAAATAAAATGTATTGCAGCAAATCTTAGTTATAATGAATAAATCACAAGTTTTGAAATAATGTGCTAAAATGGAAATTTAATTAGATACTACTTATTTCTGAGCTTCCCTGGTGGCTCAGTGGTACAGAATCTGCCTCCCAATGCCCGAGAGGGAGGTTCAATCCCTGAGTTGGGAAGATCCCCTAGAGAAGGAAATGGCAACCCACTCCAGTATTCTTACCTGGAGAATCCCATGGACAGAGGAAGCTGGCGGGCTACAGTCCTTGAGGTCAAAAAAGAGTCAGACATGACTTAGTGACTAAACAAGAATAATACTATTTCTAGTATTAAACTGGTCAGTGTCAGGTAGCAAGCAATAAATGTGAATCTATCTAATTTTTCAAAATCTTCAAATGAAATAAGAAGCCATTATGCCACTGAATTGATTTTATAAGTTTTATGATATTATGAAAATTAATCTGGAATATTAAACCAGAATATATGAAAGCTATGTAATATCACAATTATTTGAACCATAGTTTAAATGTACAAAACATGTACTTGTATCCATTTTAAAATGGCTTGTGGAATTGAGAAAAAAGGTTATGTCAACTATAGTGTTAGTTCTGGAGGGTATCTTAAAATAGAAATAAGCAACATTTAGCTGACTTTTCATTCTTAGGACAATAAGGCAAATTAGCATGTGACATAAGCCATCTCTTAATAATAGTTTCAAGCCACATTGACATAAAATAATCAAATTTCCATAGAAAATTTAACTTGCTTGCTAGACAGTTTAATTATGTGGCGCACATTTCAATAGTTCCCATTATAAGAAAATATGCTATAGTTTGTCCCCAGAAGAGAGTGTCTATAACAGTAGATTGAATACTTTGATAAATTTTAACTATCTTATAAATTATCTGCCTCTGATATATATAAATATGTAGGTTCATTCAAATACTGCTTAATTTGACTAAAACTTGAGTGTGGATAACAAATCACTCTTAAACCAACATCTTTATTCCAAAAGTTCTTTAAATGTGACAAATAGCCTTGTCCTCTGTAATATGAAGATTGAAAAGTTGGCATAAAATTTTAAAATGTTATTTCACTTGAATATTCCACTCCAGAAATGCCTCCTTTATTTCCATCCAGTTCATGTATCCTGCCTGCTCCCTACTGTCTAGAAAACAGATATGCAAATACATCAAGTTCCCTATTGTTATAATACTTTCTACTTCATACATCACTTTCACATGCATATCATCATGTGATCTCCATGTTGTTCAGAGGTAGCTGGTTGACTATTAATTGTTATCCTCTTATCACAGCTAAAGAAATGGAAGTCAAATTCCCAAGAACAGTCCTCATAACAAATCCAGTTCACAGCCTCCTCAATATTTACTTATAAGATGGTCTTGGTAGTATTTTACTTTCATTTTAGACAAAATTGTGACATGAGAGTTATGTTGTTTTTCTAGCTCAAAAGTATATTTTAAAAAAGCTGCAAGGAGATCATGAAAGTAGGCACACTGACAGAACAAAAAGGGATAGTAGGTAACCTGACTCAGTGGCAGAGGAGAGAAAAAATACACTTTCTAGAGAGGCTCAAGAGCCCCAGCCTATATGGTTTGGTCAACATGGAAGCCAGCTGGCTCTGTGGCCCCTGATCACATCATGGTGCCCCAGTCAGGCACAGTCACCGGTGTTGATACCAGAATGCTCTGAGTCATGAGAGGAGGATCAATTATGCCAGTAAAAGTAAGTGGGCTAATTTTGCTAACAATATCAATGATAATAGGCTAACTTTTAACAAATAGTTACTACATGTTGAGTATGTAAGGAAGCCCCGCTAATTGTCAGCTTCTGCATTCTTCTAGCCTCCCCTCCCTTCTAAGTCATCCATAATCGTCACCTGTAAACTTGGTCTTGTCCCAATACCTCGAGCTGGTCTGAAATTGCAGGAAAGAAGGATATGAAGATATTTGCCTCATGATCTAAAACTTCCCTCATAGCTCAGTTGATAAAAAATCTGCCTTCAATGCAGGAGATCTCAGTTTGATTCCTGGGTCAGGAAGATCTGCTGGAGAAGGCATAGGCTACTCACTAAAGAATCTGCCTGCAATACGGGAGACCTGGGTTCCACCCCTGGGTTGGGAAGATCCCCTGGAGAAGGGAACAGCTACCCATTCCAGTATTCTGGCCTGGAAAATTCCAGGACTGTATAGTCCATGGGGTCACAAAGAGTCAGACATGACTGAGTGACTTTCATTTTCATTTTCACTAAAACTGAAAACCAAATCACCATTCCTTTTAGCCTGACTCAAACTTTGGGCCCTATTTCTTGTCACTGGTCTGCTGCTTTCTGTCTAAATTACTCCTCGACTTGTGTCTTGGTGCTGATAATAGTACCCTCTAGACTTTAAAGTCCATAAAAGAAAAGGTAACATTAGTCTTATTCACTACTGTAGTTCCACTAGTCAGTACTCAATGACTGGCACAAAACATACTCAACTGTTCATTAAATAAACTGAATGTAACATCAGTCTAGCCCTTATACTTCATCTCTCTTAGTATAGTATTCCTAATCTCAGCAGCAGCAGCATTATAAGCTACCACTTATCATTTACTGTGTGCTGATGCTTTATGTATATTATGTTATTTTATAGTCACAAACCTTGAAAGGTAGGTGGTGTCATTTTCATTGCACAGAAAAGTAAAATGAAGCTCCACAAAGATAAATCATTTTCAGAGTCTATCTCACAGAACAAGTAAATGGCAGAGCCTCACTTCAAACAAAGATCAGAGTTACTCCAGACAGAGCCACTGTGTCCTCTCTTCTGGGCTCCCCAGGTAGTTGCAGTGACCTAAATCCCAGACCAAGGATCTTGTTGCCTGCTACTAGTCTTTCCTGATGTTAAATGCCCACATTTCCAATGACTATCTGTCCCTGGTCCACCTGGGCCAATATTCCTACACTGGGCTATTTTGCTGGAGCTGATTGCTCTCTCAAAGACCGTATGACTACACATCTTCTGTAGCCACATTCTTTTAACCAAAGTCCTTCCTCCCCCAGGTATACCAGTGACAGTTTTAAGCCCCAGAAATTGCAGCTAGCAGAGTACATCTGGAATGCACAGGCTGGGAGGACAGAGCTCAGAGAGTGAGTGACACCCAAAGGCTTTCGAAATTACCAGGGGGTCAGGTGAAAGAAGCAAAGTACGACCATCCACAACAAAAGGTATAAGTGGGTGGAACATAGATGGAAGAGTTGAGTATCAGTGATTAGATGGACCTGAAATGGAAAAAAAATTATCAAAAGCCCAGCAAGGGAAGCTTGAGTGATTGCCACAAGTTGACCTGCTATGCCCCGATGTCTTTTTGGAAACTGGCCTAGGGTGAAGAGGATTGAGTTGATTCAAAGAGTACCCACTGCATGCATGTATCCACATTTTCCTCTGCCTAAAGACATGCATTTCTGTAACCATGGCCTGACATATAATAACCTTTCAACTCTTGCTTTGTTGGATGAATAAATTAGCCAGTTGTTTTTGAAGACAGTGTATTTGTGCCAACATTTCTTCCGAAAACTACCAGTGTCTTCTCTATTTCCATGAGAGAAGACCAGCTTTCCTCAAACTGCTGCAGTGAAATAGACCACAGCAAGCATAACTGGCAGTATTATGCCACCTGTGTCATGTATCTGAAGCATTTATTGTATTCTACTACTCTCTCATGTATGGTTTCATCTATCACTCAAAATTCCTGAGGGATATATCCTAAGATCTTTGTTGACACTCTCATACATAATAGTTGAACACCATTGTAGATTACGGGGCTTCACAGGTGGCACTATGGGTAAAGAATCCGTCTGCCAATGCAGGAGATGCAAGAGATGTGGGTTCGATCCCAGGGTCAGGAATATCCCCTGGAGAAGGAAATGGCCACCCACTCCAGTATCCTTGCCTGGGAAATCCCCTGAACAGAGGAGCTTGGTGAGCTATAGTCTGTAGGGTTGCAGAGTCGGACACGACCGAGTGACTGAGCATGCACATTTTAGGTTATAGTTTTGTCCATGAAATTCAGTAGAATCTAAAAGAAAAATTTAAGCGACCTTTTCCAAAATTTATTTTACTAAACACAAAACGGATGGCTTAATTATACCACTGGCTTTCATTGTTAAATTGTTGTTAATGAAGAAACACAAGTCTGGGGACTTCCCCGGTGGTCCAGTGGGGAAGACTCCACCTTCCAACGCGAGGGAAGTGAGTTTGACCCCTGGTTGGGAACATCCCACATGCCGTGGGGTGGGGCTAAAAATTTAAAAAATAAATAAATAAAAGTTTTATTTTACAAGAGTTGCTACAAATGGGAGGATGAGTGAAGAAAATGTCTAAGTTGTGTGTACACTGGGCAACAGACTTGACGTCCTTGCTGGCTTCCATGTGCCAGGTGCACAAGGTAGGTCATTCTAACTTGCACCGTGACACATCTTAAAAATGACTTCATCCCTTGAGCCTTTAGGATTGCTTGCAAATAAGTGAAGCGATAAAGTTTAAATATACAAACATCAGGGCTCTATTGCACATTTTGCTCTTACCAAGTGGAGGAAGCAGTATGGCATCTTGGCCAAAAGCATGGGCTTTCAAGTCTTACCAACTTGTATTTTGTACCCAGGCTCTATTTCGTAGTAGCAGTGTACCCTGGGGAAAATTACTCACTCTTTTCTGAGCCTCAATTTTGTCATCTGTTAAAGAAGGCTCATCATCGTAATCACCTCATGAGTTCATTGTGAGGATAAAATAATATGCAAAAAGTACTAGGGCCACTGGTAGGTATTTGCTTTTCATTTGTATTGTTATTATTAGATTACAATTTCTGGGCAGGGACTGTGCCATTTGTTTGCCCAAATCCCTAATGAAACCATAAAAAAACAGTTAATTTATTTAAAAGCCTGGGCTTCTAAAGGACTAAGATTTAATTTCCAGAAAGGAAAAGACTTCTATAAAATATAGGTCAAATGAGGTGTGAAGTAATGAGACACAGCAAGCCTCCTGTGACCTCTTTGAGAAGAAGCGATAGCAGTGAAGAAAGTGGTTCTGGGCCCCCTTGAACATCTTTAGCAATCAGCAGACTTTAGGGATTGAAGGGCATTTCATCTCTCTTAAAAGTAGTGGGAATATTATGCTCATTTGAGCTTTCTCAGCTTTGACCTAGAAGTCAAAATTGAATGGATTTGCTTGCCCAGGAAAGAGTTGGGAGAATTTCTATCTTTTCTCCATTCTTAAGGCAAACCCAGCTTCATTACCTCTTCTGTCAGAGAATATCTCAAAGCGTCTGGCAAGCTCTTTGCTGCAGACAATCCTGCTTTTGAAACTTTTACTGATTTGCAAAATAGGTGAATCTGTGCTCTTGGGAAGAACAAAGATTGATAGGGGATCTGCAGCAACTGTTGCCACAGATTCCTTAACAGGTGAAGTGACACACGAGCTAGTTACCAAAGAAAGACGTTTTTTGTTTTGGGTTGTTGTTTTTTTTTTTTTCCCCTTGGTCATGTGAGGAGTGTGCTCTGCTGTGAATATGTTGTCTTCCAAATAAATAGCTGCTCCCATCCTGGAGTGGAGTTGCTGTTTTTCTACTGAGGAGTTGGTATAATTGGTATTTGTAAAAACTATCTAATGCAGGGGCTATTGGGTGAAAGTAGAAAAGTGAAAGGAAAAAGAGCAATAGCAAAGGAAAAAATTGTCTTGCAGTCACTTTAGCAAGCATGTCCAACACAATGACTTAACTCTAAGAAAACTGTAATAACTGTCACTTACTGGGCCCTCACTCTGGGCCAGTTATCAGAATCCATGCATTATCAGATTCTCACATTTGATTCCCAAAATGAACCCATAAGGTAGGAGGTAATGTTTTCTTTGTTTTAGAGATGAGAAATGTATGACTCAGAGATACTAAGTGACTTGTAGAAGGCCACACAGCTGGTAAACAGTGAAGCCAGGTGTTAAGGGTAGGTTATAGGGACTACTAAGCCCTAACCACTAGATTTACTGTCCCAGAGAAGGAGAGGAAAGCTCAGCTGACTGAGGAAGACCTAGCAAGGATAGTTTCTATACAAGGATAGTTTAGGTCTGAGAAACAACACTGTAGATACTACAAAAGAGGTGAGTGAAGAGTCAAGGGAATATAGAAGTGGGTAGAAGCTCCATCCATTTATCTGGGACTAGATAGTACCTAATCAAAGAAGAATGGATGGTCAAAATTGGACCACATTTTTCATTAAATGTGTATTTTTTTAATCATTATATATGTTCACCTGTATATAGTGATAAGTCATTTTTATATACATCCCTCATTTTTTCCTAAAGTCCCAGTTAGAGAGTGTGCATACAGTATGAACTTGGGGTACAAAATGAAGCAGAACAAAGACTAACAGACTTTTGTCAAGAGAACACACCGGTCATAGCAAATACCCTCTTCCAAGAACACACGGACAGAGATGACTGTCCACAAGGAGATGACTCTACACATGGACATAGCTCAATGGTCAATACCAAAATCAGATTGATTATGTTCTTTGCAGCCAAAGATGGTGAACTGGCTGTGGCTCAGACCATCAGCTCCTTATTGCAAAATTCAGGCTTACATTGAATAAAGTGGGGGAAACCACTAGACATTTCAGTTAGCACTTAAATCCCTATGATTATACATAAGGGATATACAGTGGAGGTGATGAATAGATTCAAGGAATTAGATCTGGTAGAGAGAGTGCCTGAAGAACTATGGACAGAGATCCCTAGCACTGTATAGGGATCTTTGACCAAAACCATCCCAAAGAAAAATTCAAGAAGGCAAAGTGGTTTTCTGAGAAGGCTTAACAATTGAGGAAAGAGGAGAAGTGAAAAGCAAGGGAGAAAGGGAAAGATATGCCCAACTGAACGCTGAGTTCCAGAGAACAGCAAGGAGAGATAAGAAGGCCTTCTTAAGTGAACAATGCAAAGAAATAAAGGAAAACAGTATAATGGGAAAGACTAGAGATGTCTTCAAGAAAACTGGAGATATCAAGGGCAAATTTCATGTAACGCTGGCATGATAAAGGACAGAAACGGTAAGGACCTATCAGAAGCAGAAAAGGTGGCAAGAATATACAGAAGAACTATACAAAAAAAGGTCTTAATGACCCTTTTGGAATAACCATGATGGTGTGGTCACTCATCTAGAGCCAGCCATCCTGGAGTGTGAAGTCAAGTGGGCCTTAGGAAGCATTACAACAAACAAAGTTAGTGAAAGAGATGGAATTCCGGCTGAGCTATTTCAAATCCTAAAATACGATGCTGTGAAAGTGCTGCACTCAATAGATCAGCAAATTTGGAAAACTCAGCAGTGGCCACAGGACAGGAAAAAGTCGGTTTTCATTCCAATCCTAAAGAAGGGAGGTGTCAAAAAATGTTCAAACTGTCATACAATTGCACTCATTTCACATGCTAGTAAGGTTGTGCTCAAAATCCTTCAAGCTGGGCTCTGGCAATATGTGAACTGAGAACTTCCAGGTGGACAAGCTAGATTTAGAAAAGGCAGAGGAACCAGAAATCAAATTGCCAACATTCGTTGGATCATAGAGAAAGCAAAGGAATTCCAGAAAAACATCTATTTCTGCTTCATGGTCTATGCTAAAGCCATTGACTGTGTGGATCACAACAAACTGTGAAAAAATCTTGGAAAGTGATAGTGAAAGTTGTTCAGTCATGTCTGACTCTGTGACCCCATGGACTATATAGTCCATGGAATTCTCCAGGCCAGAATACTGGAGTGGGTAGCCTTTCCCTTCTCCAGGGGATCTTCCCAACCCAGGGATCAAACCCAGGTCTCTCACATTGCAGGTGATTCTTTACCAGCTGAGCCAAAGGGAAGCCCTTAAGAGATGCAAATAGCAGATCATCTTTCCTGTCTCCTGAGAAACCTGTATCCATGTCAAGAAGCAACAGAACTAGACATGGAACAACTGACTGGTTCGAAATTGGGAAACGTGTATGACAAGGCTGTATATTGTCACCCTGCTTATTTAACTTATATGCAGAGTACATCATGGGAAATGCCTGGCTGAGTGAATCACAAGCTGGAATCAAGATTGTCAATATCAACAACCTCAGATATGCATATGATATCTCTTTAATGACAAAAAGCAAAGAGTAACTAAAGAGCCTCTTGATGAGGGTGAAAGTATAGAGTGAAAAAGCTGGCTTAACACACAACATTAAAAAACTAAAATCATGGCATCCAGTCCCATTGCTTCATGGCAAATAGATGGGGAAAAAGTGGAAGCAGTGACCAATTTTATTTTCTTGGGCTCCAAAATTGCTGTGGATGGTGACTGTAATCATGAAAATAAAAGATGCTCGCTCCTTGGAAGGAAAGCTATTAAAAAGCAAAGACACCATTTTGCCAACAAAGGTCCATATAGTCAAAGGTATGGTCTTTCCAGTAGTCATGTATGGACGTGAGAGTTAGACCATAAAGGAGGCCAAGCGCAGGAGAACTGGTGCTTTTAAATTGTGCTGTTAGAGAAGACACTTGAGAGTCCCTTGGACTACAAGGAGATAAAGCTCATCATTCCTAATGGAAACCAACTCTGAATATTCATTGGAAGGACTGATGCTGAAGCTGAAGCTCCAATACTTTGACCACCTGATGGAAAGAGACCACTCATTGGAAAAGCCCCTGATGCAGCAAAGAGTCTCCCCAATGGCTCAAGTGGGTAAAGAATCTGCCTGCAATGCAGGAGACATGGGTTCGATCCCTGGGTCAGGAGGATCCCCTGGAAAAGGAAATGGCAACCCCCACCAGTATTCTTGCCTGGAAAATCCCATGGATAGAGGAGCCTGGAAGGCTACAGTCCATAGGTTAGTAAAGAGTCAGACATGACTGAGCACATAAACTCATTACTCATACTCAATGCTGGGAAAAATTGAAGGCAAAAAGCAAAGAGGACGACAGAGGATGAGATGGTTAGACAGCATTACCAACTCAATGGACATATATTTGAGCAAACTCTGAGAGATAGTGAAGGACAGAGAAGCCTGGCATGCTGAAATCCATGGGGTCACAAAGAGCTGGACACAACTGAAGAACAACAAATCTTTTACTAGTTGTAAATCCACTGAGATCCATAGCAGTTGAACCAGTCTTCCCTTACACCACTGAATAAATCTCTGACATTTTTGCAATTCTCTGACCCTGGCAACTGCATTGCCATCTTGGCAACTCCTCTCTCCCTCCCGCTCTGTACTCGTCTTGGTGAGATTTCATTCCATGAGTACATTTCAACATGGCCATTCCCCATCCACACTTCTTGTCCTATACTTTAAGGGATTTCAGCTTCCAATATCATGTAGAAGCAGATTATGATGGGAATAAAAATCTAAAAATCAGTGGGGAAGAGTGGCATGTCATTTTCTTTAGTAATAAAGATTCAATCCAAAAAATAACAAAATCACATTTGAAAATGTCTTAAATTAGCCAAGATACAGAAACAATCTAAGGGCTTCCCAAGTGGCACATATGATAAAGAACCTGCCTGCCAATGCAGGAGACTAAGAGACACAGTTTCCATCATTGGGTTGGGAAGATCTCCTGAAGGATGGCATGGCAACCCAGTCCAGTATTCTTGCCCAGAGAATCCCATGGATGGAGGAGCCTGGTGGGCTTTGATCCATAGGGTTGAAAAAGTTGGACATGCCTGAAGCAACGTAGTGCACACACACGCAGAAACAATCTAAATGTCCATTGAAAGATGAATGGATATGTGTGTATATATGTGTGTGTATATATATATATATATATATATATACATATATACCATATCTTCTCTATCCATTTCTCTATCAATGAACATCTAGGTTGCTTCCATGTCTTGGCTATTGTAAATAGTACTGCAGTGAACTTTGAGATGTGTCTATCTTTTCGAAGTATGGCTTCACAAAGCCAACATAGCATCAACTATACTCTGATATAAAATAATTTTTTTAAAAAATAAGTAGATAAAGCAGATATGTAATCAACACGTATGCACACACACAATGAAATATTACCCAGCCACAAAAAAAAAATGAAATCTTGCCATTTGTGACAACATAGATGGATCTAGAGGGTATTATGTTAAGTGAAATAAGTCAGACAGTGAAAAACAAATACCATATGATTTCACTTATATGTGAAATCCGAGAAACAAAACAAATCAACAAATAAAGCAGAAGCATACTTACAAAGAGAAAAAATTGGTGGTTACCAGAGGTGAAGAGTTTTGGATGAAAGATACAAACTACCAGTTATAAAATAAATAAGTTATGATAGCTTAAGAAATAAAGTAGTCAATAACATTGTAATAACTTTGAATGGTGATAGATGGTTGTTGGACTTATCATTGCATAATAAATTTGCATATCTGAAATTAATATAACATACATAAACCATACTTCAATTTTTTTAATTAACTATTAAATTTGAGATGTGTGATTTTGTATATACAACTATGTATAATAACATTTATTTCAGTATATAATAATACATGTATATGATAGTCACATATAATAATGACTATACTCACTTAGGATAATTAGAATTATCAATACTATTTAATTTCATTTTTTCTCTCCCCCTAACATTCTACTGAGCCTGTATATTTTAATTTATATAAATTTAATGTACTTACAAGGCAGTTTTCTATAACTATCAACATGGTTGGGAGAGGCTTCCGGATTCTTGGGTTGTTTTGTTATTGGATCTCTGATCTAGGAAATAAAAAATGTGGACTTTTTTTTTATTTAATTTTTTTTATTATACCTTCTTTCATGCCATGGGTTATTCTTTTGCAAAATAGAAAACTATATGTAAGACATAGATTTTGAGTCTCAGTTTCATTTGATAGGTCTTGTTTAATTTTTGTCCCAGAGTTTGCTAAAAGTTTTCCTATTAGGTTTGAATTTTTTGTTATGTTTTCATATTTTTGTCATGTGTCTACTCACACACACATATGCCTTTCCCTTTTTTATTCTATGGAAAGAAATTAGGAGATGATGCATCTGAGGCTGCTGAATAAATACAATATTACTAGGTGTTTCTGTATTATTTAATAAGTATTTATTTGAGGAGTTGTGTTCCTTAAGTTTGTGTAAGGATTAACTTCCACATCTGTACCTTCTTAATAGGATTCTTAGTAGGGATAACTGTGACTATATGGATTAAGTATTATCCATGGGGAGGGTGTCTTCATTTGATTCCTCTGTCACTCTCTCATGCCAAATGCATATTTTCCCTGACACATTGAATGCTCAATGTGATTAGCTAATGTTACTTTCCTATTTAGCAAAAGGATAACATTTTCAATTCTGCCTCCGTTAGAACCTGATCCTCATATACCAATTTAATGAATCCTTCTGTAGGAAGTGTATGGATGGGCCTTTGTTCCAACCAGGGGCAAAATACTGGGTTTTGAAGCTCTGCTGGAAATGGTCTTCTTCTCAGTCTTCCAGTGACAAGATTATGATCATAGCTCAGTACTTGAGATGAACAAAAGAAAAGCCCAATTGATAAATAGTATCACTGGTTATCTAAGAACTGTGCTAGCAGAGATGGTTGAGATATGGTCCTCATCCTAAAGAAGCTTCCATTCTAGTGTGAGAGTGAAAGTGAAAGTGAGAGTCGCTCAATCGTGTCGGACTCTTTGCGACCCCATGGACTGTACAGGCCATGGAATTCTCCAGGCCAGAATCCTGGAGTGAGTAGCCTTTCCCTTCTCCAGGGGATCTTCCCAACCCAGAGATGGAACCCAGGTCTCCCACATTGCAGGCGGATTCTTTACCAGCTGAGCCACAAGGGAAGCCCAAGAATACTAGAGTGAGTAGCCTATCCCTTCTCCAGCAGATCTCCCTGACCCAGGAATTGAACCTGGGGGTCTTACACTTAACCAAATAGCTGACATATGTGTGAAGAGAACTGTAATAGAGAGATGAACAAAATGACAACCTGACACACACATGAGATGATTAATTCTGCTTGGGCAGCAGTCAGAGGAACAATCAAATAAATGAAAATCCAGTTCACCATTGCAGGAAATAAAAGGGCAAAAATATCATGAGAAAAAAAAAAATCAGCAGCAGAAACAGTAGTAAATGGAACATAAACTAGTTTCTAGAAATCTGATGAAAGAGCTGAGTTCTGAAAGATGAATATGAATACAGGCAAATACATTCCCAGGTCGAGAATTCAGCATATCAAATTTGTTTAGATGTGAAAATGCTCACTCTGATCGAAGAAAAATAAATTTTCCACTATGACTTGTCTTGGGGTGCATGCTTGGAGTGTTGGGGGTGAAGTTAAAGACTAAGAATGGCCTCCTAAGTCATACTGTTGATTTTAATATTTGTCTTATGGGTGATTCAGAGGTGCAGAAGAATGGTATGGTCATATTTATGTTTTAGAAAGAAAACTGGCAACAGCATAGGGAACTGAGGCCAAGAAAACAGTTGGGTATAATTTGTTCCTGCCAGCTAAATGTAAAGCTTGCCTTCCATTGTTCATTGATTCTGGAATAAGTTTAAGGCAGAGGAGGAAATAAAAAGAAAGAAGGAAAAGAAGAAAGTTAAAAGAGGAGGACAGAGAGAACTCTCTGGAGTAGTTTATATTCATCAATAGTAGGAGTGAGGAAGTGAAGCTTCTCTTCCTTTATCTTATACAGCTCTACGGCATCCCAAGCCCGGAAACAGGAACTACCTACTGGATGCTGTCTCCTGGTTTTCTGACACCTTTCTCTATCTGTCTCTTATATCTGATCTTGTCAATAAATTTTGACTTTTTTTTTTTTCTATTTACTTGACTGTGCTGGGTCTTAGTTTCAGCATGCAGGATCTTTAGTCGCAGCATGCAAACTCTTAGATGCAGCATGTGGGATCTAGTTCCTTGCCCAGGGATTGAACCTGGTCCTCCTGCATTGGAAGTGGGAGTCTTAGCCACCACACCACCAGGGAAGTCCCTAAATTTTAATTTGAAAAGAAACCTTTTTTATAATTCTTGCTGTCATTACCAACACTGGTTTCCAGTTAAAACCGTTAGCACCTAAATGAAATCCTGGAGGTCTTATTTTCCCTCTTCTTTTCAAATGCAGCCCATAGACAATCCTCCAAAATCCTCTTTTATCATTACAAGTCCCGCTCACAAGCTTAATTTGGAAGTGTGTGTGTGTGTTAGTTGCTCAGTGTGTCAGACTCTTTGCAACCCCATAGACTGCAGCCCACCAGGCCCCTCTGTCCATGGGATTCTCCAGGCAAGAACACTGGAGTGGGTTGCCATTTCCTTCTCCAAAAGAACTACAGAAAGAAAGTGAAGTCGCTCAGCCCTGTCCGACCTTTTGCAACCCCATGGACTGTAGCCCACCAGGGTCCTCCATCCACGGAACTTCCTAGGCAAGAGGACTGGAGTGGGTTGCCAGTAAGAACGAAAGTCAAATTCTCAAAATATATTTTAAGACTCCTTCCTACTTACCATATGAATACTCTCATTTCCTGCCTTTGGTCATAGTTTTTCTCCCATAAATTCCTTTGGAATCTTCACTCCTTCCTCTATACGGATCAGAATCCTTTTAACCCTTCAAATTGTTCAAAGTTCAGCTCAAACTATTTTTTTTACACTCTTTTTGGTGGGTAAGGAAAAGCTACACTTTTGTTTTGTACCAAGGTATGAAACTTCACTGTGAAAGTCCTCATTTCTTTATGTATATTATTAACCTGAATGTTTGGCAAGTTCTCAAAAATAGTTCAACAGTCTGATAACTCAAAAATGTGAATGTTATTTAGTGCAATTTGACCCATATCTACTGTATACCTACCTTGTATAAAGGATTATGTTAACCATTCTCAGGATGTCAGTGCTACAGGATAAATATGTCAAATGGCTGCTCTCGAGGAGAACAGATTTACTCATTAGAGGACTATTTCCACTTCAACTATATGATTAGTAATTTGTGATTTTTCAAATAAGATTCTCTCCTTTCATTGAGTTTGTGAGTTCTATAAGTAGATGAAATTGTGATGGAAGTTAGTGTGTTTAAATGGCATACATTTCACCTTTCACAGCAAGAATTCAGTCTCAGTAGACATAGAAATGCAATCTAATCTTCAGTGTTAGACTATGTATTTAATTTTGATTGATTATATTGTTAATTATTCCATATGTCTTAGTGCACTTGGGGTGCTTCCCCCGTGGCTTAGTGGTAAAGAATTTGCCTGCAGTGCAGAAGACAAAAGATGTAGGTTTGATCCCTGAGTCAGGAAGATCCCCTGGAGGAGGAAATGGCAACCCACTCCAGTATTCTTGCCTGGAGAATCCCATGGATGGAGGCGCCTGGCAGGCTACAGTCACTGAGGTTACAAAGAGTCAGACACAGCTGAGCAACTACACGTTAGTATATTTAGGCTGCTATACAACAGACTGGGTAGCTTGTAAACAATAGAATTTTATTTCTCACCGTCCTGGAGGGTGGAAGTCCAAGATCGGGGTCCCAGCATTGTTGGGATCCTCTTCCAGGTTTCAGGCTGCCAGCTTCTCACTGTGTTTTCACATGACAGGAGTAAGGGACTTCTCTTGAACCTCTTGGTGAATCTCATAATCTCATTTGTGAGGGGTTCTCCCCTCATTACATCCCAAAGGTCCCACCTCCTAATACCATCACATTGGGGATTAGGATGTCAACATAAATACTGGGGGGAAAAATAAACATTCAGGCCATGGTACCACGTATATTAGAACAATTGCCTTCCTCAGCAGCTAGAAGTTTGGGAAACTATAGTGCATCCTTTTTCCACACCATCCTTATACAAGTATCTGTACTGTTTTAAGATTTTTCTGCTAGTAGTTTTAAAG
This sequence comes from Odocoileus virginianus, assembly GCF_023699985.2. Lineage (NCBI taxonomy): Eukaryota > Metazoa > Chordata > Mammalia > Artiodactyla > Cervidae > Odocoileus > Odocoileus virginianus. Next base: position 19,957,427 of record NC_069704.1, read on the forward strand.
GAAAGCAAAAGTAATCTCTTTCAATTATTTCACCTGACAGGAAAATTTAACAAATGAATTACGAACAGGGATAGTTAGAAATGGGGTGCCAAAGGGGACTGTCTGTAAGGAGGCAGGCAAGCCTGATAAAAATTTAAGACTAAATGTATAATCATGTTACCCCTGACATTTACACCAAGAACCATTGGCCTCTAGTACTTTAAGCATAAATTATAAGGAAATCGGTTAAAAGAAATCAATTCCACTAGACAGGAAACACAGCTTTCCAAATTATGTGAATTTTATCCCAGAGGCACTTGAATATCACAGGGAAAAATAAAAGATTAAGCCTCACAAGAAAGTAAAAGTACCCTATGTTATAATCTTTGGCCAATACGTTCTAATTCTTCTTTTTCATATCTTTAAATACAGAATCCCCTTCACCTCCAACTGAGTTTAGAAAATTCATTAAGTTCTGATGCTGATGTCACTGTCTCAATCCTGACCATGAACAACTGGTACAATTTTAGCTTGTTGCTGTGCCAGGAAGACTGGAACATCACCGACTTCCTCCTCCTTACCCAGAATAATTCCAAGTTCCACCTGGGCTCTATCATCAACATCACCATCAACCTCTCCTCCACTGAGGACCTCTTGAGCTTCCTGCAGGTCCAGCTGGAGAGCATTAAGAACAGTACACGCACAATGGTGATGTTTGGCTGCGACATGGCAAGTATCCGGCGGATTTTCGAAATTACCACCCAGTTTGGGGTAATGCTCCCTGAACTTCACTGGGTACTGGGGGATTCCCAGAATGTTGAGAAACTGAGGACAGAAGGTCTGCCCTTAGGGCTGATTGCTCATGGAAAAACAACACAGTCTGTCTTTGAGTACTATGTGCAAGATGCCGTGGAACTGGTCGCAAGAGCTGTAGCCACAGCCACAATGATCCAGCCAGAACTTGCTCTCATTCCCAGCACAATGAACTGCATGGATGTGGAAACTGCAAATCTCACGTCAGGACAATATTTATCAAGGTAGGATGCAAGGCCTGGGTTATATCCCCATTCATAGGACTGTGATAGGAAGTAAAATATTCCTGTAGTGGGGAACACTCAATCCTGTTTTTAAGTCCGTGGCTTAGTTCCATACTAGTTGTGTGTTCTTGGCAAGTTTTTTTAAAAAAACTCTTGAGTCTCCATTTTCTAATTAGTAAACTAAGATAATATTGAATGTAGCTTAATATGATAAAGAGACCACAAAATTATATACAAGAAGTTCCTAACACTGTGCTCAGCTCCTAGTAAATGCACAACAAATGTTTCCATCCCTGCTCACTCTTTCCTGTATCAACAGACTTGGACAAATCTCTCTAAATCTTTTCAGAGAAAAAGAATTTAGTCAAGGAGAAGATAGACTTTTCTCTCTACTCCCAAGTTATGATGCATTAGAGAGAATAGAGAAGTGGTTAAAGACATAGACCCTGGAGCCAGACTCTCTGAGATTGAATTTTGGCTCTGTGACCTACTATTTGCATGACTTGGTCAAGTGATTTAACTTATCTGAGCCTTAGTTTCCTATATCCTATACCCACTGATGTAAAAAGGATTTAATAATAGATCCTACTAGCCATGGAGGGGAGAAGGCAATGGCAACCCACTTGCCTGGAAAATCCCATGGATGGAGGAGCCTGGTAGGCTACAGTCCATGGGGTCGCTAGGAGTCAGACACGACTGAGTGACTTCACTTTCACTTTTCACTTTCATGCTTTGGAGAAGGAAATGGCAACCCACTCCAGTGATCTTGCCTGGAGAATCTCAGGGATGGGGGAGCCTGGTCGGCTGCCACCTATGGGGTCGCAGAGTTGGACACGACTAGCATGACTTAGCAGCAGCAGCAGCAGCCATGGAGGAGTTGTGGTGGGTAGATAGTTGATGATAAATAAAAAGATAGACAGAACTAAGTTCTACAAGGGTAAAGTATGTGCATATATAATTTTATGTTATATATATGTATATATATATTTATATATGTGTATGTGTATATATATATATATATATATATATGTATATACACTTTTTAAAATTATCCACCTTTCTTTCCAGTTCCTCAATCTGATTCAGAAGCTAGAATGAAAAAGCCTGTTTAAGTTAAAGAATAATCCATCCTATAGACATGGTTTTCGTGATCCCCAGAAAAAGAAGTCCTTAAAGGGTATTTTACAAGGACCTAGAATTTTTTCAGAAAAAGACCACCTATAGTCAGACAGGTCAAATGAGAGGATTATTGCTGTTTCAGAAGTGAAGGTTTAGCTATATATAGTCTGTTCCCATTTTCAGGAAGTCTTCTTGAAACAGGATCATCTGACTATGTTGAAGAGCCCAAGGCAATCTCACAGTGTCTTGCCTTTTAAAAGACATGAACACTTGAGGAAAGGTCAGAAGGTCCCAAGCATTTTACATTTAATTTCACATTAAGCATCTACTATGTGCAAAGCAACATGCTAAATGTCATATATGTGGCATAGTTTAAGCACAGCCTAGCTTCCCTGGTTGCTCAGTCAGCAAAGAGTCTGCCTGCAATGCGGGAGACTTGGGTTCACTCCCTGGGTTTGGAAGATCCCCTGGAGAAGGAAATGGCAACCCAATCCAGTATTCTGGCTTGGAGAATCCCATGGACAGAGGAGCCTGGTGGGCTACAGTCCACGGGGTCACAAAGAGTCAGACATGACTGAGTGACTAACACTTTCACTTTCACCCTAAAGAGGTTGTTAATAAAATAATTTAAAATTAACTTATTAGGAATCTATTAATGATAAAACTAAATGTTCTATCATCATCTGAACTTTCCACTTTTCCTATAATATATTTGAATTGCCTCAAGATTAAAGTCTATGCGTGTTTTATTTTATAGCCACTATCCAGATTTAATCTACTGTTTTGGAACTAGCATGTAATTGAGACTCAAGATTTTATCTCGGATAAGAAACATCCTCCTTCATAACAAAAACACAAGCAAGTCTTTAGCTATAATTTCAAATAATCATTATTTTGGAAGGACAATCTTAAACAGTAGATAGAAAATCCACTTGTGAAAACTATATTGTTATTTAATGTCTTTCTGTCTCATATAAAATGGAGAGCACAAGAAAAGTAATTCTGTTGGGAGCCTAAAAATGTTTAGAAGCTACAGAGAGAAATATTTGTTAACTTCAGTTGTATACATATCAGGGGTTCATTTTATCAAGATAAAATTGATCTTTCTGGCTCCTCAAATTTTAGTTTATCCAATGGCACTTTGTACATGAAATTATGTGATGGTACTTAGCCCATTCCATCAGCATTGTTTGTCTATGTGTCTGATTTCTGAACTAAAATATAAATTCTATTAAATTGAGACACTATTATTCAATCTAGTTTAATGCCTAGTGTATAGAAGCTACCTAATAGACATTTACTGAAACAAACATAGAAGAAGAAATGGAGATTTTATATTTACACCCTACATAATCTGTTGCTCTAGAATAATGAGTGGTTAATAGATAAATAGAATTTTGTCTAAACTAAAAACAGAGTTTTTAAACTTACCTAGATACCATCTGGTTTTTTTCTTTTCTTTTCTTTTTTTTAATAGAATGTTAGGTTAGTGAATAACCTCTGGCCTTGTGGCTATTTCCACATGTTTATTACACAGACTTTGAAAATTGTAAAAGAAGACTGTGAGGTTAGGGAGCCTGGTAGCAATTCACAGTGTATGTGGGTCAGCAACAATATTTTCATCTCCATGGATGTGTTTGAGAATGAACTCAAAGAACTTCAGGAAATATCCTCAGAACCTCTTAAACTCCATGAGGAATAGAGTCAAAGAAAAAGTTTCAAAATGCTCAGGAAAGGGTCAAGGGAAGTGGGCAAAGCCCTGGAAGGAGTCTTTGTAATGAATAACTGAAAAGCTGCCTTAAGCTGTAAAACATCTGTGGATTTTTCATCATCCTTATTTATTTTGTTGAATATAGTCTTTTGGAAAGTTCATTATTCTCAGTCCATAAGTCACATCTGCATACAGTAATTTTCTTAATTGTTCCTAAATTTTGTGAGGCTGACCCTACTTCCTCACTGCATAATGAAAGTCACAAGCATAATGAGCCATGAATAGCAAGTGCCAGAGTTATGCAAGCTTTCATTTCTCACACAGTCATTTTCAGTTTAGGCTGACAGAATTGTTAACATTTTAAAATGTTAATGAAATCACCAAAAACATGACTTTTTCAGCATAGGCCTTTAGACTAGGAAAAAATCATTTCTCATGGCAGACTATATAGACATAATTACAGGTAAAAGGGATTTGATCCTTCCCAGGTCCCCACATGCCAGAGCAAACATCCATCATCACTAAATGTAGACAAAAACCACTTGGGGACCAAATTCATAGTGTGATCTTTAGCAATTTATTTGCAAGTTGTTTTTATTAAATGTAAATCACTTTGAAGCAATGATATCTGATGTATTGTTTGGCAATAACTTCATCAACACATATGCAATACTTGTGTGAAAGTGAAGTGACTCAGTCGTGTCTGACTCTTTGCGACCCCATGGACTGTAGCCTACCAGGTTCCTCTGTCCATGAGATTATCCAGGCAAGAATAATGGAGTGGGTTCCCATTTCCTTCTCCACGAGATCTTCCCAACCCAGGGATTGAACCCCAGTCTCCTGCATTGTAGGCAGACACTTTACCATCTGAGCCACCAGGGAAGTCAGTGATTATTTGCTGAGCTAGGGTGAGGCAGACAAAATAAAGGGCTGCATCCTGCCATTTTGGAGTATACAGCCTAGTGCATGAGGTTGTAAAGTAAGTAAATGTATAAAACAAAGGGATCTGTGATTCTTAAAAATAGAAACATATTCAGATACACAGGGAGGAAGTAATGAACTCTTCTCAGAGATTTGATGATGAGGAAGAAATCCTGGAATTGGATCTTGATAAAAGAATAGAAGTCTTCTGGTTTGCAGCAGACTCACAGGCACAGAAAATGGCATTGCAAATTCATGGAGATCTGAAGAAATTTAGTACAGTTGGCACATCCATTGCCTATGAAAAGAATCTGACATGATTCTGGAAAAGTTGTTAAATTGATAGCATGCCACACGGGACTTTTATGCCAAGGAGTTTGCATTTTATATGCATACTGGATGTCACTTGAAAGCCAGAACATTAGCCATGACATATTTTTAAAATCATCATCTTGTAACAAATTAACCAAATAAAGTATCATAGCATAAAAGTCTTACAAGTAATTCTTAAAAAACCATAAAGATATAAAAATTATTTTTATTTCTCAAAATTGGTTTTAGCTTTGCCCACATTTACTCCCTTATCTCATTCTAAACACCAGTCTCATGAAAATGAAGAGGAATTGAAGGACTTGCCTGCTGTTCCTAGAATTAGGATTTGCCCATGCTCATCTGAAGGCCCTGGGTGGTAATGAATCTATCTTCCCAGAGGAAGAACCCCTTGAGTCACTCATAACCTGGTCAAAGAGAGTTAGCCTTCCTTTAATAATTCCGAGAGCCTAGACATGGATTGATACCTTGTCCCCCTTGGCATAAGAAGTACCTGACTCTTTAGTTAATTAATCATCCTGATAGCTATTCTAACTTCTCAGCAGGCTATGGAATCTTATCTTTCTTCTTTGAATAGCTTCTGCAGTTCAGTTCTGTATCAAGTGATTAATTCATTTGTTCATCTACAAGCATATATTGAAGCTTACTAATATTAGGCTAGGACCTTGGCTAATGCTGGAGACACAAAGAATAGAAAATAGGGGCCCTGCTTCCAGGAAGCTTACAACCCCCTTCTTTCGTTCTTTTACCAAGAGACAATGTGCTCCTCTGCTTATCCATGTTTTTTATACATTTTCTTTGACCTAGCTATTTGGCGGTTGTTATTGTTGTCTAGTCACTAAGTCATGTCCAACTCTTTTGCAACTCTGTGGACTATAGCCTGCCAGGCTCCTCTGTCCATGGGATTTCCCAGGCAAGAATACTGGAGTGGGTTGCCATTTCCCTCTCCAGGGAATCTTCCTGACCCAAGGATTGAACCCACATCTCCTGATTGGCATCACTGACTGAATGGATATGAGTTTGAGCACACTCCAGGAGATAGTGAAGGACAGGGAAGGCTGGCATGCTGCAGTCTATGCGGTTGCAAAGAGTTGGACATGACTTCACGACTGAACAATTCTTTACCACAAAGCCACCAGGGAATTCTTTACCACAGAGCCACCGGGAAAGCCAGCTATTTGGTTATCATTCCTCACTGAGACCACACTCATTCTACTAGTGATTATCTTCTGATATTAGCTGGCATTGTTATGCACCTCCTCAGCTGTCCTTGAAAAATGGTTCTGTGTACTAAAGAGACTCTTTCCCTCCCAGGCTATGCTCATCTTTATTCTTATATGTTCAAGCAGTACCAAGATTCATTGGCCTTTCACTAATTGTAAATGTTGATTTATTTATTGATTCTGCATGTATTAAATCAGAGTGTATTATGTGTTAAGTATTACAAAGCACTAGGAAGCTTCAGAAAAGAAGACTAAAACAAAATACCCATTCAAAAGTCCCAAGGTATAAATTGATGATGGTCTCCATCTCATTACTGGATAGTAGAAGGGTTCCAGAAAAACTTGAGCTGGCATGATATAATTCTAATTTAGGGTATTCCTATTCACCTTTATAATAGTTTACTGGCATTATGACCCTGGCAAAGCTATTTAATCTCTGAAAATCTTGACTTCCTTAATTATAAGAAATTCCTACATTGAAAAGTTAAGTGGTATGCCTAAGGTCATTCAGTTAGTACTTTATAGGGGAAGATTTAAACTGTCTAAATCTAAGTTCCAGCCTTTTTCATAATTAATATTAAGTTTCCTTAATTGTGATCCCATTACCTTATAATTCATATTATTTCAGACAAAAGCTATATAAATCAGGAGGTGTGGTTACCCATATATAAATGTTCCTTTACTGAGGACCTCTATAGACTCAAACTAGTTAGCCTGTGTGTTTGAACATGTACTCAAAAGAAATGCAGTTGCATTGAACCTGGAAGCCAGGGGCTGGATGATGTTAACATTGATTCCGTGGGTCCCCAAGGAGAACCCATTGCTGTGGGGTGACCTGCTGTGTCCAGCTGTTACTCCCAAGTTGACTTCCTCTGCAAGACTAACAGGGAGTCAGTACTTCTAGAAAACATGTGCTTTGGTGAATCCTGAGGACCAGCAGTTAAGGTCTGTTTCCAGTAGGAACTCCTGTCACTGAACTAATTTGGCTAAATCCATTGAATTTGCCCCTCCCTCTGTGTCACTTAAGTCATGGCAAGAGCTGAGTCTAAAATTTTCTCTAAGTCATGAGGGCCTCAAATATAAGGAACAGTGAAAGATATGTATTCCGTCAAGGCCCTGTTTTGAAGAATGCAGCTTAAATTTGCTTAATCTAGCTTCCTGCAGGTTTTAAACTGGAAATTTCCCAAATTAGGAGAGCTTCCAGTGGAAATTGTGATCATATTCTTTGTTGAGTTTTTACTTTGTATGCATCTACTGTAAAATTTGGAAATATGTAAAAAAAAAAAAAAAAGAGGACAGTGTTGCAGGGCTTCCCAGGTATCTCAGTGGTAAAGAATCCTGCCATTGCAGAAAATGCAGGAGAAACAGGTTCAATCCCTGTGTCAGAAAGATCCTCTGGAGTAAGAAATGGAAACCCACTCCAGTATTCTTGCCTGGAAAATTCCATGGACAGAGGAGCCTGACGGGCTGCAGTCAATGGGGTCACAAAGAGTCGGACCCAAATGCAACTGAGCACACTCGCATTGAAGGTGTACTCTGAATTCCAGATCTTTACCAGGGCAACTTCCAACTTTAGTCCCTGTGACCTTCAGATGGGTTCTCAACTGATAAATACTACGTAGTGTCACAGGGCTATGCTGAGGGAAGAGATATTAGCACAGAGACTAGTGCTGGAACCAGATCTAGAAAACTGGAAGGAATTAAGATGGGATATTACACAAAGCAATGAGGAGTCATCTAAGGGTTGGGCATAGGCCATAATTATGGAGAAGAGTCAAGGTTTATATCAAAAAATGAAGGGAAAGGAAAACAACCTAAGAGTATGGAACAGATCTAACTACCACGTAGGAGAAAAACACAGAAAGAAAAAAGTACCAGCTTGCCAGTTGTGCCACATGAAAGCAGGAAAACAGAACACTATGTCTATGCGTCTAATTCTTTTGACATAGTGATACCATCACATCACACACACATGCATAGCCCAAGAGGTATATTAAAACATGACTCAAGCATAGATTAGCATTTTTCTCCTCTTAGGAAAAAAGTCAAGAAGGATAAAGGGTCTACTTCGCCTCTAAGGTTTTTCTTATTGGAAAAACAGACCCCAGTGGTTTATGTGTACTTATATGTATGTAGATTTAGTATGTTATTAAATTGCTGTTTTCATTAGCTGATGGAAATCCATTTTAAAAGATGAGTTTTGTAAGCTATTTTAAATAAGAATGTAATCAATGATTATAGTATGTGGGGCCCTCTGCTTTAAAGATTGAAATTTAGTAATTTCCAATTTTTATTAAATTCCTTATCATCAGAGAGGTTTCTCATAGAATTTATTTCTATTTTTGATACTCTCCATTGTTAAGGGGGAAATGTGTTGGAATTTCAATGTTCTGAATAATCTATAAACTACAAATATAAATACTTCCTGGCTGATTGAGCCCCATTCTTCTGGCAAGTGAAGAAGTGCTCTTGAAAAGACACATGTCTGACTTGAGCAGACATGTGTTTAATTGCATTTGCCCCACAAACATCTCTGAGCACTTACTCTGGCCAGGCAATGTGTTATGCCCAAGATCCAAAGGTGACTCACTGTCATAGACTGTTAGATGAACAGTGAAGTCTCTTTCAGCTGGACAGTCTGCAGTGTTACGAAGCAGAGCAGTGGGAAAGGGAGGATGTCTCCATTTCCCACAGCAACTGTATGGAAGAGACTGCTCTCAAAATGTGGAGAATGTCAAAATCCATGCCTTCAAGGATCTTACAGTCTAAAGCCTCAAAGACTGAATTAATCAGCTGCTAAATATTTATACATTAGGGTATTAAGGAGGATTCCAGAGGACAGTTAAGGAGTCATTTTAGAAGTAGCTCAAAAAAATCATCTACATTTAATGTTTAATGCCCCACATATAGAGAACAAAAGCAAAGCGATATGCTCTGACAGAATTGGACCAAGGGTAAGCTCCGTGGCTAAGATGGCAAATTCCTGTTATTGTAACATAGAGACAGAGACAGATAGCACAGGGCTCTCATTAAGTGAAAGAGGCCACAAAGTAAAAGCTGAACTTAGTAGCTGGCCTTACAAATTGACAAAGATTCTCAAGGGCAATTAAAAATAAGGAAGAGATGGTGAAAGTGATGTTGAAAAATAAAGGGAAGTAAATAGGTTTCAGAGGTGGGAGGGAGCCTAGCATGGCAACAATAACAACAAAAACAGTTAAATTAACTAGGGGTGGTCAAGAGCTGTTTTAAGACATGATCTCTTTCCTAACAGGATGGAATATTGATATTTCCTTCATACAAAGTCCACCAAAAGGAAGAGAGAGGTGAAGAAGATAAAGAGAGGGGAAGACAAAGTTCAGAAAAATAAAGTAGAGAAAGAACATTAAAGGAAAAGGAGAGAACCATAGATAAACCCACATACTGGAAACTATAAGAATACTGGGGGAAAGGGAAATAATCTAGAACCTGCAGAAGAGAGTCACAATGAGAGTAATTTAGGGAATAAAAGGCTTTATGAAAAAGTCTAAGAATTCAGAAAAACTACACACTTGGATTAAAGTACAAATATAGACTATGCATAGCTAATAATTCATACAACATGAGGTCTATGGAGGTTGTAAAAAAAATCAGTTTTTTAAAAGACATAAGACTATCCAAAGAGCATATACTTCAGGGGCTCTTCAATGATAAAAAGCAGGGGGAAAACTATATTAATTGTGAACCTGTGACAAGTGAAAAAGTGTAGAATTTAGGATGATTTTTTGATTGGAAGATTCATTGCATGAGTGTAGATAAGAATAACATGAAGAAAAGATGGGGTTTCTGAACATCAATGGATCTCTTCCCAACTCTTCTCCACTCCTTCCAGAAAAAGAAGAAAGGGAAACTTTAAAAATACTCCTTTGACTCGTTCTAAAAGAGCTTTATTGAGTTTTTTTCTGCTATGCTCAATAGATCTGGAACTAAATTTAAAATAATCAAGAAATATATATTTAGAGTCAGTGCATAAGAGCAAGTAAACCTGATAAGAATTAGGTGATGCTGATGCAAAGGGAGCTGGGGAGAATATCACTAGCATTAACATAGCCAAATATTTCTAATCAGGCAAAGCAAAATATCAAAATTATGTTCTTACAGGCTAAAAAAATTGATAGAGTTTTATGGAGGAAAAACAAATCTCTCATTCCTCTGGGAGAAAATATTAAACATGATGAGATGATCACGAGAAAGGAAATTTAGCTCATTTTTCAAGATATAAGAGAATAAGAGGATACAGAGATTTTAATGATACAAAGAAAGTTCCCAAAGGGAAAAATAAATTTTAAGGCTTTACAGAGCAAAACAGATATTACTAGATACAGACATGATTAATGGAAGGCAACTCTAATGGGAGGATAAACAAAGATAAGAGGACAATTTTAAAGGAAATGAAAAACAAATGAGACACAGACATGCAAAGAGACAAGTTGCTGTGTGAAAAAAAAAGAACAAATAGGAATAAACATATGACTTATATTCAACTGGGCATGGAAGAAGACACATAAGGAGGATGATACATTCAGGCAACATGAAGGTATTTTCATACGTCTTCAAAATGAATACTGCAAACAGCAGGATAGTTGATAGAACTAGTTCAAGACAAGAAGAGTTACAAATTTACAATGAATATAAGAACATAAGATTAAGGAAATTTTCAGGTCAGTTCAGTCACTCAGTCATGTCCGACTCCTTGTGACCCCATGGACTGCAGCACACGAGGCTTCCCTGTCCATCACCATCCTGGAGTTTACTCAAACACATTCCATTGAGTCAGTGATGCCATCCAACCATCTCATCCTCTGTCGTCCCCTTCTCCTCCCACCTTCAATCTTTCCCAGCATCAGGGTCTTTTCAAATGAGTCAGTTCTTCACATCAGGTGGCCAAGGTAATGCTGAATAAGATAGAAGAAAAATCAGGGGGCAACAGGTCCTAAAATCTTTAAGAACATGGCAACATTATTTGTAGTGGGAGATTTTTATTTATCTTTAGTAAGTTTTAGAGCAAGTTTTTAAAAAGTAAAAATAATACATGAATAGTTAATCCAATAAATTGATAAATACTGCAGTTAATATTCTATTATTAAAAAATATATGAACATAAATATTTCCTCATCCAAAAAAGTAGAAAAGAGAGAGGTGGGAGGAGATCTAGAAAGAAGGAATTAACAAAACAAAAACCCAAACTAATTGAGGAAAAATCTTAAGATTAGTATAATGATGTTCTATGCAGTTCTGTAGCAACAAATTCCTAGTAAAATATCATTTGCCAAAATGAACCCAGAGAAATGGAAAGTTTAATAGAAGAGATTAAAAAAATGATTGAAAAATTGCAGTTTTTTAGAAAGCGCCAGGTCCAGATAGTTTCACAACTTACTCTTGCAAACTCAAGTGGGAAAACAAAACACTAAACATTTTAGTTGAAATTGATCTAATACATTTCTTTTGAAAGTTACTTGCTTTCTGCATTTTTTAAGAGTACCTCTGGTCTCATTTTGAAAGTAATACAATAAAACTTCTCTCAAATGAATTATAAGGGGGAGAGTATAATGAGTTCTATAATTTACTTTTTAAATGCCCTAAATGAGTTAAAGCAATCAAGGGAGAACTTCCACAAACTCTCTAGTCCTCATCCACCCACCTATTTGCCTCAGGGTTCTGTATTTTCTCTGCCTTCTCCCATGGCCGTGCACCTTTCTTATCACAGCAAAGAGCATCACCCCCTCTTGCACCTTAGAGTACATCCTTTTTGCCCCTCAAGGGAACTGTCCCAGGAATTCTCTCTCTTCTATCCTACATCAACAATCTTTCTATTTTTTTAATTAACTTTATTTATTTGTTCATTTTTGGCTGTGCTGGGTCTTTGTTGCTGTGCAAACTCAGTAGTTGTGGCTCCTGGGCTCCAGAGCACATGCTCAGCTGCTGGGGCGCAGGGGTTTAGTTGCTTTGTGGCATGTGGGCTCTTCCTAGATCAAGAATCAGGAATCAAACTCTTTACCAATCTTTACCAAAGATTCTTTACCACTGAGCCACCAGGGGAGACCCAATTTTTCTATTTTTACTAGATCATTGTCATCAGCTTAAAATCCTGCACATATATATATATATATATATATATATATATATACATACATATATATATATATACAAACACACACATATATATAATATTTATGCATGTATGCTTGCTAGGTCGCTTCAGTCATGTCCGACTCTGCGACCCTCCAGACTGTAGCCCACCAAGCTCCTCTGTCCCTGGGATTCTCCAGGCAAGAATACTGGAGTTCGTTGCCATGCCCTCCTCCAGGGGATCTTCCCAACCCAGGGATCAAAGCTGCTTCTCCTGTGGCTCCTGCATTGCAGGCAGATTCTTTACCCCTGAGCCATGGGGGAAGCTCATAATATTTAGATATTTGCTTAATTTTTCCTCTCCACCACTATTCTATTTTTCTCCTCTTTATAGTGTAACTCTCTAAAGACTTATCTCCAGTTTCCTCTTTTCCATTTTCCCTTGAAGCAGTAGGCTCCAACAGTCCACTGAAATTACTCTCATGAAGTCACTGGTGACCTACATGTTTCTAAAGCCAATGGTCAGTTCTGTCCTCACTGCATTTGAGCTGTTAGAAGCATTTGACACAGATGATCAGTGTCCCCTGATTAAAATATCTCTTTTGCTTTACTCCTAGAACACCACACAGCCGACTTTATGTCTCTGGTTACTTCTTGGTTTCCTTTGCTAGTTCATTCTAACCTGCACCACCTCCAAAAGCCCTGGACTTATTCCTTGGGCTTCTCATCTACAATTACCGTTGTGATCTCAAATACTGTCTATGGAGTTTTGGCTCCCACATTGTATATTCAGTTTAGACCTCCTTCCTAAACTCCAGAATTCTCCACCTACTTACTTAGCAACTCCGTTTGGATGTCTATAAACTATCTCAAACTTAACATTAGCGCACGAACTCCTGGTGGTTCTTACCCACCTCACAACCTGATTCTTCTACAGTTTTCTTTATTACAATTAATGGCAACTCTACATTCCAATTTCTCAGGGCAAAAACCTTGGTGTCATCCTTCGCTTCCTTTTCCTAGCAACTATGTCTGAGCCTTCAGCAAATCCTGTCAGTTGTAGCTTCACAATTTATCAAGATCCAACTAATTTTTCTCACCTCTATTGCTACTCCCTCAGCTTAAACCATCATCAACTTTTGTCTGATATTTGAAACAGCTCCCTAACTGCTCTTTCTGCTTCTGCCTTGGTCTCTCGGTGGTCCATTCTCAACACGACACTGTAACAAGCCTGTTAAGATGTAGGTCATATCACTTCTCTGCTCAAAACCCACCAGTGGCTTTCCATCTCACATGGAGAAGAAACAAAGGTCCTTACGGTGACCTTCAAGATCCTATTTTCCCCACCCCCCACTCCCCCTAAGTTTCCTCTGAGTTCATCTTTAACTCCTCTGTTCCTCAAACGTACCAGACACAGTCCCTCTCAAGGACATTGGACTCCTTGCTCCCTATATAGGAATGTTCTTTACCCGGAGAGCCTCTTGGTCAGCTTATTCCCTTTACACAAATGTCATCTTCTCCTGGCCTCCCTAACCTGCAATTCCACACTACCACCACCAGCCCTGACACATCTTACATCCTTACTCTGCTCTTTTTGCTTCTGCACATTGCACTAATATCCCACTCATATTCCCCATTTATAATATTTATCCTGTCCCCTCAATAGAATAGAAGCTACACAGATCTTTATTCCTTTGTTCACTACTATATCATCTCTTAGAACCTAGAGCAGTGCCTGGCAAAATGAGTGAATAAATGATTGATTTGCTGATATGTTATTTTGTTAGCATCTTTGTTCATTTGTTTTAATAAGAAAATCTTTTAATTAGTAGGTCAAGTTTTGTATGCAAATGTGGCTTCTAAAAGCTCTTAAATACATTAAACACTGATCTTGCTTATATTTGTGAAATGTCTCAAAAACATTTTTTACACACTTTGAAGAGTTCAGATTTTATCTCAACGCCTACTCAAATAAACACACGTTCTTAATTAGTGACATCGTTGGGAACTTTTACCAAAGTAACAAGTTACCTCCATGCAGGTTAACCAATGAGCTTTATTCTTTCAAGCAGAATGATACCTTGAGAGATCTGCTGATGAAAAAAATATATATATATGTATACCTGAAATGCTTTGTTAAACACTCACTACGCACCAGATTCTCACTCATGGAGTGAGATCAAGACTCTTATCATACCATGGCAAAGATGTTGTATTAATCTTCTAAGAGGTCTCCTGATCACTATCTCCTCCTTCCTGTGTACACATAGTGCCCACTTCCCGAGGAGTATTATCAATGCAGACTTATGGTTATATCATTGCTCTACTTCGATACCTTCATGGCTCCCCTTTTCCTGTTAAATAAAATCCAGTCTCATAAAATGGACATGGGAAACATCTACAGTCCAGTTACAACCTGAATATGTTTCTATTCTGCTCTCCAATAAGATTGTTATAGTTACCATTCTTGTTAAATTTCCCACCTCCTTACCTTCCCTCATAATACTTGAACTGGAAGATCTATTGAGAATTAATAGCTAGACTGGAGGGGTAATATGATCAGCACAGAATGTAGCAGTATTATTGGTACCTGTGATCCAGGTTCTAAATTATTATTAGAGGAATTTGATATTACATTTCTCTGTTTCCCCCACAGTGCTCTATGGGCTCACATTTACCTGATACACAACCAATTACTCCAGGTCTTATTTATATGACCTTCCAACAAACCAAGTTTTATATATCCTTAGTATAGTTTGTGAATTAAATGCAACCTTGTACATTTGACCCTCTTAAAATCACTACTTTTCTTTTGGAAACTATAATACCTCCTGATTATGCCATTTTCTCCACTTCTGTTATAACTTAGCCCTTGTCACCTTAAGCCCCTTGTGAAATAAGCAGAGAGAGAGGAAGTCAGGGGAGGAAAGGAGAAGCATTCCTCACATCTGAAACTGTTCTCAGCCCGCTTCTCCTTCCAAACCGTTTCCCACTTAGCTAGCAGGAAAACAAGATCTTTCTAAAATCAAAGCTGATGGTCCTGTCCCTCCCCAGAAAAATTCTCTCAATGGCTGTTACATTCATCATAATCATAGTCCTTTTGTACTTCATTTCCCACCCTCATCTCCAGCCGTACTTCTCACCACTCATCATCAGGCAGCTTGCTCTGTCTCTGACTTTTGCACACACATCTCCCTGGGCTGACAGCATCGGTCCCTAGCTTCTCTTCCTGCTTAACTATAATTCCTTCTTCAAGATTCAGCTCTCTAAGATTTCTTTCATGTTATCTCATATTTGCCTTTGAAATCTCTCATTATTACTTCAGTTAAATTGATAACTAAGTATTGTTTCACAATGACCACATCCTGTTTAGTTAAATATTCAAACCTTTTAACATTTTTGACAACTTTCCCACGTCAAATTCTAAATAAAATCTCCTTACACATGAAAAAATACATACAATGTCAAAATCATGTGATTATTCCAATGATTGCTCCTATTTTTCTTTTAAAATATCATTTAACATGCATTTACATTTGCTATTTCAAGCAAAGGAGAGCCTGGAGCAGAAAAGGGCAAATCATTGTTAATGTGCTCTGTAGCTTAGTGACGATGAGTTAAAAAGTATATCCTTTCTATACGTACATCTTTGCTTGTCTCTCTGCATATGTTGCTATTTGGTTATGTGGCTTTTCAAGATAAACTATTTGTTTAAGTTTGGTTTCCTGTATGCTATGAAATTGCACTGAATGCCAAAGTAGTGATTATTGGTGAGAATTATATAGCAAATGGCAAACTGCCCTGAATCAATATTGTTGATTAGATAAAGTTTGTCTTCAGTGTATTTAGTATGCATATGAGATTCCTAGGGCTTCCCTGGTGACTTGGTGGTAGACGAATCTGCCTGCAATGTGGAAGATTCATGTTCAATCCCTGGGTTGGGCAGATCCGCTACAGAAGAAAGTGGCAACCCACTCCAGTATTCTTGCCTGGAGAATCCCAGGAACAGAGGAGCCTGGTGGGCTATAGTCCGTGGGGGTCACAAAGAGTTAGATACAACTGAGCAACTTAACACTTCACTTCACATGAGATTCCTAGCTTCATGGACTTCTGCCTCAGGAAGTAAAATTTCTTACAATCCCCCACCCCCACAAAAAAAGACTCAGCTCTCATACCTCCTCCTCCGAGAAGTCTTTCTTGTCACCCCTACAGTGGAATTTTCAGGTGCCCTTGCTTTCTGTTCCAGTCAATTCAGTCGCTCAATCATGTCCAAGTCTTTGTGACCCCATGGACTGCAGCACACCAGGCCTCCCTGTCCATCACCAACTCCCAGAGCTTACTCAAACTCACGTCCGTAGAGTCAGTGATGCCACCCAACCACCTCATCCTCTGTCTTCCCCTTCTCCTCCTGCCTTCAATCTTTCCCAGCATCAGGGGCTTTTTCAGTGAGTCAGTTCTTCCCATCAGGTGGCCAAAGTACTGGAGTTTCAGCTTCAGTCGGAAACTTGTCTTCAACTTCGGTCTGAAGCTTCACTTCCGGCTTCAGTCCTTCCAATGAATATTCAGGACTGATTTTCCTTTAGGATTGACTGGTTTGATCTTGCAGTCCAAAGGACTCTCAAGAGTCTTCTCCAAATGCCCCCTAATCCCGCCTCCGTCAGGGTGCTAATTACACTGGTTTAGAATTGCCTGCTTGCTTTTCGCTCTCCCCGTCATGAGACTGAGCTCCTTGAGAACAATGAGAGTGTCTTTCATCTTTACAACTCATACTAACAACAGCACCGGTGTATATTTGTATCAGTTTACCTTGCCAGTAGAGTTATTCCTGATTTTCCCTTTTTTTGTTCATCCAAGAAGAGTCCAGGGCAAAATAAAAAGGAACATGGTAGAAATCAGTTTACACAAAAGCAAGATTTCAACATTGTAATCTTTTAACTAATATATGAGTATTCAAATTTTGTTGCACATTGTCATTCCATTATAAAGAATACATGGTGAAGGTGATAATAACTAAAGCTATTAATGAGATTATTTTACTTTTTCTGTAAAACTGAAAGTAAAATAGAAATAATCTATCATAAATGGGGATTTCCTGAGACCCAGTTTCTTGGTGCCAATTCCATACTGAAACAAACACTGGAATTTCCGGTCTGGGGAATGGAAGACATTTAGATCCTGATTGATATGTCTGTCTCAGTGACAGATGAATGCCTCAGAGACAGTTAAGCCCTGTTCTTTAGCCATGGCCATGCTGAATGTTATTTAACGTCGACAAAGAGGAATACATTTTACTGGAATGATGGAGTTAATCTCTGAAAGATTCCTGAAACCCTCTTTTCTGAGATAATTTAAGTATATATTTACTCGGTGGTAGCTCTTTGTAGGTCCATCCAATTAAAAGTCTATAATCAGTAAGCCCCATATATTCTTAAAATAATGAAGATTTCTCTTTCTACAACTTTGCTTTCCTGATCACTAAATGGACCAAGTAAAATTAACCTATTTACGAATAACTATTTTATTCCTTAGGCTATATCCATGTGTGTGTGTATGTGTGTGTTAACAAATCTAATAGTAGATTGCTCATCAGAAACACAATTATAGTCATTCTTCTGTTCTACTACCTAAGTAATTATCGATTGATTAATCTGTATATTTTAATGATTTGGTTCTCTACTTCCCTAAAGAAGCAGAAAACTGTTTTAAAATGTAAGATAATGAAGACTTTTACTTGTTGCAAAATAGAATTCATTTTAAGTGGTAGAGTCCCACAAGGGAGTGCTAATGTGAATAATTACTATTATACACAATCTACCAAAATGAGCAGTTATATTGCTTTTAGTGATGGAAAGATCTTCAAATGTGATTTACATTTATATCTTTAATGAAAATTAGTACATTCTTCACACTTTCTGATTCCTCTATGTTTCTTCTGTGGCAGTGTAACTTCCTACTACTGGTATTTGCATTTGTAAATTACAGAGTAATTTGTGGCAAACAATGGATTAATGTATTTTGCTAAGGACCTAGACTTGTATCATCCAACTCTTCACAAAAATCTGCTATGTTACAGTCCACATTTCAATTTAATTTCTTTTAATTTGAAATGTGTCTTGAGTACCCTCTATGAGTTTATCATAATGCAATACTTTGTGTCTCCAACTGCAAAAGTTCTATTAAAAGACTAGGAAAATGACTGGGTATGGCCTTGATTGAAAAAATTTAAAAGACTCTAAATAATAGTTACCATATCTGGAACAACTGTTCTATGTCAAAAGGTATAGTATATACTTCACATGAATTATTTCTAACCCTTACAGCGGAAGTAATTTACAAATAAAAATGTAATTATTTCCTCTATTTTGCTGATGACAAAACTGAAGCTTAGAGTTCAGTAAATCGGTGTCCAAGGACAATGCTAGAAGGTGGGTGGACCAATATTCTAACACAGGTGTGTCTGATTTCAGACTGTGGGCTTTCCTTCTGACACAAGGCCATAATTAAGAGTACAGAGATGCCACAAACTTGTATGTTACCTCTTTTGTCTCTTCTTCCAAAACTCAAGAAAGACAGAGACTTTGACCAAGCATTTTTCTGCCTTTTCCATAGCAGAACATGTACTGACAGTGCCTTGGTTCACAGGGTTAGGAATCAGTATATCATTCAGCTGGTAATTTTCCTTTCTTTGACTTCTGGCAGAAGCTTTCTCTAGAGCCAGAGCCAATTGTTTTTCTCTAATGACTTAGAGGGAGGTTAGCCTGAGGCTGTCCTGGGAACTGCAAGTCTGTTTATCATCTTTTTCTTTGTTCCATGGATCGTATCCAACATGCAGCTTTGACTGGCCTCATGGGGACAGACATGTTGATTATTTCCACTCTGAAAGGAGAAACACTGATAACAAGATTTGGCTATTTTCTAGAATTATGAATATAATGTTAAGCAATTATTAAAGTGTATGCATACTTATTAAAACTTATTCCTTGCACCAAAGATATTTATTGAGCTGATTTATTTGCAGTTGAATGTGGTGAACAGTAGAGATATGTTAAAGGTGCTGAGAACTTCCATAGCTTGGAAAGTTGTGAGAATATATAATTAACCATTTATAACAAATTAATTAACACACCCCTTAACTGGGAATGAAGATTTGTAGTAAGGCCATGAGTCAAACACCCAGTCCAGGTGTTAGAACATGAGGATGAGATTTCATTTGCTCAATGAAATAGGACTCTTCTCCTAGAAAGATTCTAGCTTATTAATTCCTAAAGTAATTTAGGCAATGCCTTTTTTTAAATAGTTTTTTTTTATTAAGACAGAGAAGCAAAGATGGGCACTGCTTCCTGACTTTGCCCTCATGCCTCTTCCTTACTTTCTGCTTTTACTCCTCTTTGCCAGGTTTCTAGCCAACACCACTTTCAGAGGCCTCAGTGGTTCCATCAAAGTGAAAGGTTCCACTATCATCAGCTCAGAAAACAACTTTTTCATCTGGAATCTGCAAAATGACCCCATGGGAAAGCCAATGTGGACACGCTTGGGCAGCTGGCAGAGGGGGAAGATTGTCATGGACTATGGAATATGGCCAGAGCAAGCCCAGAGGCACAAAACCCACTTTCAGCACCCAAGTAAGCTACACTTGCGAGTGGTTACGCTGATAGAGCATCCATTTGTCTTCACAAGGGAGGTCGATGATGAAGGCGTGTGCCCTGCTGGCCAGCTCTGTCTAGACCCCATGACTAATGATTCTTCCATATTGGACAGCCTTTTTAGCAGCCTCCATAGCAGTAATGATACAGTGCCCATAAAATTGAAGAAGTGCTGCTATGGATATTGCATTGATCTACTGGAAAAACTAGCAGAAGACATGAACTTTGACTTTGATCTCTATATTGTTGGGGATGGCAAATATGGAGCCTGGAAAAATGGGCACTGGACTGGGCTGGTGGGTGATCTCCTGAGTGGGTCAGCCCACTTGGCAGTCACTTCCTTCAGCATCAATACTGCACGAAGCCAGGTGATAGATTTCACCAGCCCTTTCTTCTCCACCAGCTTGGGCATCTTAGTGAGGACGCGAGACACAGCAGCTCCCATCGGAGCCTTCATGTGGCCACTCCACTGGACAATGTGGCTGGGGATTTTTGTGGCTCTGCACATCACTGCCATTTTCCTCACTCTCTATGAATGGAAGAGCCCCTTTGGCATGACTCCCAAGGGGCGGAATAGAAGTAAAGTTTTCTCCTTCTCTTCAGCCTTGAATGTCTGTTATGCTCTCTTGTTTGGTAGAACAGCAGCTATCAAACCCCCAAAATGCTGGACTGGAAGGTTTCTGATGAACCTTTGGGCCATTTTCTGTATGTTTTGCCTTTCAACATACACAGCGAATTTGGCTGCTGTCATGGTAGGTGAAAAGATCTATGAAGAGCTTTCTGGAATACATGACCCTAAGGTAATACTTCTTTTTACTCTAGATTTCCTTATTGTCCATTTTAAGTCTGTATATTGTGTCTTATGCTGTAGTAGTTTATATGCTTTCATCTAACACAGAATATTCTCTGAACCATCTGTAGAGACTAATCCAAAAAGTCTGTTGCCGAATTGCACTAAATATTTCATTGCTTTATTAAATGAAACAAAAAGAGTGAGGGATGTTTTTAGGAGATTTTGTTCCAAAGAAAGTCTCATAGAAACATCTATTTGTGCAGTTTTTTATTTGCGTTAGTTAACCATCTGGCAGAATGGCTATCAGGGAATAGTCTTACAAAGTATTTTCACCCAAAGTAAAATTTCAAAAACCGATTAATTACTTCCCTTGGGAATTATTGGAAATAAATAATAAGGTCCAAATTTAAATAGTAAAGAATCCTTTTTCACCATGAAAAATTGCAAAATGCACTCAAAGTCAGAAAGCTAGAATACTCAATATGTATAGCCAAGGAATACTAAGCTAACTGATCTGGCAAGATTAACTAGGAGGAGAGCATCCTTTTGGGTAAGAAAGGCTGATCACCTTAGGGTTGGAGGAGGATGTCAACAATCACATTACAATTTCCAAGAATAGTCAAGAAAATCGTCTCTATTCTGGGCTACCTTTGATGTTCTAGACATCTGACCCTATGAAGAAAGGAGGAGGGTAGGGTTCAGGTAAGCAGGTAAAGCAGTGGTGATACTTGAGTAAAGATAACCATGTCTGTTTGGTGACAAGACCTCTTTCAGTGACTACAAGTGTGGCGAACTCGGCCAACCCAGTGGGAGTGCAGAGGAGGGGGTTGTCAGGGCTCAAAACAATAAGTCAAGGGAGTGCTACAGTCCCAGTGGGGAACAGAATGCAGATCCAGAGCAGACATGTATTCCAATCTATAGAACCCATCTACCAGAGACTGGAGAAAGCTGTAATTCAGTGAATATACCCAGGACATACTGTGTTAAAGCATCTTGAGCTAAGCTGAGCATTTCAAACTGTTAAACACCATCATGACTTCTCAAATATCCCTTTTCATATCAAATATCATAATATTGAACCCTTTACCATATATTTTTATCAAACATTTAAAATTAATTGCACAGAGAATGAACAAATAGGACATTTACTATTTTTGTTAAATGATAAGGTGGCCCAGAGGGCTAGTGGCAGCTTTAGAGAATTCTCATAGTTTGGATTAGGACATATGGTCTGTTCTGCAAACAAATGAATGTGAGAAATTTGACCCATATGCTGAAAACCTCCTTAATACATGTGAACCTCATGAAAAGATTCAGCAAACAATGGATCATTGACTGGGCAATGAATTGCATTTGCTTCTTAATGTGCAGTCAGGACTTTAGGTTATCATCTGGAATTTAATGAACACAAATAAGTTCCATAGTATAAATACATGTGTTACCCTAAAGAGAGATTTGGTGATGCTTCAGCATTCATACTGTACTGGTATTAGCAGCCTCTGTTTATTCTTTGCTCCAAGAGGTCTGTGGATCTCCCAAAAGTTTGCCATCTTAATAGAGACTTACTCAAAATTTTTTTTATGCAGTAACCTTGCAGTATGATTCTTAAATTACACATTCAACTTGGAAACTATTCAATCCAATCTAGTATAAGAGACAATATATGTGCCATTTGTTGTGAAGATTCCAGACCATTACCATATGTAAAAAGGTGAACATAATACCGACTAGAGTTTTATTAATCAAAACCAAAGATTATCAAAATTTTCATGGATGTTATGCACGAGAAACCTGAGGCAATTATCATTTTAAGGATTAAAATGAAAAGCATAACAATAAACCATACACAGCAGTAAAACAGGTTTTTTTTTTTTAAGCAAAAAGAAGCAACCATTCCATTCCCAATTCCATTCTCAATAAAAAGGTCACATTTTATAATCCTAACCCAGCCCTCCAGACAAAATAAGAGGAAATCAGTTCATTTTAATCACTCAGTCATGTCCGACTGTTTGGGACTCCATGGAGTGTAGCACACCAGGCTTCCCTGTCCATCACCAACTCCCAGAGCCTGCTCAAACTCATGTCCATCAAGTCAGTGATGCCATCCAACCATCTCATCCTCTGTCGTCCCCTTCTCCTCCTGCCTTCAATCTTTCCCAGCATCAGGGTCTTTTCAAATGAGTCAGTTCTTTGCATCAGCTGGCCAAAGTATTGGAGTTTCAGCTTCAGCATCAGTCCTTCCAGTGAATACCCAGGACTGATTTCCTTTAGGATTGACTGGTTGGATCTCCTTGCAGTCCAAGGGACTCTCAACAGTCTTCTCCAAAACCGCAGTTCAAAAGCATCAATTCCTCAGTGCTCAGCCTTCTTTATGGTCCAACTCTCACATACATCCATGACTACTGGAAAAAAACATAACTTTGACTGGACAGACCTTTGTCAGCAAAGGTCTCCTTTTTAATACGTTGTCTAGGTTTAATATGCTGTGAGAGGAAATGGACCATGTCAACTTTGTGTTACATTTACTAAGGTCTTAATGAAGTGGACAAACCTAAATCTAAAACATTTTCAATTTTAGATAATAAATGAATTTTCACTGTTTCCCAAAAATGTATGTCTCTTTCCTAATGTTGTTTAAAGTCTCTCACTTCTTTTCCATATAAAAACACCTAGATTATTTGATTAAGAAATACCCAACATCTGAACTTTTGGTGAATAAAATTGGTGACAGAATTGTTCCGTTTTCATCCAAATGTGTGGTATTATGCAGATGACATAACGACCTCATCTTCCCAATGACAGGCATAATCAAAACAATTTCCATACATTTCAGTCACTCAGCATTCATTCTTAAGTATATTCTACTCACTCACATGAGCTCTTTTCTCTTCTAACAATGCTCAATTCTTTGAGTGATTCTTTTTTCTTTTTTACACTAAATGATGTGGAAAATGCAGAAGTAGAAAAATAGAGGAGAAAGGATTTTTTAAAAAAGATTAAAAGACAAAGGAAAACAACTTAGAAAGTTATAATTGTTGGTAGGATTGAAAATTGGTATAGCCACTATTGAAAACAGTCAGAAGGTCCTCAAAAAACTAAAAGTTGAACTATAAAAGAAAAAGGTATAAGCATGCCAAAGTTTAGAAACAAATAAAACACATCAAATTTCAAAGAAAGGGTAATTGCCTTCAATTGAAGGCTTAATTAATAAGATCATAGCATCTGGTCCCATCACTTCATGGCAAATAGATGGGGAAACAGTGGAAATGGTAACAAACTTTCTTTGGGGTTGCTCCAAAATCACTGCAGATGGTGACTGCAGCTATGAAATTAAAAGACACTTGCCCCTTGGAAGAAAAGTTATGACCTACCTAGACAACATATTAAAAAGCAGAGACATTACTTTGCCAACAAAGGTCCATCTAGTCAAAGCTATGGTTTTTCCAGTAGTTATGTATGGATGTGAGAGTTGGACCATAAAGAAAGCTGAGCACCAAAGAACTGATGCTTCTGAACTGTGGTATTGGAGAAGACTCTTGAGAGTCCCTTGGACAGCAAGGAGATCCAACCAGTCCATCCTAAAGAAGATCAGTCCTGAATATTCATTGGAAGGACTGTTGCTGAAGTTGAAACTCCAATACTTTGGCCACCCAATGAGAAGAACTGACTCATTTGAAAAGACCCTGATGCTGGGAAAGATTGAAGGCAGGAGGAGAAGGGGACAACAGAGGATAAGGTGGTTGGATGGTATCACCAACTCAATGGACATCAGTTTGAGTAAACTTTGGGAGTTGGTGATGGACAAGGAGGCCTGGCGTGCCACAGTCATTGGGGTCACAAAGAGTCGGACACGACTGAGTGACTGAATTGACTGACTAATTAATAAGATAAACTGTGTTCTTATTCTTGAAGAAGACTTGAAATTTAAATATCTGCATCAAAGAAGAAAGAATGGACATTCCAAGAAAAAGAACAGAACAAACTATTTGGAGGTAGAACATATAAGGCACAATCAGGATATCTTGAAGAGTTCACTTTAGCCACAGCATGAAAGGAAGGAGAAGATCTAAGTCTGAAAAATAACTTGATTGAGATATCAGAGGATCATTGACATCGGGCTAGAGATCCACTGACATTTTTGAACAGTGGAATAGCACAAAGAAGCAGAATCCATTTAGCATGGTTGTTTCCGCAGTAGCAATTAAACACAATTAGAAGAGAAAGACAGTGTTGGAGCTGGAGAAAGAGTTGGAGTTATAGATATTGTCACTGATAGAAAGAAAAGTCAAGAAACATTGTGGTGACCAGATCAGTTGTTATTGAGTCGCTAAGTCGGGTCTAACTCTTTTGTGACCCCATGGATGTAGCCCACCAGGCTCCTCTGTCCATGGGATTTTCCAGGCAAGAATACTGAAGTAGGTTGCCACATCCTTCTCCAGGGGATCTTTCTGACTCAGGGGTCAAACCCGTGTCTCCTGCATTGGCAGGCAGAGTCTTTACACCTGAGCCACCTGGGAAGCCCAACTAGATCAGTAGTTATCTGTTTGGTTATCCACTCAGGACGCGGCAATTAACTGGATGTGAGAGTCAGCAGAGAGCCACACGTGCCAAGTTGCAGGCCTGAGTGTATAAAATGATGGTGCCATTCAGGAAAGCAGAAAAGGCAGTTCATGAACTAGAAATTATGCTGATCAGCTCAGTTTCATACTTTGCACTTTAATATGTGTTGGGCATCCAGGTGAAATCCAGCAGGCACTGGGAAATATGGAACCAGATTTCAGGAGTGACATCGACACTGGTGGGAATCCGAGGCCGAGAGGTGACACTGTGTATTAAAGCGCTGTGGGGAGTCTGAGATCCCCAAGGGAGAAGGCAGTAGGGAGAGAAATTGCTGCTCTAGGAGAAGCAGCAGGCATAAAGCTGGCATGTGGTTTTGCGGAGAGATGAGGTGGGAGTTGAGGAGATAGAAGTACCTTGAAGCAAAATCATGCAGGCTCTTGAATGCCTCTCTGTAGACTAAATTTTAACTGCTTGAGATGAAGACTGATATTATCCCATCTACTAAGGTGGTTATAGAGAGGACAAACTGGATCAGTGTCCAGTCCAAACCCTGAGAATTAGCATGTAGGTGTGTATTTTAATGTTTGATGAAACTGGGTTTATGTGGTTTACTTTTTTCTAATACTTTTCAAACTTCCATTTTCATAGCATTTTGTTCTGAGGAGTGAAAACGTATCATTTACATGGAAGCCACAGATCTGTTGTAGTCCTGGGATGTTTGTTTTTCCATTGTAATGTGAAACTCTCCTAATACTGAAAGAGAGGTGATTTATATGGAGTGTTGTTCACACTCTGAGGTTTCTTCCACCCCCCTTACTCATGGTCTGTCTCATTTTCATCTCTGTCACCTACTGGGTATCAGAACAATTCTCATTGTACTATGTTGCCATTTTTATCCCGTTTTCCCACAGCTCATTTAATTCACCTCAGGCAAATTTCCTGGTGCTTCCACATTAATGCTCTTAAACACCTGCCTCCTTCCATTCTCTAACTCTTCTTTAGTTATCTTAGGATAACCTCCCCATGTCTCCTCTATAATTGTATGCCTGAAAACTTTGAGAATAACAACTCCCAGACTTCCCTAGAAGCATTTTATTAAGAAATATGTTCCTAGGAAATGATGTCCTCAGCTCTTAGAGGCCATCTAAGCAATCTCAGTCTAAAAACCCAATTCCTAAGAGTTCCATCTACCGTTTCCTTAAAACTACTTTTCTGTTACATAAAATATTTTAAAGTATAGAAATAGCATTTTCTTATTTTTGTGTAAATAGTATCTATTTCTAGTCCCCAAAATTGGCTATTTTTTTTTTTAATGTATCGGTCTTGGATTCTAAACAATAACTTATAAAATATTCCTATGGGAAATGTGTTTGGATGAAAATCTGTTGACTTAAAAAGTAAGATTTATGATCTGTATTTATACTCAATCCATCAGCAAATTGAGTCCTGGCTGCACAAGCGTCTGTAACCATGGTATTAGATAACTTACAATGACTGAAATAGCCCATTTTTCTCCTTGGTCATAACTGTTTAGCATGCTGGCTATACATTTAACACAGGTAATAAACTGTTAAGCATTAAGAATGTGAACATTTTATCACCATTTCAGAGCTGAGATTCACTGGCTTCAACCAAACACTTTGAATCAGAAGTAAAATTAAATGCAAAATGCTGCACAGGACAGGCCAATTTATGATTCACTACGAGTCACAGCGGCCAAGGCAGGTCGGAATGCTTTTTTTTTTTTTTTTTCCTGACAGGGGGTCATAGGGAAGAAATAATCTTGTTGCTGGCTGCTCCTACAGATAACCCCAAGGGAGAGGGACTGCCCTGCTGTGCAAATGAAATTCAAGAGAATAGTTCTGTCCTCCCTTAGCGAAACTAGTTTTGCCAGAATAATTTGCTTTATACTAAAAGTAATATATGTAGCTTCTCATTCTCTCCCACCAACTCTTTTGGGAAGCAAGCTCCATGCTTCAAAGCAGGTGGGCTCTTGAAGCATGAGACCATGAAAGCAAGAATTTATGAGTAATACATTTCATAGAGCTTATATGGGTATTTCTCCATCATAAAACTAGCACCATCCATTATAGGCAGTGCAGAAAATAGTGTAGACAGATGGAAGCCAGTGCTCATTGCCTCATCATCAAAAGTCATTTCCTCTTAGCCTTTTGAGGTGATTGACATGTGAAAAAAATGCAGTATTACTTTTATCCAGTAAGGTCTTCATCTGGATCTATGGTCAAAGGAAAAAACCTGGGCATCCTTAGAACATTCCAGCCACTGACATTCAGCCTGCTGAGGTATAAGAGATGAGAATATCACTTCATAAAGCATAAGGTACACTGGAAAATAAAGCCCTGCCTCCTCTCATAGAGTTGAATTAACATAGTTGAAAGGATACGTGAGCAGTCAAAATGAACTATTTGATGATTTTATTGTACTTTATAGTTCTTCTTTTCCAGCTTCTCTTATAAAATGCCCCCTGTAGCCCTGTGTCTCTAACATATTTAAAAAGTCGTGAGGGAGGAGCCAAGATGGTGGAGGAATAGGACGGGGAGACCACTTTCTCCCCTACAAATTCATCGAAAGAATTTGAACGCTGAGCAAATTTCAAAAAACAACTTCTGATCGCTAGCAGAGGACATCAGGCGCCCAGAAAAGCAGTCCATTGTCTTCGAACGGAGGTAGGACAAAATATAAAAGATAAAAAGGGAGGCAAAAGAGCTACGGACGGAGACCCGTCCCGGGAAGGGAGTCTTAATAGAGGAAGTTTCCAATCACCAGGAAACCCTCGCACTGGCGGGACTGGGGTAAGTTTTCGGCAATCTAACTGGGAGGAAAAATTAAACAAGGCCCACAGATTACATGCCTAAAAGCAACTCTCAGCAGAAAAGTACCCCAGACGCCCGTACCTGCCAGCAACAAGTGGGGGCGGAACGGAGAGGAGCGGGCGGCATTGCTTAGGTTAAGGACCGACCCGAAGACCCTGAGAGCAATCGGAGGGAGCTTTTTTAAACTGTGGGATAGCAAGGGTCAAAATTAACTGGCCCGAACACACTGCCGGTGGTTCGCAAAACAAAGGGACTGAGAAACTTGAGAAGAGCCGGCCCATCCCCGCTGGAGGTAGGAGGCATGGGGGAAGGGAAAAGGGCAAACTCGGCCCCTGAGAAGCCACCCCCTCCCACACTGCAAACAGACCACCGGTTCCTATCTGAAGACTTCCTGAGACCCGACTGGCGGCGCGCACTGGAGCTGCGGAAGGAAAAAGCGCGCCGTACCCGGGGAGAGTACGCCCAAGCCCCTGGCTGCCTGAACCGCTCAGGCCGGGGAAGGCACAAAACGCAGGCGCAACCGAATCCGCGCTTCTGTGGAGTACCCGAAAACTGGAACCGCACTCAACGCAGGGCCCGCTCCATATAGAGCAGCCGGGAGCCTGAGCGGTGTAGACGGGGAAAGCACTGACACCCGTGAGCGGGGCAAACCCAGTGTGGCCGGAACACGGTGAGTGCTATCCACACAGAGTGGTATCTGTCTGCAGCGCCCCACCCTCCCCGTAGCAGGACTGAACTGAACTAGCGAACCTAAATAAGAGATCACCTCCGCCCGCCTGTGTCAGGGCGGAAATTAGACGGCAAACAGAAGCCAAATAAACAAAGGGAACCGCTTCAGGAAGGACTGGTACAACAGATTAAAATACCTGAAGGTAACACCGACTACACCGGAAGGGGCCTACAGATATTGAGAAGTGTAAGCTGGAAAGAGGAGCTATCTGAAATTGAACTGAACCTACACTGACCGCAACAACTCCAGAGAAATTCCTGGATACATATGTATATTTTTTTTAATTTAAAAAAAAAATTTTTTTTCTTCCCTTTTTTTTTACTTTTTATTTTTTCTCTTTTATTTTCTTTTAAAATTTCCTATTAATCCCCCATTACTCCTCAACTTTCATTTTCATATATTTTTACGATTTTTTTAATTAGGAAAAAAAATTTTTTTCTTGTTTTTCTCTCCTATTTCCTTTTAAAGTCCTCTAATACTCCTCTATTATTCCTTAATTTTCATTTTCATTTCACTATAATCTTGCCAAAAAAAAAAAAAGAGAGAGAGAGAAACCCTATTTTTAAACCGAACTTCATATACATTTCTAAATTTTTTGTGTGTTTTTGTTGTTTGTTTTTAAATATTGTATTTCAAAGAGTCTAACCTCTACACTAGATTTTTAATCTTTGTTTTTCAGTATGTGATATAAATTTTGGACATTTAAGAATCCAATATTCAGTTCCCATTTCTATTCAGGAGTGTGGTGATTACCCTCCCACTTTTGACTCTCTGTTTTCTACCTCAGAACACCTCTATTTCCTCCTTTCCCCTTCTCTTCCCAATCCAACTCTGTGAATCTTTGTGGGTGTCTGGGCTACGAAGAACACTTTGGGAACAGATAACTGTGTAGATCTGTCTCTTTCCTCTTGAGTCCCCTTTTTCTCCTCCTGCTCACCTCTATCTCCTTCCTCCCTCTCCTATTCTTCATGTAACTCTGTGAACCTCTCTGGTTGTCTCTCACAGTGGAGAATCTTTTCACCATTAATCTAGAAGTTTTATTATAAGTGCTGTATAGTTGGAGAAGTCTTGAGACTATTGGAAGAATAAAACTGAAATCCAGGGGCAGGAGACTTAAGCCGAAAACCTGAGAAAACCAGAAAACTCCTGACTACACGGAACATTAAGGAATAAGAGACCATCCAAAAGCCTCCATACCTACACCAAAACCAACCACCATCCAAGAGCCAATAAGCTCCAGTACAAGACATACCATTCAAATTCTTTAGCAACGCAGGAACATAGACCTGAGTGTCAACATACAGGCTGTCCAAAGTCACACCTAACACATAGACCCATCACAAAACTCATTACTGGACACTCCATTGCACTCCAGAGAGAAGAAATACAATTCCACACACCAGAACGCTGACACAAGCTTCCCTAACCAGGAAACCTTGACAAACCAATCGTCCAACCCCACCCACTGGGTGAAACCTCCACAATAAAAAAGAACCACAGACCACAAGAATACAGAAAGCCCACTCCAGACACAGCAATCTAAACGAGATGAAAAGGCAGAGAAATACCCAACAGGCAAAGGAACATGAAAAAAGCCCACCAAGTCAAACAAAAGAGGAGGAAATAGGGAATCTACCTGAAAAAGAATTTAGAATAATGATAATAAAAATGATCCAAAATCTTGAAAACAAAATGGAGTTACAAATAAATAGCCTGGAGACAAAGATTGAGAAGATGCAAGAAATGTTTAACAAGGACCTAGAAGAAATTTTAAAAAGTCAATTAAACATTAATAATGAAATAAATGAGATCAAAAACATTCTGGAGGGAACCATGAGTAGAATAACAGAGACAGAAGATAGGATAAGTGAGGTAGAAGATAAAATGGTGGAAATAAATGAAGCAGAGAGGAAAAAAGAAAAAAGAATCAAAAGAAATGAGGACAACCTCAGGGACCTCTGGGACAATGTGAAACACCCCAACATTCAAATCATAGGAGTCCCAGAAGAAGAAGACAAAAAGAAAGGCCATGAGAAGTTACTCGAGGAGATAATAGCTGAAAACTTCCCTAAAATGGGGAAGGAAGTAGCCACCCAAGTCCAAGAAACCCAGGAGAGTCCCAAACAAGATAAACCCAAGGCGAAACACCCCAAGACACATATTAATCAAATTAACAAAGATCAAACACAAAGAACAAATATTAAAAGCAGCAAGGGAGAAACAACAAATAACACACAAAGGGATTCCCATAAGGATAACAGCTGATCTATCAATAGAAACCCTTCAGGCCAGAAGGGAATGGCGGGACATACTTAAAGTAATGAAAGAGAATAACCTACAACCTAGATTACTCTACCCAGCAAGGATCTCATTCAGATATGAAGGAGAACTCAAAAGCTTTACAGACAAGCAAAAGCTGAGAGAATTCAGCACCATGAAACCAGCTCTTCAACAAATACTAAGGAATCTTCTCTAGACAGGAAACACAGAAAGGTGGTATAAACGTGAACCCAAAACAACAAAATAAATGGCAACAGGACCATACCTATCAATAATTACCTTAAATGTAAATGGGTTGAATGCCCCAACCAAAAGACAAAGGCTGGCTGAATGGATACAAAAGCAAGACCCCTATATATGCTGTCTACAAGAGACCCGCCTCAAAACAAGGGACACATACAGACTAAAAGTGAAGGGCTGGAAAAAAATATTCCACGCAAACGGAGACCAAAAGAAAGCAGGAGTCTCAATACTTATATCAGATAAAATAGACTTTCAAATAAAGGCTGTGAAAAGAGACAAAGATGGACACTACATAATGATCAAAGGATCAATCCAAGAAGAAGATATAACAATTATAAATATATATGCACCCAACATAGGAGCACCACAATATGTAAGGCAAATGCTAATGAGTATGAAAGAGGAAATTAATAGTAACACAATAATAGTGGGAGACTTTAATACCCCACTCACAGCTATGGATAGATCAACTAAACAGAAAATGAACAAGGAAACACAAATTTTAAAGGACACAATGGACCAGCTAGACCTAATTGACATCTATAGGATGTTTCACCCCAAAACAATCAACTTCACCTTTTTCTCAAGTGCACACGGAACCTTCTCCAGAATAGATCACATCCTGGGTCATAAATCTAGTCTTGGTAAATTCAAAAAGATTGAAATCATTCCAGTCATCTTTTCTGACCACAGTGCAGTAAGATTAGATCTCAATTACAGGAAAAAAATTATTAAAAATTCAAACATATGGAGGCTAAACAACACACTTCTGAATAACCAACAAATCTTAGAAGAAATCAAAAAAGAAATCAAAATATGCATAGAAATGAATGAAAATGAAAACACAACAACCCAAAACCTATGGGACACTGTAAAAGCAGTGCTAAGGGGAAGATTCATAGCATTATAGGCCTACCTCAAGAAACAAGAAAAAAGTCAAATAACCTAACTCTACACCTGAAGCAACTAGAGAAGGAAGAAATGAAGAACCCCAGGGTTAGTAGAAGGAAAGAAATCTTACAAATTAGGGCAGAAATAAATGCAAAAGAAACTAAAGAGACCATAGCAAAAATCAACAAAGCTAAAAGCTGGTTTTTTGAAAAAATAAACAAAATTGACAAACCATTAGCAAGACTCATTAAGAAACAAAGGGAGAAGAACCAAATTAACAAAATTAGAAACGAAAATGGAGAG
The DNA here is from genome assembly GCF_023699985.2 of Odocoileus virginianus. Lineage (NCBI taxonomy): Eukaryota > Metazoa > Chordata > Mammalia > Artiodactyla > Cervidae > Odocoileus > Odocoileus virginianus. The sequence goes on from NC_069704.1 coordinate 19,990,129, forward strand.
ATCACAACAGACAGCACTGAAATACAAAGGATCATAAGAGACTACTATCAGCAGCTCTATGCCAATAAAATGGACAACTTAGAAGAAATGGACAAGTTCTTAGAGAAGTATAACTTTCCAAAACTGAACCAGAAAGAAATAGAAGATCTTAACAGAGCCGTCACAAGCAAGGAAATCGAAACTGTAATCAGAAATCTTCCAGCAAACAAAAGCCCAGGACCAGATGGCTTCACAGCTGAATTCTACCAAAAATTTAGAGAAGAGCTAACACCTATCTTACTCAAACTCTTCCAGAAAATTGCAGAAGGTAAACTTCCAAACTCATTCTATGAGGCCACCATCACCCTAATTCCAAAACCAAACAAAGATGCCACAAAAAAAGAAAACTATGGGCCAATATCACTGATGAACATAGATGCAAAAATCCTTAACAAAATTCTAGCAAACAGAATCCAACAACATATTAAAAAAAATCATACACCATGACCAAGCGGGCTTTATCCCAGGAATGCAAGGATTCTTTAATATCTGCAGATCAGTCAATGTAATACACCACATTAACAAATTGAAAGATAAAAACCATATGATTATCTCAATAGATGCAGAGAAAGCCTTTGACAAAATTCAACATCCATTTATGATTAAAACTCTCCAGAAAGCAGGAATAGAAGGAACATACCTCAACATAATAAAAGCTATATATGACAAACCCACAGCAAGCATCACCCTCAATGGTGAAAAATTGAAAGCATTTTCCCTGAAATCAGGAACAAGACAAGGGTGCCCACTCTCACCACTACTATTCAACATAGTGTTGGAAGTGTTGGCCACAGCAATCAGGGCAGAAAAAGAAGTAAAAGGAATCCAGATAGGAAAAGAAGAAGTGAAACTCTCGCTGTTTGCAGATGACATGATCCTCTACATAGAAAACCCTAAAGACTCTACCAGAAAATTACTAATCAACGAATACAGTAAAATGGCAGGATATAAAATTAACACACAGAAATCTCTTGCATTCCTATACACTAACAATGAGAAAACAGAAAGAGAAATTAAGGAAACAATACCATTCACCATTGCAACAAAAAGAATAAAATACTTAGGAGTATATCTACCTAAAGAAACAAAAGACCTATACATAGAAAACTATAAAACACTGATGAAAGAAATCAAAGAGGACACAAACAGATGGAGAAATATACCGTGTTCATGGATTGGAAGAATCAATATTGTCAAAATGGTTATACTACCCAAAGCAATCTATAGATTCAATGCAATCCCTATCAAACTACCAATGGTATTTTTCACAGAACTAGAACAAATAATTTCACAATTTGTATGGAAATACAAAAAACCTCGAATAGCCAAAGTAACCTTGAGAAAGAAGAATGGAACTGGAGGAATCAACCTGCCTGACTTCAGACTATACTACAAAGCCACAGTCATCAAGACAGTATGGTACTGGCACAAAGACAGAAATATAGATCAATGGAACAGAATAGAAAGCCCAGAGATAAATCCACGAACCTATGGGCACCTTATCTTCGACAAAGGAGGCAAGGATATACAATGGAAAAAAGACAACCTCTTTAATAAGTGGTGCTGGGAAAACTAGTCAACCACCTGTAAAAGAATGAAACTAGAACACTTTCTAACACCATACACAAAAATAAAATGGATTAAAGATCTAAATGTAAGACCAGAAACTATCAAACTCCTAGAGGAGAACATAGGCAAAACACTCTCCGACATAAATCACAGCAGGATCCTCTATGACCCACATCCCAGAATTTTAGAAACAAAAGCAAAAATAAACAAATGGGACCTAATGAAACGTAAAAGCTTTTGCACAACAAAGGAAACTATAAGCAAGGTGAAAAGACAGCCCTCAGATTGGGAGAAAATAATTGCAAATGAAGCAACAGACAAAGGATTAATCTCAAAAATATACAAGCAACTCCTCCAGCTCAACTCCAGAAAAATAAATGACCCAATCAAAAAATGGGCCAAAGAACTCAACAGACATTTCTCCAAGGAAGACATACAGATGGCAAAAAAAAAACACATGAAAAGATGCTCAGCATCACTCATTATCAGAGAAATGCAAATCAAAACCACAATGAGGTACCATTATACACCAGTCAGGATGGCTGCTATCCAAAAGTCTACAAGCAATAAATGCTGGAGAGGGTGTGGAGAAAAGGGAACCCTCTTACACTGTTGGTAGGAATGCAAATTAGTACAGCCACTATGGAAAACAGTGTGGAGATTTCTTTAAAAGCTGGAAATAGAACTGCCATATGACCCAGCAATCCCACTTCTGGGCATACACACCGAGGAAACCAGATCTGAAAGAGACATGTGCACCCCAATGTTCATCACAGCACTGTTTATAATAGCCAGGACATGGAAGCAACCTAGATGCCCATCAGCAGACAAATGGATGAGGAAGCTGTGGTACATATACACCATGGAATATTATTCAGCCATTAAAAAGAATTCATTTGAATCAGTTCTAATGAGATGGATGAAACTGGAGCCCATTATACAGAGCGAAGTAAGCCAGAAAGATAAAGACCATTACAGTATACTAACACATATATATGGGATTTAGAAAGATGGTAATGATAACCCTATATGCAAAACAGAAAAAGAGACTCAGATGCATAGAACAGACTTGTGGACTCTGGGAGAAGGCGAGGGTGGGTTGTTTCAAGAGAACAGCATCAAAACATGTATATTATCTATGGTGAAACAGATCACCAGCCCAGGTTGGGTGCATGAGACAAGTGCTCGGGCCTGGTGCACTGGGAAGACCCAGAGGGATCGGGTGGAGAGGGAGGTGGGAGGGGGGACTGGGATGGGGAATACATGTAAATCCATGGCTAATTCATTTCAATGTATGACAAAAACCACTGCAATGATGTAAAGTAATTAGCCTCCAACTAATAAAAATAAATGGAAAAAAAATAAAATAAAAAGTCGCCTCCTTAGAGGGGTTAGGAGACTAGTGTCATTTTTTTTTGTACAGACAAATGTTAGTCCTGCTTTAGAAAAACAGTCCTGGTGAACATTCAAGTAAATATTAAAAATTAAAAAGTCCTGCCTGTGGAGACAAAAGCAAACTTTAATCAGAAATATTAAAGTAAAGTACACTCACATAGCCTTAGTAGGAAATGATAAGCATCTCCCAAGATAATAAAAACCACCTTCACTGATCTTCGTATAACACCATGTGGCTGCCCAGTAAAACATAAGAATTCCTATAATAAAAGCTGACCTTGAACAAGGGGGCAGTGCCAGAACTCCAGGGCAAACAAGACGTTGAAAATGGAGTTTGATATGAGAGGAAAGAAAACTTAACTACACCAAACCATTTATTTGTTTTTCCTTTAATTCATCCCATAACAGCAACTTTTGTTCCAGGTACCATGCTAGGTGGCTAGGAATTTAGTAGTCAGCAAAACAGACACTGTCCTTGCAACATGGGGTTTAGTAGGGAAGAAAGATATTAATCAAGGGAACACATAAATCAGGTAATGATTTAAACTGTGATTGGCTCCTGAGAAAGCAAATACAACAGAATCTGAGAGCCTGGCGGGAAACCTGATCTGAGTGGAGAATCTGAGAAACCCCTCCCTCACCTCACCCTGAGGAGGGAAATTCTGGCTGAGATCTGAAGGATGAGACCTGAAGGAGGCAACTGAGCAAAAGAGAAGTTGGGTGAGGTGACAGCATCTCAGGGTGCCATGCAGCATGAGCAGAAGCCCCAAGACTGGAGGGAGAGGGTGCAGTCCTGATGCTCGATCATGAGCTACAAGATCGGAAAGCCAGGAAAGGGGGAACAAGAAGAGGACAAGTCATAAACTAGAGAGGTTTTGTTACCAGACATTCCAGAGAGAGAATTTCTTAAAAGAAGAAAAATCTAAGTAATGCTGTAGTTTCAGTGGAGTGGCTCTTCCCCTGGGCTCCATGTACTTTTAGACAGAAAACATAAGAGGAGAAACATCCTAGTCATTTTGGCAACAAAAATTCATGATAGATCAGGGAAGTGTCCTCTATAAGAAGTGCATTAAAATAAAACAATTTTTAATGTACTAAATGTAAAAGATTATTTGGATGAAAAACTGAATGTGCTAATGTTGTACATATCTTATAAATATACTCAACCTAATGAATCATAAATGAGTGGATTGTATGGCATGTGAATTGTATCTTAATAAAGCTATTTTAGTAAATCCCAAGCAAGCAAACAAACTGCCATATTACCAAACTGGAAGGCTAATTATTTAAAGATGTCAGAATTGTCCTTGATTAGTTTACACATGTCAAGCAATTCCAGTGAAACTCCCAAAGGATTTTTTTATTGGTTTGACTGTTGCTGAATCTTCTAAAAAATTTTTTATTTATATATATTATTTTAAAAATATTCAAGTGACTTGCTTGAAATATTGAAATACTTAATATTAGTAATAATAACAGAAAAAGCTAATACTAATTAGCTATTCCCATATGCCAAGCACTGTTGTAAATGGCAGTAATAAGGTAACTGCCCCCCACTGAGTAGTCATGGAAATTAAAATAATCCAAGTAAAGCAACTAGCATAGTGTATGACAACAAGGGGTCACACACAAAAAAATAGAATTTATTAGACTGTCAGATTTTAATATCATCATTAATTATGTCTTGAACAATTGGTGTCCTCTCTCACACACACACTGTCACTGTGAATTGGATAAATGGCAAGATTCTCTTTTTGAGCTCAGTTCTAGAGAGCTTGGAGGCAGAATTCTGTGCACTAATAGCAGATTTATTGTCTTGTGATATGCATTTTAAGCATCATTTCTGGCTTGATGTAGTTTTTCTACTTTCAAACTATTTTAACTTATGCTATCTTGTATTTTATGTGACCTTTAAGCTGCCTTAAGTCTTTTCAGGAAGAGAGCAAAGTATACATGAAACAATGTTAAAATCAAATAATAGATAAAAATATTAACAGCAATTCAGAAAAGAAAGAAAATTGACCAATAATTTTTTAAATGTTAACTCTTACTTGTAATCAAAGAAAGTCTAATCAAAACAGTAATGAAATGATATACTTACCTAACAAAACAGGACTATTTTATTGATAGTTCTCAATCTTGATGGAAGCACATTAAGACGAACACCAGCATACCCTGCTATTGTAAGTTGTTACAATATGTTCATAAATTAAATTGGCCATTTATATCAAGAGCTTTAAAAGGGTTCATGCTCTTTCATCCTTGACTTCATTCCTAGGAATCTATCCAAAGAAAATAACTTAATATATAAACATCAATTTATTGCAAAGATCCACTGCCGCCTTTCTCAAAACATCAAAAACCTGGAAATCACATAAATGTCCAGCAACAGCACAATTAATGCATTACAATGTTACTATGTACTATAAAAATGCATCCAGTAGAGATAATTTTAAAGAGCTTTTAAAGTGTCAAAAAATCAAAACATAATGCTAAGTAAGAAGTTGGGAAACAGCAATATATTTCCAATTTTATAATATGCATTTGTACAGGCTATGAAGAGAAGTGACTAGAAGAAAACATAACACATTGTTAATAGCACTGGTGTCTGAGCAGTGTAATTACAGAAAATATTTGTTTTATTATTTCTACTTCATATTTTCCACAGTTCAGTTCAATTCAGTTGCTCAGTGGTGTCCAACTCTTTGTGACCCCATGGACTGCTGCACACCAGGCTTCCCTGTCTATCCCCAACTCCCAGAGCTTACTCAAACTCATGTCCATTGAGTCGGTGATGCCATCCAACCATCTCAACCTCTGTTGTCCCCTTTTCCTCCCGCCTTCAATCTTTCCCAGCATCAGGGTCTTTTCCAATGAGCCAGTTCTTCACATCAGGTGGCTAAAGTATTGGAGTTTCAGCTTCAACATCCATCCTTCCAATGAATATTCAGAGTTGATTTCCTTTAGGATTGACTGGTTTGATCTTGCAGTCCAAGGGACTCTCAAGAGTCTTCTCCAACACCACCATTCAAAAGCATCAATTCTTCAGCACTCAGTTTTCTTTATGGTCCAACTATCATATCCATACATGACTACTGGAAAAACTATAGCTTTGATGAGATGAACTTTTGTCAGCAAAGTAATGTCTCTGCTTTTTAATATGTTGTCCAGGCTGGTCATAGCTTTTCTTCATATTTTCTACAATGCTCATATATTATTTATATTACTATAAAGCATGTAATAAGCCAAGTAAAAATGAGAATAATTCAGACACAAGACAATAGTCACAATAGCACTACTTGCTACACATGCACTCCTTCTGTCTGCAGCCTTTCAAGTCCAAATAGAGTGAGTTCCTCATTAAGTAGCACTTCCATAGACAAATCTTTACATCTTTAAGATGCTTTGCTTTCCAAAGAGGCTTTTGGAAGCATATTTTTATCCCCATCCTGTTTATTCCCTTCTTAGGACTTAATGCAATCTGAAATTATCATGTTATCTATTTTAGCTAATTGTCCCACTGTGTCTTGTTCATCACTGAATCCTCAGAGTGTTGGAGGAACAATAGTTTACAAATATTATTCAATTAATGAGTGAATGAAAAATGGCAGCATCATTGGAATAGGGCTATAGCATTATGCAGGGATTACTTTGAAATTGATCAATCAATCAGATGCTTTAGATAAGACCATACAAACATTCTCATACTAGATTCTGTACAATGAATTGAAGGAAAACCTCCCAGTAAGGGACAATGGACTGTGAAACAAAGAGCAAAGTCTTCATGTTGGGCAGATCTAAAGTTTGATGTGTTTGTGTGGAGTTTGACAGGCTACTTGCCATGACCTCTGTGTCCTCATTTGAGAGGATTACAGGAGATAATGGATGTAAAATATCTATCCAAAGTTCTGATTCCATCCACCACTAGATTATAAACCCCATGAGAGGAGAGTTTATAAATTAGATCTATCTTATGCATCTGTATTCCTAGAACCTAAGCATATGTCAACCATTCATTCAGATAAGTATTGAGTAAATAATGCACTTGGCCATGAGGCCAAGCAGAAGTGACCAGTATGTGTCCAGTAGGAAAGAGGCAGAGGGCAGGAGCACCTGTCACTTGCAACTGAAGAGTACACCCAAGCAAATTTCAAATTATATCCAAGAGTGACCCATAGCATTTGAGTCATGAGTTGATATAAGCAGATGATCAAAGCAAAGAAAATCTAAGACCATGATGCCCATTAGTGGAGGCAAGGGTAAGACATATATGATCCTTGAATGGGAACATGAGATAGATAATGCTACCACAACCTAGGTGGTTTTGGGTCCTCAGCAGCAGATGATGGAGTGAGGTCAGAAACATTTAGAGGTCTAGTAAGGAGAGTCCGGCATTCGGTCCCATCACATCATAGAAAATAGATGGGGAAACAGTGGAGACAGTGACAGGCTTTATTTATTTATTTTGGCTCCAAAATCACTGCAGATGGTGACTGTAGCCATGAAATTAAAAGACGCTTGCTCTTTGGAAGAAAAGTTATGGCCAACCTAGACAGCATATTAAAAAGCATAAACATTACTTTGCCAACAAAGGTCCAGCTAATCAAAGCTATGGTTTTACTAGTAGTCATGTATGGATGTGAGAGTTGTACCATAAAGAAAGCTGAGCACTGAAGAATTGATACTTTTGAATTGGGGTGTTGGAGAAGACTCTTGAGAGTCCCTTGGACTGCAAGGAGATCCAACCAGTCCATCCTAAGGGAAGTCAACTCTGAATATCCATTGGAAGGACTGATGCTGAAGCTGAAGCTCCAATACTTTGGATACCTGATGCAAAGAGCCAACTCACTGGAAAAGACCCTTATGATAGGAAAGACTGAAGGCAAAGGGAGAAGAGGGTGGCAGAGGATAAAATGGTTAGATAGCATCACAAGTCAATGGACATGAATTTGAGCAAGCTTTGGGACATAGTGAAAGACAGAGAAGCCTGGCGTGCAGCAGTCCATGGGGTCACAGAGTCAGACATGACTTGGCGACTGAACGACAACAAGGATCAAGTACACATTACATGACACTTAGTAGGAGTTTTTAAAAAATGGATATTTCCCTTCCTTTCCTGAATTTACTTTAATTCAAGGAACTTAAAAAAAATAAACAAAAAGATTTGCTGTTCCAGGATGATAAATGGAAAACTGAACAAATGAGCATGCGGCGTGTTTATTTTGTCACCTACTTCCAAAATAATTTTGAGGAGACGTCTTTATAGAATTTTTTAAATAACTGAAGCATTATTACTTTCAAATAGATATAGTAATTCATACTAACTGCAGCAAAATGTTTTCAATTAGACATCCTGCTGGGTTTCCTTTAATGACTATCTAAGATCACTTCTTTCATTTGAATACAAACAGAAAATGTGCCAAATTTTTGCAAATACTTCCCTTAAATTAGGGGAAAATTGGCCTATAGTTTTGTTTACATTATTAATCTCCTTACAAAGCACAGTCTTTATACATAGCTACTTTCATTTCAAAGAGTATGTCATAGGACATCTGTAAATATTCACATATATGTTGTTGTTTTAGTCACTAAGTCATGTCTGACTCTTTTGTGACCCCATGGACTGTAGCCCACCAGGCTCCTCTGTCCATGGGATATTCCAGGGAAGAACACTGGAATGGGTTGCCGTTTCCTTCTCCAGGGGATTTTCCTGATCCAGAGATTGAACATTCACATATGTATTATGTAGTTATAAACAATTATCCATATACATTTCTATGGACTGTATGTCCACACACATATACTTACATTATGTAAAAATTAAAACAGGTTAAATGTACACACACATTATAATTAGGAAGAATTATTACACCAGGTCACTCCTGCACATAATACGGAAATCACCTGGATACAACTTGCAACTGCAGGTAAGAGGTGCTCCCACCCTCTGTCTGTCCTACTGGACTCAACTTGACCATACCTCACTGCTTGGTCTCATAATCATTCAAAGTATTCAGATCATTCCATACTCAATGTTATGGGATGGATAGATGGAGAGACCTGGTAGGCAGTGAGGTACTGTGATACAAAAGGCAAAGTCCTGATATTAGATATATAGATGTTTGAAGCTGAGTTTGATGGTTTGCCCTGGGAAGAGTCTCATTTTCATGCTCAGTAAATATCTATATGTGTCTGATGACTTCATAAGCACTCCCCAAAAAGTTTTATGTCTAAAATATATTTGTTAGCTCCATTAACAGTGTGAGTTAAGGTGAGTGTTGGATTTTTATAATTTAGTGTCAACCTGACATTTTGGCCCTTAATCAGAGCAGAAGCTATGTGATCTAACCACTAGTGTATCCAGTGACAAGTCTGGAGGCTTAACTGTGAGTTCTCTTCTGTTATGAACTCGGTCTGGAAAATTCACCCAGTTGGGGCTCAGTTTTCCAAATTGCAAATGCATACAAGCTTGCTCCAGCCAATTCACCTGCACTGTGCATGCATGCATGCTAAGTCACTTCAGTTATATCTTACTCTTTGCGACCCTATGGACCATGGCCCACCAGGCTCCTCTGTCCATGGGATTCTCCAGGCAAGAATACTGGAGTGGGTTGCTGTGCCCTCCTCCAGGGGATCTTACCAACCCAGGGATCCAAACCACATCTCTTATATCTCCTGCATTGGCAGGCAGGTTCTTTACCATTAGCACCACCTGGGAAACCCCCAAGCTGCACTATATATACATATATATTCAATTGCATTACATATATTATATATATAGATGATATTGTGCATAACTGAAGTTTAGAAAAGATGCTTTGTCAGAATTCATTAATACTTTTCAAACCTGAATGTGCCCTTACCATAGCATTTTATCAGAAAACTGTTGCCTAAAAAATGCCAAAACACCCTGTCAGCCTTTATTGAAGTTATATTTGATCTAGGCTTTTTCTCATGCATGATCTGAAGACATAGAGTTAATGGAAGTGAATCTTACTGCAAATAAGTATGTAAACAAAGGTAGATATATAAGTATGTACATTTCCTGTGGTTTACATGTTCAGTGTGATGATCGATCAGCATCCTGAGGGTCATACATGAACTAACTTACATACTTAGCTCTGTAATAAGACCATAGATGTAACTTCAGGAATAGGTACTAAAACTATCATCAATAAGTAATTAATAATGTTTATCAGACACCTGTTTTGTTCTGGGGACTATGCTAATTGCTTCACATGGATTTTTCTCATTTAAACTTTACTGCATGCATACAGATGAGGAAACAAGGCTGAAAGAAATTAGGTATGTTATTCAAGGCTGAAAGTGAAAACGTTAGCTGCTCAATCATGTCCGACCATTTGCAACCCCATGGACTGTAGTAGCCTGCTAGGCTCCTCGTCCGTGGACTTCTCCAGGCAAGAATACTGGAGTGGATTTCCATTCCCTTCTCCAGGGTATCTTCCTGACCCAGGGATCAAACCCAGGTCTCCTGCATTGCAGGCAAATTCTTTACTGTCTGAGGCACCAGGGAAGCCCCAAGTGGCTATATTCAAGGCTCCATAGCTTATAAACAGTAGAGGCAGGATTCATTTCCAACAAATCTGACCGTGAATCATTCCCATCCAGTGTCATTTCTACATGCAGTAAGAATGTCCTCCCTGACCCTATTTATTCCATACAGCCTTATCCCCACCCCTGGACTTAGTCTGGGAAAGCTGCTCACATGCAAAGATGATTCAAGGGCACAGACAGCTCCAGAGACTGTGACATTTGAGTCTGTCCCCACACAGTATAGTATATGTTTCAGTATGTGATGACTAAGTAAGAGAGACACAGACGCAAGAAAGATTAATTCCATCCCACCCTCACCATCAGCATCATCAGTACGCTACCCAGGGGAGTGTTGCAGCAAGACTGCACATAGGAGGTAAGGAGGAGCCATGTATATGCAGACTGTGTGTACACTATATACACACTAGGTGTACACACACTAAGGAGGAGCCGTGTATATGCAGAGTGTGTGTACACTATATATACACTAGGTGTACACACACTAGGGAGGAGCCGTGTATGTGCGGAGTGTGTGTACACTATATACACACCAGGTGTACACACACTAAGGAGGAGCCGTGTATGTGCAGAGTGTGTGTACACTATATATACACCAGGTGTACACACACTAGGGAGGAGCCGTGTATGTGCAGAGTGTGTGTACACTATATATACACCAGGTGTACACACACTAGGGAGGAGCCGTGTATGTGCAGAGTGTGTGTACACTATATATACACCAGGTGTACACACACTAGGGAGGAGCCGTGTATGTGCAGACTGTGTGTACACTAGATATACACCAGGTGTACACACACTAGGGAGGAGCCATGTATGTGCAGAGTGTGTGTACACTAGATATACACTAGGTGTACACACACTAAGGAGGAGCCGTGTATGTGCAGAGTGTGTGTACACTATATACACACCAGGTGTACACACACTAGGGAGGAGCCGTGTATGTGCAGAGTGTGTGTACACTATATACACGCCAGGTGTACACACACTAGGGAGGAGCCGTGTATGTGCAGAGTGTGTGTACACTATATATACACTAGGTGTACACACACTAAGGAGGAGCCGTGTATGTGCAGACTGTGTGTACACTATATACACACTAGGTGTACACACACTAAGGAGGAGCCGTGTATGTGCAGAGTGTGTGTACACTATATACACACCAGGTGTACACACACTAAGGAGGAGCCATGTATGTGCAGAGTGTGTGTACACTATACACACACCAGGTGTACACACACTAAGGAGGACCGTGTATGTGCAGAGTGTGTGTACACTATATATACACCAGGTGTACACACACTAAGGAGGAGCCGTGTATGTGCAGAGTGTGTGTACACTATATATACACCAGGTGTACACACACTAAGGAGGAGCCGTGTATGTGCAGAGTGTGTGTACACTATATATACACCAGGTGTACACACACTAAGGAGGAGCCATGTATGTGCAGAGTGTGTGTACACTATATATACACCAGGTGTACACACACTAAGGAGGAGCCATGTATATGCAGAGTGTGTGTACACTATATATACACCAGGTGTACACACACTAAGGAGGAGCCATGTATATGCAGAGTGTGTGTACACTATATATACACTAGGTGTACACACACTAGGGAGGAGCCGTGTATATGCAGAGTGTGTGTACACTATATATACACCAGGTGTACACACACTAGGGAGGAGCCGTGTATGTGCAGAGTGTGTGTACACTATATATACACCAGGTGTACACACACTAAGGAGGAGCCGTGTATGTGCAGAGTGTGTGTACACTATATATACACACTAGGTGTACACACACTAAGGAGGAGCCGTGTATGTGCAGAGTGTGTGTACACTATATATACACCAGGTGTACACACACTAAGGAGGAGCCGTGTATGTGCGGAGTGTGTGTACACTATATACACACCAGGTGTACACACACTAAGGAGGAGCCGTGTATGTGCAGAGTGTGTGTACACTATATATACACCAGGTGTACACACACTAAGGAGGAGCCATGTATGTGCAGAGTGTGTGTACACTATATATACACCAGGTGTACACACACTAGGGAGGAGCCATGTATGTGCAGAGTGTGTGTACACTATATATACACCAGGTGTACACACACTAGGGAGGAGCCGTGTATGTGCAGAGTGTGTGTACACTATATATACACCAGGTGTACACACACTAGGGAGGAGCCGTGTATGTGCAGAGTGTGTGTACACTATATATACACCAGGTGTACACACACTAAGGAGGAGCCGTGTATGTGCAGAGTGTGTGTACACTATATATACACCAGGTGTACACACACTAAGGAGGAGCCATGTATATGCGGAGTGTGTGTACACTAGATATACACCAGGTGTACACACACTAGGGAGGAGCCATGTATGTGCAGAGTGTGTGTACACTATACATACACCAGGTGTACACACACTAAGGAGGAACCATGTATATGCGGAGTGTGTGTACACTATACATACACCAGGTGTACACACACTAAGGAGGAACCATGTATGTGCGGAGTGTGTGTACACTATATATACACACTAGGTGTACACACACTAAGGAGGACCGTGTATGTGCAGAGTGTGTGTACACTATATATACACCAGGTGTACACACACTAAGGAGGAGCCGTGTATGTGCAGACTGTGTGTACACTATATACACACCAGGTGTACACACACTAAGGAGGAGCCGTGTATGTGCGGAGTGTGTGTACACTATATACACACCAGGTGTACACACACTAAGGAGGAGCCGTGTATGTGCAGAGTGTGTGTACACTATATACACACCAGGTGTACACACACTAAGGAGGAGCCGTGTATGTGCAGAGTGTGTGTACACTATATATACACCAGGTGTACACACACTAGGGAGGAGCCATGTATGTGCAGAGTGTGTGTACACTATATATACACCAGGTGTACACACACTAAGGAGGAACCATGTATGTGCGGAGTGTGTGTACACTATATATACACCAGGTGTACACACACTAAGGAGGAGCCGTGTATGTGCAGAGTGTGTGTACACTAGATATACACCAGGTGTACACACACTAGGGAGGAGCCATGTATGTGCAGAGTGTGTGTACACTATACATACACCAGGTGTACACACACTAAGGAGGAGCCGTGTATGTGCAGAGTGTGTGTACACTATATATACACCAGGTGTACACACACTAGGGAGGAGCCATGTATGTGCAGAGTGTGTGTACACTATATATACACCAGGTGTACACACACTAGGGAGGAGCCATGTATGTGCAGAGTGTGTGTACACTATATACACACCAGGTGTACACACACTAGGGAGGAGCCGTGTATGTGCAGAGTGTGTGTACACTAGATATACACCAGGTGTACACACACTAGGGAGGAGCCATGTATGTGCAGAGTGTGTGTACACTATACATACACCAGGTGTACACACACTAGGGAGGAACCATGTATATGCGGAGTGTGTGTACACTATATATACACCAGGTGTACACACACTAGGGAGGAGCCGTGTATGTGCAGAGTGTGTGTACACTATATATACACCAGGTGTACACACACTAAGGAGGAACCATGTATATGCGGAGTGTGTGTACACTATACATACACTAGGTGTACACACACTAGGGAGGAGCCGTGTATATGCAGAGTGTGTGTACACTATATACACACCAGGTGTACACACATTAAGGAGGAGCCGTGTATGTGCAGAGTGTGTGTACACTGTATACACACCAGGTGTACACACACTAGGGAGGAGCCGTGTATGTGCAGAGTGTGTGTACACTATATATACACTAGGTGTACACACACTAAGCAGGAGCTATGTATGTGCAGATCCATCCACCACCACAGTGGCATACAGTCACTCTCTCAGATGCTGCCCTGCTCCACCGCTTCTGCTCCCTGTGAAATACTTGCTTAACTTCTCCTCTTAGCCTGAGGTTGGCAAGCTCCAAATGAATCTGCAGTGTCTGCGTATGAATTCTGGTGCTAATTAATCTTCTCCCATTAAGTCCCTCAAACTGGTACTCCACTCGGCTTTCAGCACTGCTCAGCTCACATAAATTTTGTTCAAAGAGGACCAAGACTAAGTCAGTGTCCGTTCATCGGGTTATTGTCTGTGCCACTGAAAGGCTAGAAATGACCCACAGTCATTAAGGGAAGATTGATTAAATGATGCGCATCCCTCCCTGGTGCACAGTGCTCCTGTTAAGGAAAAAATGAGCTACATCTTGTCAAAAAAGTGAATTATATGAAGTATGTATAGAAAATAACACTTTACCTCCATCTTATAAGCGGTATCATGCCCTATTAACAACGTTAATACAGCCATCCTGCTTAGCTCTGGTCATCTCCCAGCACTGGGCAATGCTTTGGCTCAGAGCCCCAGCCTCCCAACCTTAGTTTTATCCCAGCTGGCAGACAGCTTGGATAATGGACCTGTGACAGTTTTGTTTTTCATTGTCCACCCAGGATCCTCCCTTCCCCACTATCAAACTGACCTATGCCACTTCTGCAGCTTTTGGCTAAACCAGCAGCACACCAGTCCATCTTCTAAAGGGTTTCAGAAAAGAACTCCTAGTCTTTGTCAGTGGTCAACCCTCACTGCAAAGAAATTCTTCATTGTGTTGCTTTGTGAGCCTTTTTACTCTCATCCTTTCCTCTGTGGAGAAAACAACCATCTTCTCAAGCTTCTTCTTTGAACCATTATTAACCCATTTCTCACCCTGCTCCTCACATCTTGTAAATCACTTGACAAATCATTGTTTCCAGCTAGTCTGGAGGAATGTAAGGTAATGTCCCTGCACTCACCATAATGTCGCCATCGTTACTGTCCTGTCTATAATTCTTGTTCTTGTCTATAACTGAAAGTGCTGAAAGAAGAGAAAGTGTTACATATAGGAAATACAAGCTTTTAGCCTAACCCAGCAATTTTCTTTTCATTTTTACATGCTTTTAGAAGATGAGTATTTTGCTTCACTACTATGACAAATAATAATGGCACAAATTATTTATAAAGCTCTTCATTGCTTCCCAAATACTTTCTCCCCAGCACCTCGGTTTATCCCTTGTCTTTGTGAGGCAGAAAAGACATTTAATAGCAAAGAAGACTTGGACTCAGAGACTTAAGTGATTTTGCAAAAGTTCAAGCTGTTATTTGAACTCATTTCCTCATTTCAAATCCACCACAATTTTCAACAAAATGTGCTCCCTCATATTAAACTATGTTCAAAAACTTTTTAAGCATACAAGGGTAGGAATGCTCACAGCTCCCAAAGCTCAGCATTTCAGAAATGTAATTTGAGAAAAATAATTATCAGAACAAGTAAGAAATTCATAATATGTTCACAATTACTACTTAAGGTCCATTTAGTACTTGTGAATTACCTTAGATTTTTAGATGGATTATGCTTTCAGGGAGCTGAATATTTTGCAGATCAAATAGAAAAATCAAGCAGCTTATATACTAAGAGCCAAACTAAAGTCCAAGAATGCAGAATATATTTTGCTTTATATCATGTACCAAATGACTAATAGGCAGCAAGGGCTTTCAGGGTTATAATTTTAGCCCAAGGTTCTGGTAACTACATGAAATCCTTGAGTGGTTTATGATATCATAAGGTGGAATTATAGCTCCCCATGGGCAAAAGTTGTTGAAATGCTTTCAGCAATTGAGTACCATAACTAGCCTGTGCTCTATAGTAATTATAGGAAAAACTATATTAAATACCTAGTCAAGTTGACTAATGACTTCAAATATAGAAATTATTTTTTAAAATGAGAAAGGCAGGCTGGTAATTCATTCATCCATCCATTCCATAAATATGTATAAGTCCACGCTAGGTCTGCCGCTAAGATAAGGGCTGGGGTTACAACAACAGACAAGTCAAATCCCAAAGTCTTCACCTGGAGAACTTTCATTCTAACATGGGAATCAGACAGTAAATGACTATGATTATACAGTAAGTGTTCTGATGATGGTCAAAGTGCTATGCCAGTATGTTAACAAAAAGCTCACTAACTTGGGGGCGATCGGGGGGACAGGGTGAGACACAATCAAAGAAGGCCTCCTTGAGGAAGTAAACATAGACTGAATGAAATCTGAATGATGAACCAGAACTAGGAAGGATAAGAGGAGAGGAGAGCTCATTCTTAAGCAGATAATAAAAGTGAGAGAGAAAAAAGAGACCTTGAATGGAGAACGCAGAAATTTAACCTCTCTCCAGATGATGAAAACAGCTGTATGGATATGTTACAGGAAAAATGGGGAAAGAGCCAGAAAATAATGTAGCCTAGATATTCGCAAGAAATATGCATGTATATTATATACATAATATGGCATATATCATAAGTGTGTATACATATTTCTTATATATATGTATATTTCATGTTAATATATGGTATGTATATTTTGTTATAAAATACATTTATAAAATGTATTATATCTTATATGTGTATATGTCATAATATAGTGAGTATAATATTTGCATGTAATATACCTGTGTATATAATGAGAAACATAATATTTATGTAGTTCAGTCCATAATATATGTATATTTTATATATATGTGTGTGTTTGGATGTATATATGTGGATGTGTATGTACCAGAACAGAATTTGCCTTGGGAGAACTAGCCATTTTCTATAAAATGCCTGATCTCCAATCACAAAAGAGATAAGATACTAGAGACTATGGAGATAATATTCAAAGGGTAACTAATTAGAATGATAAGCTCATAAAATATTGTGTTCAATAGAATGAAGGGTACAGGATTCTAAAAGAGATCAAGAGTTTATTCAGTGTGAAACATTTACCTAATGAAGATGTCATTCATTTTGGAGAAGAATGTAAAGATCGCCACCAAGTGGAAAAGCCAAGAAAGAGTTACTGACCACACAAGTCATTTCTCAACAGTATTTCAGTATCATTTCAATTAATTATATTATTATTTTAAATGATAATACAATTTTCATTTGTATCAAACTTTATAATATACATAACATTTTTTCAACTTAGTGACTAGGTACATTGACAGTATTCTAGCATAATTTAAGTATAAATAGATTATCTAAAGTCATACACATAGAATAATACATAGCCACAAAAAAGATTATGATTCAGAATATCAAACTACATCAGTAATAGGTGGAAGGGAAAAACAAATTAAAGACACAAACCAATAGAACAAAACACTTTCTACATATTTGCCCCAAGTTCTAAATAAAGAACCTCAGATATGGGAAAAATTGGTTTTGCTTTTATGATAATTATTAGTAATTCTGATCCCTGAAACTTGGTTTCATTTTTTTCTCGATAATGTGTTATTTATGAGACACACTTAAAACAGACCTATGAAGAATTAAAACCATGACTAATATCGTTCAAAAAGTATAAACATTATTTTTAATGTATTTCATCATTTTAGAGTTTATAAATTTATAAGTAATAAAAGTAACCTAAATATTTATTTCCACTGTGAAAAGCTATGTACTAACCAAGCATTACAATGAAACTCTGAAAAAAATGAAATATTTTAACTATTTTTGCACTAAATGCTGCAATATAGTTATATAGAGAATCTAGCCTTTGGGAACTATAATTCTTTTACAGTCTTATTCAGATGTCATTCCTGAAGCAAATGGCATGTGATGACTGAAGTTTTAATAGCCATTTATATTTGGAATATTTTATGCATTAATACTTCGAGTAAAAATGAGCAGCATTTTCCAAATACAATAACTCAAAAAATAAATGGAGACATTTGTGCAAATGTTTCATTTTTGAAAATCACCTTGGGCTGAGTCAAACCATGGAAAATTTTAGCTCAAAGGAAATTCTACCTCCCCTTCATCCCCCTAAAAAATCGTAAGGATGTGAAAACAGGATTATAATGGAAGCTGTCTTGCAACATTAACTGCAATGTTCATTTCCCTAAAAGCCATAATTCATAGCTGTTCTACAGCCTTTTTCTTTCAGCAATTATGCATATTAGAGGAAAGTTTGAATATATAAAAACTAAATGCTGATAGAAAACTGAGTCTCATAAAAGAAAAGTATACTCGACCAGTTTGCTTTGAAGAAAAATATGAAAGCCAACTTGTCCCAGGTGTCCCTAGTCCAAGAAGGTTATGAAAAGCATGTAAACCACAGTTGCAGGGCATAGCACAGGGCTTATTGCCTGGGACCCCTGATCAACCCCCGGCAGTCAATTCCATCCCTAGGGGACAGCGTCTTCAGTGGAAACAAAATATTGGGCACTACTGGCTCTCTAGGGAATTCAGTGCAAACGTTGCCCTTCTAGTAGTTGACAAACTACTACAAAGGTTTCCCAAACACACTCTTTCCTTTTCTTCTCTTATTCAAAGGTTTATTCAGTTCAGTTCAGTTCAGTCGCTCAGTCATGTCCGGCTCTTTGTGACCCCATCGACTGCAGCACACCAGGCCTCCCTGTCCATCACCAACTCCCGGAGTCTACCCAAACTCAGGTCCATTGAGTCGGTGATGCCATCCAACCATCTCATCCTCTGTCGCCCCCTTCTCCTCCTGCCCTCAATCTTTCCCAGCATCAGAGTCTTTTCCAATGAGTCAGCTCTTCACATCAGGTGACCAAAGTATTGGAGTTTCAGCTTCAACATCAGTCCTTCCAATGAACACTCAGGACTGATCTCCTTTAGGATGGACTGGTTGGATCTCCTTGCAGTCCAAGGGACTCTCAAGAGTCTTGAGACTTGGTTCAAGACTTGCTTCAAGACTCTCAAGAGTCTTGAACCACAGTTCAAAATCATCAATTCTTCAGCACTCAGCTTTCTTTGTAGTCCAACTCTCACATCTATACATAACTACTGGAAAAACCATAGCCTTGACTAGACGGACCTTTGTTGGCAAGTAATGTGAAAGGTTTATAGGGTGACATGAAAGCATCTCATGAAAATTGCCCCATACCATTTTGAAAATGTCTATATTTCCAGAACCCAGTACAGAGCCTCATACTTGATAAACATTTACTGTCAAAAAAGGAAAGATCTATAAATCCTGTTTCAGGACAGAAAACTGTATTTAAATCTTGTCTCTGGGACATAATTGGGCTTTGTGATCCTGGGCAAGTTACTTAAACTCCAAGCTTCAGATTTTATCCCTAAGAAATAGACTTGAAAATAATACTTACTCATAGCATTGTCTTTATACAATTATGAGATAATGTGTGTAAGCTATCTGAACACAGTGGCCAGCCAGTGTCAATGCTCTGTAATTACTTGTTAAATCTGAATTCTCCAGAATTGTAGATAGCCACAATCCCAGATAACTAGATGAATGAAGAAGAGCAGATTATATGTAATTATATATATAAGGGCTGAAGATCCACTCTAGTTATTTTTCTAATACTTCTAACATTAGGCCAAGAACAACTGCATCCTTGACTTCCCCAGGAAGAATTACAATCAACAGTCACTGGCTTTCAGGATTTATGCTTTGACATACGTCTTCAAAATAAAGCCCATGACCATTTCCAAATGGGAAATCTCAGAAGCAGCCCAGAAGTATTACCAAGGAATATGAATTTTATTTGTAGAATTTACAGGCTTATAATAACCCTCCAAACAAGTAGCATAAATTTCAAAATCTGAAGGGAAGCCACCACGCGCGCACACACACACACAATGAATTTAGTAAAATCAACTAGCATGCTATTTTCTGTCCCTAGAGTCTATGTAAGATGTAAAGAACAATACATCCAATCTTTTGTTCTCAGAAAATATATAACAAGATTAAACCCTGTAGTACAACTAGGAAAGGAATACATTCACCAATAAGTACCCAGTGAGGAGTCAATATCCCTGACCACCTCACCTGAATTTCTATCTCATCATGCCATTTCTTTTCTTTCTCTCTTTAATGTATCACTATCTAGTTTGCCTTTTATTCATCATTCTTCTCCATTGGAGTAGAGACCTTTTCTATGTTATTTATGGTGATGGTGCACAGTGTATAGTACATATGTGCTGAAATAATACATTAATACTTCCCCAGATGGTAAAGAGTCTGCCTGCAATGCAACAGACCTGGGTTCCATCCCTGGATTGGGACGATACCTTGGAGAAGGCAATGGCAACCCATTTCAGTATTCTTACCTGGAGAATCCCATAGACAGAGTAGTCTGGCAGGCTATGGACCATTGGGTCACGTAGAGTCAGACACAACTGAGCAATTAACACACAAATATACAATGCATTAATGGATTCTTTATTCTTAAACTTTCACCTAACCTAGGGATCCTAACTTAGATGGCAGGCAAAAAACACATCAAAAATATTATTGAAATCATTCAGCAGGAAATTATTCCCTTCTTCTTTCATGGTTTTCTTTCCATCAATTAATATAATTTCAAATATATTAAGAAGTACTGTGACGATTTCTAGAAGAGTTCAAAGAAACTCAAATTCCCTTCAGAAACACATTCAGGTAAACAAATAATTGCACTACAGTGTGATTAATGAAGTCTTCCCCAGAGGCTCCGTGGTAAAGAATCTGCCTGCAATGCAGATGCAGGTTCAGTTCCTGGGTAGGGAAGATCCCCTGGAGGAGGGAATGGCAACCCACTCCAGTATTCTTGCCTGGAGAATCCCATGGACAGAGAAGCCTGGCAGGCTGCAGTCCATAGTGTTACAAGGAGTCAAACATAACTGAAGCAACTAAGATAGCAAGCACATGATTAATGAAATAATAAAAATATTCAAAAGGGAAAGTTAGCACCCACAAGGATAGTTAACTCTTGGGAAGATCAAAGAAGACTTCTTAAAGGAGGTGCTACCTAATATGGATTTGAAAGGAAGAATAAGAGGGATGGAAATAAGAATTCCAGGTAAGTACACTGGCATATGCGAATGTGAAAAGGCAATACTGAGCCAAATGACATGAAAGTGAAAGTGGTAGTCACTTAGTCATGTCTGACTCATTGCGATCCCATGGACTGTAGCCTGCCAGGCTCTTCTGTCTGTGGAATTCTCCAGGCAAGGATACTGGAGTGGGTAGCCATTCCCTTCTCCACGGGATCTTCCCAACCCAGGAATCAAATCAGGGTCTTCTGCATTGCAGACAGGTTCTTTATCATCTAAGCCAGTTCTGCTTTATGCCTCTAAATGACATGAAAGTGAAAGTCACTCAGTTGTGTCTGACTCTTTGCAACCCCATGGACTATACAGCCCATGGGATTCTCCAGGCCAGAATACTGAAGTGGGTAGCCTTTCCCTTCTCCAGGGGATCTTCCCAACCCAGGGATTGAACCCAGGTTTCCCGCATTGCAGGCAGATTCTTTACCAGCTTAGACAATGACGTGGGTCTTAGTTAAATTTCTGAATCCTCATTTATAGTTATTATCACTGTATCAGTTACCTGTTACTACAGTAATGCCACATAACAAATAGCCACAAAACATCAGTGGCATACAACAACAGCAAAAAATTTATATAGCTCACAAGGTTGGCAGGTTTAGCTGACCTAGTATGGGCTCACTTATGTATTTAGGAAGCAGCTGGCTGTTGGCCGATCTGGATGGTTTTAATATTTGCTAGGGTGACCTGGTTCTACCCCACTTGCCTCATTGTCCAGCAGGCATGTCCTTCTCATGCAGAGCATGAGCAAAAATGTACAAGCACTTTTCCAAGACTGTTCTAACATCATGTCTGCTAACATTCTAATGACCAAAGTAAGTCACCTGCCTGAATCAGAGTCAAAGAGGGAGGCTCGCTCAGGGTCACATGGCAAAGGAAGTGAATCCTAGAGGGGAGAAGAATTGGAGTCATTAATATAATCAATAGACTGCATCCGCTTAATCTCTCCAGAATTTGGCTTCCTAGTCTGTAAATGGAGAACACAACAGTTCCTTTGTCCTTACACCCCGGGTTGATAGGAGGAAATGTATGAAAGGCTTTTTTAAGTTCTTTAGCTGGAAATTAATAGATAAATACAAAAAAAAAAAAAAAAAAAAAAAAAAAGAACACTTAGTATGGAAATCTAAGGAATTAGTGTCACTTTGTGGTTTGCACACCAGCTAATTACATATTTAAGTTTAAACTCCTAGTTCATGTTCATTAAAACAGTAGTCTCAAACAAGGTTAGAGCATTTTCCAGGGTATAATCAAAAAAGGACATCTGAATACCAAATTCAGCCCCCTGGAGGAGAGAGGTATGCTCAAGGATACTCATGATGACAGCTAAAATATCAGCAATGGCTACTTCTGGAGGAGACAGTAAAATCAGGAAGGGAAAAGAGCTACTTTAATGTTTTATACCATAAAACTTTTGTTTGTATTTTGCAGTGAAAATGGATTCATGTACTATTCTGGCATTAAGTAAATGAATTTTTTTTAATTTTTTTCATAAAATGAAACTAATTAAGTTTTTCCGTAATTTCAATTTCAATAGCTTAAAAATTGATCTGGCTATTCAAGGTTGTTTCTGCCCAGTTTTCATCCTTAAATATTACCTATATAGTCACGCTTTCCCAGGTGATGCAGTGGTAAAGAATTCACCTGTCACTGCAGGAGACACAAGGGACGCAGGTTCAATCCCTGGGATGGGACGATCCCCTGAAGTAGGAAATGACAACACACTCCAGTATTCGTGCCTGGAAAATTCCGTGGGCAGAGGAGCCTGATGGGCTACAGGCCATAGGGTCACAAAGGGTTGGCCACGACTGAGCACACGCACACAGTGCAATCACACTTTATTTGTATGACTCATGTAATCTCAAAAGTCCAAGTAACTAGGTTCTGGTCCCAACTTTGTCATAATTAAGTCTTAGATCTTGGGTAAGTCATTTAACGCTGGTCTTCATCTGCAAATTAAGAATTATGAATTAAACAGTTCACTAGTGGTAACGAACCCACCTGCCAATGCAAGAGACTGAGAGACGCCGAGTTCGATTCCTGGGTCCGGAAAATCCCCTGGAGGAGGACATGGCAGCCCATTCCGGTATCCTTGCCTGGAGAATCCCAAGGACAGAGGAGCCTGGAGGGCTAAAGTCCATAGGGTGGCAATGAGTCTGACACCACTGAGACAACTTAGCACATAAGATCAGCATAGTTCTAATATTCTATAGTTCTCGGAAGAAATTGTCTATTTGCAGATGAGCCCACATATCTGAAAACTGTCCTTCAGGATATGAACTCAAAAGAGGAAGGGTTAACTCAGAGTTTATAAGTGACCAAAATTTTTTATCAATATTTTTGTTAAAAATATTTTACTACTTTTTAATGTATACCAATGTAAATGATGATCTAAAAACAATTAAGTAGCTTCCACTTATTAATACTTTTCTAAACTGGTGAGATACATTTAACTTATCTTCTTAAACTCAGTATAGATTAATTAACACCATGAATTTTTAGGTTCTGGGCAAACTTTTGTTTTTATTTACATTCTGGGTATATTCATTCATCACACACTTTCAAAGCATTTACTACTACTATCTAGACACTAGAGAAAGTTCCTAGACTTGTTTTCCAGTTTGCATCAAGCTGATATCTGAATATAAATTGCAAATTCCTCAATTCATGCTCCTAGTTTGTTTGTGAGAATTACTTGAGAGCAGAACTAGAACTACATTCAGGTTAAATTCCAGTGGCAGCACACAAGTTCAATCTGTTGAATGTGTATTTGACATAGTTCCACTTAGCTGTCTAATCTTGGTCACATTGCTTAATCTTGCTGATCCTCATTTTTCTCAACTGCAAACTTTGTGAATCATTGAATGTCTTTTTATGTGCGTGAAAAATTTCTGAAATTTGCAAAAAAAGGAGAGAGGGGCTGCCTCTTTAACTCAGCTGACTGCTACTTTCTGATGCTTGGCTCACAGGGCAAAAATGCTATGTTAGTTGTGCTGCTCTTGTGATTCATTTAACAAGAGCAAATGTGCTGAACAGAAGAGAAAGATAAGCAAACACCAGCTCAGTCATAAACTGGAAAATGGTCTCAAATGGAAAAGCTGGCAGCAAGGTACCAGCAGGCTGCCCTGGCGGAGGCGGGGAGAGGAGGCATCTTTTTCTCTCAGATGCATTTATTCAGACTAGATGCTTGAATCTTTGAGGGCCCCTCCAGTATAATGACTCAACCACTGATTCCCTGAGTTCTCTAGAGCAAAGACAGATTGACTATCCAACTATGGCAAACAAAATTACTAGAAGCAGCTCAAGTATCAAGGACTAGCCTAAGGGAAAAGTAAAGCAAGAGGAAAGTATCTCTCTTCTTTCTGTTACCCTATAGTTTGTCTGTCTTTTTGCTTGTGATGCTTTACTTTAGCGGATCTCTAAGAGGTGGGTTTCCTGGGGTCAGTCCTGTGGAATTACTGACCTTTAGGCTAAACCTTCTACTGTACTTTTGCATCCAACCCACCCTGAATGAAGGCAAAATTGGGCTTACTTTAATATTTAATTCTACTGTTATATAATTAAATAAAAATTGGCATTAGAACAAATCTCTGTGCCTTAAGGATTTGGGTAGAGCTGTGCCAAAAAGCTTACATCACTAGACTGCAGGTAAATTTATAGCTGTTTTCATTCATTTGCATTTAATCAACCCAGAATTGCTGAGTCTAGGTTCCGCAAGGACCTTATTGCCTCTTCAGTCTGCAGGGTCCAGGACTGCTGGTGATGTGCAGTGACTCAAGTGAGAAGTTTGAGTTCCACAGTCTGCAGGTCATTTTTCACCTTGAAGTTTGGCTGGATAGCAAGTCAATTATATAAGCAAAAAGACAATGTTGTTCTGGTGCCATGAGGTAAAAGGAGTCCTCCCATTTCCATAAAAGGTGTTGGTTCTGGCCTCAGCTGACCTGGTTCAAACTTCGGTTCTGTCACTTACAGTGAAATTACATCTTTAGAGGAATTATGGTTGTAAAGTCACTGTATTGTGATCACAGTTATCTTTGAAAATCCCATTAAGACAATATTTTACCTGCAGTTGGGTTCTAGAGTCACTGATGTGGGTGTAGCAACAGCATGGGCTGAAGAGCCTGGAGAAAGTTATCTCAGTCTCTGAGCTCCATTTCCCCCAGGCATGAACTAGGGCTACTAACAGAACCTACCTCATCAGGATATAGGAAGGCTGAAATGAGAAAAGTGTGTAGGGCCATGCATGTAGTCAACACAATAGATAGCCACTAGTATTAAGACATTGTTAGGGACTAGTGAAGCTCTCCCAGTTAGCTGTTGGGCTACATGTACAATGGCTGAACTTTCAGTTAGCAGTGTTGCATATAAGGGAACTAAGTCTCACAGCAGTTAAGGGAATAGCTGATAAAGCCCAAAGCTTTTGTATTATGTATAATGATAGTCAAGAGCATAAATAACGGAGTCACACAGACTGCCCAGTTCTGTCATTTATTGGCTCTGTAAGCTCAAACAAGTTAGTTACTCTGTGCCTCAGATTGCTTACCTGTAAAACTGATATGACGATAGAATCAACTTCGTAGGATTGTCGTAATGATTATAAAAGTTACTCTGTCCAAAGCACTTAAACAATGCCTGGCACATAGTGAGTTACATCATCATCACCAGTACCATGATTGTTATTATTCCATGTCTCTGTACTTGGAAATACCAGTAGTGTTATAGTATCGAACATCTAAGGGAGAAATGGCCCTAACTCCACAAGATCACACAACTTAAAGTGGGATTCAAAGGAGATTTTGAATAAGACAATTGGAATGGTTTCAGTGAACTGAAAAGGATAGCCTGCTCCAGATGAACAGAATAAAGCATTAGACAACGGTCAGAGAAGAAGCAAAATAAAATGACTTGCATCAAAGAAAGGGAACAGTGAACAGAGAAGATAGAACATTTGTAGCAGAATAGTAATAATCCCCCTCTAGAAATACTATAGCATCTAGCCTTTAGACTACAAAGACCCATGATAATAGCCCCTACCCTTGTTTGAATATACACGAGACAGAGGGACCCCAAGGACTTCTAGAGACCTAGTCAATGAGTACCGTAGTGCCATTTCATGGATGTTGCTGGGCAAGTTAAACTCAGGAAGTTAATTTTTAGAGAAGAATGTAAAGACTATCAACTCATGGTTTCATAAATAGGAGATGGGAAAGTGTCGTTGAGCATAGCTTACTATAAGGTAGAAATAAAGAACAATTATATTTTTGTCAGCCAATCGTTTGGGGAGGGAACTATACATTCAACAGGATTGTATTTGAGTCTGAGTTCAAGGTTTTTAAGCTCACTTTTGTATTTTTTGTGACCTGCAGCAAGACTTTTCTTCACCTTTTTCATTAGAGCATAACTCTCCTTATCATATAGATCAGAATGTTTACACACAAAGTCTCTGTAGTCTGACTAAGTTCAGAGCCTTCCTATATTGGCTGATTCACCTCAGGCAAGTTATTTAAACATAAACCTTATTTCTTGTGTGAAAGTTGGAGATGAAAAATACCTTGTAGGATTGCTATGAGGCTTAAAATATACAATACACTTAAGGTTCTAGCAGGTGCTTGGCACATGGCGAGTTCTTAATAAATGCAAGCTACATATATACATACATATGAATGGACCAGATGATCTCTGGCGTCTCCTCCAGATGCTCTTTCCTGTAGCCTGGACTCACTTTTAAAATATTTATTTATTCATTTGGCTGCATCAGGTCTTCATTATGACACTCGGGATCTTTCATTGCAGTGCACGGGCTTACTTGCCCCCCATATGTGGGCAACTAAGTTCCCTGAACAAGGACTGAACCCACATCCCCTGCACTGGAAGACAAATTTTAACCACTGGACCACCAGGGAAGTCCTCTTGGACTCATTTTTGTAGCCTCCCTGACTTTGAAATGTCTCTTCAGTGTCAGTCCCTCGTCCCCACTTGTAACCTAAGTTGAGTGGAGAAAAGAAGCAAATTGCTGGCGAGTGTGATAGCAAAGATGTGTATGAAGTTGTAGTGATGCTGGCCAGGGAGAATCAAGCAGGGAGGGCTCAGTTCTCCTACAGCCACTCCCAAGACTGCAAGGTTTGAAACATGTGGGTTTGACCCCCAGGGGTTCAAGGATGAATGTGCTTGTTTTAAGGACTCTGTTATCCATCTAGCTTCTTTTAACCTTTTGTGAATAGAATACAGAAACCATCAGACTGCTTTTGCCTTGTGAATGGAATAATGTGCATGAATGAATGAGTTTTTTAAATAGCACAGTTCAAATGTTGCTGTTTTTGCTGCTTTGCTACAACTGTGATAAACACATTGTTTAAAAACCCAGAGAGAATGGGCTTTTTGTCTTCTTTTTTAAACCAGCACTAGCTGTTTGGATTAAATTGACCATTAGGCATGAGAAATGTCTATGTTAGCTATAGTTTACAGAAGAAGAATCTTTCCTGAAGGCAGGATAAACAAAAGATTAATAGTATAGGAGGTTCTCAGGTTTCTGGATCCACCTCATTGATTTGCCACTTTCTGGTTATGCAGCCTTTGGCAAGTTGCATAACCACTTACAGGCTCAATCCTACCCCTCACCCCATCTTTGAAATGGGGATAATGATTATATGTACCACAAAAGGGTGCTATGAGGATTAATTTAAGATCTTGGCACAGTGCCTGGAATAAAGGAGACATCCAGTAAGGGTTAGCTATTATCATTATTTATTAAAACAATGGAAGAAATAATATAGAAATAATGATTAACTCCAGCTTTGATAAAATGGCAGATATACAAAATCTCCATCAAAAAGATGAGAAGTGGAGGAAATGGCAAATAAGATGATGAAATAAAAAAATAACTTAGCTAAAGTGAATATGTGTGTCACTGGCCAGTTGTCATAATTTTGGGCATGTGGAGGCTGCTCCAAAAGCACCTGCCACTAGGATTTAAGATTAAATTCAAAATTAGTCCAACATCATACAAATGCTTCTATTTGAAATTGTGTAACCAGAGCCTTCCTGCCACTGGTCCTAGAAACAAACAAAGGACTTTAGTAGTCTGGACCTCCTGCTGGGTGTTGATATTCCATGCAGCTAGAAATAAGATGTATCATCATTGCTAAAGCCTAAATTTAGGCAGTGCCAGGAAGCAGTAATCCAAGTCTATGCCCTGACCAGTAATGCTGAAGAAGCTGAAGTTGAATGGTTCTATGAAGACCTACAAGATAGTTTAGAACTAATACCCAAAAAAGATGTCCTTTTCTTTATAGGGGACTGGAATGCAAAAGTAGGAAGTCAAGAAACACCTAGAGTAACAGGAAAATTTGGCCTTGGAGTACAAAATGAAGCAGGGCAAAGGCTAATAGAGTTTTGCCAAGAGAACGCACTGGTCATAGCAAACACCCTCTCCCAACAATACAGAGAAGACTCTACACATGGACATCACCAGATGGCCAACACCAAAATCAGATTGATTATATTCTTTACAGCCAAAGATGGAGAAGCTCTATAGAGTCAGCAAAAGCAAGACCGGGAGCCGACTGTGGATCAGATCATGAACTCCTTATTGCCAAGTTCAGACTTAAATTGAAGAAACTAGGGAAAACCACTAGACCATTCAGGTATGACCTAAATCATATGCCTTATGGTTATACAGTGGAAGTGAGAAATAGATTTAAGGTACTAGATCTGATAGACAGAGTGCCTGATGAACTAGGAATGGAGGTTCATGACACTGTACAGGAGACAGATCAAGACTATCCCCAAGAAAAAAAAATTCAGAGAAGCAAAATGGCTGCCTGAGGAGGCCTTACAAATAGCTGTGAAAAAAGAGAAGCGAAAAGCAAAGGAGAAAGTGAAAGATATACCCATTTAAATGCAGAGTTCCAAAGAATAGCAAGGAGAGATAAGAAAGGCTTCTTCAGGGATCAGTGCAAAGAAACAGAGGAAAACAATAGAATGGGAAATGCTAGAGATCTCTTCAAGAAAATTAGAGATACCAAGGGAACATTTCTTGCAAAGATGGGCACAATAAAGGACAAAAATGGTATGGACCTAACAGAACCAGATGATACTAAGAAAAGGTGGCAAGAATGCACAGAACTTTACAAAAAAGATCTTCATGACATAATAATAACTACTAAAAATCCTGATGGAAGTAATCCTAAGAAGATCACAGACAAGCTAGTAGAGGTGAGAATTTACGTGTAGACTTAATTTCAAATGTCTAAAAATGCATACTAAAAGTGTAACTCAATAGATAAGCAATTTAAAACTCAGCAGTGTCACAGACTAGAAAATCATTTCACAATCTAAGTAGGAGGCAAAAATCATAAAACCTCGCAATTGAACTCAAATAATCTAAGAAAGTAATGCTCAAAATTATCAATGCCGGCTTCAGCTAATACATAATGTGACCACAGTGTTCAAGCAGTTATGGTAAAGCTGGCACAAGTACAAAATTGAACAATGGAACAGAAAAGCAAGAGAGTTCCAGAATAAATCTACTGCTTATGTGCCTATCACCTTATGTTCGACAAAAGGGGGAATTCGAAAGAGATGGGAAAAAAGACAACCTCTTTAAACTGTATGTGCGGAAAATGTCAACAGTTAAAGACATGAAAACAGAACCTTCTACCTCCAAATAAAAAAGGATGTATTCTAAATGTATAGCACCTGCTACTTTAACTTATAGAGAGTAACAAGAAAACTCTTCCGAATGAACAGCAAGCTTGCAATCCAGAATTTCAGAAATAAGCAAAAATCAAGATATGCAATGACACCAAGCCTTTGCACAAAAAGGAAAACTAAGAGCCCATGAGTGAAAGAAGGAGAGTGAGAAATTAGCAAAAAACGTCAAATATCTCAGAAAACTGATACAAGGCACTCGTCCCAGTCATCTCAGCAAAATATATGGGACAACAAAAAATGGGCCATTATTTGGGACTCAAAACATCTGCAATGGTCAGAGCAGCATGGAAATAAAAAACCACTCTTTGAAAAGATGCCAACTAATCACATATTATCAGAGACTTATTGCCAACAAAGACCACTGTAAGGTACCTTTAGTAGCATGTCTGGATGGTCTGACTATAAAAAGCTGACGCAATGAAATGCTGAACGTGGTGTGGAGAAAGGACTCTTAGACTTGGAGAAATGCAACTAGTACAAGCAACTTGGAAATATTCAGTTGGAAGGATGATTTTCTAAAAATAGCTGGAATATAGAAACTGACCATTATGACCCAGCATCCACTATGCTTGGAAACATTGAAGTGAAAAGATCGACAGAGTGACGAGGTTGGACCACCGATTCAATGACAGACTGTTTTTAAATCCAGGACTGGGATGCAACCGGGATGCCAGTCCATGGGTCCAAAGAATTGGACGATAGCACTGGACTAATAACCATGAGAAATCTACTCAGATTAAAAAGAATATATTTGAGATCAGTTTCGTAATGAGAAAGAACCCATTGCCAATGTAGAGACCAGTTTATACATGAGGGAAGATCCTCGGAAAAATAAAGCACCATACATGTTACATAAAAACCCATTTCAAGGGACTTGGCTATATAAGGTAAAAATATGCAAAACAGAAAAATGAACTCATGATGTTTATACTCAAAGGCTTTGGAACTCTCGGATTTTAGAACGAGGAGTCAAGAGATAGTCGATATTATTTCAAAAGGAACCAGCACATTTTATTTACAAATGTAAATTATTTAGGTTGTGAAACCATATAACCAGCTCTACTTGTGTTCAATGAGTAACAACTGTGGGCCTGGTGGTGTTAATAAAACTTGATTTAGAAAGAAGTGGGAGGTGGACTTTGGCACATACATGTTAATAGTTTCACATTGATGAATACTCATTTCAAGACGAACCTAAAGTACTAATCAACATGATGTAAAGAATTGTCGACTAAGATTAAGACTGTAAAAAAAAAACAAAAATGAATCACATAACAAAAATTTACAAAAATCATCAACTAGACTCAATAAACAGATTTAACTCACCAAGGAGAGCCGAATATTCTGGGAATGTAAGTCAAGCCTAAAGGAATGCATCTTGAATCAAAACTCTAATGAGGTGAAGAATTCTAGGAACTATCAAATGCAAAGATGAGTGAAGGAAAGTAATCCATCAATGAATCAGCAAATTTTAGAAAAATGCTACAAGAATTTATTTACAGGAACTGGGAAAAAAGGTAGTATTCATTACAGACGAGAGGAAGGAAGTGAATAATGGAAAGCAGTAACATGGACAATTACATTCACCATATGTAAATAATGCTAAAAATGTCTTAGCCAGGCAACAATACATGAAGCTCGTTTCAATCTCAAGTGGATAGAAAGGCAGAGGGACCAGAGTTCAAATTGCCAACATCTGCTGGATCATCAAAAAAGCAAGAGAGTTCCAGAAAAACATCTATTTCTGCTTTATTGCCTATCAAAGCCTTTGACTGTGTGTATCACCACAAACTGTGGGAAATTCTGAAAGAGATGGGAGTACCAGACCATCTGACCTGCCTCTTGAGAAATCTGTATGCAGGTCAGGAAGCAACAGTTAGAACTGGACATGGAACAACAGACAGTTTCCAAATAGGAAAAGGAGTATGTCAAGGCTGTATATTGTCACCCTGCTTATTTAACTTATATGCATAGTACATCATGAGAAACTCTGGTCTGGATGAAGCACAAGCTGGAATCAAGATTGCTGGGAGAAATATCAATAACCTCAGATATGCAGATGACACCAGCCTTATGACAAAAAGTGAAGAACTAAAGAGCCTCTTGATGAAAGTGAAAGAGGAGAGTGAAAAAGTTGGCTTAAAACTCAACATTCAGAAAACTAAGATCAAGGCATCTGGTCCCATCATTTCATGGCAAATATATGGGGAAACAATGGAAACAGTGGCTCACTTTATTTTTGGGGGGCTCCAAAATCACTGCAGATGGTCAGAGCAGCCATGAAATTAAAAGACGCTTACTCTTTGGAAGGAAAGTTATGACCAACCTAGACAGCATATTAAAAAGCAGAGACACTACTTTGCCAACAAAGGTCCATCTAAGTCAAGGCTGTGGTTTTTCCAGTAGTCATGTATGGATGTGAGAGTTGGACTATAAAGAAAGCTGAGCGCTGAAGAATTGATGCTTCTGAACTGTGGTGTTGGAGAAGACTCTTGAGAGCCCTTGGACAGCAAGGATATGCAACCAGTCCATCCTAAAGGAAATCATTCCTGAATATTCATTGGAAGGACTGATTTTGAAGCTGAAACTCCAATACTTTGGCTAACTGATGTGAAGAGCTGACTCATTTGAAAAGACCCTGATGCTTGGAAAGATTGAAGGTGGGAGAAGGGGACGACAGAGTTTGAGATGGTTGGATGGCATCACCGACTCAATGGACATGAGTTTGTGTAAACTCCAGGAGTTGGTGATGGACAGGGAGGCCTGGTGTGCTGCAGTCCATGGGGTCACAAAGAATTGGACACGACTGAGCAACTGGACTGAACTGAACTGAAGAAATCTACTGAGATTTACTAAATCTAGCTGTGTATATTTGGGCTTCCCAGATGGTACTCGTGGTAAAGAAAAGAACCCATCTGCCAATGTAGGAGACAAGAGATACAGGTTTGATCCCTGGATTGGGAAGATCCTCTGGAGGAGGTCACAGCAACCCACTCCGGTATTGTTACATAAAGAAACCCATGTTCAGAGGAGCCTGGTGGGCTATAGTCAATGGGGTCACAAAGAGTTGGGCATGACTGAAACAACTAAACATGCATGCACCTCTGTTTATTTACCTCCAAAGGTGGCCCCTCTTAAGCAACTGTTCGGATTTTAGAACAGAGGAGTCAAAGAGATAGTCAGATCAATTATTGTCCATAACAGTGACCAGCAAGCATTTTCTATTTGAGCCAAATAGTAAATATTTTAGGCTTTGTGAAACCATATAGTCCCAGCTCTTACCTTTGTAGTTCAAAAGCAGTAGACAATACAAATGATGGGGCCTGGCTGGGTTTCAATAAAACTTGATTTACAAAGCAAGTGGCAGGCTGGCTTTGGCCCACAGGGCATAGTTTGCTAACCCCTAGTCTGTACAACGGATTTGATGCAATGACTCAGGTTGTCAGACGAACCTGGGCTACAGCTCACATAAATCAAACATGATGTCAAAGAATGTTGTTGACTAGAGATTACAGACTGAAAAGAAAAAAGGCAGCAAAAGTTATGAATCACTATATTTACACATATAATTTACATAATATTATACATCAACTATACTTCAATAAAGAAATTTAAATGCAAACAAAGGAGAACCTTGCTTCTGTAATATTCTGTAATATTACTCAGCCATAAAAAGGAATGCATTTGAGTCAGTTCTAATGAGGTGGATGAACCTAGAACCTATCATATGGAGTGAAATGAGTCAGAAAGGGAAAGATAAATACCATATTCTAATGCATATATACAGAATCTAGAAAAATGGTACTGAAGAATTTATTTACAGGGCAACAATGGAGAAACAGACATAGAGAATAGACTTATGGACACGGGGAGAGGGGAGGAGAGGGTGAGATATATGGAAAGAGTAATATGGAAACTTACATCACCATATGTAAAATAGATAGCCAACAGGAATGTGCTGTATGGCTCAGGAAACTCAAGCAGGGGCTCTGTTTCAATCTAGAGGGGTGGGATGGGGAGGGAGATGGGAGGGAGGATCAAAAGGGAGGGAATATATGTATACCTATGGCTGATTCATGTTGAGGTTTGACAGGAAACAGCAAAATTCTGTAAAGCAATTATCCTTCAATTTAAAAATAAATAAATTTTTTAAAAATTTGAAAAAGAAAATGGGAATAATATGGAAAAAATGCTGTGATATAAAAGTTACTCAGTAATTCACATTACAGAAACACTGGGTAACATTATTTTCAGCCTCAATTTTCTGTTTTCTAATGTTCATGTAGCCCATGGGGTAGCAAAGAGTCAGACACGACTGAGCGACTGAACAAAAACAACGATGTTCAGAAAGTGAGTAATAACTCAGTGAATACACATCCCTGTTTGTTGGGGATAATTCCAGTGTGTCTGCTGTCTCTGTAATAATCAATAGTGTCCCCTTTTAAAGAAATGTCCTAGTTTGCAATATGAATCATTCAGTCACATCTATAACAACCAAAATGATTTTGAATTTGTAGCACAGACAGGTTTGTATTACTTAAAGTCATCACCAAAACTTGGACAATAACACAAGTTATAAAGGCAGAATATAGTGCTAGAAAAGGCTAAGGGCTTCAAGTCAGACAGTGTCAGATTCAGATCTTAATTTCTCTCTTTCTGCTGGCCTAAGACAATGTGCTAAAAATCTCCCTGAATCTCAATTCTCATATGTAGCAAAAAATAATAAAAGCAGCAATATCGCTAGATTTAACTGTGTTAGCATATGGTAAATATTTGTAAATATTAGCTGTTATTTTATTATTATTACATATTCAAATAGATTTGTTGGGTGGGACACAAAGACATCCTCCTTATACAGAAGATATGCTTCAAGAAAAGTGATTTCCTTGTCACTGGAGACATCCAAGCAGAGACTTAACAGAAATATAGTAGTGATGTTATAAATGGTTTTGCTACTTCAAGTTTGACCCATGAACCAAGGTATCAGCATCAATAGGAAGCCTGTTAAAATGCAGACTCACAGACTCTAACCTAGACCTAACGAGTCAGTGTCTACATTTGAAGAAACTCCAAGTCATAGATTTAGCTTTGCCATCAAGGACTCAGCCATCAGTGGATAGAGCAGATGACTTTTAAAGCTCCTCTGAACTCTGAGACCACCCCATTTATAGAGTCCACAAGTTTTAAATGGGTAATACATTGGCATGAGGAAGAACTAAGGTCCCAATACCTAGTATATCCCATTCCATTGGTAAAGTTAAAAATGGCCTTTTCCACCCACCTCCACAGGACATTTTACCAGGCCTAGTGACTATATTCCCCTCATTTAAGTAAAATCTCAGATAAGTACAAATATAGACCCCAAGTGAAAATCCGAAACATTAAGATTGTTTTTTAATATAAATCATCACATCTTCAGGGTTTCCCTGGTGGCTCAGATGGTAAAGAATCTGACCCAAGTTCAACCCTTGGGTCACAAAGACCCTCTGGAGAAGGGATTGGCTACCCACTGCAGTATTCTTGCCTGGAGAATTCCATGGACAGAGGAGCCTGGCGGGCTACAGTCCATGGGGTCGCAAAGAGTCGGACATGGCTAAGTGACTAACACTTTCACATTCATTACATCTACCATAGACAGAGAAGCTTGTCTCTTGAGTTTGCTTCCATTTTGTTTTGAGCCACTTTGCTTTCTTCAAAATATCTGATTATTCTCCGCACAGGTGCTCTGGGTAGAGTTCAGTATTCCATTAATGCTGAACAATTCACATACAAATGGGTAGGTTAACCTTAGATATTTCCCCAAGGCCTGAAGAGGCTGACACAAATATAAACAGAATTGGAAGAGCTGGCAAAATATTTAGCTGAAACTTTAAAGAAATTTTTCTCTCTCTGGGGCTTCCTGGTGATGGTTGTAATGCAGCTCAACTACTTTAGCTCTTTGTATGCTTTTATCCTCCCTCCTGGATGCAGGCTTTCTGATATCCCTGGATGTTTGAATTACACACCACATGGACACAAAGGGCGGGCTATGCTAGTCTATCCAGTTGCATCAATAGCTTCTTAGATCCCTTTTCTGATTCTATTATTCTGTGACTGCCGAGTAGCTCATCCTTTTTTTTTTTTTTATTAGAATCTCACACATAGAGATAAAAAAGAACATACTGTTTCAAAAGAATTAAGAATTAAAGGAAAACATTTAATGTTTAAAAGGAAGACAACACGAAGTGTGACACAAGTGTCTATTTTTAATGTCTCTAACCTAAGAGAATTTTGCTTTAATAATGATGACTTATTACACCAATACTTATCAGGGATCTGCTCTGTATACCAAGCACTGTATTTGCTTCATGATGATAATGATGATGAGAATAATAGCAGCTAACATTTGTTGAGGACTTATGACTTCACAAATGAGACAGGCATAGGCCCAACATTCATGGAAACATAAAAGCTGGCAGGAAAAGTAGACATTGAATAAATAATCCCAGGTGTCATTAATGTGATATGAAATTGCAGGGTACAATGGGAGGATGCT
This sequence comes from Odocoileus virginianus, assembly GCF_023699985.2. Taxonomy (NCBI): domain Eukaryota; kingdom Metazoa; phylum Chordata; class Mammalia; order Artiodactyla; family Cervidae; genus Odocoileus; species Odocoileus virginianus. The sequence continues at coordinate 20,026,854 of NC_069704.1, forward strand.
GCAGGTGGCCTAATCTAGTCTAGGGGTCAGCAAAGGCTTCTCTGAGGATGTGACATTTTAGAATTAGCTACACAGAGGGAAGCATCCCAGGTAGAGTGCAGGCTATGGGGCTAAAAAAACTGGCTAAAGTTTCAGGGCCCAGGGGAGAGTGGGAAGATGTGAGTGGAAAGAAGGTGGTGGGAGTTGGATCATGCTGAGGCCAGAGTTTCAGCTTCATCCCAGAGCAATGAGGAGCCACTGATAGATGTGAAACAAGTGGGTGACATGACCAGTTTGGGGCTCTAGGAAGATTACTCTGACTGGATTGGAGGGGAAGAGAGGGAATGTGCAGAGGGCAGGAATGATGATGGCTTAGAGTGGAGAAACGGCAATGTTTGTAATACCTCTCCAGGTTAGAGTGGGGTCCCGGTCAGGCTAACAGAATGCTTCCTCCCATAGAACCTGGTTATTTATGGTAATGTTGAAGGAACTTTCCATTCTCAAAACTGCTCCCTTCACTGGCATGAGAGCCATGCCACGAAGAGAAATGAATGAAAGGCAGCAGGAAAACATGGAAAGGAGACAACACAAGGGCTCATTCATCCTCCTCTGAAATCCCAAGACTGGATCTGCTGGTTCCCAACTCCCTTTGGTGTCTTGGGAAGCAGTGCTGTATTGATGCACTCAACAAAGAGAAGAAGTGCAGAGTTTGCCTAGAAATAGTTCATAGGCCATAAAAATATTGCACAGTATAATGTGAGAAAATGGACTTCTAAAAAGGATTATTTTAAGATTATTATTTAAATTATTTCTTAAAAGGACTATATAAGACAAAGATATTCTAATTACTGACCTGGGAGCCTTTTACCTTAAAAGGAGGGTTCACTTCAAAAGCCTGAGGTGTGAGCTCTATTGTTAGCCCAATCTGTGCTAAGTGGGGGCTAAGTTCTCATCTCCCTCCGGGTTCAAAGAATCCATCAGTCATTCATCAAGCATATTATTGAGCAACTACATGATGAAAGGCATTGGACTACAACAATTAATTAAATGTTTTACATAGAGCTTCCAGTCCAGTGAGAAGATGAAAGGCTAGACATTAAACTATTACACAATTAAATTTTAAAAGTGCACTTGTGATGAGTTCTACAAAAGAAAAGTATGTGTACTATGAGGGCTTAGGAAAGTAGCCTCTGACCTAGTCAGCTACTTAAGGAAGTGATGGCTGAGAGTAGAAGGATGAATACAAGTTAAAGGGGTGAAGAAAGGAGAATAGTGGTAACATTAATTGATTTGACACACATGTACAGGGCCCTCTTCAGGTACAAGTGTCATTATAGGTAACTGGTCCTCAAATGAATGAAACCTGGTCTGCATGTTAGGGAAAAGAACGAGGGCTGATCTTACTAATGACTAGCTATGAGAATTTGATTATTAGTTCACTCAAACCTCAGCATCTTAATCTGTAAAATATGAAAATGACATCTATTTTCCAGAATTTGAAATGTTCAAAGCCCTTAGCTCACTGCCTGGCTTCTAAGTAGCAAGTTTTGTAATGACCAGGCCCAAAGTCAGCATGACATAGTGTCAGAAGATCTGTTCATGGTGTTCACAGCTCACTATTGTCCATCAAACTCAGTTCAATTCAGTTCAGTCACTCAGCCATGTCCAACTCTTTGTGACGCTATGGACTGCAGC